>NC_051068.1:83974242-84668461 GCF_004664715.2 Peromyscus leucopus
GTTTGTGTTAGTATTGCAGGAATAAGTTCAAACTGTGTAAATTATTAAATAAATGGACTCAAAGAACAACAAAGTCTTCTTTTCTTTTCTTTTCTTTTTTTTTTCTGAGACAGAGTTTCATATAGCTCAGGTTGACTTCAGTCTCATTAATAGCTAAAGTTGAACTTGAACTCCTGATTCTGTCACATCCAGGTTTCCAAGTGCTGGGATTGCAGGTGTGTAGTGTGTGCTACAGTCCAAAACCTTTTAAAGGAAGGGCTGGAAAGAGAAAGAAAAGATAAAGTGAGAAGAGAAGTAGATAAAGCAGGAAGTTCAGAATTGGCCTCTGTACCATTTAGGGGCAATGGAAAGGTCCTGTTGCCTTGGATTTCTCCTGACCAGCCCAACTACATTCTTGAAATTTTAGCCATTTTTATTTAGTCCTTTGAAGATACACAGGCCATTATCATTGGCGCCACCTCAGATTTCTTAACTGTGTCCTGGAGGGCACAGTGCTAAGGGACAGAGCTCAGGCCATCCCTGCTGAGGTAGTAGCCCAGGATATTCATTCACTAAATAGCAGGACTGATGGTCAGGGCAGGGAGAGAATGGGAACGGAGATGGAGAGCATAGAGTTAGGGAGGGGCTCTGGGCCACACTGCTTGTGGCACACCAGTCATCTAGACAGGTGGCTCCTGAGCTTCCAGTCTCCCACGATGAGCTCAGGGAAAACTGCCCCAAAGGAGGGTGGGTGGAGATGTAGCCACAAAGCTCCACAAGTTTGAGGTCCATTCA
The DNA here is from genome assembly GCF_004664715.2 of Peromyscus leucopus. Lineage (NCBI taxonomy): Eukaryota > Metazoa > Chordata > Mammalia > Rodentia > Cricetidae > Peromyscus > Peromyscus leucopus. The sequence continues at coordinate 83,975,017 of NC_051068.1, forward strand.
CCGTGAGATCCGGTGTACCTTCTTAATTTATTCACTCTCTCTTTCCCAAAGGAATGGAAGTCACAAAAAGAGCACACATGCCACAGAATTAAAAAGAAAAATTTAAATAATCAAAGGTCAAATAAAATAGCATTTCCTTCAAACTCACACTCTACCAGGGAAGAACATTTTCTTGAAACATAGTTTCTATATAGAGTGTATAAATGTGTGTTCTTTCACATTTCAAACTCAGAATTATATTTTATCAAGTATAATTTGTTTTGATCAGAAGTATTGCCTAGGTATTTTGAATATCAGAGGGGTAATTACAATATAAAATTGTGTTCATTTTAAAAATTTTTATTGAGTACTTCCTTGTTGCTGGACCTATTAGAAGCTGTGGGCATAAAACATGATGGGGCCATTGCAGTTGAAATTAGACACATGTATTTCTAAATATAGTAGTGTTCAGTTAATGTATAGTTGATTAAATTTCAGTCATGAGCCCTTGATGTTTCAGCCCAATTTGTGTCTTCTTCCAGTCTCATTTGCTCAAACATCAACAGATGGAGGCCAAGAATGGCATTCCCATAGCCCTCTGCCTCTACCTCAGATCAGTCTCCTACCAGGCTCTGCTGGCTTGCACTCTTCCTTGCCACACACTCTTGTGTGAGTCCTCTGCATCCCTAGCTCCTTGCTTCTCACCCTCTCAACCACTCTGATTTCACTGGACATGTAGGCCATCTGATCATATGCTGACCCACGTTCAGTCTTTGCAGATCGTCTATTGTACTTGGTAAAATATAATTTTATTTTTACCACGACCAAAGAAAGCCCTGCATCTTTTTTTATCCCACTTCTCTTTCCAGTCACACCTCTCCCCATTGTCCCCTATGCCAGTTTTGCTCTGGCTATATTGTTTCAGTTCCTAGAGGATTCATGGTACTCAAGCATTCATGTACAATAAATGCCTGGAGACTGCGTGGAGAAGTCTTTGGTTGATAGCTGGTCTAGATGCCACAGGTCTTGGCTTTAAATGTTACAAATGTGCTACTTCTGACCTCTATGCCAAATGAATGATCCTATTTCCCCCATATTCCCTCACAATAAATTATTTTGCAACACAAGGAATCTCCACTACAACATACAACATCTGTGGCTTTACCTCCACTCAGTGATCACCCTTCTGTTAAAGAGAATCTACCACTTTTTTTTCAGTTTAGCTTATATTGTATTCTGCTGAAGAGGAAGGATTCTTTATTCCTTATTAAGATAGATGCCACAGTGAACATCACTGTTAGAGCTCAGAGAGGTAGATAAAGAATGTCTCATGGGTCTGGAGATGTGTCTGGAGGTTTAGGTTTTGGTGTGAGTTAGTTTTAGTTCAGGTTTTGGATTTGGAGTTAGTTATGAGGTCTGAGAGGGTTGGGAATGGTATCAGGAGATGCATGTCTGTGAACTGTGAAATACATTCCCTTTTGTGTTCTTCGAAATACTGAAAGTGAAATTACTTTTGTATTGTTTTGGCTGCTGTGTTTGTACATTTACAGTTCCTAGGCTGACCTGCCTGGGGCCTTTGATCTTTGTGCCTGTCTGTCTACTTATGGCTGCTTCCTCCACTGGACTGTGAGCATCATGGGGGCAGGCAGGGATCTCATTAGTGTTACTCATATTCACAATCTCTCAGCACATCACATAGAACACAATAAGTTATTATATTTTATTGTAAATTCAAAATTTTGCTTTTAGAATTTTATGACAACTAATGAAAGCAAAGAAACAAAGACGTGATGGGCTAGAGAATTCTAGTATGTAAAAAACTCTCAACAGCCCATGGATAAAGAGACTTCTTTAGTGTTGTAGGAAGGTATCCACTGTTGATTCTCCATCAGGCGGCATTGATTTATTTTTGTAACTTAGGAAGTTGGTATCATTCTGTCTTATGTCATTATTAGCTTTCAAATATGACATTGTGTTTTTCCTAAGGCATTTTTATGGGCAGGTGACCTGATATTAGATAGACTGCTTTGTGACATTCTGAGTCGATGCTTCGGTAAGATTCATGGAACAAAGCAGGATGGATAATTTTCACATTATCCAGCCTGTCTTTTAAGTAGCATTGATCTCATCCTCACATGAGCTAAAAACTGCAGAAATAATTTGCAGCTTGTGCTACGTGCAGTTTCCTTGTCCCTGGGAGATTTAAGTAGAGCTTCATCCAAATTGTATTCTAGAGCTGGGATGCTCAGAGTCCATAGCTTCCTCATATTTGTCTCCTCCTCCTCCTCCTCCTCCTCCTCCTCCTCCTCCTCCTCCTTCTCCTCCTCCTCCTCCTTCTCCTCCACCTCCATATTCCTGATTCCCGGTGGGTGGCACTTGCCTCCCCCCACACTCCACCTTCAGCCCTCAGTCTGTCAAATTCAGAAGCTTTACTTGTCCTCTATTCTTTACGTATAGTCCATGTGGTTTAACTTACGTGTTCTGATAGTATCACAGGGAAGACTCTTGTCCTGCCCCTATCCTTTCCACTGCTCAGCAGGTTTCCTTAACACCCTTATCAGCACCTATGGTGTGACAATTCTCCCCATAATGGCCATTTCTCCTCAATTCATCCTTTCTGGGGCGCCACCACCCACACTGGTCCATAAAGAGCACCTCTCTACCTATCATGAGATTAGATTGTTAACACCATGTCACGTGTCCCCTCAATTCCAAAGAAAGTTCTAGGAACCTCAAAAGGAGATGGTCTTTGTTACTGCTTGATGAAAGACTCATGCTGATGATAGCAGATGTACACATCATTTTGACAGACACCATTTCAGATTTCTAGACTCTGTACTTGGTGGCAGGCACAGTCCTACAGGGAATACCTAAAAGGAAAGGAGCACAGAGGCCAGTCTCTGGAATGCTATTAAATAGGGGTGAATGGAGGTGATAAAGGAGAGAATGAGAATGCAGACTGTAGAGCTGGGGAGCCTACGACTGACTTTGTTTATACTTTTGCTCAGCTGGACTTGCCTCCCTATATGAAGCTCTGCAAGAGATTTCTGTAGCATGACCCTTCAATAGCTCCTTTGCTGCCTCTTCCTCCTCCTGTGCCACTGCCTCTTTTCTTCATCATTGTCTTCATGAGCGGGCTGGGCTGTTGGAATCTCCTTAACTGTATGAATGTGGGTATATGTTGTGACAACAAATTTTAGCTTTTGGACCAGGGAATGGTAAGCTTTTTCTAGGAAACCAGAGAATAAATATGCTATGTAGGCCGTCAGTCTCCTCAGAACTGTTGGGTTTTATCAATGTTGAGCACTAATGCTACAACAGATAACATGGAAATGAATGATGGTATGTTCCAGAAAATGACTGGGGGGGATGCATATTTGGTCTCTTGACTGTACTTACTGATTCTTGTGTCGAGCACAAGAAGATGCTTACACCTTGGGAATGCAGTATATATGTGTCAGCCATACAAGGTCTCAGCTGTCATGGACCAGCAATAGGGCCAAACGTTTGGAGAACTTTGTGGTTTCATTGTTGTTGTTTGTTTAGTCCAGTAGCCATGATCTAGCTCCAGAATGCTCTCCATCCCACCAAAACAAAAACAAACCTGAGTGACTTGTCCATATTTGGCAATATTTTTACCGTCCAACTGAATAGCATAATTGCCTGCTCAATGAGTCGAGGGTGCCTATTTTAGTAAGTCTTATTTGTGGGTTTTTAGAAACAAGACTGAGGATGAGCCCCATAGACTCTAGGCTGGACACAATCACTCACTGAGCTTTGATCTGAACACCAGCCCGAGAGGACCAGTGAGAGAAGACTTTAATTCACGATGATCTTTGTGCACTTGAAGCATTATCTTCCCAGCATGAATGCACTTGTGCCTGTTGTTTATCCTGACATGTTCTCCAGGGAATTCACTGAGGAACACTAGAAAGTGCAGAGGACACTGGTACAGTAGTGCTGGCTAAAGAACGGGCCTTCTTGGGTAGGGTGGTGAAACGGGTGACATTTCCACTGTGTTGATACCTGCTTTGGTTTCTTCTGGATGTTTAAAGCCTGCCAGTGTTTTCATGGGAACTGTCAGGCTTCCTGGCATAATACCCCAAATACCTACTTACAAGCTTTCTCACTTTTTATCTGTCCATATTTGTATGTTGGTTAGTTTGAACTGTCACTTTGTACAACCTAGAATCACCTGTACCACCTAGAATAAAGTCTTAATGAGGAATTATCTAGAGCAGTTGAGCATGTGTGTGAGGATTGCCTCCGTTATTGATGTAGGATGATCCAGCCCACTGTGGGCAGCACTATTCACTAGGCTGCCCCCTCAATGAGGAGAAAACAACAAACAAGGGTCAAGGTGTTTATTACTCTCTGCTCTTGACTGCATCTTGAGTGTTGATGTGACTAACTTCTTGAGTTCCTGGCTTTCCTGAATTGATGAGCCATAACCGTAAGTCAAATAAACACTTCCTTCTCTAAGTTGTTTTTGGTCAGGATATTTTGTCACAGCACAGAAATAAAACTTAAGTGTATATATATATGTGCGTGCGTGTGCGTGTGTGTGTGTGTGTGTGTGTGCGCGTGCGCGCGCGCATGCTATAAAAAGCAATTTCTTCTAGTTTCTCAGATGTTTATTCTATCACATGAAAAGACTTTCATGGGCCAGTGAGATGGCCTGACAACTTGAGAATTGAGCCCCTGGACCTACATGGTGGTGAAATGAGAGAACCCCCAGCAAGTTCTTCCATGATTGCTGCACACATATGCACAGGCACATGATTGCACACAAACACACACAATGAATGAATACATGTAATAAAAATAAAACTTAGATAGCTTTCCTAACCAGTTTTAATATGAAGATTTTGTTTACAGGTGTGGAATTCAGGCTGGCATGATTTGCTACCCCTGGATGGAGCTGAGTCTCACAGAGATATTCATATTAATCTTCCATGTTGAAGCCAGTTCAACCTCCCTGAATCTAATGCATTGTCTATAACCTTTCAAACTTGGCAGTAAAGTTAGTATAGGGAATTATATTGGCAGTCGTAAAAAGAAGCAAGATAGGACAATGCTCAGAACAATCTCAGCTGTCATTAAGTGGAGCCTTTTAGTATCTTTCTTTGTCCAGAAACATGGGAAAGTAGTTCATGCACGACAAACCATTCGTAAATATTAAGTAGTACTCTGGTTCTGGTTCTGTTTGGTGGGGATCAACTTCTCTTTCTCTGGTTGCATTCAATGCTTATTTGACAGTTTTTTGGCCCTGGCTGAATATGCTTAGGAGGAAGGAGAAGTCACAGGCAGAGGGAAGATGAAGGATTGCTATCAAAAGTTCCATCAGCAAACAAGCATTACTCTGGTTAAGATGAAATGCAAATAACGTTATTAAGCAGAGTTAGTGTTGGTTCCCTGAGCCTTTGTAACAGAGCCTTTGATCTGCCAATTTTCTTTCAATACTGGACAATCACAGCATGACCAGGAGAGGTTCACCTGTCCTGTGGTGACTGTGCTGTCTCCAGCTTGTCTGGAGACTAACACAAAGAATAAGTGTGCTTTGGAATTGGTGGTTGTACTGAGTCAACTTGGCATACGGTTTCTGAGAGGAAAATGACATAATTGTCACTTAGTGACTTTGCCAATATTAAATAAGATTTATCCAGTAAAATCTCAACCAAACAGCAACATTTAGAGTATTTATTCATAAAAAGTGAGAAGATCTTGATCCATGTAACACAAGTAAATGTGCATTTGGAAATTGCTAATCTTGGCTATGGAAGCAGGAAGGACTTTGTTTCTGTTCATGATGTAGTAGGTAAGTTCAGGTTGGCTAGAGAGATTGGAAGGTTGTCTTTGAAACAACTTTTAAATATCAGTGTGTATTGTACATCTCTCATCATTAGTTTGTCATGTGTTTTGAGTATCACATACATCTTCAACAGACACTCTAGGCACTGGAAATATTTGTGATAAATTATCTTTATTGGAATTCATGTGATAACTATGTGTTATATACTTTACATCCATGGATACTATTTTCATGTCAATCTTACAATGTGACTACAAAACAGTGATGGATTACAAGGCCCATGGAATGGCTTATTCCCCCTGCTGTCTTAGTCCAGGGAGAATGGCACTGGGAGTGTCAATAAAGAAAAAGACCCATGTATGTGATGACACACATTCAGTTATTAGCCCACTGGGGGTATCAAAATTTAGGGGATCTGCAATGGAAGACGTTTACTTTTCCAAGAATTGTATATTATGCTTCTTTCCAAGTTCAGCATGTATTGAATGCCTTGTGTGATGAAGTTCCTGGTGGAATTATTTGCTTCATCTTTGGTCAGCTCTCATGGTAAAAACATGCTTCTTTACAAAGTGCCAGTGGCTCTCTACTCAAGTAGAACCTTCCATTGCCATAGTTCTTGTTGTTTTGAGACAGGGTCTCATGCAGCTCCTGTTAGTGTCGAACTTGCCAAGGATGACTTGGACTCCTTGTCTTCCTGCCTCTACCTCCAAAGTGCTGTGATTCCACATTTTCACCACCACACCTGGTCATCGTCACTTCTTGAATCCAAGCAGAATACTTTTAACTCTCCCTTAGATGACCGTCTTTAGGATTTGAGGAGAGACATTTTTCCAAGTCTGTTCTTAATACATATTTTCTTTTCAAAGGAAAAGAAAATCCAGTTTGAAGCTTTCCTTAACTACTCCAATTAAATGCTAAGTGAGATGAAAGAAAGGCATGGATGAATTCTTTAATTTCTGTCCAATATCATGGGCAGGTTCAAAGGAATGCCAGATGCTACTACTGCAAAAAATTATAGACTTGATATAGTTGAGATGTTTACGAACAAATTTTGGGATTCCTGGTTGAACTTTGCACAGCTTTGTATTATCTTGATTCTTAGTGTGTTAGGAAAGATTCAGATTTTAAATCTTTATAGTGGAGTGTTTAAACTCGAGTAGCATATCGTGATAATTCCTTGCTATTATACAGTGCTTTAAATTTCAAAAGTGGTTTTGGGATAATACCTCATTTGATACTTAAAGAATCCTGCGAGGTAGCAGGGAAAGTATTAGTCCTTAAAAAAAATCAGAAAATAGAGGAAAGATTAAGTATTCTGCTTGTGGTTTTTATTTTTTTCTCAGTTAACAAATGGCAGAGGCTGAGCTTCACCTCAGTCTAGGTATTTTCTGCTCTCCATGTTGCCTCATTTACAGCAAGAATGGCTACCACTGTTCTCTGGGGAGAAAAGTTGCCCTGAATTTGTTTTATAAGTGCAAGATGCTCTTGAATAATACATTTGTACACTAAATCAAACATAAGACTTAGAATTTAAATATGTCGACTTTTTAGTGTTTTTATAAAATGTATTTGATGGTTTTATAAAATCAAATAATAGGTAACATTGTACATATGAGAAACAATTTTTAAAGATGATGTTAGCTTCCAGGAATTTCCTTGGAGCAAAGGAAATAAAATATTAACTCGTAAGTTAATTCAGATCATGATTTTGAGTTGCTGTATTGTGACCACAGTGTTGAGCCTAATAAGAATTGCAAATCACTTTTATTTTCTTTGTTTTGATAGTGTTTTTATTCTTCCACTTGTTTCAGTATGAAATTTTAGTCTTGGAGTCAAGGAATTGGGAAGAAAAAACCCCATGGTCTAAGAATAATGCCTGACTAGTTTTCAGGGTGAATTAAGATGAGTCTGAAATCTGTGTCTTTTTCATTTAGTACTTAGGTGACACTGGGTGCCTACCATACATGTTGATGAAGGGAGGAACAGCAAGATGCACCCTCATTCACCTTCATGTTAAACCTGGGATTAAGGGTTGCAAGGCTTGATTGGACATAGATATCCCAGCCATCTGTCTGATCCACTTGGTCACTTGTTTGAATAGTAGCATCTCTTCCAACCATCTTCCTCTGGGAAAATACTGGTGCTTAGGAACTTACATTATCTACTTTAGAGGTGGCTAGAATATTCCAGGTACCAATGCTCTGTGAGTCATTAGTCCTTGTATTTTATATATCTTTACAATTACACCATCTCTGTCTGCACAAAACAGCCAGCTCTTTGAATAAGTGGAGTCACAAACAGCTTGACAACCTGAGTTGGATCCCCAGAACCCAAAGTGGAAAGAGATCACTGACTCCCAGAAGTTGTACTCTCACCTCCAAACCTGTGCATTAGACTATATGTCAAATACATACACAATAATGATAAATAAAATTAAGTAAAAACAATAATGTGGAGAGTAATCAAGGTAGACACTGAGGTCAACCTTTGGTTTCCACACGTGTGCATATTCACATGAACATATGCATGCAGCACACACACAATAAACCTAAGGTTTCTGCCTCCTAAGATCAAATTTTGGAGTTCCTATATTTTGTTTCTTTTCCTTGCCTCAAAAGAATGTCTGTAAGAAAGTTCTCTGATTTGCTCGTATCTACCAAACTTGATTTCTGTGGCCTTTGACTGATGAGCCATTGGTCAGAATCAACTCAGGGGTCTATTCTCTGATAGTACATTAATAATATATATGCACTAAAGCTTCTTCCCAGAGAATATTTGAGCTTTGACATATTGAACAGTAGCACTTTAAATTAAATCTGCTGCTGTTGGTGCATTTAAAAAAAAAAAAAACTGGATAGCTTAGAAATAGTGTTTCATACATTACAAAACAAACCCGAGGTCATATGTAGTTTACTAAGACAAAATATGCCTAGCCTGTTTAATTGTGGTAGGGGCCTGAATTGAGTTTTTCAATTATCACAACCTCAATGTCTTTCAGAGCAAGAAAAAAAATTAAACTGTTTATTCCCACCTCTCGGACTTCGATTTGGTAGGGAAAAGAAGAGCATAAGTAATCTAATGGATTCTTTTCATACCATGAGGGTTAGTAATAAAGAATTATGGATTCGTCTGAGTTCTTCAAGTTAGGAGGGCATCGAGATTAAAGGGCTACTTCAGAAAATAATGACTACCTAATTGAGCCCTGAGCTGCATTATCATTTCTTATCTTGAAGATACTTTTGTATTTGGTTATATTAGCCAAGCATTCCATCTCAGGAAGGATTTCCTTCTCAGTGCTGGATTAGTAGTGCAAGTTGGTACATAGTCTTGTTAAATATTTCCTCAGGGTAGAAGAGGGGGACATAGTACATATTTTCACATACACACACAGGAAAGTCCTGAAGAAATTTCTCTAGGGAAATGTAAGTCCCGGGTTTGGAACACAAAGGTCAGGAGGACTTCCAACTTCTCTCAGCCAGTTTGTAGCTTGTCAGTTAACAGATCATTTTTTCCCTTGAATTGTCTACATCTTAGATGATCTCAGACTTAGTTCTCATTCATACTCAGGACAGGTTCACCTGAAGAACAGTTTTTCCAGAGCCACACAGTATCAAATAGTAGATACCAGCCCTTTAGTTCATAGCTTTCCTTCTCCCCTGGAGGCTAGCTTATGCTAGAAAGTACCATTTCTTTAGAGTATGGGCTTCCTTTTCTTCTATATCCCTGTCAGGAAAATGTGCCAGTCCCTGCCAAGAAACCAGTGGATGAGGGTAGAGAAGTAAGCCTCGGCCTCAGAGGAGATTAGTAACAGTACCTATTGCCCACCATCTACTTGCCATTAACACAGGGCTTGCTGTAGCTAGTGCAGACCAACCTTCAGCATGACACTCCTGACCCCTGAATACTTGGCTGTAGCATGAAACATGCTAATTGCAGACTACAATGAAATCTAAAGTGAATTAGAACTTTAATTAAATTGCTTGTGTGTTTAATTGCATAATGCATTGCACAGTCCAAGTTTCAATTCCTTATTCAATTACAATGAAACTCCCCTTCAGTTGAGTTTGTTTGGGGGTTTAAAACCAACTCTAAAAGTGTATTGATGCTTTAAGAGAATCCTTGGTCTTATAAAATTTCACCCTAAGAGATGGAGTGTTTTAGTATTAGGTTTGTATTGACTCTCGATATTGGCACGAGTCTAGATGTGCAAAACCCACAAAGGCTAAATCCCGGGGCTTATGTTTAATTTAAAATATGGCCAGCTGGCCATTGTGAACAGATCTGATAGCTTGACAATCTGAAAATATGACTGGTTGGGGAAACGATCAAATATTAATTTTAAATGTTTATTAGTAGACTGTTTGCAGTTGGTTTTTAAATTCATTTGGAAAGTGAGGATTCACAGTTATCTAAAATTTTCAATAAACCCCATTTCATAAAGGTGTTTGGAGGTTAAATGCCTAATGATTAATTTATGCATAAGTAATGCTCTTAATAATTTTGAGGAAAGGTAAGGCAGCTGAGGATAATGTTAGAGATGAATAGTAATGAGGACAGAAAACCTCCCAGATTTAAATGTGGAGCTCATATTCATTAGCCTGAAAACAGAATAGGAAACTGGATAGAAAAAAGATTTTTAAATACTGGAGTTCAAAGAGTATTGGACAAGGAGAGGGGAAAAAGTTAAAGAAGGGTGTGGCCACAGGATTCCAGCCTGAAATTTTACTCATTCATCACCTAAGGAATGTTGAAAATTATTTGTGACCAATGTTTGTCCCTTTTGGCAAGAGAAAATGGAGGGAGTATAGAGGTTAGTTGGAACATAAAAATAATACTGTCATTGAATATTTTATTTTTAGTTTCTACATAGGAATTGCAATGTGTTTCCCTTGGTCTGGTTTTCTGATGATCTTTGTAAATACAGTAGATGGTTCCTATTCACTGTGAGTAACAGAGGGTATTTAAACATAGACGTGTACATGGACACACTGGACAGTTTCCCTGTCACAGTTAGTTATCATTGTAAACCTGACTAGACTTAGAATCACCATGGAACCATACCCTGGCTTTATGTCTAGGAGTATTTCCCCAGAAATGTTTAACTGAAGAGGCAGGGCATCTACCTAGAACGTGTGCAGCACCATCGCTAAACGCTGTGGCTCCAGACTGAATAAAAAGGGGAATGTGAGACAGAACTGACATTTATCCCTTTCTGCTTCTTAACTGTGGACACAGTGTGTCCAGCTGCCTCTTACTTCTGCTGCCGTTGGTTCTTCTCCACGATGGACGGTGCCACCAAATTGTGAGCTTAAAAAAAAGCCCTCTTCCCTCAAGTCCTTTCTTGTCAGGCATTTTGTCATGGCAGTGAGAAAAGGAACTAATACAGGTCTGTTTGTTAAAGCTTTCATGTGCTAACGCTGATTGACTGCTTCACATTCTCTGTATTGCATAGGCTTTATTTCATCCTTGGAAATATACACAATGGTAACATAATGATCAGAATGAGTTTCATTGGTTTAATTATAAATGAAGGCACTGTTAGCATTCAAAATCTTCTAGAAGAAGCAAGACTGACAGTGTGTGCTGATTCAACAGGGTATATCCTCTTGTAAAGCTCAGGGCATTAAATGTGAACCCATGATCAAAAAGCTCAGCCCGTGTGTGATCCAGGGAACTTGATTACTGGATTTTTTGGAGGAAGCCTTTTGATATTAAAAGCGCAAGAAGCCAGAGCATTATTGGGTAGAGAATTGATTGATAATCATTGCCTTTCTCAAAGACAGTTTTGAGACATGCCCTGGGAAGCTGACAGGAGCCTGCCTGCCCTTAGAGGTCAGCACTGCCTCATGAGGAAAGTTAACAGAGCGCTCTACAGAGCCAGGGCTCCTCTGTGGGAATTCTTATTGTTTGTTGCTTTGTGAGGATCAGAGCTAAGTACAGTTTAATAAAATTCTGCTTCAGAGTGATTTGTCTGTCTTCGGTGAGCAATTTCTTTTCCTGCTTCCCCTTTTCCTTTCTGATTGATTTATGTATCTGTTTGTATACTCCTTGTGTGCCTTCCCCCGCTTGGAACCCAAAGCACTTTGCAAATATCAGAGCTCAAACTGTAAAAAGATCATCGATTTCCCCCACAGCCCTGAAGGTAAGCCGTCACATATCATCATTTATTTCTGAGACTAGGGTATTGATAGCATAATATTAAATTCTTTCATTAGAGTTTCTTTTTTTTTGTCTAGCCACAACCTAAATTTGAAACATTTTGTATTTCCCTTCATCTACCAGAATTACTACTTACAAGTATGTACATCCCAGAATTGTGTGATTACCTTGTTCAAGCTATCAGGAAAAGGGATCATGTTTCAATAATTATTTTCTTTGCCTTAACACTTCTTTGGTAACTGCCAAATTATTACACAGGAGAACCAAAAAGCAGGCCTCTGACTTCCTGGTTTACCCAGTATGTCCAAAAGTTTTTGAGTTTGGTCAGTGATGGGAAAACCCTGAGTGTCTTCTGGACCTAGTGACCACACCCCTTTCCTCACTTCCACGCACCCCCTTACCATCTATAAAGAAAGCTCAATTCTGCATACTCTAGTTTTTCTACCCATATGACCATTGGGAGGACTTAAGGCCCTGCCCATGATGACATGTCTCATGCAGAAGCAGTCTGGAAGAGGGAAAATAGGGGACAATCAATGATTGCTCTTTGGGCCAGTTTGCCTCCTGTGATCTTACAGGGTATTCCCTGTAAGCACTCAGCTGATTTGTACAAGAGTAACTCTTCAATACCAACCTCCTAATCCATGTGACTATTTGGGTTGCTTTCGTCTTTAATCTCTGACTGTTTTCCTTCCCAATGCCATCGTCTTAGTTCAGGTCTTGAAATCTTTTCACCCTCTCTACGGAACTTTGGATTCAGTCAGCTTTGTAACATTATTTCTGGGAGTTTTCTGTCTAATATAAGTAAATAGGACCTGGCTGTCTTCCTGGAGCCATTGGTGCAAGATCGTGGCCCTTGGAACGAGGAACAATTCCTGGCTGATGCTAGAATCTGGCCTTTATCCAGCATCAGTGTTATGTTGTCATTATGTCTCCTACTGCAACCAGAATGAATTCCTGTCAGTTGCAGAAGATAGCAGGGCCCCTTAGGCCTCTGAACTTTTGATTGATATTTTTCACTGACTCTCTTGAGGTGCTAGGGAATACCTCCTTGTTATTCAAGACTGAGAATAAAACATGGGACATACACTTTAAGATCTAGGTAGAGGTAAGGACTTGGTGAGCAGAAGTTCAGTAGCCCAACAATATCCCTGAGAATCAACAAAAGGAACCACGTGAACTTTAAAAGTTTTTCCATAACAAAAGACATTAGCATCAGAGCAGACAGACAGACAGACAGCCCACAGACTGGGAGGAAATTTTGCCAGCTTCACTTCATTCAGAGAGTTAATATGCTGGATTTATAAAGAACTGTAAAATTGGGCACCAATAACCCTGTTAATCAACAAATGGCTAATGAGATGGGACCTAAACTACAGAGATTGGTAGCATTTGGAGTGGTAGAGAAGAAAAATATTCATGAGAAGGAATGGTGATTTGCAGCACAGAGATAAGTACTTAAGGAGACCTTGAAGTAAATGGATCTCTTTTGAGCCATGATAGGATGATAATAGTAGAGATATAATTTTCCTACTTAAAGCATGTTTCTCTTCATGACCCACATTATCATCTCCAAAGTACTTAATACTGTGAGGTGACTAAGAACACTGTGTGTTAATTGCTTAATGGAGTTGGGTAAGTTGCTTGGATTCACTGAGCTATAATTTGGGAGTCACAAAATTGAGATAAAGTATCTCATGGCGTGCTTTGTAGCATGCAAACAGGATAACACTGTTCACTTGTCTTTTGTCTCTTCCTGTCTTCTGCTACGTGCAATGCAGTTTTTCATATGTCTTCTTCATTTAGTCTTCATGTAAGCTCTTTGTTGATTAAGAATTGTATTTGTTCTACAGCTGGGCAGTGGTGGTGCACGCCTTTAATCCCAGCACTTGGGAGGAAGAGGCTGACGGATCTCTGAGTTCAAGATCAGCCTGATCTATAGAGCGACTTCCAGGACAACCAGGGCTGCACAAAGAAACCCTGTCTCAAAAAACAAAAACAAACAAAAATTGGAAAATGGCTATATTAACAATAGAAATGTGTAAATATGAAAGGCATCATTAATTGTCTTGGGGTTGGGCAGGTACAAGCAACCTGTGTATGGTGACTGATAGCGACATTTAATTATACCAGTATATCATGAGACTCCAGAGAGAGTTGGGCCTGTTAAATTGTGCCTGCTCTATGAAGCTGATCATTTTAATATAGCTTCAGTTCACCAGCCAGAAACATGGCCCCAAGATTGCTTGTCATACTGAATGCCTTTCTGGGAACTAGAATGGAACTGTGATGAGATGATTAGAATGAAACATCCTATGGTTACAGCTGAGTGCAATGGATTAGTGTGACCATAGGCATAAATAGACATTCTGTAGAATGTTCTCATGGGCTGCGGATGCTATTCTGCTTGTTGTCTCAGCGATGGCCCCCATGAACATCCCTAGAAACCAAGACCTCTTAAAGTTCTCTTCTTATTAAACTCCAAGGTCATAGAACCCTTGAAAGCATTAACTTTGGAATTAAATAGGAAATAATTGAATCATGCATGACACTTTTTTTCTAGTCTCATGACCCCTGGAAAATTATTGAAGCCTGCTAAGCAACGGTTTTTTAATCTGTAAGTGAAGATACCAGTGCTTAGTCTGCTGCTTGCAAAGTTATATGAGAAAAGTCACGTAAAGCAGTGGGTCAGTGTGCTCTAGATATCCTGAGCGCTTAGTGATGGCTGATGCTGGAAATTCCATCCTTCCTTCCAGATTAGTGTTGCGCCAGGATTCTGGTCAACAGTTCTGTACAATGTCTGTGAACCTGTTTGGTCAGTTCTTACAGGTTCTGATTCCTGAGGCCAAAGACATAATCTTAGTAATAGCAGGATATCTAATGATGCTAAGGGTTCTTTCTGTATATGATAGGAAATAAACAAAGAACTTTTCCCCATCTGACACACAACTCAACGCAGAATATTTTACTGCTAGAAACCTCCACATGTTGAGCATTCTGGCACCTCCACAAACCTAGTCCCTTCTGGTATTGCTGTATTTAGACTGATCACATTAATTTTCAGTAACTCTTTCTTCTCTTAAAGTTGGGATAGAATTCCCACCCTGTGATCATGTGGTTGGAAACAGACCCCCCCCCCATTCTGAAGCTGGCCAATATGGTCATAAGGAACAATCTCATTAGAACAAATGATGCTCGGGATATCACAAACATGTGGAAACCGGGGTTAGCAGTATTATTATAACAAAAGATTTTCCTAGCAATTCAATCTGTAAGGGTTTCAGAGACTCTGTCAGGATTAAGTTATGAAGAGCACTGTGTCTTAATGTTTCACATGTGTCTCCCTTAGCTGGCTGTTATAACGAGAAAACTAAGGGAGTCTGCTTAAGGGGTAAAAGGAATTTATCAGGAAAGAAAACTCACTAAACGGAATAGGAGAATCTATCGTAGCAGGGTCCTGGAAGGCTGAGGTACTGTCCCACGCTGGTCTGTCACCTAAGTCAGTCTGCACCATCCAAGCCCATGTGGGAGAGAAGAGTGAGGCCTACAGGTGAGACCTACAGGCATCTCAGGTCTTAAGGGCAGCCCCGAGTCCATGCTCCAGGGGCTGGTACTTCAAGGTCATAGGTAGGCAGAACAGGTATCCACTACAGGTTGTTTGTGAAGAGACCCAGACCCAGAAAAATTCCATTGCAAATTGAAAAGAACTAGAGGTCTGGGAGAGTTCACTTAAGGGTTGAGTATAGCTGAAACATTTGTATTTGTGTGGCAGGGGGAATGTATGTGCAAGCTCGTGTGTGTGTGTGTGTGTGTGTGTGTGTGTGTGTGTGTGTGTGTGTGTGTGTGTTGGGGTATATATGTACTAGGAGGCCAGAGGAAGAATTTGATGTCTGGTTTTACCAATCTCTGCCTTATTCCTCACAGTAAATGGGAGCTAGGGGCTGGTAGTTATCAAGCCCCTCAAATACTCCTGTTTCTACCCCTCAATCATGTTCCTAACCATGTTCAGTTTTTCCTAACACATAGGTGCTAGGATTTAAACACAAGTCCTAATACTTCTCAACAAACACTCTTACCCACTAAGCCATGCCCCTGGCTCAGCCACAGGACTTTTATGGGCTGTTTGGTTTTTGGTTGTGAAAAAAGCCCCATGAGTACTATATGTTGTGGGCACAAGCCACAATGAACTCTGAGACTGTGGTGAACATTGGACATATGAGACTTGAGCTGGGAAAAGAGGCAAGACCTTGAGGGGAGCTATTATATTGGGGGAGGCACCTTGAAGCTTACTCATCACTCAGCCTTTCCTAATGCTGGGACCTGGAAGGCTTTGAGGGCTTGATTGAGTCCTCTTGGAAAACAACCCTCTAAGGTCAGAGACTTAATCCTATTTTTATTGCATATTATCCAGTACACAGTAGGTACTCGATAAATATTTTGAAGTCCTTTCGCTAGGATGTCTTGAGAACACTTTTGAGAATTTTTGATAGATTATCATGGTGCCAGTCAGACTGTTGTGAATTTTGTTTTAGGAGTAGCCACCTGAGCTTTGCTCTTCTGTATGCTTTTTGTCTCATTTGGGACTTTAAATTATTTCAAAATGGATAGACACTGTAGAAGAGGAAGTCCCAAATCACAAGACAATTTGAAGTTCATTGACAAGGATAGTGGGAAAAGTGTGCTTTGCAGAATATTTTAGTCTGAGTTTCTCTAATGTAATTAGTTTGGAGGGGTAAAAAGCAACATTCAGCAGAAAGACTGGAGTGGAGGATCAATCTGATACTTCACAATGGAGAGTGAGGCTGGCTTGTGCATCTGAACATTCTGAATCACTTATGCACAACTATCTCTGCAGAAAACAGGCTGCCTTGAAATACCCCTTTCCTACTCATTCTTTTTGGCATTCATATGGGAACCTCACTGGGATATCATGCCCAATTCAAACCAAAGGTTTATGGATCCTAAAACTAACTTGCCTTCATGTCCCAAGAAGGCATTATTTGCAATCACAACTCTATCTCAGGTTTGGATTAGTTTTCCTTAGACATATTTGGAAAGTGTTACCATCCTATTTTGTAGGATGGATCTAGAAAGAAACAGTTTGAATGCTCTGGGGTTAGAGGGAGTAGAAGTTATCTGGGACTCCTGCTTAAAGGGTGGATAGTTAGTGTTGGAGACATCGAGTTTCTTTCAGGCTCAGAAACATTGCTCAGAAGGTTCAAGGTCCCCCAGGCTTCATGCGGGCACAAGGGCAGTGCTGTTTTCTCCCATAGGTGGATGCTGTCTGCGCATGGGTGGGTGTGTCTGCATCTGTTTGCACTTACCTGCCCTTAAATTGAAAGCACCACTTGCACTGTGCTTCTCTTCTTCTTTCTCTGTTTTTCTGTGCCATAGTCCTTTCCTGTCGAATCCCCTGCCCCTTCATGTTTGCTGGCCCTGTACACGGGGATGATTTGCTTTCTCAGCACTTTCTACACACTCCATCTTGCCCCACCACTGGAAGCCTTCTGGGCTTTGGTTGTATTGTCAGCTCTCATATTCACCTGTTGTCTTAGTTACTTTTCTATTACTGTGAAGAGACACCATCACTAAGCAACGTATAGCAGAAAGTGTTATAGCAGAAAGCAACGTATAGCAGAAAGCAACGTATAGCAGAAAGAACGGGGGCTTGATCACAGCTTCAGAGGGTGAATCTATGACTCCCAGGGGACATGGGAGCAGACAGGCAGGCATGGCATTGGAGTAGTAGCTGAGAGCTTGTTTGTGATCCACACGTTAGAGACACAGAGGAAGAGCTAACTGAAAAACCCACCCCCAGTGACACACCTCCTCCAACAAGGCCACACCTCCTGATCCTTCTCAAACAGTTCCAACTGGGGACCAAGCATTGAAATATATGAGCCTATGTGGGCCATTCTCATCCAAACCACCACATCTGTAGCAGCCTGTGCCCTGTTCCAAGAATGCCTAACATACTAGGATAGACATACTGCCAAACAGGTGTCTTGAGACAAATCACATTATCTTAATTAATCTCCTAAATGTCTTTCTCTAGCCCTGTTACCTATCTAGTTCTAACTCAGTTCTTATATATTAGTGTGGTCTTGATTTAATGACCCTATCCATTTTTTTAATCTATCCTAAAACTTTGGTCAACACCTCACAATTTGTTCCCCCAAACAAGTGTTTGCCTAAGGTACTCTTGGAGCCCCAGTCCCTCCTTTCCAGACTCTAACACAAATCGCTGATGTTTCACTTCTGCCCCGCCCCCATCAATCACTCCCATAACAAGACAGCCACCAGACCTCTCATACCTGTCTTTTGCTGACCTCTAATTCTTGGGGTGGAAGTGACTCAAGCAGACCCTAAGTCCTGTTCCGATTATCTTGTCATAGGTTGTTGAATTTGAGTCTTGTGTTTTCAGCTTGTGGGGAGCTCAAAGAGACAGGTATCTTATAACCCATACGTCCTGCCAAGCCTTGAATCTCAACAAACAACTCTTTAAAACATGTCTTTTGGGGATGGAGAGATAGTTCAATGGTTAAGACTGCTTCCTGCCCTTCCAGAAGACCCATATTTGATTCCACGTCAAATGGATCATACCTGGCTGTAACTCCAGTTCTGCGTGCATGCACATGGCATGGTGCCGGCACACACACACACACACACACACACACACACACACACACACACACTCACACACACACACTCACTCATAACAAAATTAAAATAAACAAATTTAAATCTTTAAAAAATATAGTTATTGGCCATTTTATCAAATAAGGTTTGCAAATTACTACACATATGATTACTATCCTTTAATAAGTGGATTTAACATTTTAAAGCTTTCTTCAAAGAGTGAGTTTTGATATTGGTGGGTTACAGTAGACTTAAGTTATGATGAATTTATTGAAATCCTTCTCAATTTATAATTTTGTATACAAGTCTAGTATCTACACACACAGATGTAACAATAATAAATAAAGAATGTAATGGGTAGCTGTTCTAGGTTTGACCTGGAAGTACTACCCCCACTGAGGCTTCCCGTAACTGTCACGCCTAGGAGGTGGGGCCAAGAGAGGAGCCCTTAAGTCCCGAGATCCAGATGTGCCAGCTCTCTTGGTTCCTGGATCCTGGACTCTGGAGGTAGACCAGGTAGACCGAGCAGAGTCTTCCAGAGAACACCGCTGGACTGCACTCCACCTCTCCCAGACCCTGTAACCTATCCCTTTACTTGTAAGTTAGTCCGTGAAATAAACCTCCCTTTTAACTACATAGAGTTGCCTTAATACTTCCACCAATAAAAGAACTGCTCATTAATTTGAGAAGTGGGTACAGGAGGAAGGCAGGGGAGGAAGGGAAGAAATAATATAAATTCAATGCTCATGTGTGAAACCCTTTAAAAAGTAAGTTAAAAATAATAAAGTAACAGGAAAAGGCTTTGTATGTAGAGGATGAAATGTTGATTAAAGGTCTTTTTTCACCCATAATTATTTTAGACATTTAAAGGGAAGCATTAGAAAGCCTGTCACTTCCTCCTTTTGTTCCTTACAGCTTTCCTGGTAACAATATTGATACTGTTCTCAAACACATTTAATAGCCAATTTCATATGTCATAATTTAAAATTTTCTACAGCTTAAATTCACGTTATCTTTTGTGTTTGAATTATGTAACTGGTGTGTTGGGTCAGAGAATGAAAATCCATAAGAATCCTTAGAAACCAGTCCTTACCTAGAAGGCAAGACATCTTGTTTAAACATGAACACCAAGATACCTCTCTGTGTGTTTTCTTCCTCTCTTGTACTCACTGACATGCAAATGGACAATGCATTTTACTGGGAGAATTGAAATAAAGCACAATAGCCTGGCTAAACAAGAAATGCATGATTATAGTTCTCAGATAAATAAATCCACCATTGTGTTCCCAGAGTTCTAAAATGGCTAGCCCATAATAAATTTTCAATTCATTTGTTTATCGTATGAACAAATGAATTGTATTCTTAGCAAAGAGAAGTTTTACTATGCTTAATACAAGGAAAGCTTTATTCCCACTTACTCATTTTTGAGGTGGTAGATATGTCCTCTCTACCTTGATAAGGTCTCTAATTTTTCTACTAAATATTTGGCATTTATGGTGACAAAAATAATAACAGAATCAACATCCAACATACAGTGATTTCCTTCCTTTTATCAATAGAACCTATCAAAATGTACATGTGTACATTTTTATTTGTCCTCATCAATTTTGAGTCACACAATGGATACCAACAAACAGGGCCCCTGTTCCTTCTCCTTCTCCTGAATGTTGGCCTTTTACCTCAGGAATAACAGATCTGATTTTCTAATTAAGAAAGTAAAAATAGAAAGACCATGTTGGATGGGAAAAAAAAAAACCCCGTCATTTCAAGTGTATAAGAAATATATCCCAAATTACCCATAATCTGACATTTTCCACTGTAAATTTATTATAGACTTAACTGAGTTTACATTTAATTCAATAATTTCCTTGAAATGTCACTGAAACATAGTGATGGATGTATATTTGAAATTACTACAAAACCAGCTTTGAATAAAATGAAGGAATGCAATATATAATAGATAGGAAAATACTATTTTTCAGAGCCAAACATTATCTTCTTTTTATTGGTATTTTGGACATCTTTATTCATTTCCCTGGAGAAGAGACTGCGTGATTTGGAATATAAGAAATTAAACTTGTTGTGATTCATACATCTTTTTTGCTTTCCTTCTTTTAATCGATCCTTAGGAAGAAGTTCCTTCTGAACTCTGTTATTTTTAATTGTTTTTTTTGAAGGACCTGATTGGTTTTTTTTTTTTTTTCATTTTCTTTGTCCATGCAAATAACCAGCAGCATAATTAGTCTACCATGTTGTTAAGGGAATACATTGTGAAAGAAACAAGCAAGAACTGAGCATTGTTTATGAAAGATCATGTGGATGTGTTTTTGGTAATTTCTATTACTGACATAGGGGATTCAACTTCAGTTCCACAGAGTAGGCCATTTTTAAATATTTAGATTTTATTTTGGAGTTTTCCGTTAGAGAAAGGAATTACCAACATTTAAAGATACTCTGAATGTTTTATGTGTATATATGTATGTATGTATTATAGAAAAGCATATACATTTGAGATGCAAAATGATAAGTCTCATTTTGAGCCTTAGGTGAAGAATGTTTCTTTGTAAGTGGAGATTTTAGAAGTGTTTCTGATTTGACAGCTGGGTCAACTCTTGTGATCTTTAAAATCTAAAACCATTATGGTGCATGTGCCTATCTATGTGTGTACACATTCGTGCACATATTACGGTGTACACATAGAGGACAACTCTCAGTCGGTGCTCTCCTTCTACCATGGGTTCCTGGGGCTGAACTCAAGTTCTCAGGCTTCTGCAACAAATGTTTTAACCACTGAGCCATCTTGCTGGCCCTCTTCTGATGTACTTTACTATTTAGTTGGTGGTTCTAAAAGGATAGGAAGCATTTTGGCAAGCTTGATCAGTGGTCCAGCTGGCTCAGTGATGTGTTGTGTAGTTGGGGCTGTGTGGGGAATAAGAGGTCTTGTCTGCCAGTCTCTGTCTTAGAAACACTAGGTCTTCTTTGGCCTTTATGGATTACCTGTACCTGATCTGTCTTTAGCCTTGACGGAAGATACTATTACTCATGTAAGAAAACATCTTTACATTCATAATAGCCCATTTTGTTTTAGAGATGATTTGCAGTGGGCACTCACCAGCTCTACTCTACCCTTAAATCTCCAATTCTAAGGGAGTTTTGGTGGGGCACTGCATGCATCTTACTCCATGGTGAGCTGGTGAGCTCTGGGCATTTGCATGTGGCTTTCTTCGCATGCCATTTTGAGGTATCTTTGTCTTTCCTTCATTTCATTACTCTTCAGTTTCTTTTCTTGAGTTTCCCTAGTCATTCCAACAATGCCATTTCTAAATGAGAATTTTGGGTATTCTCCATATATTAAAAACATCTTTCCTTCATATCTGCCTTGCCATATTGCATTGTTGAACTCTTTTGAAAAAAGAAAGATTGAGTAATATAATGAGCTCAGGAACTTTGTTTAATTTATAACAATTACAATGCGCATATTTTTATATTGAGTATGCTTCTTCCTTCCTCTCCCCTCTTTTTGAAAACAGGATCCAGCTATGTAGCTCTGAATTGCTTGGTATTTGCTATGTAGGCTAGGCTGGCCTTGAGCAAATGATAACCCTGTCTCAGCTTCGTAAGTGGTAGGATTGTGGGCAAACACCATTGCATCTGCCTTTTATCTTCCTTCCTTCCTTCCTTCCTTCCTTCCTTCCTTCCTTCCTTCCTTCCTTCCTTCCTTCCTTCCTTTTGATATCCCTTATCACATTGTAGAACTATTTGTAATAACTACTATTCATAATACCTATCTAGTTTGCTGTCATTTTGATCAGAAGCATGTAAGACCTTCTCACTGTTACCTCTTTTATGGGGCAGGATATCTTTTTGTAGCCCAGGCTGCCCTTGATATCCCTGTCCTCCTGCCCTAGCCTTCTGATTGCTGTGGTCACATATGTGTACTTCCTATGTATGATACATTTGGTTAAATTTCTTCTTTGGCATCTGTTGAATATGAACAATACTTTTTAGTTCATTAATAATATGATAAATTGTTTTAAGTATGCACATTTTAAAAGTTTTGAGGGACACACACACACACACACACACACACACACACACACACACAAATATCCTGAAGCTAAAATAAAATTTTAAAAACACACTCTAGAAGACAGGTTAGTTTCAGCAGTATTACTTAGAACTATTTTTTGCTACATAGGTAACAGAGGTTAAATAAAGGTTAATAGGAGGATCCAGTAGAAACATCCATCTTATTATTTTGAGAGTCAAAATATTTTAATAGAATAATTATGATTGTTCAACATCTTCATAAAGAATAATTAGAATGTAAATTTTCTGAATTTGAACAATAAAAATACCCATATCTACCCATACATTTTACATATCTGTGGACTTTGAGTAGACAAAGCCGACTGGATTGGTTTTTGAATCATCAACATTTGCTTTTATCTCTCATTTTAAGCACAATAGGATGGAATCACTAGTTCATATATTTTGGATAATTGTCAAACTGTCTACACTGGAGAGTTTTAAATATGCATAATACTGATAGGAGATTAGATGTTATCATAAATTGATTATAATATTATTTCCCTTGTAACTGATTGGTCATGGCTGTTTTATGTGACTTCCTTTTGCTAGTATTTGCTTTCTGTGTTCTAAAATTATTTTAATATAGCAGTAGTTTGTAAATTAAAGTCTATGGTTAAAATAGAGAAAAATGTTAATTTTAAACATAAAATGTGTTTGTGTGTGTGTGTGTGTGTGTGTGTGTGTGTGTGTGCGTGAATATAGAAGTAACCGTCTTATTAAATAAGAAACACAGAGCCAATGCAGAGATGAAAGCCCAAGTGGTCAGAGCTAAGAGCCTTATCCTTCACTGCTGCAGCTATCCTCTTTAGCCAAGAGACTGACTTCCTGTGTGTTTGTCTTTTTATAGACTTTCTGTTCTGCCTTCTCATTGGTTGTAAACCCAACCACATGACCGCCTCATCACTACCTGTCTGTACAGACCTCCAGGTCTTCTATGGTTGGTATTGAGATTAAAGGTGTGTGTCTCCATGCTGGCTGTATCCTTGAACACACAGAGATCTGCCTAGCTCTGCCTCCCAATAGCTGGGATTAAAGGCGCGCACTACCACCGCCCAGCTTTTGCTATGGCTTGCTAATAGCTCTGACCCCCAGGCAACTTTATTTATTAACATACAAATAAAATCACATTTCAGTACAAATAAAATATCACCATATTTCCCCTTTTCTATTTTAATAAAAAGAGAAAAGGAAAAAGGTTATAGCTAACATAAGAAAAACTATATACAAAAGTACAATAACTATATACCATATATACAAGTAATGAATACCTAAACAATGTCTAGTCCATTTGTATTTAACAAATTCAGAGAAAATAATTCCATTATTTATCCTATTTTGGTAAGTCCAAAACGTACCTAATTCACTTTCTATCCTAACTAATCTTCAACTATAACTAACTAATCTTCAACTCCCTCAGAGATCCAAGAAGGAAAATAATATTACCTAATAAAAAAAATGCATGCACAGCATTTAAACAGGCATGAGCAGAGGAGGACATCAGAGAGGTCCTGCCCTATTACTTTCTATTCTATTCCCTTGAGTCAGCGTCTCTCAGTGAACCTGGAGTTCTTAATGTTTGGTCAGTCTCACTGGCTAGCAAGCCCCAGCAAATATCCCTGTCCCCTCATTTCCATCAGTGTTGGCATTAGAGCTGCCCTTGGCTGCACAGGCCTGTGCATGGGTCTGGGGATCAGAACTCAGGTCTTCATGCTTAGACAGCAAATGCTGATGATACCCACTAAGCTATCTCCGCAGTCCCTAAAACTGTTTTTAATGGCCATATTTATCACTATGCTATTTAAAATATATTGTGTGTGAAATTATAGACTTTATACAAGAGAATATTAGTTTTTCACAAAGAAGAGGTCTAGATAAATCAATACAAAGTATAACATTTAACTGAAATTCAGTTAATCGTTATGTTTCCCTTTTGCATCTCGTATTATGGCAAAGGGCAGACTTTTGAAAACAAATGCATAAAATGGTACAGTGTAAGTAGTACGTTCCCCAACTTACAACATTTGTAAGTACCTAGCAATGGATTTTTCTTGTTCAGTTTTTGTTGACTCTAAAGAAGAGACAGGTTAGGAAGGGGATATCAGTTGCCTTGTCCTCAGTCACATAGAGACATGCAGTAATACAAACTTGCAGTGTTGTGTGGTGATGTCTTTTTTTTTTTTTTTTTTTTTTTTTGGTTTTTCGAGACAGGGTTTCTCTGTAGTTTTTGCGCCTTTCCTGGAACTCACTCTGTAGTCCAGGCTGGCCTCGAACTCACAGAGATCCGCCTGGCTCTGCCTCCCGAGTGCTGGGATTAAAGGCGTGTGCACCACCCCCACCCGGCGGTAATGTCTTTTAAAGTTACACAGTTGACAACCTCCTCAGGAGTCTGTTTAAGTTGCCATTGGATATCAAGGAACACATTGTAGAGGCCAAAATACCTGCAATTGAGCATTGCAGTCTCCCTTTCCACTGGGAATTGGCCACTAATACCTATGTACCTATCATCACACCTCTGCCACCATTGCTGCCGCCGCCGCCACCGCCACCACCACCTCCATTTAATATGCTGACTTACTCAGGATTTGACACAGAAAAAGTTGTGTGTGTGTGTGTGTGTGTGTGTGTGTGTGTGTGTGTGCATGTAAAGGTTGAATGTCTGAGGGGGTAATTTTAAGGATGCATCTTTAGACTTTGGTTACTGTTTTAGGGAAGGAGAAACTGGAATGGAGAAATTAAGAAAAAAGAAACACAGTATGAAGGAGAGGGAAATGTATTGTGTGATTCAGAAATTTCTAGGTTGGAGGATGAATTAGATGCATCAGACATGTCAGATAGGTGTCTAAATGGATTGTATATGTGCTACATTTAAGGTGCCCAGGAGCAGTTGGGAGAATTAAGATCTGGGTAGGCATCTGGGCTGGTGGGAGGCAAGCATGTCTCAGCTTGGATCTGTGCTGGGGCTAGGTAGGAAGAAGAGCATGTCCAGTGTGAAGAGGCCAAGAATATGAACACACCTCACTCAACACACATTTAATTGCCTTTGTTTTAATAAAAATGGGACCAGTGTAAAGTGAAAAAATGGGAGCATATTTCTCAGAAATCTGTGAGACTGCATCTAAATTCTCAAAAGTTATTTTTTTTTTATTGTTGAAGTCTCTATGTGTAGCTACATGACTGAGCTAGCTTGTTTCCTTCTCAATGCTCTTCTGCAGAGAACCCACAGCATCTTTGATTTCTCTATGTCTTCTCTTGCCTCACTACAAAGAATTCTGTATGGAATAGCCACTAAGACTTGTCCTTTTTGATCAACTAAATGTGATGTAATTTTTTATGCAAAATCTTATTTCTTCCCTTGCCCCTGTTGGCCTCTTAGCTCATGTACATCGCCCCTCTTCACTTTCTAGGCCAGGGATGAAGTCTCTGTCTTCTCTTTTAGCCTCAGAAAAAGCCTTTATAGTATAGTTACTCAGTAACTATACGTGAAATGAGTGGGTGAGTTTGCTCAGATTTCCTGTAAGAAATCCAATGTGAGAAGACATGTGGAGAGCTTGGCAATATGTGGTGTGCATTAGAGGTGTAGGTTAAATGCCATTTTTGACCATTCTTACATCTTTTCAAACCCACAATCCTGATTTTTTTGCTGGCCTCTCTGGATCCATTCTACTCTTCCAACTCTTCTCATCAGTGATTCACTTTGTTTGGATTCTACAAGCTCATAGGCTACAGGCCATGTGGTTGACTTAATTAAATCCTCTGGGTTTTTTGGATACACGCTTTCTATTGAGTGATTCTGTTCCCTACTGTACTTAAATAGTTCTGTTGAAGCTGGAGATGTAGCTAAGATGGAGATGTAGGCTACCTGTCTAGTGTGAGTGAAGTCTAGGTTTGATCTCTAGTACCACATATAATGGGCATAGTTACACATGTCACCTAGTTAAAAAGTGGAAGATCAGAAATTGAAGATCATCTTCATCTTCATAGCAAATTCAAGGCCAACTTGAGCTACATGAAACTTTGCCTCAAATAATATTAATAAATAATAACAATAACAACAACAATGATAATAGTTATTATTATTATTATTATTATTATCATATTTGGCTTTGTGGTACAAAGGACATCACTGAATAACAGCTTCCTGAGTAGGAAGTCTTGGGAGAAGAAAGATCCTCTGGGGGTTTCATTGTGACAAACAATGAAACTTTACCACTCAGGAAGCATTACCCTGATCACACTACTGTCCGGTGAACTTGATATTCCCACTCCATTAATGATAGCCCATACTGAATACCAGCTCTGATTCAGGCAATGTCTTAAGCACTTTATATACATTACTTTGCTTTTGAGTTGATTCTATTAGTATTCCTGTTTTATACTTACCAACTCACCTGAGGTCACTCTGTTCTGATTTGCAAGTGAGGATTTAAGCCCAGGTGGTCTAATTTCAGATTCCTATCCTCAACTGTGCTTTTATATTCAATAGTGCCTCTATAGCAGTTCCAGGGTCATAGAGTTAACGTTTATTCTTTAATGTTTGATTTGAAACTTTGAAAAAAATAATATTCAGCTTTAGTTTTAAAAAAGTCACAGTTTCTCCCTATCATTCTATTCTATTACTTCAAATTTCATTTCCCTTAAGGCAATTACTGTGAACAATATTTTCAGAGTTTTTTTTTCCTAATCATAAAATTAAAAAAACAAAAAACAAAAAACACCTGTGGTGTGTTTGCAATTTTCCCTTCAGCTTTTTGTCTTCTGAAAAGGTAGTCTGTTCTCAGCTAGCTGGTAAAAGTTTTAAGTAAAAATGACTTAAACACAACTCTGGTACACATGCATGTATGTTCTTATGTGTACCTTGTATATATCTTATATGTACTTGTATGTATATGTGCATACACACATACATGTTTACTGTGTAGAACTTGGATCGATTCCAAGGGAAAGGTGTGCCACCCATGTCCAATGAAGACTGATGAAGTCAGTTCTTAGCTGCTTGGGGGTCTACATATACAGTTTTCTACCCGCTAGAAACCTAGTTCGATTTGGAAACTCCAGGTGGATGAATTTTTTTAAATTCTCAGGAATGGAAATGTTATTTCATTCAATTTAGAACAAGCACTGCTTTAGAATAAACTTGACAATGTGTATATGACTGAGTCATTTGGATGCTTCCAGAAAAATAAACAGCAGCCCTTTTCAGCTGTGGAAATGGGTTTTGATGCAGCTTTCGGTGCCTAACTTTCCGGAGTCAGTGTGAGAGTTTTGTTTCTAGATCCTTCTATGAAGAAGGGCACTGTGATTTCTAATCAGCAACACACAAAAAAATAGCATAGTGGAAATAGCCATGCTTTTCGTCATGCACTGGACCATTTTCCTAAAAAGAGAGGTCACCAGAAGCACGTAGCAGAGAACTCCCAGATGGCCCTCAGATTTGATTTCCTTTCAGCAGCTCCTATTCAGCAGATGGATGGGAAGGCTGACCTCTCTGACACGTCTGCATCACTGCCTGCTACTCCAATTGCCTTGGTGAATGTTTTTTCATAAGGCTTCTCCTGGTACCTCAGAGATTGATGCCTGACTGCCTGCCTGTGTTATGCTTCATTACGCCGCGACTCTGTGAGCTTGAGAGATGCTATTCTATAAAAGGGGAAATCCTAGCTCATCAGAATCTCAAACGTATCTTACAGTCTCTCATGTTGTGTGTAATGTCTCAGAAGATATTATCTCTCTAGATGAACCTCTAATTCATATCCATCTAAGGCTTATTTTATTTTTATTTTTCTGTGCTATGGCTAGATTAAAAACAATGCAAACAGTGCTCTAGAAATGTCTATATTTGACTGTTTCCAGCACACCCATTAAGTCTCAAAGCCCTAGCAATTTAAATGTAGATATTGCTGATTTTCTTCTATCACTGTAGCTTTAGTGGCTGAGAACACATACCTTGGTAGAAACTCTTCCTTTGCCATTTCCATCAATTTAGGGGAAGCCAATGCTTTAGGATAAGCGTGCTTCCTTATTTGTGAGCCACTGCTGTTATTCATGCCAGACAGTCAGGACTAATGTGAAAGTTAAACAAGCAATGAATGGCAAGTGTTTTCTCTATCTCCAACATTTGCTAAATGTACACTGAAATGTTTCTTTGAGGTATACATGAGCATTTTAAGTGCCTCAGCATATACCTTAGGTATAATTCAAAACACAAAGTGATTTTGTCCAGGCTTATTTGGACTGTGAAGCAAGCAGATTGTTAAGGAAGAAGTATTTTCCTGATCAGATTGATGCATTAATGGTCAACCTTCTCTATGAGGACGACTTCACTCCCTTTTGAAGACCCTCACATAATCTGTGTGCTTTGTTAGAGATGAGCTCTGGAGACACACTGTACTCTGCCTTACCTCCCATCTCACCAGCAGGTTTATATTTTTATGACATGGCAATGCAAAGAAACTGTCACCAAACATGAATATCCAGCTGTTTCTGGTTTCCAGAAGGCTGACCAAGGTGGTATGCTGCAGAGACCTCTATGACCTGCAGTTCTGGGATGTGTCAGGTTGCAGTCTTCTCCTGTGTCACAGATCTCCACACAACTGGGCTTCAGCACAGGTTTTAGTGCTAGCAGACTTTGGGCTTGGAAGCCTTTACGCACTGGCTGGCTCACCTTGTAGCTTGAATTGGATCTCTTCTTGATGCAGTTTTGATGAACTTTGTTCTTCG
Organism: Peromyscus leucopus; assembly: GCF_004664715.2. Classification (NCBI taxonomy): domain Eukaryota; kingdom Metazoa; phylum Chordata; class Mammalia; order Rodentia; family Cricetidae; genus Peromyscus; species Peromyscus leucopus. The sequence goes on from NC_051068.1 coordinate 84,004,415, forward strand.
ATTGCCACTTTGTTGTGAAACTTTGTTTAGGAAGTGACTTTTCCATTTCCACAGATCTAACATAAGGCCAGACTACGCAGACTCCAATTTCCACGACTTCAAGATGCACACCTTCAATCGGGTGACGTCCTGCAGAGTCTGCCAGATGCTCCTGAGGTAAGCTTTCTTGTCAGGCCTGTTTTCTAGTCTAAATGAACTGCTAAGTATTTAAGACTTTTTAGCAAGCTACAAAGGTGTCCTGAATTAGAGTTGTTACTTTCCCACTTGAGACACAGTAGGTCCTTGCTGGCCTTGGACCTGTTCTGTTTCCTCAATAATCCCATAGTGATAGAGATCTGATGGTACTTTGGACAGCATCATGATCTCCTCTTCCTAGTCCTTGGACTAGTGATTTTACAAAGCACAGCTTCCACATTTTAATACACATTCTCCACTTTTACCTTGCAGGGGAACATTTTATCAAGGCTATTTATGTTTTAAGTGTGGAGCAAAAGCACACAAAGAATGTTTGGGAAGAGTAGACAATTGTGGCAGAGTTAATTCTGTTGGTAAGTCATGTTTATTGTTGGGATTTTGTTTTTAATGAGGACATAAAACTTACTAAATACAATTAAGGCCCAATTTACTCTTAAAATGTGTTTATTGGAACATATCTTTTTGAATACATCATTAATAAGTACAATTAGAAAATTGTTTAAGATCTGTGTGACTTTTCCACATGACTTGGTTTTAAACTATTTAATATTTATTTGACTTTTATATGTACTTGGAAGCAGAGGTCTTCAGGATACACTTGGATGGTTTCATGGCACTCCTTTCATTTACCTCAGTCCCATAATATATCACCAAATTGTTTGAATATTGCCAATACAAACAGTAATGAAAACAAAAGAAAAAAGAAAATTATTCTTCTATCTTGAGCTCTTAAACTTTTTCTCTTTTAAATATTTATATCAGATTCGTTATTGGTTCCAGAAGCAAACATTACACAGACTAATTCAAGAATTCATGAAGTGAATACATTATCATTTTCCACATTAAACAAAGCATATATCCTTTGGATTTGTGTAAACATTTTTCTGCTTGATTTTTAAAAATAGCACTCTATGCTTGTTGTATGAGCTCGTTGCAAATTATGCATTCAATAGCCTTTGCCGCTCTCTGCTCCTCTTGGGCTGTCTCCCTTCTCTTTCTTTTCTGGCCTCTTTATTCTTTCTCTTTCTTCTTCTTTCTCTTTGTCCTTTTCCCCTGAGTTCCTCTGTGTTTTATCAATAAGACCTTTCAAAATCAGGAAGAGTTTTTGAACACAAGAAAGGATCTTTAACAGCTTGAGTTCAAAAGGTAGCCATGTCAACCTTTGATTTTCCCAGAGGAGAAGGTGGACATTGAATTATTTTGGATAATGTGAAGAAGAGTGTAACAGAAAATATCTTATTTCAGAGCTGAGTTCAGAAAATGAACAGTTGTAGAAAAGGTGAAACCTATTCGAGGGCTGAGATCACAGCACAGCCCTGTCCCTCTGCTCCTTTAGTAGACAACTTCAGAGGGCCCCATGTGCCATTCTCTGTGCCATGCAAGGACAATCATGCTAGCAAAGATCTTGACATTGACTGAATACCTCCACTCTGTTGAGTACTGCCATATCTTACAGAAAGTATTTAGTTTTTAGAATAGCCCTTCCCATGGCCAGTAAGCTCAGAGGGCTTCTGCTACTTGCTGAAGGAGGTAAAGTGAAGCAGATAAGGTTACCATTTTCATCAGTCTGAAGGTCAAAGCAGTTTACAAAGTGGTGAAATAAACAGCAATACTATACATTATGACTGTTATTCTTCAACCATCAGCCTGATAGGCCAAAACCTAGTTTTATTGTTTCGCCCTTACACATCTTACTTTTCAGTGAACATACTGTTTGCTTATGATAGGCTAGCATGCTTGTAAAAGTCCTGTAGTTTCAGATTTGAATGTCCTGAATTATTGGATGAGGGCCAGGTGTTCTTAGTGGCCACACCTGTCCTCCCCATGTAAGAAAACAGGCTTGTGAAGAGTTGAAAATAAGGCAACTGAAGATTAAGAATGATAGTGTCTGGTAGGCTCCAGATAGTGAGATACAGAGATATCATCCATTAAAAGGTAGCAGCATTCTTTAAATTCTGTTTTCATAATTTACCATAAAGCAGAGAAAGGGTTGTTTTTTGAAACCCTGGCCACATTATATGAGCACACACCTTTGGGCTCTTGAGTCTCTGTCACTGTTCTGAATCCCCATATTGACCTACAGTCCCCCACACTTTCCACATCCACGATGTTCTCCTCCTTTCTTATGCCCTTTCCTGATTCAGACTTCAGACAAGAGGTGAGTGAGTGGCACTGAATTCTCATAGTTCACTGGGAGTATGACATGTTAAGAACCTGATTAGCAGGCTTCTCTTTTCTTTCAGACCAGGCTTTGTAATTTAGAGGCCTCATCTTCAGGGTGAAGGGGTTCTCTGTGATCACTGCATCAGTACTTTTCTTTCCTGTCCCTCAGCAGGTGCCCTCTAAACACTGGAAGACATTACACTCTGTTCTCAAACTCACTCATGCCTGGACCAGTGTGGATAGAGTATCTGTCTTAACTGGAAGATCTGCTGGGAGTGCGGTAGAATAGACATTAATTATCTTAGGGTTATGGGAAAGCTACTCTCATGCTCTCTTCTCTGGCCTGCTGAGAATCCCTGAATGCCATGTTTTGCATTGAGATTTCACTGTTTGGAAATTGCACATTTGCAATTCATTTAACCTAACTTCTGCAGTATCTGGGGCAGCACAAGCTCAGGGCAGGGAGGAGGAAACACAAGGTGCATTTGGGGGTAAAGACATGGTTTACTTGAGTGGGAAATTTGTATGGAGTGGAGTGTACTGCTTAGAGAACTTGACTTTGAGGAAAATGACCCCAACAGGCAAATTGAAAACAAGTTACTAGTGTTGATTTAAGGCAAAGTTAAATGCTTATGTAATCATTTCCCATGCAACACAAATCATGGTTTGAGACCCATTCTTACTTTATAGGGGTTTCTAGTTCCAAAGCTTAACCTAGTCTAACTATATTCTCAAGAGACAGGGAGATTCTGGCTGGTTAGTGTGAGTCAGGAGCGTGTTTGTAGATCAGGGCGCTGTGATGAATATGCCATCCATATTGTAATAAACCTTGGACAGCTGTGGAAGGAGAACATGCTGCTTTCATTTGAATTGGCCATACACACAGAAAGAAGTGTGGAGGTGAGGACGCACAGGTGTACAGCATGATAGAGTAGACCAGGGTCTCAATGAAGGCTCGAGAATCCCTACTTTGCTGTCATCGACATATCCTTGCACCCTCCGGCCATCTCACCCCAGGCCTTGCCTCTCTCACTTTTTCTCATTGGAAACTGTTAGCCAGTCTCCGTAATACTCTTTCACACCCCATTAGCCCACAGGCAACTTTTGAAGATCGGACTTATTTCTCTCACTTAAGTTGCAACCCATATCTAATGAAGATTAGTGTTGGCTCCATCTACATGTTTCCTGAAACCTGGATTTAACACCTTCATCTTCAGCTGACATGTCACCTGCCAGTTGCCTTCAAGTAACCTCCAGTGCTGAGTCCAAAGCCATTTTGGACTCAATACATGCTTTCTTAACTTTTTATCCACATACTTACCCAAACCCAGGTGTAAGCTGGTGTTTCACCCTCTTTACCCACCTATTCTTTTCCTATCTTGCTTAGAACCTACTGCTATAGTATTGATTTAAATGGAAATCTCATTGTTTCTATTTTTCATTCTGCTTTTCATCTTTTTCTTCTACAGACTTTCTGAACGGGTCTTTCAAAATCTATTGTTATTATATTACTCACTTACTTCTGTTCTTTCCATTTCCTACAGAATACTGTCCAAGCTTTCCCCTAACAGCTAGGACACGTAGTTCTGGGTCATTATCTGTCCCCTTTGGACCATCCATTAACTTTCCCCGCTGACATTGAATTTCTGTCTATTCATAGTTCTTCAACTACTTTCCTCCTATACCTTCTTTGTTTCTCCTTCAGTCTTCCCCTCCACATTTTGTTCAGTTTGAAGACTCAATGCAAATATTACCCCACTTGGAAGACTTTCTGGAACTCTGCACACCTGGCCTTTCTTAGTCTACCAGTCGTCTGTGTTTTCCTGGCATCTTATAATTAACTTTATCATAGCATTTATCACATTTATTATAATTGCCATCTGGCTGATCTCTCTAATTAGGCTCAACCATATGCAGTTGATGTTTTGACCTCAGGGAAGACTTGGTGTGTGGATATGTGGCTGGATAGCCCACAAGAGTGATAGACAGATGAATGAGTCAGGTTCCTGGGCCCTGAAGATCATTATCATCTTAGATCTAGAAGCAGTGTGGAAGTTTATGCAGGACTGGGTTCCATTCTTGTGGAGGTAAGAGCTTGATAAGATGGTAGACAAATGAAATAATAAAAATAAACCCTCATTCTGTGATTCACTGGCTTATACTTTAAGAATGAAATAAACTAAGTAGACCTTTTACATTCCTTTCTGAGTAGTTATGCAAGGAAAGACTTTTGCCCCAAGCATTGATTACCAGGCAGTGCACCTGGGGTAGGTTAGCGAGAGACAAGAAAATGAACCAGCTCACACAGCACCTGGTGCTTAAAAGGAAGCTTCTTTCATATAAATCTACTTCCTGATCCAGCCAGTTCCATTATTAGGATTCTTATTTGGCTCTTATTGCTACCTCTAGATGGAATATTCCCTCTTTTCTCCTTAGCAATCCCAAGTCAGCCCTTCCTTTTCTTAGGTCCTATCCTACTTCCTTGCCAATCATTAACATCACCTTGATCACCAGATGGTCATGTGAATTCAATTCTTTAATTAGCTTAGAGGGTAGGACTCATTTAGTTTTCCAACGTTAGGCTGTACTGTGATAGGTGATACCCCTACCCCCACCCCAGTCTCTAGTAGCTTTAAAGTTTAATTAAGTGAACACATAGTTTACTGGGAATTCATAGGTCCTCCAGAGCAGGTCCCCCACCAGACATTTTGGCCATGCAGTTCCATCTGTGCCTACCAGAATGACAGGGTGGCAGCTTTTTACACACATGTCCTGAAAACAAACATTTTTTAATCACTGCCATTGGTGAAAAGCACATACATAGCCCCAGCTCAATTACATGGGAAGCTGGATTGTAGTGGAAGCTGGGGCTCCTCTCCAGGGAGCATTGTTGTCTTTGCCCCTCATACTTTCTCTCATAGGTTATATCTGCCTTGGTGTAGAAGTGAAGGGAAATGTGGGGAATATGTTTCTTATCTTTTGAATCCATCCTTTGTACCAAGTCCAAGGGTAGGACACTTAAAATCAGGTTATCACTTTCCCCACAATAGAACTATTTCAATATAAAAACAGTTCCAACAATACAATATATGGCTAAACATTAACCACCAGGCTTTAAAAGATCTCATACACCTTCAGTTGTGGAAGTTAGCCTTATTGTTTAGATGTTGTCTTCTCTTGGTTTAGAAACCTTTTTTTTTTTTTTTTTTTTTTTATTTCATGCTCTATTATTCTTCAAATCTATTGAGTCTTCATTCACCCTGGAAATAATAATTACTTGGCAAAAGATGCAGTGCATTTTTGAATGAAGCAATCTATTCACATTAATACATGACCATGACAGATTATTGCCTTAAGTATATCTGAAGTATGAGAAAAATATGCATGTATTTTTTTTAATAAGACAAAATATACAACTTGAAAAGAAATTTGAAGGTTGGCTAGTTAGTTTGCATCTTAATGCCTGGGGATTTGCATGGACATAAATAAAGGCCCAGAAGGAAATTCTGCTCTACATCTTTTGTTGAACTTGACTTGACTCCTGCATGTTCACTATAGAAGCTTTGATGATCACCACTCACATCTGCTCTGAAGTCTGTGCCAAAACTTTCCAATGATAGTAATGAATAGGTATAAGTGCCATTATATGAGACTCTTAGCAAGTTACTGCAAAGCTGATGCAATTCTAGGGTGGTGTTTCCTTCTCACAGTACACCACAGGGGAAGGTCTAATCCCAGACTGCAAACTTCAGTAACATATGACTAAGCCCCTTTGGTCCCCTTCCTACCCTGATAGTGATCAATACAGCACACAACTTTTTTTTTTCATCTTCCAGATTAAATAAAGTGAGTAGCATTGGATGCAAATATCACTGGAGCAGACAACTTTGGTTTAATGTATCTTTTCCTTCAGTAAGAATGCAAGCCTCAGCTGCTCTAATATTTAACCGAAGCAGGTCCCCATTTGCTTATCTGTTTAATTGCTCCTTTATCTAGGTCAGCTGCTGCTGCTGCTGCTGCTGTCATAGCCAGCTCTAATAGAAAGGAATTTGCCTTGGTATCCTAAAACTTAAACCTGGGATATTGTTACCTAGAGCCTGTACCACAAATTGGCATCTGAAACAGGCTCTTTTATAAATAGCATTGCATATTTTAAGATGAGGTGTAACTTGTAGAGTAAAACGTTAGTTCAGCCTGCTACCATCAGACATTTTTATCTTGTTAATTTAACATAAACTGAGCCTTAGTCTCTGATTTCATTACCAAGAGGTGACTTTGCTTCTGTGTAAGGGAGCTTAAACCTTTTGTATAAATGAGTCATTTTTTTTGATTCATCAAGACAATTTTATATGCAAGAATAGTTATTTTACTTTTCACTTGACAGTTGGGGTCAGCTTAGTGATATATTAATAATTGTTAAAAATAAAGAATTGGAAGCTGTCGTGTGATTAAATTCAAGTTGAAATCAAATCGTTCCCCCCAAAAATTATGTATAGCTTGTGGCTTTCTGTTCTTTCCCAAAACACCATTGTAGATCAGAGCAGTGAGTATAGCATTCACGTACCATCTTCCTAACGTTGTTCAATCCTGTTGTATGTTTCATAGCAATAGCACGTTAGCCATGAAGGCTAGGTACCTTCCATTATAAAACCTGTAATTGCTTTTATGCGGCCCTTCTTATGACAACCAATCTTACTGGGCATTGGTTTGTTTAGTCTTAAATAGAACTTCAGATAAAAGACAAAACAAATTGTGTAATAAGGTATGAATTGAGAGCCACTTCTATTGGAAAAAACAAACACAGCAGGACTGAATTTGGTATTTAAACAAGCATATTATGGAATGTGAATCCAAATCTTCAGTGAAAATCATTTATCATTCCCAAATATGCCCACTGAGCTCTGCTGGCTTTCGAGATGGAATTCGGCAAAGGCTCCAAGCACCTTCGTTACAACCACTTCTTAGAATTATATTAAACCAGTTGAGACACGATGAAAGAATGCAAGTTATACCTCTTGAGGGTCTGTAAGTCACCATCTAGAAAGGTTCCTGAAAGAGTTAGAACGTTTTATAGTTTGATCAATAGGAGCCTGAGAAATAGGCTGCAGGATAAGGAGAAGTTGAGGATTAAAAACTTTTAGAAACTTGAAGAATTGCATAACTATCCTGAGAAAGTTCCCATGAGAAAATAAAAGAGGTAAAAAGAAAAAGATTTTTCTTCATCTCTCAAGTATCCTTCTAGGTCAGACTTCAGCCAGTACTTGAAGATAACCAGCCCTTATTATCCAAGATGTAATTGCTGTCCCATCCACACACAGAGTTTTCTAGCAACACAACCTCCTGCCACAATAGATTTGGATTCATACCAAGAGACAGTAAAGGATGGGACTGAAGGCTTCAAAATGAGCTCACCTTTCTCATAGAACCCTTCTTGATCTGTTTTTCCAACAGGAAGAACTTTTACTTTGAAATATATCGGAACTAGTACAGTGATTGGCTTTGTCTCTCATGTTACCATTGCATTATTATAGATTAATGATTTATTGAAGTAATGTTTATTTGACCCAAGATTATGTCTCTAAAGGAGTCTGTCCAGTTTAATGTTATTGTAACTGTCAAAAAAAAAAAAAAAAGTATGGGCAAAGGATCCTGGCTAAGAATTTCTGAACAGAATAGATTATAAAACAGAAAATTACTATACGATATGACCACATAAGAACTCAGATTTTAAGAATGTGTTTATTTGTGTTTTATCAAACAGAGCCAGTTCAGAGTACTGGCTACTCTGTGAAGAGTCTATGGAAGTAAGGAATCCATGTCCCTAGTGGCCATGAGGATGGGGCATAGACAGTGTAGGAGAAAGGCCAGCACCATGTAACTGCTGTTACCTTGGAGCTGGAGACTCATCCAGCTCTGAATTCCTTCCTGTTTTCTTAGCTGGTTTACACTGAGAAGCTTTGTATAAAGTGATTCTTAGTGCCTCAGCTCAGAGTGGTGAGGAAAACTGATTATCTTGGCATTACCCTACAGCAAGCAAGCAAGCAAGCAAGCAAGCAAGCAGGAGATGGTGAGAAGAAGAGGAAATGAAGGAGGGAGAACACACTGAGTAGACTGAGTCAGCCTAGTCGTAGTTGTTCCTTTTTACTGGTGTTAGTCTGATCTGAGCCACCCCAGATCTTTATGCTTTCCCGAGTTCTGTGGTTGCTAACACTCAGGCCAAGAAATGACTGTCTTGTTTGTAGCTAGCCCTACATCATGAGAGGAGAAGGCTTGGGAAGGAGGGCCTTCTGTTCCTCACATGAGGAAGAGGTGCAGTTGTGCCCATAGTAAGGTAGAAACTTTAATCCCATTGCTTCCTTTGCCCAAGCAGCACCCAAGGAGCCCACCTGAAGCTGAGTGATGAACATTGCCACAGGGCAGGTGTCAGTTTTACTCAACAAATAATACATTTGAAAGAGGTTGTAAAAGACCTGCTTCACAAGGATCAAAACACCTCCCATGCACAGAACCAGAAAAGAGGGATGTTTTGAAATTAAAATTAAGGTGCACGGTAAGCAATGAACTCCGAACGTAAAAGATGTGGGAAGCCTCCACGTCTGGATCTCTGAGCAGTGCCTGAGTTTTCCTTATAATGGGAAGCTTAGGCTCTATTCCTGTGGCATATGCTTGGTACTTTTGGCTGTTCATCTGACTTACCAGTGGAAGAAGATGGTAGTTTAGGGCATCCTGGAATGCACAGGATTTTCTGGGCACACCAGTGAAGTGGGGACTCCAGGTGTACTTCTAAGGAGACAAGCTTAAGGGCTGGGATGGGTCAGCGGGTCAAAAGCTTGCTGGGCAGGTATGAACATCTGAGTTTAGAACAGCTCTGAACCCACATCAAAGCCAGATGCAGTAGAGCACCACAGTAACCCCAGCACAGAGAGATGGAGACAAGTGGATCCTGGGAGCTTGCTAGCTAGTGAGCCTGCCTATCTGCAGTGGCAAGCTCCAGGTTCAGTGAGAGACCCCGGATCAAAGAGTAAAATGGAGAAGCAATGAAGGAAGACATCAGATATCAAACTCTGTTTTTTTACCACACACAGGTAAGTTTTTCCACATGGATATACCACCAATACGGGCAACGCGCGCGCGCGCGCGCGCGCGCGCGCACACACACACACACACACACACACACACTGTAAAAACATGGGTAAAACCAAACCATACCAATCCAAACCAAACCAAGCACCAGAAAACCCAAGTTCAATTAACCAACTTTCTGAGGCTGGCTAAGATAGAACTCTCATAGCCTCCCTTCCCAGTTGGCTCTCTTAAGTCTTAAATAGTCTGTCTCCTGACGCGTGTTTCTATAGGGGAGAAATAGAAGTGAGCTAGCCTTTCTGTCCAGGAATACTCCTTCGTAAAGGTTGATTTCAGGCCTGGCAAAGATACCTTCAGAGGGGGCAGTCAGTCATCTGTGAAGCAAGGGTGATGGGGTTTGAAATTGACAAAAGGGGGGCATCCTGATCTTTTTTCCTCTAGAAGGTGACTTTCTACTCATGGAGCTTCCATTGCCATTAATCTGGAGTTGTCCTTTAAAATGAAAAAAAAAAAAAAAAAAAAAAAGAAAAAAGTGAAAGCCCACAAAGGGACCTCCTGTTCCTTGCCCCAGGCAGTGTTCTTGTGCAAGCAGACCGCTCCAGTAGGGCAGGTGTCCTGGTAGGAGCTGTCCCTGTGAACTCTGGCCCCGTGGCTTCTCCCAGCCTTTTAAGGAAATATCCCACAGTGCTCCTATCTAGGCCTGCCTTTGCTTGTCTTTGGTTGCATCTGTTTTTTTTTTCCCCAATCAGGTCCTTTCTTAGAGATCATTTTGGATGGGAAGAGTGCAGGCATGGGCTCTTAGTGGTGAGGGATTTTTACTCTGTCTGGAGAAGTTATAACATGTTTAGATGCTGCTAGATGTAGCGAAAGGAAGGAGAAAGGCGCTCATCAGTTTTCCATCTGCAGCGTGTGCTCCTACTTACTCGACTGTCCTTTGGCCGCTCAACCAGGTTACTCATCTGAAGGTTTCAAGACTCTGCCAGTGTGAATTAGTTTTAGGAACCAAACTATAGGACAAAATAAAAATAAAAAAGATACTGTGTCTGTTCATAAATATGTGAAGTAAAAATGAAACAGTATTGGAACTGAATTCTGACTGAGGTGTTTTAAAAAAAATTCTATCTGTAAGCCAAAGTATAGTTTATCTAAAATAAAAAGTATGATTACTAATTAATGGAAATTTTCTCATGTGGAATGCTATGCTGTGCTAAATTTGCAGTTGCAGCAACTAGTCTACACAATACCATTTAACAGTGTGTTTAGATGTTAAAATCAAATGTGTTGAAAGAAAGACTTGCAACTCAGGATCATGCATATATATATATTTAGTGCAAGTCCTTGTTTTAAAGGAGTTTTATGAGGCCAGATTGACATTGCTTAATAAACAATTGAAAAAGTTAAGCGTAAGCCACAAGTCATTTAGAAGTATGAGTCACTCTCCTGACAAGCCAATAAGGTAAGAGAACCCCGGGTTGCAAAACAATTACTAGCCCAGCCCGAGGGACCCTGGAAATGTATTACAGGTATCAGTTAAGAAAACAAAGCGGTAGTGTTTGGCCACTCTGCGGAGGACAGGCTAAGGCTGCCCACCAAACCGAACGACTGCACTGACCATGCCAATTTTTACATTTGTTTCAGAACAAGGGCCATTCAAACCACCAGAGGTAAGACTGACATTTAAACTTTTTATGGAAGCGTTGCATTTCGAGGTGTTTGCTAACTTAAACAGGCTCGGGCTCTTTCGGTGTTAAATGTGCCTTTTCCGATGGATAGAGTGAACGAGAGTTGGAGGGAGCTGCCAGGTGCTTGTCAAAACATGAATGGAATCAGGCATTTTCACAGCTGTTGTCTGGAAGCCTCGGGTTGAGGAGAAAAGTGGATATTTTAGTCTAATACTGAATGAAGTAGGGGCTCTGTGTGATGGGAAGGGTGGCCCTTCTCTCGGAACAATGGCAGACCTATCGCCCGCCGTGAACTGTTGCTTCACAGCCCAGTAGTAATCTGTGAAAATTCGGCTGTAGTTCCAAGAATATAGGTTCAGATTTCTAGTAGCTTCCCCTTGCCCACAAACTTGGTCAGTATTGTGCCCCACTCATCAAATCAAGCTCTGATGACATCTCCTTTTGGTTTAGCATAGCCTGACTCCCAGTGGCTTAACAGTATGTGGTTCTTGAGTATGGCTCTCAGAATAAAGTAACTTCAAAAACGGAAAAGAATGTAAAATATGACAGATTACACACCACCATTATTTTGGCTGTCAATCAAAAGTAACACAAATTTCACCTGACTCTGCAAAAATACCATAGCAAACATTTAAGATAAAAATTAGCAGAGGGAATGAAATATAAAATGGATGTGAAGTGAGTAAAAAATAAGGTTACCTGAGAATTTCAGAATGAAAGAATGGCAGTCTATTTACTGAACTGATTAGCACATTTATCTGTCTTTGAAAATATCTCCAGTTTCAGCACCAAAAACTATAGTAAAATAAAATGTCTCCAGGCCAATAATGCAGCTACATTATTGACATGCTTTCATCAGCTAGTATTTACATAGTTGGTGAAAATATGGACAGCGCAGGGAAATGCCTTCAGAGGTTTCTGTCTCTCTCTTTTAGTGTATGTATGTAACTTCTGCATGCAGTGTGTCAAGGGTGTGGAATGAGGAACCTTGTGAGAGACGCAGCTGCTCAGTGTGCTAGTTTGGTGGGTCTTGAGAGCTAGATTTTAGACCAAGGAATGTATAATAAGGCAACCATATTTTCTGAAAATAATAGAGCATAATGGCTTACTGCAGGCTAATGCCAGTTACCCTAAGTATCTGTTACTGTTTCTTAGGGAGGGAAGTTTTTGTATCAGGGCTGTCAGGATCCTTCCTAGGGTGCATGATCTTGCTAAGCATGATGGTTTTAGATTGTTGAGAAGGATGCCATGTGGAGGCTCAAGCTTCAACTCAAAGTAGTTCATGTGTGTATTCTTTTTTCCTAAGAAAATGATTTCATTTGATTTCAAGGAAGTAATGTGAAGTGGGTGTATTTGCAGACAGAAAGTGTGCTAATAAGAAGTGGTTAATAATTCTAACATGATATTAAATAATTCTCTCAGACACATTTATACCCTTAAAATTACATGTGAGCCTATTAATAAAAAGGAATTAATTTTCATGTTGAAAATTTAAAAATGTAGCGTCGGTGTTGTAGTGATTGTCTTAGCTTTTGAATGTAATAAGTGCAATTTTCATTTAATGTGTAACTTCAGTAATAACCTCCACTTTGTCTGGATAGAAGATTACAGTATATTCTGAGGCTAGCCAAGTCACTTGGAAACTGCTTCATGTTAGGAAGAGTTATAGCAAAGAATATAATATGAAGAATGTGGTTTTATTTTGTTTCCTTTTTTTTTTTTTTCAAACCTCCTGCCTCTTCTGTATTGGATTAGCATTAGTGCCAATGGGTGTATGATTATAAGGTTTTGTTTTAAATTTTCAGCTTCATTCACAAGGCAGGCCAGTTTTTTCCATGGCCACGGGATCCTTAGGCTTGCGTAGCTGTCTGGGGGTGTTCACCTCACTTGTCGTCTCGGTCTTCATGGCTCCTTCTGACGACACAAAGCAATTTATTCTTCTATGTCTACTCAGCCACTTTCTACCTATTCCCTGTTGTGGAAAAACCAAAGCTAATGTCTATAAACAAAGGAAGCTTTCCCTTGTGTGGTTGGTGAAAATCCACAGAGAGAATTATTTTCCTCCAAAGATGCAAGAAAACCAGGAGAGTTTTAGATAATAAAAGTATTTAAAAAAAAATAAAAAAGACAAGACAGTGAAGCAAGACATAATTGCCTTATTATAATTATAAAATTAGGTTTGCCTCCCCAACCCCTCTGGGTAGATCAAAGGAGAGTCAGACTCCAGAGTCATGACTTTCATGTCCCTGGGCCTGTGACTTGAGAGCTCCCAGAAGAGGCAACCATTTATGTCCTTTGTTTCCCATCATCTACCTGCAAACCAGGTCTACCCAGCCCTGTCCGGGCTTTTGAGAAAATAGGTGCAAAGGGGCTATATATTAGAGTCAGAGACATTAAATTATGCATTTCAAAAATTTTTTTAAATATTTTTTTTTGATATAAAATGTTTTTGAGGTGCTTTTTTTTTTTTTTTTTTTTTTTTTTGAGACAGGGTTTCTCTGTGTAGCTTTGTGCCTTTCCTGGATCTCACTCTGTAGTCCAGGCTGGCCTCGAACTCACAAAGATCCGCCTGGCTCTGCCTCCCAAGTGCTGGGATTAAAGGCATGCGCCACCACCACCTGGCATTTTAAGTATAGTTAATCATATTTTTTTCCAAATGCACTTTGCCTAAATAGTTGAGGTTTCCTTTGGTGTGCAGGATTTCTTTATAGTTTGTTTTACTGCCTGCTTCTCCTACAGAAAAGTTTCTGTTTTGAGGGTGAGTGACTTAAATGACTTTCCAGAAGTAAGAACATAGCAGTCAGTAGGGCAATTGGGATGCAGGCATGCATGCCTGTAGTCAGTCATGCATGCCTGCAGTCAGTCATGCATGCATGCAGTCAGTCATGCATGCCTGCAGTCAGTCATGCATGCATGCCTATAGTCTCAGCTCTGGGGAGGATGAGGCAAGAGGATCTCTTGCATGTTTGGTTCGAAGTCAGCTTCAGTAGCAGAGTGAAATCTTGGTTCAAAACCACAAAAAGATATAGAAGCTATAGTTTCCCAGAATATATTAAGTTTATATAGGATAGGAACACTAAGAAATCACTTAATGATTCCAAAATCTTAAAAGCAAATGAACCATCATCACCATCCCAACCAAGTAAGCACTAGTATAGTTTTTCCTGGAAGATGGGAAAACCCAGCAGAGCTGTTTTGATTTTGAACTTAATCTCCTTTTCTATATGATTATTAACCATATTGTGTCACCTACTTTAATCTTAAACTCAAGGCAAAACAGGCAAAGACAGTTTCTGTTGTCAGTTGGGAAGGTGATGGTGTTGGTGGGAAGCATGGACTGGCAGGCTGGACCTCACTGTTTATTTTCCTGTTGAGTCTATCATGAGTTGTATTGCTTGGGGCCCTTTCTATAGAAAGCTCAAAGTTTTTAAATAAAAATTTGAGTAAAAATGAGTTTGTCTTTGACATCAGTTTTCTTCCATATTTTCAGAAAGGCATCTGTAGCCCTTGGGCCTTCCTTTTTATATCTTAGCCACCAAGTAGCCCAGGGCACCAATTTCTCTCACAGTGGTGCCTTATAATGGTTTTCCTAGTGTAGATACTCTGCTTGCTCAACAAAGAGTCCATGCAGAGTTTAATGATCCTATTAGTCTTTTACAAATACATTTTGAAAGTAGTTGGAGTAAAAACAAAAATTACCTGTTTAAAGTTTATTTTATTTGCTTTACCTAAGAACCTTAGAATCTTCAGGATATGGCTTTGAGCCCTGGAGAAGGTTAAAAGACCCCATTTCAACATTTTAGTGACTTGACTTATGATTGAAATCAACCTGAGAAGCCACCGTGAGAAAAATCCACGGCTTATGTGTGTTTCTCAAAGTGAGGGATCCTCTGACTGTACACACAATGGCAAATTCCAACACACATAAAAAGCAAATTCCTCTCATGAAAGTCTCCATAATACGGTGGTCCTCCATGTAACCATGTCTGCTGTGTAACAAAAAGTAAAACAAGTCAATTCTTCATTAGCAAGATTACTGCATTAATTATAGCTAAGAATTCAATGCTTGTGAAATAAAATGGTAACCATGCATTTTCAGATTTAAAAATCCCTTGTCTGCCTTTCATAGCATGCAGTTTTCCTTAGGAATTCCTTTTCTGTAATATTTGATTTTGTGCTTTAGTTAGCTGCATGTATTTTGTTTTTTAAAAAGGTATCAAGATACAATTCCTCTGTAATTAAAACACATTATTATTTAAGCATTTTCTGGAGCCAGGACTTTGGGCCTTTGGTTTGGACTGTGCTTTCTTCAATCACTGGTCTGTCAAGGCCCAGAAATAAATAATTGAGTTAGAATTTTTACAGATCTGCTTAAGACTGTGTTATTCATATTTCTTTGCTGGGAATATTTTCTAACCTAAAATGGTTCTATGGGATTAGTCTTCCTAGTTTCTGTAATCGTAGGATTTTAAGAAATATTGGGTCAGAATATATAAATTAGGCAAATAAAAGTATTTCTGTTTGTGTCAATGGTTTATAAAATGTAAAGATAGTCTAATGGAAAACTTACCAGGGGAATTATATTAAATTATAAATACGAACATTAAAATCATGTTTTGTCCCACTTAGTCATGTTTTTAATTGGAACTAAGGCAACATCGATTGCCAGAGCATCAGTGTTATGATTTTATGTCATATTACCAATGTGTCATTGTGTTGTTTTGTTTATTTTTCCACACAGAAACGGACCAATGGACTCCGGCGAGCTCCCAGACAGGTGGACCCAGGTGTGTTTCCCATTATATATTCTATGATAACTCCAGTTAAGTGATTATGAAAGTATATGGGAATTGCTGTGAGAAGTTGGCTGCATGGCTGGCCTTTGTTCCCATAGTTCAGTCTATACCTTGTGACCAGGAGGTGAAGGTCTAAAGTGCAAATCATTCCCAGGTGACTAACCCCCAGCTCTGTGCACTTTCCACAGTCAGCAGGTGAGCTGGTTATTTGCTTACTAAACAGCCTCAGGGTGCCTGCATAATGCTAACATACCCAGCACCCTCCCCATTTTCCTCCTAAATCAGGTAAGAATACCAATAAGCTCACTGCCACTTAAAAACAGTGTGTTCCAACAGGGTAAGGGAGAGCACATGACTGTTCCTTTCCCCATTTGGGGAAGTTTTCTTATTCTCCATCTGTATGATTTTATATCAGGAATATGGTTGTCAGGACACCATGAACATGTGTCCTCTGGAGACCAGTGATTCAGCTGCAGAAAACGGTAGTTTTTCCTAACATTGTGGTTTGCCTCTATCATTATCTTAATATAATCATTTTTTTTTATCCATTAAGAAATGCCTTCTGCAGTTTAATCACTGAACATTTTGTTCTGTTCATGATCCCATCCTTGGAGGTATAAAAGGTATTCACAGGTACAGCATCCACACATGTGAATTTGATGCAAGTCCATCCAGTAGCCTTTCTGGGAAATAGTCTGGATTTCTGTTTGGCATTGTGTTCTCATCATTGGCGCTGTTCTTCTAGCTGTAAAGAGGCTTTTTCAAAGCATAACATCTTTTAACTGAAACCACACCCAGGCTGGCCCTGCCGGTTTATGAGATGATAGAGATTATGGAAGCCCTGTTGCCTCTGGCTAGAAATTGCCTCATTTACGTCTTGAGATCAGTTTAACTCTTTTAACTACAGAACAAAATTGATGCCATTAAAAACATAGGGTTCCATTTTTCCTTTTTAATAGTTCTGACTTTCCCAAGCCAAGATCCTTTGCCAGGGTCTGTGTAATGCCGTTTAGAAGAGATATCATTTGTTGTATTTAGTAGGACTACTGTATGGTTGTGTGATGTGTTTTTTGTTTGCTTGTTTGTTTTGTCTGAGCTGTATTTCTATTTCAGAAAATAATCTGGCCTTTAAAAGTGTTATTTTGAAATTTCTTTTTCACCTCTGTGCATTTTTATTTAGACTATTTCCTCCTAGAGAAATGCATTTATTTATAGTGTCAGACGATGCACATTTAACTCTTCACAATTTACTTAACCAGTTTTCTACAATCTTTTAAAGGAAAATATAGTGACTTTTCAGCTTATAAATATAACCATGTACATCAGTAACAAAATAAATACATACCACCTTATCCTAAAGTATTGTACGAATTTACAAATATACAAGAAGTACTTCTGTACATTTTGGAATATTTTCCTGTAGCTATGATGTATGTATGTGAGTATATTTCTCATTCTTCACATTTCTGTGAAGAAGTAGATAGCTGATGATCTTGTGGTTGAAGCTGCAGTGAGGTTCTCCATGTTCCTCACCTGAGCCACTCCTGGATTTAGGCCTGAGCTCCTCGTCTGGCTTGGTTGCTTTTGCATCCCTGCCTCCTTCTGCTAACCTGTAGTGCTTCTGTGCTCAGAATGAACCCTTGTTTGCAACTGTCTTGTGATCAACTGATGTAACTGTCATTTAGCAGACTTTCACAGTTCTTGGTAGATGCTTATCCAAGACGTTTAAAGAGATATCCATGCAACTGAGGCAGAATCAACAGAGAGCTTCCTAGGAGCATTGTCTGCCATTTGTATTTTGCTGTGGAGTTTCCTTTGATCATCCTATCTCCATTTCTAACTAATATAATTGACTTCTCTAAGTCCTAATATCCTGATTGCTTTCTAGAATCCCATAAAGGGTGGATTGTAGAAAAATAAACTATTTGAGGTGATCAAGTGTACTTACCTCATCGAGTTCAGATTTCATGGGCAAAACTAAATCACACGTGGGCCTTTTGTGTTGGAAAAGGACTTTCATACATAGTTATGTGGACAGAGGATTTTATTAACTTTGTTACACAAATTAGTGAGTGACCATGTATTTTTCCTTAGGTTTTGACTCTCTTGCTTTTTATTTTTCTTTATTCTTTTAATCATTTTGGATAAAATATAATGATACCACTTTCCTCCTATCCCTTTTCCTCCTTCTAACCTCTCCCAAGTCTCCCTGCTTCATTTCCTTCCATACTTCCCCTAAATGATAGCCTCTTCTCTCCAATTATTATTGTTATAATAATTATTGTTACACCTGAGTCTCTTTATGTTCTTTGTGTGCATATGGTTTCAGGGCCGATCACTTTGTATTGGACAACCAATTAAGGGGCTCCTCCCTGGGAGAGGCTAACTCTCCCTCTCTCAACAGTCATAAGTTCTATAGTTCCTCATCAAGGAGTGTGATCCCATAAGTTCTCCCCACTTCCTAGTTAGTATGTCTGTTGATATTGCCACTGTTTAGATCTTGATTATGCAGCCATTTCTATGAGAGACTGATTCACCACAAACATCATGGTGTAATGGCTACTGGGATCTATGTGCCCCATCTTTTATGTTGGGACTGGGCTCCCCCCATGATCTATTGATGTCTTCATTGTGTCCAGTTGTGGTTTTATGTGATGGTCTCCACTTGCTGCAAAAAAAAAAAAAAAAAAAAAAAAAAAAGTTTCTTTGATGAGAGGTGGTGGTAGCTATACTTAACTGTGGGTGTGAGGATAAGACTTAGAATGTAGTTAAGAATTATTCTGGTCTAGCAAAGTGACTGCAGTAGATTCTGTTCTAAGATCCATGACCTCGCCAGACTTAGGAAGTCAGCTAAGTTTCTCCTACCAGGCACGGCTCCCTCCTGTTAGTGGGCCATGATTCCAATTAGACAGCAGTTGATTACCACCAACATATGAGTGACACTTATTCCACCTTTATGGATATCTTGCCATGCTGGTTGCTGTTGTGGTTTCATAGGTGTTACAGCTGGGTAGGACTATTAGTTGCTTCTCTCCCTTGGCAGCTTCCAAGTATTTTCTGGTAGCATGGAAGCTAGGCCACAGGAAGGAGGTTTTCAAGTTATATCCAACTCAAATAATCTAAGTCCTGTGTTCTTAGTGTGCAGCGTTTTCAGCAATAGGGGCCTACCTTCAAGTCCTGTGAGGCAACCAAGGACAAGAGCCATGGTTTGGGGACTCAAGTGAACTACCCTGACTAACCATTCTAAAGGCGATTTCTCGTGCCTGGTACTGGGTTTTTTAATCTACGATTCTTGTGGGGAATATTGTTAATCCTAGTGTCATAACTTCCTTTAAGGTGTGTGTGTGTGTGTGTGTGTGTGTGTGTGTGTGTGTATACACTTATATGTATTGTATATGATTTTAGGTAAGGGTGTTTAATACAAACCCTTGAGGCTTTATCAAACAAACTTGGTGACACTGTCCCTTTGCCCTCTTCCTCCCTCTGTATTGACCTCGCTCCCACTTTTCCCATCTGGAACCCCTCCCTCCCTTTGTTTCCCTTTCCCCCACTTTATATCGCCTGTATCGTGCTGTTCTCTTACTGTTTGAATTCCACCTGTTGACATAGTAACAAGCCGTGTCGTGGCCTGGTGTTGGGAAGTGTGCCTCGGAAACCTGTTCGAACTTGAGGCTGGACTTTGCTCTTTGCATGCTGCTTCCCCTCTTCAGTTCGCTTCCCCTATTGTGCTGTGGTGTTCATGTTTATGAAAGAAGATTTGTAAGAATACCTGCCTCACAGGTGTTGTGAATATGATGTGAGGACTATTGAAAGTGCTTAGTAAATACTCATTGGAAGCAATAATTATATTGATTAATTTGTCCTACAGCAAGTGATTTAATATTGGACACTTCGTGAAGTGGAGAATCAATATTTGCAAGTTAAATCTTTGAAAACAGATGCAATTATATATTGAATTTATATTGAATCAAGAAGTTGCAGCCTGCTGTGGTGGTGCACTTCTTTAATCCCAGAACTAGGGAGGCGGAGGCAGCTTGATCTCTGTGAGTTGGAGGCCAGCTTAGTCTACACAGTGAGTATGAAGACATCCAGAGCTCCATAGTGAGACACTATTTTGAAAAAGTAAACAAAAAAAAGTTGTATAATCATAGTAATTTTCATATTTCCCTTTGTTTCCTGTTTGCCAAACAGTTTTTACAATCTTTTGATTATCTTTACCAAAAGATGCAATAAAGAGAGATGGTTGAGAGTGATTTATTTTGGGTATAATTGTTATAATTTTTTATTTCAATTAAGGCAATGAAAACTCTAGTTGAAATTTGTGTGTGTGTGTGTGTGTGTGTGTGTGTGTGTGTGTGTGTGTGTGTATTTCTATCACAACCCCCAAAACATGAGAGCTACATGTTTGTGTTGTAGCTTGTCTGGACACTTAGAACATTCTACTATATTGTACCTAATCTTTATACACCATGTTCATGACAGTTTCACTCTGTTTCCTTCTTCTCTACTGGGCTAAGAATTTTTTTTTATTGATTTTTTTTTATCATAACTGCTTTACAGATGTAATAATATGTCAGATGCGAATTCTGGTAGCTCTTTTGAGTCACTTACTTATAACGTGTTTTCGTCAGTTTGTACCTCTCTGCCTGACACAGATGTTGGTATCAAGACAGCAACACTGTACCAGACAGATCAATTATTTCAGGAACATGGTGGTGCTGGGCCTTTTTCAAGAACATGAGATCTTAAGTCTCAAGTAAATTCCAAGCACTGCTGTAATATTTTTCACCTCAAGTGGCACTCAAGGTCAAAGTTACCAATTAAATTTTAATACTTAGATTTCAAAAATTTTCCTTCTATCTTAGTAATGCACATTTAAGATTGATTTCTGTTTGCATGCAGTATATCTGTGTGCCATAGCATGTGGTCTTTTCAATGAGTTCACATTTTTAGACTTTTGTAAAATTGCCGTACATTCGTGGAACTCATAACCTCCTGTATGTGAGTCCACAGTCATTAACTTAACCAAAAAAAAAAAAAAATCAGGTTTTTGTTCTTTGTTGTACTGTCAAAAGATTAGATGGAGAGGATGGGAAATGTTTTGGTAGCTTTCTCTCCTCTGAGCTTAAGCTGCTTATGTGCACTGTTATAAACTTCTCTAATAAATGATCAGATAATGGCTAAGTGGATGAATCTTTTCAGAGAGCAAAGGCTCATTGTTGCCTTTGCGATTATAGAAACAATACCTATGACTTGGAAAGGTTGCGTTCTTATACCCTTAGGAGGGGTCTTAACCATTTCTTAGCAGATGCATCTTCAGTGATGTTCATGATCTCCTCCAGATGAGCAGGACTGATATTTACGTTCTTCATGTCTTTATGTGAAGAAAGGATTAAAGTAACCTGTCATCATCAACCTCATGCCTTCTGTGAAATTAAACATAGCCAAGTTGTGAATTATAAAAACAACATGGTCCTTCTCCATAATATTTATATTCTTTTAGGAAAGGAATGGATAAAAACACCAGGTTTCAGTTGCATAAAAGCATATGTATATATATTGTAAGGAAATTTAACATTGTGTAGTATTCTGCATATAGATCCTTTGGACTGTGGGATAACTATAACATAGTATTTTAGAAAATAGTCTTACAAACATAGGAAACTATCTTTAATTACATAGCCCATGCAAATAAGCTAAATGAATTAGAAAAGACAAGAAATTGTGGGCTCAGATTACCATTAAACTGATTTATGTGTAGATACATTACATTCATGTAAATAAACATTTTGTTATGCTGGCCTGTGGTATTGAATTGAAATTTAATATGGTTCTCCTTGGTCCTTTAATTTCAAAGGATTGCATTCTAAATCTAAATAGAATTGCTGACTTCCTTTACATTTGATTTTAAACAGAACAACTTATTCAATAGAGAAATCTTATATTTTAGTTTCCAAGTGATGAGAAAAAAACAAACCAGCAGCTCATTATTTTTAAAATTCTGGCTCTAAAAGCTTATTTTAAAAATGATACTTTTCTTTTAAATGAGGGAAACAAATGTACCTTCTTGACGGTTTTTGTAAGTGAGCCTTTGTCTGCAATAAACAAGAGACAAATTCAGTAGATTGTCATATTTCCATATTAATCAGTCACTCCCACTTCTATCTTTTCTTTCAACCCTAGAACTAATTTTTCATGAAATATATAAGTCCGATCCTAAATGGTGGAAGCATAATTATAAATGTGTAAGAATACATTTCACATTAAGAGAAATACACTTGAAAAAGTAAAATGGGGCAAGGAGAACCCAGTGATTAAGATTCATTGCAGAGGAATGAGAAATCCAAGCTGTGAACGAAGCTGGAGAGTGTGCTCTGGTTTTTAAAATAGCTGATTTTCCTCCAAGCTTCTATTAAACTATGAACAATAAGACGAGTTTTGCACTGAGGCAGTTGATCCCCCTGTAGTTATTTTTCAGGACTACCTTTCTAATTCCCTTTGCCAGGATAACAGATTTCTGAAATGAACATCACAGCACCTGGCTCACGTCTCTTTTGGTTTGAGGATTTATTTCTCCTTTTCAAGGCTCATTCTGAGTTCACAAAGGACCACTACTGCTTTTCTGGCAGGTCTGTACAAGCCTTGCAAAGCCAGTCTTTCATACAGCACAGGTACCTTTAAAATAGGAACAAAGGGGAAGTGAATATTCATAGGTATACATGGGGGGTCCTTTTAGATGGCAAACAGTATCAGTTATGTGATTATTGAGAGAACAAAATATTTGTGCTATAATATACAGAATCTACTTAAGGTCATTTATAAACTTGTAGCATAATCTTATTAATAATGTTATCTTTAGATGATAAAGTATGCATCTATTAAATGTTTAGAAAAGCATTCCAAAAAGGAAGTCATAAATGTAGTGAGCTACTTTGAACATTTATCACTGATAAAATGTTCTTTACTTGGAAGATGAGATATGACCCATGTCTCCTTCTCTATATCTGTGGCCATGATCATTAGCTACTGCTCCATATGAGAAGACAAAGTATGTGCCATGCAATACTAGATAAAAATAGAAACTTCAGAAATTTGTTATAGGCCAACCACTTCTGAGAGCCAGATAATCTCATTTCAGAACTGAGGTCCCAACTGTTAGATGAAAGAAACCAACTGGATCAAAACTTATTACTCTCCAATAACAGTATTTGGTGTAATATCTAACTGATCCTGGGAGAGAAGCTATTGATAAATTAGGTTATGATTATAGTATTACCACAGTTTTATTTACAAATAGGTTTATCACATTAACTGGAACATGGGAGTACAGTTTGTAAAATTTCAGTCAAAATAGCATATTTGTAGTTATTTTTTCACCATCACCAAATTGATTTTTTTAATTTGAACAAAAAGAAAACTTTACATTAGGTTCTTAACATTTGTTTTTACAGATCATTTGGTAATTTGGGGGACTAACACATTTTTTTTCTGTGTAATTAAAAGTAATATAGGGACATTTCCTTGCTTTTTATGAACATTTTTTTTCCTGGAAGAAGGAGAACTAAAACATAACATGCTTAGCAGTAATACTGTTCAGCCTATGATGAGCTGCCCAAGTCAATGGTACAGGTTTATGAATGGGATAGTCAACAGTTAGTAGCTGGAGAAGAATTCATTGTTGGTGGAGGCAAGACATAGCAAGAGGAATGAAAAGTTTGCAAGCTATATCAGTAATTTCAGTAGATTTGCAAATTTCAAATGAAGTGAAGTAATATCAACCATTATGCTTTTGCTTGTGACAAACACAATTCAAAAAGTTTAAGAAAAAGGGGGGAGGCAGCTTACCAGTATAGGTAAAAGGTAAGTCCAGAGTGCTTGGTTCAATCAGAATTGTATCCGAGGACTCAATGGAAACATTCTGAGTTCAGTTTCCCAACAGTGTCTCACCTCTTCTCTTCAGACTTCCTGTCATCAGGCACCCTAGGCACGTTGGTCTCATTTCCAGGCAAAGATGTTCTCATGTAGCTCTCATTGTTCACAGTAGCCAGTGAATCCAGAGAAAGCAAAGTGCCTCTCCTTCTCCAGTATGCTAAGAGTCTAAGGAGAGCTATAATTGTCCTGGTCTTGACCAGGTTGTCATCTCTGCAGCTGTGGCTGTAGTCAGAGTCCCCTGCGAAGGGACAGCCTGGTTTCTATGCTCGCCTTCTCTGATGGAGGAATGGAGAACTGGGGGTGACAACCTAGCTGCACAGACTTCCTTCCTTCCTTCCTTCCTTCCTTCCTTCCTTCCTTCCTTCCTTCCTTCCTTCCTTCCTTCCTTCCTTCCTCCCTCCCTCCCTCCTCCCTCCCTCCCTCCCTCCCTCCCTCCCTCCCTTCCTGTTCTATGTGTATAGAATTGAGAAGCAAAAGGAGAACACATTTTTTAGACATTTCATTCTTGTGTGTACTGTGACAGGCTTTCCCACATCCCCTTCATTCTTCTTTTACTACTTGTAGGTTCTTCTAAAGTAAATAAGGAGATGCATAACCTAAAATAGGAGGCAGAGGAGACCAACAAACACCAATCCCAAATGATAGCTTTCATTGGCAGCAAAGCCAAGAGAGGAGCAGTTTTCTTGTCTCATGGTTTCATGGTTGTTTTTCTAACCATGTCCTTGTACCTGAAACACCAAGCTGGCATTCTCCTATGAACACAGACACGGGCCTTTTAGAAGGCAAGAGTTCTTTGTTCCACTATTACCTACCCAATGTTAGTGAAGATTGGTGCATGTGATTAGAAAACCGAGCAAACAAGATGCTAAAGTATCATGCTTTGTGGGGACAAATGGGAAGAAGGTGCCCTAAGTGCTCGAATGGTCAGGAAGGAAAACCATAGACATGGATGTATCACTTTAGGTCATAGTCTGCAGCTGTGACAGAAAGCAAATAATGAGGGAAAGGAAGGGGCCAACCATAACTTTGTCTCTGTTAGTCAGTGTGTGTGTGTGTGTGTGTGTGTGTGTGTGTGAGTGAGAGAGAGAGAGAGAGAGAGAGAGAGAGAAAGAGACAGAGAGAGAGAGACAGAGAGACAGAGACAGAGAGAGATTCTATATTAGATGTCCATATTACTTTTTCCAAAGATCTTTAGTATTATTTATTTCTCAACATATATTCTCCTTTACCTTGGCCTACCCTCCCTCATCTGACCTCTGCATTGGCAGAGGTCAGCATGGATGTATAATCTTGGGAGAGTTTGCCCATGTTTATCACCTCTACAATAGGGAGAAGTAGCAACTATTTTCTTGTGTCATAATGAAGGTCTAATTGATTAATAGATGAAGCAATTTCCCATAATGTTAGCACATAGTGATTTGTAAGTGATGACTGTCACCAATGCATATACACATCTGAACTGGTTCCATAAAGGTGTGTGACAGGTTGTCCTAAACAACATCTTATAGTTTCTATGACTCTGACACCTGAGCACGGTTTAGCTCAGGTTTCTCTGCTACAGGTTTGCTCACAAAGCCTCATTTACTATGTAAGGTGATGCTAAATGTCATTTGGAGACTCAGCTGGGGAGTAGTTCATTTTCAACCTCACGTATCTGGAAGCAGCATTCCATTCCCTTTAGAGGACTGAACTAAAGGCCCCAATACCTACCACACATTGCCAGATGTTGCTCCCAATTCTTTGTTGTTTGAACTTTTTTATGTGGATGTCTGCTTCACCAGAGCATGCAAGCCAAGAAGGCAGTAGGGCACCCTAGCAATTAAAGCCTTACAGGACACAATCATGGAATGAGGCTGTGTCATGGATTCTTGCAGAATCATGCAGTATATGCTGGATACCAAATTTACTCATACTGTTTGAGCCTAAAGTACCTCTAAAAGATCTGTGCACTCTACTATCTTTGAACAAAGAAAGCTTATTTCCCAAGGCTTAACTGCATAGGACAGTGAAAATTAGTAGTGGGGTCTGGTCTGTTTTGCAGAGTTCATTAGTGGTTGCTGTGACAGAGCAGATTCATGGCTGATTTTATTTTATGCATTATTAATTTTGAAAATGTTAATCTCAAATTGCTACAGTATTTCAATTAATTTGGACGATTAAAACTTAGCACCAGAAGAATCCTTTGCAAAAGATAAGGCGGCTAATTAGAGGCTCTGAAACAAACAACTGGTAGACCCTGGCTCAGAAACAAGTTGGGTTGATGACTCTGGCAGAGCTCACTCCTCTGAACAGTTTTGAAGTAGAAAGGATGATTTCTGGCAGGCTGCATATTAAATTTGAGTTTTAAAAAACATTTTCAGGCATTAACTGTTTAACATATAATTTAAGATATGATGCAGTTCTGAAAACTGCTTTATGTTTACTTTGCTGTATTATCTTTTGAGAAACAATAGCAGGAACAGAAATGTGTTGCTGGAGGGCTTCTCTCCAGGTTCCCCAAGCCCCGCAGTCCCACAATCCACTTATAAAATAATCACTCAGACGCTTATATCACTTATAAACTGTATGGCCGTGGCAGGCTTCTTGCTAACTGTTCTTTTATCTTAAATTAACCCATTTTTATAAATCTATACCTTGCCACGTGGCTGGTGGCTTACCAGAGTCTTTACATGCTGTTTCTCCTGGCGGTGGCTGCAGCGTCTCCCTCCTCAGCCTTCCGCTTCCCAGAATTCTCCTCTCTCCTTGTCCCACCTACTTCCTGCCTGGCAACCTACTTCCTGCCTGATCACTGGCCATCAGTGTTTTATTTATATAGAATGATATCCACAGCAGAAATGTAACAATTATTCATTGTTCAGTTATGAGTTAAAGGGGTGAGGTAGAATTGAAAATAATTTGACTTTCTTTAATTTTGCATTCAGAAATTTATTGTAAAAATTTCAGAAAACATAAAGGAAAATTTCCCTAAAGCTCCCTGAAGAAATATGTCGGATCCACTCATTCAAGGGACCCTCCCCCTTACAGTTGCTCTCATGCTTCTTTTCTTTCCATAGAGTAACATGTTTGCAAAATGTCTTAATGTTTTTATTGCTGTGAAGACCACTATGACCATGGCAACTCTTATAAAGAAAACATTTAATTGGTGTGGCTCATTTACAGTCTCAAAGATTCACTTCGTTATCATCATGACCAGGAACATAGCAGCATGCAGGCAGAACATGGTGCTGGAGCTGAGAGTGCTACATCTTACAGGCAACAGGAAGTCGACTGACTGCCACACTGTAGGAAGCTTGAGGAAAAGAGGTCTCAAAGCTCACTCCCACAGTGACACACTTCCTCCAACAAGGCCACACCTCCTAATATTGCCACTCCTTTTGGGGGCCATTATCTTTCAAACCACCATTCAAAATGTCTTTACTTTTTAAGGCTTAGTATTCTTCTTTTAACGCTTTGTTTCCTGAACATATTTGTTTAACCATTTGTCAAGTATGCAGGCTTGGGGTTGAGTTTAAAGAGTGAATGAAGCGTGTTCTTGCTCCCAGAGAACTGTCAAGGGAGCAAAGGTAGTATTGAAATCTGGGAATGCAAGAGACTGTGAGGGGTGCATGGTGATCAGGGAATGAGATGTAAACTGAGATGCACAACACACACAGAAGGTTGATGAAAAAAAAAGTGGATTTACGATAAATGTGGATGTAGGGAACAGCTTTGCTCAAGGCCAAGAGATGTTACAGATACAGAATGGTAGAGGGAAAGCATGTATAAGAAACAGGGTAACTCATTTGTTATTCTACACCAGGAAATTAAGAGTAGAGTATACCCTGAGGAACCTGTTGAGCATTGGAAGAGTTGTAACTAGAAAAGTGACATGGTCAGTGAGGTTGCAAAGACCATCCTAGCCAGAATTTGAGGGGAATCTTGAATTATTAAAAGCTCTTCAAAAATATGGAGTGATTTTATCCTGATATATTGTCAAATGTCACTCTCTCTTGTTTTTATTATTATAAAAATGACCTGAGCAGATGTGGCCATATGGTTGATTGCTATTAAACAACGGAGTCATGAAGGTAGAGTTTCTGGGTCAGTGCAGACAAATGCTCAGATAGCAGTGACTGTGTGAATATGTATGTGTGCACCAAAACTTCCTTTAATTTTAATTGCATTACATCACCATTGTTATTAGCATAAGAAGATATGTCATATGCTTTTGATTATTAACGCAGTACTTGTTTTGCTATAAGTCATTTGATAGGAATATAGTAGTGTGTTGAAACTTATCTCCTAGAACAGATGTTTCTCTACTTTATGATGGTACTCTGTGATGGTAAATCTATTGTAAGTTCAAAATATCATGAAGCCAAAATGCACTTAATGTACCAGGCATCATATTTCTAACTCACTGTACTGTCGTGTGTGTGTGTGTGTGTGTGTGTGTGTGTGTGTGTGTGTGTGTTAGTGTGTGTGAGAGAGAGAGGGGGGGATCTGACTGTTTATGTTATGCTGGGGACCAAACTCAGGGCTTTACACATAGTGGGCAAGGACCCTACTAGGAGTATCAGTTGTTTATCCTTATGATCATAACCAACTGGAACTGTGACTGGCTGTTGTCACCCCGCAAATGAAGAGAATGTTGTATTGTATTTGACTAGACTGGAAAAATATATAAATTCCAAGTGTGGTTTCTCTTGAATGTACATTAACTTAGTACTACCAGAAAGTCAAAACTCTGGGCCACCTTCGGTTGAGGACCACCTATAGTTTATGTGCTAGTAAGTTCAAATATGAACTTCATTTTAGATAAGATATTTGTTTTTAATTTTTATGGGTTACTTATAGTATTCTCAATTATTAATTGCCTATTTGTTCCTTACCTATTTTTATTTCCAAAATTTATTGTTTTTCCAAACTTTATAAGAAAGATACATAAGTATCTCTTAACATACTTTAAAAAATACTTGGGTAATTTTCTAGCATATTTGTTTTTATATAGGTTTTAAGTTTGTAAATTGTCAAAGATTTTATTTGTATTTTATGCTTTTATATTTAGAAATTTTAATATATTTGTAAGTGTATCCAATATGGACATCAACATTTTAAGTTTTGTAATAGCATTTATCTATCTGTTTATTTTCAGTTAAGTAATAACTTGCTTGCTTTAATTTTTAAAATTTTAAGTAAGAGACTGTTTTCTTTGATAAGCTCTAAAGTACACATCAAAATGTTTTCAATGATTTTTTTCAACTGTTTACATATTTAAGTAGTCTTTTTCATATGTTGCTTAAAATCCACATTTTGTACTTTGTAGCTTTGCATTTTATTATATTCATAGTTTGCTTAGACCATGTTATCTCATACAAAATATGCTATAGTATATGCTCTGTGGAGCTAGAAAGATAATAACTTTTTATATGCATATCAGTGATCTACACGGAGACAGTCAGATTTTCTTGTTTATAACATATGAAAAAAGTAAGATTACATTTCTCATGTCTTCTTTTGATGTAGGAAGAAAATTGATATATGTCTGTCCCCTTGCATTCAGAGTGACTCTTCCATTGTTCTCTCTAGGCTTGAAAGTCAGCATCTTCCTTCATGTTATGTGTCCTTCTCATGTTAATTTTCTCAGCTGCTCTCAAGAACAAGACTAGACCCATGACATTAGAAGATCTTTAGTGTTGGTAATTGTTATGCAATTTTCAGTTTCTACTTAACGTGAAGCATGTAGTAGACACTGCCTTATCACTAGCAGTGTGGATGTCTGTGCTTTAGGGCTCTAGTTTGGGACGTTTGTACAGCAATCATGGCTCACTGTGCCTTTGCTTTCTGTTGTTCTAGTGGCCCATAGCCAACTGCAGACAGACATCACATGTAGAATTGAGAAATAATCAATTCACGGCATTTATAATTATCCACCATTCTGATTAGCATGATGAAAGCTCCCATCGTCCACCGTACCCAGGACAAGAATAAACTGTATCCACACTGTTTATCTCACACCTCAGTTACTCAGTCAGTAACTGTCTTGTGTGCCTTATATCCGATGTACTGATGTGGGACACAGAAATTCAGAAAATCTGACTTTACTTAGTGATGACCCCTGGGTTCTAAAGTAGTTGTGTGAAAGAGGCTTCAGTGGGAGAACAGATTACCGGCAGTACTAGTGATGGTGCCAATGTGCTGGCAGGCAAAAGTATACTGGAACCTGCGACTTATAGTCATCACCAGAAGCTCTGAAGCTCTCCATTGCTGGGAACCCATCTTACATTTAAGAAACACTTCCCTGGGGGAAATTGGTAGGACCTAGTTGGAAAAGTACCTCTGGTGTCTTGCCTGGCACATTGCTTTTCATTTGAGAAAACACGTTTCTGTGTGTCCACATGAACACAGGACTGCTTGCAGGTTCCTGCTGTGTTCAGTGGCCCCATCAGGATAGCTTGATGCCTTCAGTGGGAGACAGAAAGTTGCTTTCTGGAACTAAGAATTCCTTTTGCTAGTTGTTTAGTTTAAGTGCCTGAGCAGGGTTATGCAGGTGCGAGTGTCCACACATATTTCTTCACCACCACCTGCAACTTTCACCCCTGAAAAAGAAACTGGCCATTTAAAAAAAAAAAAAAATGGAATGCTGCGCTTCAGGGAGCCCGTGTTTAAATACGATTTGCATCTTCCATTTAAATTCAAGCAATATCCAAGAACAAATCTAGCCAATGGTTTTGAGAAAACGAAATGGCAACACCTTCTTGGAATCTCAAATTGTTCAAGGATATGTATTTTTCCCACTAGCAAAACAGGAAGAAATTGGAAAACATATGGACTCAGGTTGAGCATATGATGTATTTTCAACTTGAATTGGCACTTTATTCATATTTGTAGTGAGTCTTAAAATTAATTTTGGTGAAGCATTTAGATTTAAGAGAGGAAAATTTTTTTTTGCTATCTGGGACTAAATCAACATTTGCAGCATCTCATTAATCACTGCCTTATGTAACTGCTTTCCTACCTGAGAGAAGCCACTGAGATGAGAGAAGTTTATAATATCAATGCCAAGTACAGATCTTGCCTCTCCAAAAGGAGTTCATTAATCATCATCGAAGCACAAGAAAGAAACATACTTCACGATTCATGCCAATTTCTTAAGTAACATTTCTTAAAAGGAAAAAAAAATGCACCATTTTTTAAAATCTCATTTGAAAAGGTTTTAATTTGGCTGTTAATGTGTGGTGTTATGTAAATTTAAACTGTTCTGAGAATTCCTGTCCAGAGTGCACAGCCAGCAGTAGAATGTATTGAGTAAGAGTTGGAGCTCCTGGCAGACAGCAAGCTGGTTCAGTTTCTTGGCCTTGTTGCTTCCTGCCCGTGGGGTCATAATACATGCTCCATGCTTCAAAGGCAAAGCTTGGCACCAAATGTCGGGCCAGTAGCCCCAGTATCCTGACCTGCAGCAAACAGTAAAACCTTAAAGTTTGAAAATCTGTTTCAAGCCAACCATCTGTGTAATTATTAGGCCTTCTGTGTAATTCTTTAATAGGCTTTGGCTTTCTTGTCGGTAGACTAGTCTGAGAATATCTGCTTTACTTACACCATAAGGTTAGTGGTTATGCAAGGAGGCAACACTTCGGTCCATAGAAAATGGAATCTCTCCATGGCATACAGAGTCATGCAGTGAAATAAAAAGTGAGAAACCTGGAGGTGGTGGCGCACACCTTTAATCCCAGCACTTGAGGAGCAGAAGCAGATAGATCTGGCCAGCCTGGTTTAGGGATCTAGTTTCAGGATAGCTTGAGCTATACAAAAAAGAAACCTTGTTTTGAAAAACCAAAAATAAATATAAAAATAAAAAGTTAGAGGCAACTTACAATTTTTTTTTTTGACATGGGACTACTACATAGTTCAGGCTGGAGTGGCATGATTGAAACTTTAGATTCCCTTGTCTCAGCATTCTAGGGCAGCAGACTATGTCCCTTTCTGGCATCTTTATTTTGTCATGTGTCTTGCCATCTTGAAATGATAGCATTATTTCGGTGGTGATCAGCCCTGTGGTTAACATGTCATCTATGCAGGTCCCGGCCCATCCCGTCCTCATTGAGTGTGCCCCCCTACCCCATTTACTGGAGAGTTTAACATCTTGTTACAACTGTGCATTTATATCTGCTTGTTTATTTTCTAATTTACAAAACTGTTTACAACTTAGAAAAAATGTAAGGGAAACAGTAAGTCATCATTAGATGGAAGGAAGGATAATATTCAAAATGAAAAAGAACTCATGCTGACCTCATGAAAAAGAGATTCACCAATTTTAACATCGTAAATGTTTTTTTGATAAAACCTGGAGTAGAAATCAAAGGGGCTCCAATCTCTGTTTATGACCATCAGCAGCCAGGTATGGCATAGGAATGGATTCCTGGATGGAGTTCCTCAAACTCCTGAAAGTGAGTGTTTTTTTTTTTAAAGAGGCTTTTCTCTTTCTTGTTTCTTTTTTTAGTTCTTTAGTCTCTGCTAGTAGAAACATCACAAAGAGACAGAGACCAAGATGTTATAAGGATATGGTTGAGGATGTAGCCTGAAGTTTCTGAGCAACACAAGAAATGGACAAGACCCACATCCAGCTACAATAGCCTGGGCAATTCTTTCTGTCCCCCTCTAAGCAGCCAGGGATAAAGAAAAGGTCATATCAATGCCTAGGGAGGTTCATTTTAAAGATCAAAATAGCTTAGAAAAGGAGATGGGGCAGCGAAGGACTGGAGGAGGTTTCTGTAAGGTGGAATAGAATCAAAGTACAGGTCGGAATTTTTCTTTCTTCAGTTTTAAAGAACACTGGCTTGGCAAGTTTGTCTTTTTCCCCTGCATTTTTTGACCTTCTTATCAGCTCTGGACTTTCTCCCAGGGGGATTTTCTCTGTATAGTCAGCACTGACTTCTTCACAGAGCCTGACACTCCCACACCCTTGTTGCCAAAGAGTCGATGAGCATTAACATGCTGGATAAATAGCCTGGGAACTTTGGCGTGAAGCCTCGGTGACAGGACACTGCTAGCCCAAACCCCATTTAACATGTGTCACCTCGGATGATAGACTAGACCTTAATTAGAAATTCTTGCTGAATCACGCAGATTCTTCTAAAATTTCACCTAGTCCTTAGCAAGCTATTTAGATACCATATCTGGGTCCTGTTTATGGGATCTTCCTGCTGCAGTGTGGAAAAAATTGACAATTCACTCATCTCTTTTTTTTTTTTTTGCACACTTTATTGAACACAACAACCACAAATTGTTGTATTAATAATACAAATAATCTGTAGGTCCATGCATATGTTGTGACTATATAATGCACTACATGTTTATACTATTTTCAGTTCTCACAATAAATGAGGAAGCTATGATTATAATTTAAAGCATGTCCAGATTCAACAGAAGTGATAAGCCCAATTTCCATGTAACCTATACACATCCTCCCCATATGTGTTAAATAATTGCTAGACTCTAGACCCAGTACAACATAGATTCTGTATGGTAGCACTTTTATTGTATTTTGGGAGACAAGCATCAAGGAAAAAAAGCCTGTGCAAGCTCAATTGAGATGCAGTATTTTTCTCCTGAATGTTTTGAATGTGTTACAGGTGGAATCCATGAATGTAAAACCTGGGGATACAGAGGAACAACTGTGTATGTTTTCCTATCCTCATTTAAAGAATTCAGTATTTTCAACTGATTTCGGAGTCTAGGAAGGGAATAGTCACTGCATTAGTGTACTTTATCAAGTGATTCTTTTTGTTTCCAGACTAGCCAGAGCTGTGAATGCTGCCGAATTTTTAGGTCATAGAGAATGTCCACTAAGAAGGACGAAGAAAAATAGCCATCGTCAAGTTGCAGAGGAAAAACACCCCTAGTTGTAACTCCCAAATAGAGAAAAGGCTAAGACTTTGAAGTCAGGTTTTCTGGGGAGAAGCAGTCCGTGCTATTGCATATGGATCTAGATCCCAGAGGAGAGAGGGCCAGCTGAAGCTTAGAACCTGAGAGGGTTTCCTCTGAAAGGCTTCCATTGGCAAGATGGGGTGAGTAGGCACAGTAAATACTCTCAAGCTTCTGCTTCCTTTGATACTTCATTTCCAAGTAAGGTAAAAGAATTCATGCCACAGCATCTGGACCTTTCTTTAGTGTGCCTTTGCTATGGTTTTAAAATTAAATAACAAAATTGTTGTGGAATTTTAGCAAATGACCCTGAACTATCAAGGCTACTGTTTGCTCTTTCCATGCACCTTTTCTGTGATGTTCTTCTATTTGTGTAGAAATGAGGGTTTGTGGCACAGTTATGCCATTTAAAATAATTTACATATACTGACTATATTTCTTTCTTGGGAATTATTAATGGTAGTATATGTGTGCATAATCCTAACAGAAACATCATCAGTCAGATATCCCCATTCAACTGTAGCTATATTCTTTATAATAAATATAGTCACATTATTTTTGGAAAAATTTTAGCTTATATAGAGACATTGTTGGACTATTCTCCCTGTATTATTGTCCTATCATGGGAGGACACTCTTACATCCTTCACTCATCATACAGTGTGTGTGAAGCCTGATAATGTCAGTGGTTTTGCTTGGCATGGTGGCATATGCCTGCTACACTAGCAAGGAGGAGGCATAGTCTGGAGGGTTGTATGTTTGAGGTCAGCCTGGGCTACATGTATGAGAACAGATCTCACAAGCAACAAAGAAGAGAAAGAAGATGGAGAAGGAAAAAGGAGAAAGAAATTGAAAATGGAAAAAATGGCTTAGTGTCATCGACGTAAGGCTCAGCATTTCTCTATTTGTGATTCATCCCTAGGAAATAAAGCCCCCGCTCTCTTAAGTTCACACTCTGTTCATTAGGAGTGATGTGAGCATCTGCCTCATCAAACTGCTGTGTATGGATCAAGGAGAGAAGGATTTGTAGAGCCTTAGCTGTGAACCTGGACCTTTGTAGGTTCCTGCTGAGGATGGCTTCTCACAGCCATCACACCCATTTTCAGAATCCTGGATTAAGACAGCTGTGAAAGGCAAGCTGAAACCTGTAGGGCAGGGCCACATTAGTTCCGGACACCCAAGGTTAGTGGCCATTCTTTGGTCTTGTTTATTCTGATTTTAAGGATCTAGTTAGTTCTGTTAGCACCTAGGCAACACTCTCAGCTGTCTGCTTCCTTGTGTCTCACTTTATATGCTGCTTTGGAAACTAATTTTACAGAGATTCCAGAGCAGACCTCAACTGTAGCCATATTCTTTAAATCCAGTTTCTGCTCCTCACCTGCTCAGTGACCTTACCTAAGGCACATATGCCTCTTTGCCCTAACATGTCTTCTTCATTCAAAGGAATATCACTGTAAGACCTGCTTCTTGGGATTTCTATTACATTTAAAAGATGGGGCTCTTAGAACAGGGTCTGGCAGATGATAAGCATTTTATAAGTCTTAGCTAGTATATTTAATGAGAAATAGTTTATTTTTCCTTGATAATGATATAAGTGTGTATGACACATAGATCAATAGAATATTTTAAAGGTTACTATAGATGAATATTTAAAGAGTTGAAAATATACTGATCAGTTAGTGCAGTAATTTCAAGGAAGGCAGCAAGCCGGGTCCAGCGCCTGTCTCAGAAGCAAGGGTGCTTCTGTGTAGAAAGATGTACACCAGAAGTTAGTAGGATTGTCAGTTCCTACCATTGGCAGTCCATGAAATAAAGTCACATTTTGTTTGTATAAATCAACTTAACTTGTGTCGGATCTCTGACCCTTCCTTGTTAAGACTATGTCTCCTGTGGGAAAGTATGGTTTCTGCCTAGGAATGTCTCAAGGCTCAAGTCCCAGGCTTGCCAAGCACCTAAAAAGCCACCACATAGATACCACAGAGCAGAAAGTCATCCTTGATCTGAGACCCATGCACCTCTGTCCCCTTTTCCATCCAGGCCCCTGCCTTACTCCTTAGTTCTGCTCTGGCAGCTGCTCTGTTTTTCCTCTCCTTTGAAACACCCAGCAGCTTCTTTTGTAACTCAGTAATTATAGAGGGCAAAAGGAATCTGTGGCTTCTGCAAGCCTTTGCTCTCTACCCTGCAGTGTTCCCCTAAGGCAAAAGAAACAGAGCTCTCAGCCACCTGCATCTAAGAACGAGAGAGGGAGGACCCCATAGAACATGAATCCAGGAGTATTTGAGAAAATGGCCTTGCTGCCAAAGATAAAGGTTCCTGATGACTGTGGAAATAGTGGAACCGCAGGATTCAGCTGCCCCTAATGGCGCAGCTTCACAAGGGAAGGTCCCTGTTCATTTCTAAAAGGTAGACACAGCATGGTCCTCCTCAAGGTGCCTGCTTTTGAGAACAAGCACTTTAGCAGATAGGACTGTCACTAGCCAGTGGTGTGAATTGGTGAGTCATTGAACATTCTGGGATGAATTGGTGAGTCACTGAACATTCTGGGATTTATCTGATACTTGGAAATTGATGGGTTGAAGGTGGTGATTTCTAATCCCTGTTCTTGAACTGGGGAGAGCTATACATTCTTTCTGTATTCACAGAAAAAAATAAGGCAGGCGAGTAGAAGGAAGAGGAGAGAATGAGAAGGAAATATGGAGAAACCTGTTTTCTTTAGGGCATGTGATCCTACTTCTGAACATGGTGACCCCAGGATCCTTTCTTTGTGCTGCTGGTAGGATATATCCCCTTCCCCCAACAGTTTGGCCTTGTAGGTACCATCCACTACCCTTTGTTTCTTATTTGCCATGGAGTAGGTGTGGTGTAGAGGCGGCACTATTTGGGACAGTGGTTCCTAGTGAAGAGAGGGTATGCAGTAAGATTTAACATGGGGGTCCATGCCCTTCCTCTGGATCAGGCACCAGGTCAGGATTGGGGGGTCTCATGGTTGGTCTATGAGAAATTGGCTCTGTTCTCAGCAGATATGGCCATGTGCAGGCAGGGTTCCTGAGTTAATCCCATTGGATCTAAGAGTCAATTTGGAGAAAGTGAATTTGGGAGCTGTGGTTAATGAGAGATGCATGCTGCCTTAGCTACAGGGCTGATTGTATCTCTGAAGGGTAGTGTTTGCTGTTGACCTTCTGAACACAATGTTCAGCAGTGGTTCTCAGGGCAGGTGGGTGCAGTGAGAGTAGTCTGCCCACTAGTGGGGACAGCTGTTTTATCTGTGACATTGCAGAGAATTTATGGCCCAAAGAACAAGCAAATTAAATTTGGTAAAGTTAGTTTTCTTGTTTTAAATAAGAAAATGCATCTCTTATTTCCTAGTCTGGCATGGACCACTTCCAACCTCTGTTTTCCTCCAATCCCCCCTCCTCCTACACCACCAGTATTTATAAACTATTATTCAATTAATTGGCTATTATAACAATCTCAGCTCATCCAAACCTAAGTTCCTTTATTGCCTCCTCCAGGCCATTGGAAGAATAATTGCCAAAGTGGAGAAGGTACTCCCTCCTTTCTTGTTCACACTCATAAGGTGATGCTCAGACCCTTTCTCCTGACTCAAAATATAGAAGACTCTGAGACCCTAACTTCCCTCTGTCTTGTTCCTTGTTTGCTTATCTCAATTTCTGCAGTAACAGGCCTCTGATGAGCTTTCACATACACTGAATTCTTTCTTGCCATCATGTCTTAGCTCATGCTTTTATTTTTTGGCTAAAATTATCTTACTAGACATCAGTATCTGGTTAATACCTATTTATCTATCACCCATCCATCTAAACTCAATTCCAGTATTCATATGTTTCCTCTTCCAACAGCCTTTCTGAGAGGACCCCACATCTGGTAGGCCATGATGGTAGATTCCTTTTCCAGGCCAGTACCATCACCATATTTTTTAAAAGTGATCTGGTGCATGATACTTTCTACAAACTTTCATAAACTATTATCTGGAACTTTGTCCTTCCGTGTTTATGCCTTAGTATCAGGAACATAATAGGTAATCAGTCAATATGCATTTAATGCAACTGTGAAACTCAGTTTATAAAATGTAACCCTGGGGTATATTCTGAAAATCATCTAACCTTCTTGTAAAGCTGCTGCATATTTCTCACTTGGAAAGCTATGAAGATAGCTTGATAATAAGACCAACAATTATATTTTATTGGTGTTTATCTTCGAGGACTAGTATATATATGTGACGAAAGATATTACATTCTTATGCTGATGAGCATCTTCTAGCTTTGTTAATGTCTATGTTTCAGAGTATAAGAAAGATGAATAAAAGATTCTAAAAAACAACAATACAGAGGATGGCCTGTTTAAAAAGTGATATTTTGATAAGTTTTGCAGGAGTCTTTAACTGAAAATAAATTATCTCTATCATCCATTCAGAGCCAAATTGGAACAATAGGAATCTCATTTGGGGTCTATAATAACCGTAGCAGAATATCACTCTCACTCTGCTCACTGGCATTATAAGGAGGCATTTGCTAGCATAGAAAGGCAAAGGAATAAAAATTTTCAGCAAAGGCAAAATACTAGCAAACTCTTCATTATTTCAAATTAGTATTATTTTGAAGCTCTGACTACCTTGTTGGCAATTATTTTAAATCACATTGTGTGTGAATCTGCCTAGTGTGTTTTCTAGCTTTAAAATACTGGATAAAAAAGAATTTTACGAAGCCATTCCTTTACTGTGTTTATTTCAGTTCACACCTACCTCAGATTAAGAAGCCGAGAGACCCTTTACCCTAGACAGTATGGCAGTTACAGTACACTCAGTGGTTACTGTGTTTGCAGAGATATTTTCAAACCCTCCCTGTAGAAGCGTTGTGCATATTTATTTTGCGGAGTGACTTGAGAGGGACAACTAAAATATTTGTAATGGGACAATGAAGTTCTTGCCTCTTTTTTCCCCCCTTGTATGTTTCTTTCAATACACCAAACTTATACCAGCCCTTTCAGTGATGAAAAAGATCATGTGTTGAAATTCCTTGTGGCCGCTTGAAGGATGGCTTGGCAATAAGATCACTTACTGCTGTTTCAGAGGACCTGAGTTTGATTTACAGAACCCATTCCCAGCAGCTCACAACCACCTGTAATCCCAGGTCCAAGTAGATCCATGGGCCTGCACAGGAACCTGTGTTCACATGCATATACCATTTATACACATCATCTAAAATAACAAAAATAAATCTTAGCAGATACATTTCATTTACATATCTCCAAAGGGCAAATCTGTTTTCAAGTCCTTGGATACTCTTTTTGCAATGAAAATTATCACCATTGGAGATCTGTGAGGAATCTTGACTGACTAGAACAACAGAGTCAAACTTTACAAAAGAGCTTATCTAGAGTTACCATGCATATCTATATCTTTAAGACCTTCATTCTTTAGCAGATTTCAAAGGTCGTTAGGTTGATGAGAACTATAATAAAATCCTAGGCACCTTCAGGAAGACAAGGCCGGCCTTTGAAGGCAGCAGCAAGTGTGCAGGCTGGAAACTGAAGGTCTCTCTAGTGCAGAGTCCTCACCCTCTGACTGATACCTGTTCATCTGTCAAGTCTTTTAGTGGCTGTATTTTAAGTGGTAATGGAGTAGACTTAGAAGTTTGTAGCTGTATTTCCTTCCTCGTTACTGGTGTGTCTATTTTCACCCATTAGGCTGACAGAAGGTGCATCTGTTAGCATTTTTCTCTGAAGCCTGATGTATGGCAGAGCTTTGGCTTGGTTAGTACACATCCCTTCTAAGACATCCCTAGGTAGCCTGTTCTGGTCGGATGGGGGCTTTAGGAGCTTTGAGGCCAGTGGCCCTGAATAAAATCTCTTCACCTCTTAGTGCTTTTAATCCAATAGAAAAGTAACCACTGGGGCCCTGAAAGCAGTGATCATTGAGAGGCAGCAGCCTATGGGAAAAAACATGTTCCCCCTATAAAATCAGTTTGGGAAACTTTAAAATTGAGTAGTAGAAGATTTGAGAAAGTATCCTTTTGTGTAGGTTTTTTTTCTTCCTTAAAACCCCCTCATTTTTCAGATTTAACTCTAGGCTTCTTAGAAATAGTTGTCACATTTCTTATATAATTTTAATATTTTGGAGAAATGGACTGGATGTACATTTGTGTTGATGATATAGGTGAGTACAAATTTGTTGACAAGTTCATTTTGCAAAGTGGCTTCAATGAGGAAAATGTATAGCGACTCATTATTTTTAAAATTGCAGAATCTCAAATACAATGCTTTGTGTTTCAAATTTCAGAATCAGACCATATAAGCAATTATTAACATTAGAAATTAAAATTTCATTTGCTTACAGAGCTGTTTAATCCTTTGTTTGTGGACAGGTAATGATTTGAAGATCTAAATAATAATTGTTCATTCAGAAGAGAAAACAATTTCTCTCAATCAACCTGACATGCTAATTTTATTTTTGCTGATATTTATTTTAACTGGTAAAATAAAGGCCATAAATAAAAATAAAGGCTATAAATATAGGCGAAGAAACATGTGTTGTATATATTATATAATGCATGTTATTTTAAATATTTCTCTCCACAAATAGTTATACATTTATAACCCAAGATGTTTGGAATTAACAATGCATTATTTTATCCACAGTCACCTTAGTCTGCCTAATGCTAGAGTATAGTAGGTATAGAATGAAGCTATGGTTATAAGGATTTTTGTTCTAAGAATTGATAGGCTAAGCTATGCCTCATTTGAAATATAGAATTGACAGCATGCTTTTCCGGGAGCTCCCAGAAAAATCTGGGTTACAGTATCAGAGTGGCTAGTACCCCTTTTATAATGGGAAATAAAGGGGAGCTGGAGGAGAGTGTATACAGTATGCCTTCAATAAGAAGCTTCTTGGAAGGCAGCCTTGCATAGTTAGTTGTCTGATATTCCAGCCATGGGATCCCTTGCACAGAAACTTGTTAATAGTAGTAGGTGCCTTGTGTTTCTCATTCAACTCATGTTCAGGTTACACTCTCTAACCCTCATTCTGGCACAGAGAGTCTGGTCCATGCCTTCTACATAATGTCACAGGGAAAATGATCCTGTGGTAGACTTTTGTTTTTCAGATAGGAAGCACAAATTTATTATACTGCTAGAACAGAAAAGAGATTGAAAGATCTATTACTTGAGGATCCTGGACAATGAGGATGAAAGGCATAATGAATCAGAGGTGAAATCCTCCAAACCTGGAACAGAGATGATGAGTCGGGCAGATATTGAGTCATGGGTTGTGGTTCGTCAGGGCATAAGCAAGAACTGGATGGTTTGTTAAAGGAGAAGGTATGTTCTTATGCCTCTAAGTTCTTATGTTTCTAAGTTCTTATCTATGGTGACTAGATGAACTATTTGTGTGGCATACTCCTGGAAATTGAAGCAAGGGCATCTGAATTCTACTTTAGATATGAGAAAGTTAAATTTGAAGTCATAATGATGCCAAAGCAACATAAAATCTCGCGCACACACACACATACACACACACAGGCCCTATATCATGCTTATATTTATATAAGCAAATTAACTAAGAAATATACTTAAATTTATTAAAATTGTTTTAAATAATTTATCATTCAATGATAAACAGTGATTCAGCCTTTCATTTATTCAGCAGGCATTTATTGAGAGACTATTGGGTACCAAACACCATACTCAGGATAAAGAGTTGAATGATTTATGTTGTTTGACCTTGGGAAGCTTATAGTCGAGTGGAGATGAAGCAGAATTGATGCATAATTTATATTTCATCTCCTAGTTCTCATGATGTGAATCTTGAAGGCTGTAGGGATTCAGTGGGACAAAGGCGTATGTCTGCCTGGGAATGGTAGGGGTATGCCCCAGTGACAGCTCCTCTGAGGGAGGGACTGCATGATCACAGAGCCACCAGCAGGGTTCTGTGCCATGGGAATGTATAATCTGCTTGATATCATTTTTTTTTTTACTTAATTTTTCAGGCAATAAATATTTCATTGGAGGATTTTGTTCACTACCAATGCCAACAAAATAATATTTTAAATTAAGTAACCTTTGGCTAGAATATGTGGTAGTGGTAGAGATGAACTAGGTTCTAGGCTCAGTTCCTAGCTTCCAAAGACCTCCAATTTTCCAAAAGAAACAAGTTTAACTATGCAAAGTTAAAATTTACATCAATAAAATGTCTCATAATGTGACAACATATTATAACTCATTACCATTATGCCATGTGTTATCACAGACATTTTCTGGACTTGTGTATACTTTGAAAATAGAAATGGTATCTTATTGTGAACCCTGCTATAATTTGCACCATCACCACCAATGACCTACTTGACATGATTCCATGTGTTTTAACAGTCGTTTATAACATTATTTTCCAAAGTTTCAGCTTAATGTTGAATAGTTCTATGCATACTCGAGTTAACATAGCAAATTCCTTACTGCTGTTAATTTACATTGTTTCCATTTTTATATCATAACTACTACAAAGTATAAAAAGAACCCTAATGATGTTTTCGAAATTCATTGCTATGTTATTTAAAAGGCAATTTAAAAAAAAAAAATACTATTTTAATACTATTTTAAGGTTGTTTTTCTCAGGAAAAAAGTTTCATTTATCAGTTAATGGACATCTAGGCTCATTTCATTTTCTACAAGTTGTTAATATAGCAGCAGCGAACATGACTAAGCATGTAGGTGTGTGGTGGGATATAGAGCCCTTTGGGCATTTGTCTAAGAGTGGTAGTGCTGGGTCATATGATAGGTCTATTTCTAGCTTTTGTGGGGACCTCCATACTGATTTTCTTAGTGGCTGTGCTAGATTAAGTTAGGGTTTCATCTTTCCCTTTATTAATACCAGCATTTCATTATCATTTGATATTCTGATGGGTGAGATGGAATCTCAAAGTAGTCACAATTTGCCTTTCTCTGATGCCTAATTTCTTTGAACACCTTTAACAATGTTTTTTAGCCTTTCTTTTCAGAATACTGTTCAGATCTATGGCCTACATTTTAATTGGGTGGTTTGTTTTCTTGATGTTTAGTTTTTTGAATTGTGTATTCCCAATAGTAATCTTCTTTGGCAATATAGCTTGCAAAGATTTTTCTCCCAATCTGTAGAATGCCTTGTGGGAGTCCACACAGGCTATCTAGCGAGACCTTACTCAGGATTAGAGAATCTGACTTTGCTTTACCCAGAAGGGCTGCATAAGGAGATGATTTGGTCACGGGCTTGTTTACCAGGTGTTTGGAAGGGTCTAGACTTGGCTGCACAGTGTGCTTTGATCTGCAAGGGGGTCTTTTGCTTCTACCCTTTGTATATTATAAAAAACCCTTTTCATTAAAGGTCAAGGCTGTTGAGTCTTGACCCAGGTCCTCCTGAAGCTATCCTGTGTTTCTGTCTAAGTCTCTCTTTCTATCTGATATTTCCTGGTTCCTCTCTCCTCCACCTAAGAATCCTTCAACAGGTAGGAGCTGAACTCCTACACTGCCTCTTCACTTGACAATTTCCTATACTGTACAGCAGTATTTTAATTTCATGAGATCCCCTTATAGAGAGAGTGCTGTTCCAAAAGTCTTTACCTGTGTAGGGAGGGCTGTTGTGAATAGGACTGTGTCCTGTTTTCCTTTTCAATG
Source organism: Peromyscus leucopus (assembly GCF_004664715.2). NCBI lineage: Eukaryota > Metazoa > Chordata > Mammalia > Rodentia > Cricetidae > Peromyscus > Peromyscus leucopus. The sequence continues at coordinate 84,047,828 of NC_051068.1, forward strand.
CATTTGTCATAGGTTTAAGAAGGCTACTATTTTTTGCTTGTTAATTTCTTACCCTATTACTTTGCTGAAAGTATTTTTCAGATCTAAGAGACTCTTGTGGAGTCTTTAGAGTCTCATGTATAGAATTTCTCATCTTCAAATAAGAATATTTTGAGTTTTTTGTTTCCTATTTGTATCCCTTTTATTACTCTCTTGTCATATTGCTGTAGTTAAGACTTCAAGCACTTTACTAAAAGCAGTAAAAAGAGTGGACACCATTGTTGTTTTCCTGACATTAGTGGGAATGTTTTGAATTTTTCTTCATTTATCATAAACTTGGCTATGGGTTCATGGTATACAATTTTTGTTATGTTGAAATATATTCACTCCATCCCTAACCTTCCATGACTTTTATCATGAAATAATGTTGAATTTTTGTCAAAGACTTTTGCTGTATCTATTTAGGTGATCATGCAATTTACATATCTGATGTAATGAACTACATGTATTGACTAACATATGTTGGATCATCATCTATCTCTGGAATGAAGCCAACTTGGTCAGAATGAATACTCTTTTTCTGTGATCTTGAATTTTGGTTTGAAACTTTTACACCCCTGTCTTGCTTTATATTGTTTCTTGTGTCATCTTTTTCTCTGTCAGGGTCTAAAATTGTGAGCAGGAGCAGACCTATGCTATGTGTCACCTTATTCACATTCGAGGTACAAAAGAAAAGTTTATGGTCAGTTTGACAGAAGTGAAACGTAGGAAAGAATGCATGCTTTAGCAAAAAGAGGGACAAAAAAAAAGAGCTAAAAGCCAAGGAATCAACAAAAACTTTACCTCCTATGGGCTCATGTACTTTATAGTTTCACTGAATGACATGCTTCTTTATGGAGTGTGTATCACCATGGTGGAGAGGACCACTCGTGTGTAGTTCCCTTTCTGTAAAGCTATAGCTGGATGCCTAAGGAATGAGGCACGTGAATGAATTTCTTTTCTAGTTAACTTGTTTCAAAGCCAAATCTTGAAATGTCTTCCCACTCACTTGTGATAATTAAGATAAAAATAACAATTATATAACTTGGTGCTGCAAAAAATCCTTCAGAGTTTAACGCCTTAGAAGCAGTATTCACTCCAGGCACTGTTATTCAAGGAATAATAGCCACATGGGAGAGGTATGCAAAGAAAGGAATTTCCCTTTCTAAGCATCTCACAGTTCAACATGTTAGAACCTGAAGCTGGAATAAGAAGGAACAAGCGAGAGAAGACAGGGAGTGGGAAGGGGGGGGGCGGTAAAGTAAACATGAATCATTATCTGTAAGAATGGCTTTTAGACGCCAAGTATTTTTACTTTTGGTTGTTTGGGGTGGGTCCACCATACAGTGGCATTTGAAGAGTTCTCTGTGGAGACATGTGGGCAAGAAATGAAGATGTTTGTCCTATTAAATGCAATGTTATTCTAGAGCACAGAGCAGTTGCCAATTAAAATTGTGAAGATAAAGACAAGAAGGGTCAAGTTTAAACTTCATACTCTGCTTGTTCTCATTGGAGGTTCTTTACCTAATCAGTAGATTTTTTTCCCTAGAAAACTGGTTGCATGTTTACATGTATACATGAAGGGAAACCTCAACAGAGCAGAGAGCAGGTAATTGTGGCCTTGCATAGTAATTAATACACAATAGCACCCAGTATTTTCTAAAACACTTAACTTCACATGCATTACTGTAGCTTCTAAGAGTATTATACCAATGCACAGTTATTATGTAAAGAGTGCAGTATTTTCTCATGAAAAAAATCATGCATACCATCAATGCTCCTTAGTACTTTAAGGATGAAACCCAGAGTTTTGTTTTGTGTTTTGGACATTATAAAGTGATGAAAACTATAGGGCACTTAGATATGTAAGTGATCTTTTAAGATGGCATTTATTTATTTACAAAAGTCAATTTCTTTGATGCATTTATCTAATGCTCATTCTTATTTCCATTGTGTAACTTGCAAACAACTAATCTTTTGCTCTCTTGGTATTTTTAATAGTTATACATTCTATGTGTATACAATGGTACACTTATGAAGCCCTTTATTTGAAAGGGAATGAGCTTTTTTTTTCCCCTTAAAAGTGATATTGAAGAATTATGCCCAGTAAGGGAACTGAGTCAAAACAATGTTTAGGAGTGCTCACATTCTCATGTAAGTTCTAAATGCCCAAGTCAAAGCTAAAAGCCATGCTTCAGCTTTCAGGTTATGTTTCTCCTGGGGGCTATCCTAATAGCAATTAATTTGCCATCTCACTTGAAAAGTTCTACTGATAAAGTGTTTGAAGGTTTAAGTGCTTGGATGAACATTTTTAACTATACCTGTGAAGCTCTTTCAAGTATCACTGAATTACAAATATGAAAGTGTTGTTTTAATTTTTGGCTCTGTTTCATGTTTATGATTAATAGAGTTTTCATCATGAGATGTGTTTTATGAATCCCAGAAAATTGTCATAGTCTGCAAGAATCACGAGCTTTGTTTTATCTTGTGTAGCTATGTGCAGCTTTGGTTGACCTTGTCTGTGTTAGATAAGATCAGAAGTACCATGCTCCAGATTATATGAACCACGGTTGAGTCTATGAGAATATACACCCTGAGGCAATCTCTAGGACAGAATGTCAGGAAGGATGAAGTCCTCATGTGTAACAGTTCTTTCTGAGCACCCCTCATCCACAGTGCTCATAACCTGAGGTAGCCAAAAAGGGAAAAGCAAAGAGAATGTGGGTTATGAAATGTGAAATTTTGCTTAAAAACATACAGAGAGTCTTATTTGGGGCCATGACTTCAAAGATGTGGAATTTGCTCATAAATGTCACTTTGATACTATGTTGACCTAACCTTTGTTAGATTGCTTTGTTTCATAAGATGAAATCTTACTTTAATTACTGAGCCAAAGAAGTTATTGTCTTGCTTGAGTAGTGCGTTGTAGGCTATGCTGAGATTGGAGGTAAGGGAGGAGTAGCCTTTAGTCATTTTCTTCTCTCTGAGGACATTTTCTGGGAAGGTTATTATAGGGCAGTCACAGGCAGCCAAAGGTCTGGAGGAGGAGGGAACATTGTCATCAGCACGGGGACTAGGGACATTATTTTATACAAACGCACATTCATTAACAGTTGAGTATTTTCCACTGTCATCATTGCCTCTCACACATCAAATGTAGATAAAAATAAAATGGTGGTGATTTAAATAAAGTTAGTTGCAGCAACAATATTTTAGCACATAGCAAGTTGTGTTTGTTAATTTTATTCATTGAAGATACTATTTATACTCTGTGTTTCCTGTAGCATTCATGGTAAATAAAGGCTGCATATCTCCCTTTTAAAAGCAATTTAAAATGCTTTGAAGTGTAGTACTTTATCAAAGAGTCTCTAATAAAATTTCAAAATACATTTTAAGCATACTAAAAAAATAGCATAATATAGTCCCATGTACTTTTCACTAGGAATACTTAATATAGCATTTTGGATTATTAGATCTTAATTTAAAAGGTCTATTTCCATGGTTACAAATCCTTCTTCTTTCTTTCTTTTTCCTTAACTACATAGTAGGTCTGGCCGTGCAGCCTTGTCATCACCCAGAGTTGTCCCATTAAATGCATAAAAATCATTTTTTCATTCCACTTTTTTAGAGACTTTCTGTCTTTTGATCCTTGCCACATATCTGCTCATTAGCCCTTTCCATGTGTTCCTTGCCCAATCAGGACAATTTCTGTGGCCCAGTATTCAGCTCCTCTTTATCAACATCAGAATCGACCCTCTCCACTTCTATCATGGGACTGTGTTGTCCTGATGAAGATAGTTTTTCACACGAAGGTGTGTGGCTTCTTAAGTGTGATTCCTGTTAAATGTCCTCCCTAGTGCCTGACCACTGTTTGCTTACACATGAACCTCAGCTTAGAGTCCCCTACCCTCAACATTGGTGACCTTCTTGGTGTCAGGATCTCTGCTCAGGGCTTCCCAACCACTTTGCAGTCCTTTCGAAGCACCTTCTTCTCTCTCCTCTGCTAATTTCAAAACTCTGAGTGTAAGAGTCTTTACTCATTGTCACATGCCTGGTATCTAGGATAATTCATGAGTAAATGAAGCATCTGGTGATGAGCCAAGGAATGAAACAAACCTGAAGATGGATGTGTTTTAAATATATGTAACTCCAAAACACTGTGTATTGGGGAAAGTACTTACAACTTTTCAAACTGCCTTCAAACTTATTGCCTCAGTCTTGTACAAAACCATCAATTTTGTGTTGTTGAAATTTGACAGAAACAGAGATGTATATTCTCTATGGATCTGTCTATTCAGGAGATAGGAAAAGGAAACAGAAGCAATTTAGAAGTCAGTAAAGAGCCTGCTCTATCTGGTATAGGTAATGAAATCATCGGACCATATAAGTGGCTTATGAGTTCATCTTTTTGATGCAATATCTCTTGACATTTCTTAGAATTTGAGAAGTAATACAGTCCTCTGAGTCCTCAGATAGGTACCCTGGGTGGCTCTCCTTAATTATGTTTTTATCTATTCTTTTTGTTGTTTAATTAACAGTGATAATAAAACAGCAGCAGACAATACAACAATTTGTATTTTTAGTGGTTAAATCAAAGTGGTTTTAAGAACAGTTGTCATCAATTCTTAATCCCTGGAGGTGATAGGAAAAGGAGGTATTAAAATGTCTGTTTTAAAATTCACATCAGACCCCTGCAAGGTAGTATTTTCTTCCTAAAATCACCATTCATTGTTATTAAATTTTCATTAGTGGTCCAGGTAGGGGTTAGCAAAACAAGGTTGAATGAATTACAGAAGTATTTTTTTTGTAATTTCTTAATATATAAAAAGTTATAGAAAGTAATACAATTTTTACAGGGCTTTTTACCACCACTAATTATGTTCCACAGCTTCAAAGGGAAAACATGACCTTTCTCTGGTGAAACCTAAAAAAAATACTATGCTTAGCTTCTTCCAAAAGGGATATAGCTCACAAAGCAGGTAGGAATGCCATGTAAATAAATGTTGTTGAATGAATTGAACAGAGTTATTAGTATTTTTCCATGGAACCGTTATCTAAGGATGCATAGGAAATACTCTGTTCCAAACAGAATAATTGCCCATTTCCTCTCACAAGTGAGCTTGATAAGACCTTTTTGCTCTAACGCTGTGTTTGATACTGTTTACAAGTACATTGACACTGTAGATAGCTGCCTTTTTTGTGTGTTTAAATTATAGCCCAATTAGCCCATCTCTGTATTCCACATAGTACATGCCATACATCAGTGGAGGGATGAAAGATGAGAGGCTGGAAAAGAACAGTTTTGTTTATTTCCTTGGGAGAGTTTGTTTTCAGTGAAGAGCAGTGAAATCAGCAGACTATATAACAAGGCAGGAAAAGGTCACTGCTAGTAGGGTCATCAATTTTTTATAGTAAATGATGTTAGTGAGAAATCAGTAGTTCAACTATAGAATGATAGGCTTTGTCAGAAGTTGATGTTTTATTTTGGGTGCTTTTATAATCTGTAATTGCATAGGGACAGTCCCTGATGTTTTAATTGAGAGATGAAACAAAACCTAAAGTTGTGGTTCAGGATGTCTTTTCTATACATGACCACAGTGCTTCTCAAATGTGGGAGGATTAACTGGATATAAAAGTGTTTACCAAAATTAGAGTATGAGAATATGTGATGTCCTGTTTATCAAGGAATGAGGTCACAGAAAGCGTTTTGTTCTTTATGTGAGTTTAAAGAAATAAATTGCTATTAAGAACATTTACCTAACCTTATCCTAACATACATTGATAATGATAATGATATGGTGTTGAATAACATACATTGGTCACCCCAAGTAACTCATATTTATATGCTTCAGTTCACATATTCAAAATTCAGTTCATGTCATCTCCTTTAGGAAACTGAGACACACACACACACACACACACACACACACATATATACACATGCACATGTGCACATACACGTCCAGACTCATACACAAATGTGTATATTCATTACTCTTTGAGAATGTCATACATGCAAAATATTTTGATCATATCCATCCCCTACTCCTCCTGTACCTACAGTGCCAGATCCAGATCCACCACCACCCCTTTCACCCATTCCTGATTCTGAGTCCTCTTTGTTAGCCTTGCTTTTTTTACCACGGTAGACATTTTATAGATGAATCATAATTTCTTGGCACAATTTCTTATTATTTCAACATATTTTCCTCTGTAGTCCACAGTTTACACTTTAATCATTATGACTTTTATGTTTTATTATACCCTTAAAATGCAGGTACTATTTCTTTAGTATTTTTCAGATGACTAAAAGGAAGTATGTGTCTGACCATGGAGGTAGCTTATTATGATTCATTTGAACAGGCTGAAATAGTAATATAATGTTGATATTTAAGTATAATTAAATTGTTTATGTAAAATAAGATGAGAAGTTAAACATTTAGTGAGAGAATTAGGCCAACCATTTAACAGTTAAGGAAGGAAAGAGGAAGATTAGGAAAAGCAGTAATTTTTAATTGATAGGGGAAGGAAAAATATTGAGGTTTTGAAGGACAGAGAAATATCAATACCATTTCTAAAATCAATATTCTATTTAAATTAAAATTTTTATTTTTAATTATTTCTTTTTTAAAAAATATACACCACTTTCCTTCCTTTTTTTCCTTCAGTCCATCCCACATACCTCTCTTTCAAATACATATCCTCTTTTTTCCATTAATTATTATAACACACACACACACACACACACACACACACACACACACACACACACAACACACTCCTGAAAGAATAAGTACAACCTGTTCAGTTGTATATAATGTTGTTTATATGCATAATTTCAGGGCTTGCCATTTAGTATTGGATAGCCAGTTGATAGCCTTCTCCCTGGGGAAGACTGTTTTTCTTTCTCTCAGCATTTCTTAGTTGCCCATAGTTCTTTGTGTAGGGTTGAATCCCCTGTCCACATGTCTGCTCTTTTCTTGTTCAGCTTCTGTTTAGGCAGCCATGTTGTTAAGACTTCATGGTGTAGCTTCTGACATTCCTAGGAGACACAGCCTTTCACAAAATTCCATGATTTTCTGGTTTTTACAATCTCTCTGCTGCCTCTACCCCAGTATTCCCTGAGCCTTAGGTGATGAAGGTCATACTCTTATAATATGATTTCACCCAAAAGGGCCTGCCTGCTAATACCATTGCTTTGGAGATTAGTTATTATATATGACTTTAAAGAGACATAAGCATTCAGTCAAAGCTGGTTTGAGCTTTACAGAGTAGGAGGAGCCCTTGGACTCTTGCTTCCTCTGTTGATGAGGGGTGACTTGGGTACAAAAAGCAAAAGCATGCTTGACAGGAAGAAAACACAGTGGGTTGAGGAGCACTTTGCTTGATGAGTTCATTTCAAATGGTTTCACAAGATTAGTGTAGGAAGGGGTACTGAGATAGAACAGACCACCAAGGCTGTGTGTTATCAGTGTTGGATTTCATCCTTTGCTCCCATGTGACCTTGCAGGCATGTTCCTACCCTTCAGATTCTTAGAGCTCATTCTTATCTCAGCCTTCATGTTAGTGGTTCAGGTTGCCCATTAGTCCCTCTTGCCCAAATTTGTATGGTTTTCTCTTCTAGTCTTGAGTGTACTGCTCACCGTCCCTTAAAGAAAGCCCTCTCCCTACACACCCCACTACTTTTTAGCCACAGCCTCGTTTTCTGTGAGGTGTTTTAAAGGTGACAAGCTGCAGAATGGTGAACTGAAGCAGGAGCATTGCTGATTCTAGCAATTTTCCTAATTGCTTCTTTATAACATTTATATGTGATCCTACGTCTACCACTGGTCTTTTTGTCCATCTCATCTTCTACAATCCGAGATTTGAGAAATAAACATGGTGAGCCATATTTATAGCTGTCTTTACATTGGCTAGGCAAATCCCTTCAAGTGAGTGACTTGTAAAGTTGTTGAGTAAATGCGTGGACCCATAATACAAAGGGGAAAAGTAGGTTGTGAAGTTCCTTTAATCAATTTTATTGTAATTTTGTCGTTTTGTCCTTTAGGTATCTCTTATGAGTAGATTTTTAAAGCTTCATTTTAGTTTCAGGACAGAAACATACTCAGTTGCTGTGGGGAAGAGCAAGGTCTATGCTGGGAAGAAGGAAAATAAAACACACACTAAGGCATAGGAAGTCACTCTGGATTTCTCTGCTTTCCATGGAGGACAGTATAGTAGGCTTGACAAGATCTTTCTGGAAAATAGTGATCCAAGTATCTTTTCTTCTTTGAAGCCAGCAATCGCTGTTCCCTGCTGGCTTCTCTAGCCAGCACGCTTGCATTTGCACTAGAACACATTTGATCAGCAAGCCCCTCTGTTTCCAATAAGAAGTGAGTACCCACTGGGCAGTTCTCTGTTTCCTCTAAGCTACTGGTATCTCTCCTGCTTGTTCTGTTTACTGTCATCTTTGGCGTGGTTGTGAGACACTTAGATGTGGCAGGAGCACAGAAGGATGAAGTTTAAATGATTATAACTTTAGGCAGATAGAGCTGTGTGCAGCCACCTGCCCAGACCCACAGAGCTGCATGTGGATATGCCAGGGCTGAGTTTCATAAAGAGACTTTAATTTTTTTTTTAATTTAGCTTTTGAAGCTTTGTCATTAGAATATACCAGTAGGGGTTACCACTTTCTCTCTAGCATTTAAAGTGACCTTTCAGAGTTTCAGTCTTGCACCACTTGAAGGAGAGTTGCGTCCCTCCTTGCCTTATTTCTAAAGTGGCACTGGCTGCCCGTCAGGGAGGCAGACCATGTTGAAACATGCATGCGTAGTGGCGGGAGCTGTTGCTCAGCCACAGCCTCATTTTCTGTGAGGTGTTTTAAAGGTGACAAGCTGCAGAGTGGTGAACTGAAGCAGGAGCATTGCTGATTCTAGCTCACTCTCTGCTTCTAACCATGTAGTTGGTGTACTTATGACTTTGTTTCTTAGTTTTATAGCACAAAAATGATGGTGGTTAGACCAGATGATGCTAGTATTTGAAGTCATGCAGGAGTGTTCTTTTTGATCATTAAAGGCCTAATGAGACAGCTTAGAGTTCTGTTCCTCAAATTGTACTCCACACCTACATAGGAATGAACATTCACTAGACATCCACGGCATGTTCTCTCAGGCCTTTGGTCTGCCATCAAGATGTTAGAAAAACATTTTTTTTTTTCCCCAGCAATAAAATGTATACATATATTTTTAAAGCACTGCACAGGAATTTATAATTCTTTGAAACTCAGTGGGATATAATGTCTGTTTAATCCATTAAAAAATAAGTCTCAAAGGGTGTTATCGTATCTTCCACTTTTAATTCACAATTCACTAAGACTTCAGTAGGCAACACCAGAGAGTGACTAATCTGTTTATGAAATTGAAGGAAGGCTTCTATGTATGATCCTTGTTTATATATGAGCAGTGACTATTTCATTTGATTCATTATAGTTTATAAAAGGAGTCTTCTCTAGATAATTTTTTTTTTTTAAAAAAAAATCATTGACGGTAAGTGTTCCCTGTGTGAACAATTAGTTCTTTAAGGCAAGTTTTTTCATCAAATTATCTGCTTATGTCAGAGCAGATGGTTCCCATCCTGAGGCTCCTTTTGCTTCTCAAGGAAGACTACAGAAGCAGGAAGGAACAGATCTCTCTTGGAAAGAGACCTGGAAGGCGTGGAACACAGGGGAAGCCTGGCATCCCCCACCCAGCCTAGTCTGTAGAGCTTGATGCAAAGACTATTTCAGGAGGGTCCCAGATAGTAATGTGTTGATAATTAATTAATTTAATTAATTTTGTATGCATGAATGTATGTGGTGTTTCTCTCTCTCTCTCTCTCTCTCTCTCTCTCTCTCTCTCTCTCTCTCTCTCTCTCTCTCTCTCATTTGTTTGTGTGGAGGGTGAGCGGTAGGAGGCCAGGGAAGGATATCAGGTGAGTTCTGCTTTACTACTCTGCTGTATTCTTTCAAGAAAGGATCTCTTACTGGCCTCAAGCTTGTGTTTTGGTTAGGTTGGGTAGCCAGCAAGTCCCAGGGATCTACCCCCATACCCCTGGGCTGTTGTTACAGGTTCACAGCCATGCCCAGTGTTTTTACATGGATGCTTGGGATGCAACTACAAGTCCTCATGTGCACAGTGAGCTCTCTTGCTCACTGGATCATTTCACCAGCACCCTGTGTTTTGATTAAGGAGATTTAGTTGGAGATGCGAGACACTGCTTACTTCACTCTAATTGTCTCAAAAGCAAGTTTCCTCATGGTGAATGTTGGTCATGAGCTTCAGACATGTATCGACAAGAAGAGATTTCAAAGCCTGCCTAAAGTTTGGAAGTCCCAGCCAAGAGACTAATAGTAAATAATAAAACACATATCTCAGGATCCTACCCAAGACTTAACTAAACTAAAAAAAAAAAAAATTATTTTTTTTCTAAAAATCCTGTGGATAGTAATTTAAAAATCCCCCCCGCTCCCCGCAAGGGTATTCATTGCCACAGGTTAAATATTTAGGGCGTTATATATTTGTTATATAACAATTTGTTGTATGGAGTGAAGCAATCCAAAATAAACATTTGGCAGGGGTTCTGACTTTGGCTAAGCCATTTTCACAATCTTCCCTTAGAGATGGTTGATTCTGTAAAATTTGGGGAATTTCCAAGAAGGTCCAAATGTCTATGTTAAAATCGCACATGGTTAGTTTGCCGTTACTGCCTGAGGGTAGTACAGTGTGGATAATCAGAGCTTGGTGAGCTGCCCTGTGATTGCACCAGCATTTCCATGTTTAATAGTTCTGGAGCAGAAAGAGAGCAGATAACTCTGAACCCACAGAGAAGTGACTTTCTTGAATGAGTCGTTGATTTATAATGGAGTGAAATGTATGATGTTGGCCATTTTAAAAGAGCAGCATTAGGCCGGGCGGTGGTGGCTCATGCCTTTAATCCCAGCACTCGGGAGGCAGAGGCAGGTGGATCTCTGTGAGTTCGAGGCCAGCCTGGTCTCCAAAGAGAGTTCCAGGAAAGGCGCAAAGCTACACAGAGAAACCCTGTCTCAAAAAACCAAAAAAAAAAAAAAAAATAATAATAATAACAATAATAATAATAAAAATAAAATAAAATAAAAGAGCAGCATTGACTATTTGTTTCTGATTATTAGCAATGAGGAAATTCTCTTTTTACTCTTATAGTTCATGTTCTGTTTGTTTTATTTGTTTGTTTGTTTTGTTTTTGTATTTCAGAAGTCCTTGATAAGTAGTCCACCCAAGACAAATATGATTTTTAGTTTTACTTTAGAATTTAGGGATTTTTCTTGAATAATTTTTGAAAGGCTAATCTACAAAACAGGGTTTTTGCCTTCTTTGGAGTTATTCCAGATGGAGGGAGGCAGGTCAAGGGTGATAGACCACACTGGGAGAGAGATCTTTTAGTAAGATGAATGATAAACTTGATGCCACAGGGACTGAGTTTTCATGGGGATGTATGGGGCTTGTTTTGCCCTGGTCAGTTTTAAACAGAGTCTGGCAGGCTCTAAGTAGGAGAGACAGACCTCCAACTAAATCAACAGCAAATGCCTATTTCTACAGTGAGCATTGGTAAATGTAATTCACTCTCTGTTCTTGAGCTCATTTATGGAGTGTGATTCCTGCTTTGGTAGTAGATTGTGCTAAGTATTAAATTGATAGCAGAGCGCTGATGCGAAAGTTTAACCCATTCCTCTTTTCCCTTTTAGTAAGCTATTTTATCTCAGTTACTGTGGTTATGTTCATGACAATGTTCTTGGGCTTTCTGTCTTCTTTCTTTCTTTTTTTTTTATTTTTTGGTTAAAGGGGTTTCTCTTGGGAAGCAGCCATTCTTCTCACCAGTGTCGAATGCCTGCAAAGGGCAAAGCGACCATTTTTATCACACCAATCCGCTCTCATTTCATTCTTTTATCCTCTGATCTCTGTAGTTCTGTGGCTTTAACAATAGACAATGATGAAATGGGAAATATTAACCCATTAGAAACAAATAGCCACAGATTATTCTGGAAAGGACAAAATATATAAATTCTATTATATCATAAGGTTACAATTTATTCCCAGAGAAAAAGCATTCCAGTTGAAGAACCCTGTACTTGCCAGTTGGTTTGTAATAAATTGAGACCAGTTGCAACGTCCTTTTGAATATGACATGGCTGAACCTTCATCTGGCCAACTTAACACGTTTTTATTTTAGGAACAAGCTGAGCATCTTGTCTCTGTTAGTGTGCCATTAGATCAGCTGCCCTTAAGAAAGTAATAGCTAAAAAGACAGAGTTGGTAAAAAGGAGGAGCAAATAGCACTTTGAAAGCCAAGTCCATCATAGCTACTTTGCAACATAGAGCATTTCCCCCAGTCAATCCATGTTCATCTATGTATTATTTTCTATTTTAAGTGTTAGTATTTTACATGTGTTATGGCAGTCCAGTCTACATAAATAGACCCGAGGCAGCATCACTCTGGACCTGCTTCTCATAGCCTCGTATGCAAACTGGAGATTTTTATATTATAATTTCTAATACATACTTAGATTGTGAACTGCCATCAAAGTTATTGTGTTTCCCCGAATATCTATGCCTTTTTAATCCTTCCATTTGAGAAGGCATATTGACGACGAGAACTCTCATTATCAGGTGTCATACAGACAGCTACAGTGAAGGTCACAGCTCTCCAGTGGCCTTGCTATTTAAGGTCAGAGGAGTATTTCAGGATTAAAAAATGATTCTTTCTTTCCTTTAGCATATTTTTTTTCAAGACAGGGTTTTTCTGTGTAGCTTTGCACTTTTCCTCGATCTCGCTCTGTAGACCAGGCTGGCCTCGAACTCACAAAGATCTGCCTGTCTCTGCCCCTCCCACTCCCCCGAGTGCTGGGATTGAAGGCATGTGCCACCACCGCCCGGCTAGCATATATATTTTTTAAATGGTATAAATCAAAATTGCCTAAGGAATTTACTAAATCAGATATTTTCCAAGTACTGATGATTCGCAATTAAAGAAGACAAAGTACAAATCAGAGCCTAAATGTGGATGACCATCATGCAATCCAGACTTCAAATGAAGACTTCTCTATATTCTACTGAATCTTCTTTCACATACTACATTTTTTGTTTGTTTGTTTTTTCCTTCATTTGGTTATGTGTATGAGATGTTTGCTAGTAGCAATTTGATAGACTATAAAATAAGCCCTCTCTGTACTCAAGGCATTTAGCATGTGGGAAACAAGTCTGACCAGTGCTTCACCCTGAAGAACTCACTTGGGGTGCTATTTTTAGGGAGAGACAGTGAAACCTGTTGTTTGTGTTAAGGTGCCACCTTATAACATCTGGGAGGGAGGTGCTCCATGGAAAATTAAAGTAGGGTTAAAGTCACCATCCCTCCAGGGATTCTGTGGCACTGAAGCGAAGGGGAGATGTAGCAACTTATATTGTACCTCCAAAGCCATAGCAACTGAACTGGAGTGAAGGGCAAGTGAATTTCAGCCCTCTGCCCTCCATTGACGGGACTGACAAGAATGCATTGACTAACACGTTCATTCCATTTCATTTATAGCCATCCCCTGCTCTTGGTGGGGAGTAGGTGGTGACTGAAAAGGATTTTGAGAGCTCTATTAACTCTTTCCTAGAACATTTCAGGTAGCCTTTTAAAAGTATCTGGGATATCCAGGACCAAATGACAGTCACTGGTCCTCCATATACCAAGTACATGCTTCCATTCCAGTCACCACAGTCATTAGAATAAACACTCCTCAAGTATAATAAACAATAGCTCATGCCCCCAAATGGGTACGAGTTGGTAATGTTTATGAGTGACTTCTCTCTGAGGAGGGAGCAGCTTTATTTATAAATGAAAAAAATGACTGTGAGGTTATACATTTGTGAGTAGTATTGGTGCAATTAGGCCCCTATATAATTGAAGCTGTCTGTTCTCTGAAATGAAATATTGAACCAAAGCCCTCATTGCACATTGAAAGAAATGCAAGACAGGGATGGATCTGTGTTTTTAATATCACTGATACTATTGGCTTAGACATGTTCCATTTGTTGGGTCTGTTTTGCAAGCCTAAATTTGAGATCAGAGACATTCTTCATATAAATGTCTCAAGAATTGCAGTCACACATCCATCACCTTTCTGCTTTTGGATTACAAAGATAACCTTAAGATAGGAGCCTTCTACTGGGCAACGTGATACGTACACAGAAAGGGTGAGCCTCCATAGTGATGGAATCAGCCAGTGCCCAAGAGGAAAGTAATAGGCAGAAAGGGTAGAGCTGATGAAAAAATTGATTCTTTTCCAAAACGTGATATGTTTTTTATGAAGCAGGCATCAGCTGAAAGAGAAATATTTTTTTTCCACTAAAAAGAGACAGACAGTGAGGGAAGGAAAGGTATTCAAGGGACCAGGGGATAAGCATGTGTCTTATTCCCTCACCATCACCTGTGAAGAGGAAGTTGAGAAGTATTCCATCTGGGGTTACTTCAGATGTTGACCTGAGACTGTTAGAATTAAACATTTTAATGCTAATAGTGGGCTTTACTTTTCCTTTCTCCAAAGCACGTGTAGCCTCCACACATCATGGTCTTTTCCATTGTAAACAGTGTGTTGTTTGTTTTCAGGTTTGCCGAAGATGCAGGTCATTAGGAACTACACTGGGACCCCACCCCCAGCTCTTCATGATGGACCACCACTGCATATCCAGGCAGGAGACACTGTGGAACTTCTGAGAGGAGATGCACACAGTGCATTTTGGCAGGTACTACCCAGACAGATGAGAGCTGTTTTGATCTAATGGACGATTGACTATTGAATTCAAACAAAACACTTGCCTTTAAAAACTGATTGCGTACTTCAGTTTCAGAAACCTTACATACTTCGGTAGGGTTGTTGTTTATTAAACTTCCCTGTGTTTGCAATGCCAAGATGGTCAGGAGTGTTATAACACTAAAGAAAAACTGTCAGCGCTGTGAGTCATAATTATCATTTTTATTAAAAATTCATACTTGGCTGGAACGTCTTCCCAAACCTAGTACCTGTGGGTATGATCTCACATGCATGGCTTTAATATATTAAGAGTTCAGTCCATGGAAGATACCTGACTGACTTGCCAGTGGCCATTTGGGGCCCTATTTGACTGTTTGCACACTCACACATGGTACCTGAAAAATCTTAGAGGCTCTCTAGGCGTTATTCATAAAATATGTGAAATGGAAGAAGTAATTGATTTTGTTGGTATTTGCTGGTGATGAAATCTCTATTTGCTAATAAGCCTACCTCTGATTTAGGTATTTTTGTTGAGAAAAATATGATGCAACATTAAGATTTTACATAGCTGGCTAACAGAATATTGTGGTTTGTTAAGAGAGTTGGTATTTTCTATATGTGTAGAAATATTTACCAATAAAGTTGAAGAATGTGTTAACTATCCATTGTACATTGAGGATAGCAGAGGAAGGGTTGAGGTTAAGGTGGGAAGAATGGCATGTGAGTGAAATTTGATCATGGCTAAAGGAAAAGAAGGCAGAGAAGGACCATAGGACAAAGTTGCCCACTGTGCACACAAAAGTGCCATCTATCTTATTTGTCTGTAACTGTTTCACTGATCTCTTGTCTCTTCAGAATGCTCCTAGATCTAACACTTATCCCTGCCATCATTTTAACTGCTGTAGCCAATGACTTTCCCGAAATCACAACATTTTCCCCAAGTGTCTTTCTCCTTTCACTCATCATCCTTCCCAGAAGAGGAAGAGAAAAAAATTAAATGTATCAACTCATATCTTCCATCTAAACATGAAACATCTTCATTTGTCCCCACAAGGTCTCCTTACTCAAGACTGTGTTCTGTTTGAATTTTCCATCTTAAATTTTCAACTTCCTTGTCCACTGGCATCTCTTCTATAGCACATTTATATGTTCCCATTCCTCATGTTTCGAAACACACAACTCAACATTTTATCTAGTTTGTTCTTTCAGAGTCCTTCATTTCCTCACCCTCAAAGCTAAACTCGTTGGGGAAGTAGTCTGTACTCAGTTTTCAACTGCTCTTGTGCTAGTCACAATCTAGCACCCTACAAAGTCTATGCTTAACTTGTGTCAATAGTGCCACTTAGGAAAAACAAGAGCAGCTTTGAGGTATAGGATTAACTATAAATATTTGAGATGTATAATTTGATAACGTTTGATGTGTGTGTATGTGTAGAGATCACTATGATCAAAGTAATTAATACACCCACCCATCTCAAGTGTGTCTTATGTCCATTGATGATGTTCTTCTGGCTCCTACCCTAAGGCAACCATCATCTGATTTCAGGCTATTGATATGATTGCACTTTTTTAAAGAAAAAGTCATATATTTTATAACAATGTATGTTTTCTTTTTGTGGAGATTTTTAGTATGTTGAGTGCAAGTGTATATGTGTGTGGTATATGCACATGTGTGTATCCAGGTCTGTGGGCTACTTCATGCAAATGGAGGCCATAGGAAAACAACCAGTATCCTATTCTATCACTTTCTGCTCTAGTCTCTTGTGACAGGGTCTTTCACTGAGACAGGGTCTTTCACTGAACCTTGCACTGAACCTAGGCTGGCAGCCAGTGAGTCACATCAATCCCTGTCTCCACCTCCCACAGTGCTGGGGTTCCAGGTGTACAGGACCATGCCCTGCTTGCTACATGGGTTCAGAGTATGTGAGCTCAGGTCCTCATGCATGTGCAACAGATGTTCTTATCTACTGAGTCACCTCTCCAGCCTACAATTCCTGTTTTCTTTTTTTTGGTAAATATTTATTAATTTATTATGTGTACAGTATTCTGCCTGCATGTGTCCCTGCAGGCCAGAAGAGGGCACCAGGTCTCATTACAAATGGTTGTGAGCCACCGTGTGGTTGCTGGGAATTGAACTCAGGACCCCTGGAAGAGCAGTCAATGCTCTTAACCACTGAGCCATCTCTCCAGCCCCAATTCCTGTTTTCTACATTGAGTTTTTAATCTTGTAACTACTCTTATTCTCCGTTATTCTTAGCGTTTTCTTCGTCATATCCTATCAGAGGTTTCATATAAATGACTATTTTTACTTCATCCTTTCCAGGCCAGATGCCTTGAAATTCTTTTTCTTACCTTGTGGCAGTGGCTATAACATCTGTAAAGTGTTAAGTGGAAGTGATAAGAGAGTGTATCATGGCTGTATTTCTGATCTGAGCGAAAGAATCAAGTTCTTACTTAGTATGATGTTACCTGGGAAGTGGGACAGTTTCTTTAAAGTAAAAAGTAAATTGCTTTATGGGTAAAAAAAAAAAAAAAGCTGCCTGCCCTTATCTGATTTTTCTTCAGTGAGTTAAGGTAGTTGGTCTTTTTCTAAGAAGCTGTGTATTTCATCTGTCATTAAATTTAATGGCCTGGTGGTCATACTAGTAACTGTTGGTTTAGTATCACTGGAGTCTGTAGTGGCATGACCACTTCCATTGCTCCTCATTCCATCTCCATCCTTTTCTTCTTGGCTTCTCTCCTGGTCAGCTAGGTGACTATGATGTCGACAGTTCTCAGCATAGAACTTGGTTGTGCTTTCTCTCCCTCACTCTCTCTTTCTCTATTTTTCCTTACATCATTGATTGCTGCTCCTGACATTATTCTTATTTTCTTCTCTTACTTTATTAGCAGTTTGAAGGTTTTGTTTTTAGGCTTTGTGTATTTTGTTTTGCTTTACTTTCCTAACAGACAGTAGTACTGCAATTCCTTTTTTTTTTTTTTTTTTTTTTTTTGGTTTTTTGAGATAGGGTTTCTCTGAGTAGCTTTGCGCCTTTCCTGGATCTCACACAGTAGACCAGGCTGACTTCAAACTCACAAAGATCCACCTGGCTCTGCCTCCCAAGTGCTGGGATTAAAGGCGTGCGCCGCCGCCACCACCACCTGGCATGTACTGCAATTTCTAAACACTACTTCTGTTGCCTCTGTAGACTCTGGTGTACTTCATTTTACTTTTAGTTGGTTCAGAATACTTTCATTTCTTTGTCTGGGAATTTAGAAAATAGACTATTTAGTTCCTAGGTATTAAGGGATTTTCCATATGTTCTTAATGTCTTTGCTTAAAAGACATTGATCTTCCCTATTGGCATGTAGAAACATAAAATTATACAGGGTAGTGGCAACTTGTGATCTTTATATTTATGTATATATTACATAGTGTTAAAGTCAAGTTAAACAGTTATCTTTGTTATGTTCTTCATTTCTAATTTTATTTCACTTCACAAAAGAATATAGATTGTATGACTTGATCATTTTTAAATAGTTAAGCATTATTTTATGGCCCATAAAATGATCAATCTTGATGAATGTTCTGTGTGGGCATACAAGGGATATATACTCTGTTTATAAGCAGTGGAATATTCTACAAATGCCATTTAAAAATAATCGCTAATATTGCTTAAATGTTATATATCCTTATTAACTGGTTCTATAAACACCCAACTATCCACCCTCCTGCACTCAAGTCTGATATTTTTGTAGATTCTCTCTTCCCTCTCATTTTCTCAGATATATCTTTTGGCCATGAGTTCCTCTTTATTTTAGCTTCTGAATCACCTTCAAAGTATTTCTTCCTCTCCATCTTCATTATAGAATTTTTGCTTAAATTATGACACTTGCCCTAACTTTCATGTCATATAACATTTGGGATTACCTTTAATTTCTATTCTCACTTGTAGAATTTGTCTACTGCAGACATCTTCCATAACCCTGCAAAACTCAGATATGATTGGATAATCTACTGATGTCTCTCAATGTTTTCTTTCTGGCCACACAGTGTTCATATTTCTTTTCTCCAACCCAGGTGTTTATGAACCACAGAACCTCGTGCTGCAACCTTGCTACTTTTCTGACTTCTTATCTCATCATTCTCTCATTTAACCATGTAATTCTCATTATCCTTGTGATGATTGCCTTTAATTGTCAACTTCACACAACATGGAATCACCTGGGAAGAGAATCTCCCTGAGGGATGGTCTAGAGTGAGTTGACCTGTGGGCATGTCATTGGGGAATTGTCTTGATTATGTTAATTGATATATAGAACCCGTCCACTGTAGGAAGCACCATTCCCTAGTCAGGGGGTTCCTGAACTATCTAAGAGTGCATAAATCAAGTTGTTCAACACAAGCAAATAAGTGACTATGCATGTATTAGTTTCTCACTGCTCTTGGGTATGAATGTGAGTTCCTATGTTGACTTTCCTACAATAATAGACTGTAACCTATAATTGTAAATTGAAATTCCCAAGTTGCTTTTGACTGGACATTTTATCCCAGCAACCTGAAGGAACCTAGAACAATCTACAATGTGCTACTTTATGGCATTTCACTAAAAGCTCCACCTGGGTTAGCATTCCTATCCTGTCTACCTTCTCACTTCCACCCCTATTATTGGACAAAACTTGGCATTTAAAAAAATCCATAAAAAGTGACAACGGAAGCACGAACAACTCATGTTTATTTTACAGTTTTTGGATACAAAGTAGATTTATATGCATATTTTACATGTATTAACACATGTATTAGTAATGAGAATTCTGAAAAAACGAGAATTTCTGTTTTAATCCTTATTTTAAACGTAAGCAGGCAGAGCAACTGAGTTGTTGGTAAGCCTGCCAAAAATTGCATAGTTACTGGGCAGAACTGGGAATAAAACCCAGAAATTCTTGATCCCAAGGCTAAGTCCTTAACTTTCATGCTGTGCTGTGTCTTCTGAGGTCCTCTCAGCACTGAATAAGCTCATGGTGCCCCAACATGCTTGATGATGTTTGTGGTTAGAGCTGCAAGCCTCTTCATGCTGATTGAAAAGTATTTGTTTTCAGTGTCATGAAGGTCCCTGAAAGTATTCCAGTCTATTTCCACTAAATAGTGACTTGTGGGTTGTTACAATGTTCTAGGTTAACAAGATGGCTCTTCTGCCTTATTGATAATTAGCATGATACTCAAAAACTGAAGGCCAGCAGTGGCTAGAATCCCAGGATGGACACTTGGGACTGGCCCTGTCAGCAACTTTGTGGAGGCTGTGGACCACAGATAGCTAGCTCCTTGGGAACTTTTTAGACTTCTGTTCACCATAGTGGTTTCAGGGTCAGCCTTTGCATGTTGCAGCTGCCTCCTGGGAATGCGAAAGTAGAAGCTGCTGGACCTTAAGCTTTATACCCAGAGCTGGTACAGTTACTTCTGATGCTTTGCATTGGTTTAAGCATGGAGCTCAGATACAGGGAAGGAGACTATGATAATTGAATACCTGGAGAGAGAATTCACTATAGAACACCCAGGTAATGGTGGACCACAGACAAGACACTGTGGGGTTTGTCTGAGCAGTGCTAATAATAAACTTACTTTGTAAGCCATCCTTGAGGATGCTAAAAGCCAGTCAATTTCTCATTCTAGAGAGATCAATAGAAAAATAGTGAAGCTAAGCACAAATATTGGAGCTATTGGGGCATATAAGTGGTACCTGAACAGTGGTGTGTTTGAGACCACAGTGAAGAGCATGGGGATGGCTCAGCAGGACTCCTAGAAGCCTGCACAGTGTGTGCCCATAGACATTTAACTCTACTGAAGAGGGCATTGTAGATATCATGCTTCCTAACCAAGCTCTCTGTTCCCTATTTTTCTCATGCTTTAGATACATAGCACTTAATTATACCTTTTAAATTTTTATTCACTATTTTTTTTTCAGCACAGTAGGTTTAGGTGATGCTTTGAATATTTTTCATAGTGTTTATAGATTTATATTTATTCTTTATCTTATTTCCTACAGCACACTGTTTTGAAAGTAGGACTGTTTAGGTTTCGTTCCAGTTGACCTCATACTCATTTTACTAAGTTGTACTGCCTTCTATCCTTTCTAGGCAAAAAGAAAATTGTTATTAATTGCCAGTTCCTTTTCAGTTGCCTGGATGTGTGAAGATTTTTCTGGTGTGGTGCTAAAAAGGCACTGGAAATACTCAAGAGAGTCACAAGATAAATGGGGAGAAACACTGAGTGACAAACTGTGTCTATGACTTTTCTTAGTGGAATGCAGATCTAATGGTTGGAAGGAAGAGTGGTTGATGCTTAGAACAGAGAAGAACAGTGAGCACATTTGTTCCAGGTAGCAATTATGCATTGAGTGCTAGCTCTGAACTGCTCAGACGCCCTCACGCTCCAGTTTGAACTCTCATTGGTTTGACACTAGGTATCCTATTTTTAGAGGAATCTTTCATGCTTGCTGCCAACTAGTAATAGGTTTATATTGTCAGACATATGTTAAAAATTCACCTAGCATTTATAACATGTGCCAGCATTGTCTTATGAGTACCTATAAATTATTTAAGGGATATTTAGCTGGACTTATTGGAAGGAAGAGTAGCATAGTGAGAAATCCTGGAGTGAAGTCATTTACCTGTGGCCAAATAGCTAGATGGCTTGGATGAGGTCTTTCAATTTGCTATATGACTTAATTTTAGGTGTCACATAAAGTGGGCAGACAAGAGCCATGTTCATAGTGTTCATAACACTGATTAACATCACCTAGGAGGGCTTTATAATACCAGCATACAGCCCTGTTTCTAAAGATTAGGATCTTTAAACAATGGGCTTGGTTTTTAACCTAGGCTTTCAGTAAGCCCCAAATAAATCTTTTGTGAGCCACTGAGTAGATGATCAACTTGGTATGGTGCCATGGTAATTATGGCATTATCTCCAGCTTGTCATGTGCTCATTGAATGAAAACCAAACTATTAATATTGCCAAAACCCCAAGGTGTTCCAGTGAACTCAGTATTTTTTGGCCTACAATAGAAACTAAATAAAGGTAGTGTTTTCAAATTATTAGCATATAATAAAGATACCCCAAATATTAAATTGACATATTTGTTTTCTGTATCTTAAAAAGTGATTAAAGATGCTACAACATCTTCAAGGAGGCTGTTGTGATTAAATAAACTTTTATTTTACAAACTGGATGTGTGGAAGGTTCATAGTAGACAGCTGTCCAGTTTAATACCATGTTTTATTAAAAAAAAAAGCTAGAGTATTTTTTACTTGTTGGTTTTCAGATATAAAGAATACTTCGGTTGATTTTTTTTTTTGAAGTTCTCTGTGTGTAGGTATGTATATAGGGTCTCCATGTACATATTTTGTTCATTTTCATACTCAAAGAAAATATATACTTTGTACCCTTCAGTATGTGACTTCTTCTAAGGGATTGTATTTTTTTAATTGCTTCAAGAATGCAGTTTCACACACCTCTTCTGATACCTTATCCCATCTCATCTGAAATTATACATAATTAGCACCGGAGAAGCAAGTGAAGTGTTTTTCACTTCCTATGCTAGCACTTCGGAAATCAGAGCCCCCTTTGCTGAATTTTACTGGCTGTTGCCTGCCAGTGTGGTGGCCTTAAACAGGTAACTAAGGGCTTCCATTTTATTACATGAAAAGTGGGGGTGACAACGATCACTGTAAAATAAATCATTAATATTGTAATGTAGTCACTAAACAGTATCCAACCATCCAGACAGATCTATCAGTCTGTCCTCTATTTAATCATCCATCCAAATACATAAAAATTGCCTACAGTATTTCGTTCACTCTGTGTTTCATATTGGAAGGACCAGAAACAATACCACCTATTGAATGATCTTATCTGAATGATCAAGACAGCTGATGCATTATTTTGAGTTTTCTTTTTGCTAAGAGTTTTTGTAAATCCTATTTTGAAAAAACACACAGAGGTTAGCTTGTAGATTAAAGTTTGAAGTACTTACCACAAATGAATTTGCATTTGAATCTTGAAAAGGACTTTTGTACTAGTTAAGAGCTTTGCCCTATTTGTACATTTTCAAGGAATTTTGCTTTCTGAGCTGCTTTCTCTTTCAAGCGAGTCACTCCACTCATTAATGCAGAAAGTCAGATTCTATTGTAGACTGTCATGTTTTCCACACACGCCATGCCGAGAGCATACAAATTACCCTCCAAGATGTATCAGGGACTCTCTTTCCTTGAATAGATATTAGTCTCCTCTGCATTGTTATTATCACAACAGTAATTTCTGCTGAAGTAAGTGGGTCCTAGGCGTTTTTCATTGTAACTTCTTTCAAACAATGGGTTGTCAATTGAGCTGTGAAAATGCACTGTGTTCTGTCTCCTCTTCTAAGGGATTCACTTAGGCAGCGTCTTCCTTCTTTCTTTGTCTTTTCTTCTCCTTGACGGCTATATAAAACTGCCTTCAAATGAAATGAATAGCAAGTAGGGAATTGGCCATTTAGGGTCACATTTCCTGGTACAGGTGTAAGGCATGCCTGTTTTCTAACAACATGCACAACAGTTCTGTTCACACCAGCTGACCGTGGACAGCTGACCTGTTGCTTTTAAGTAATATGATATGTAAAGACAGATTCTCTCCTGCTGGGGTGGCTTTTTCTTATGAGAAGTGTTTTCATAGAAAATATACAGATTATACTCATCAGAAAACAGATGGAGGGAGGGAGGGGCAGAGGAGGGAGGTGCAGAGGAGGGAGGGAGGGAGGAGGGGGAGCAGCAAGCAAATATACCATCTACAATTTCTACTCAATGGAGTGCTGCCTGTGTGTTTTCTCCTTAGATTAAAAAAGTCTTGGAACAATGAGGATCCACTGTCCTAGATCATGAAGTTTTATTTCCTCCATTGTCATTTATGAATATCCAAATGTGCCACTGGGGGAATTTTGCGGGCTAATTGGAACCAAAAGGCAATTATAAGAGCGAAATTGCAATCAGTGCCAAAATATATGTATTTTTAAGCCACAAAGAAAATTAAATAATGTATAAAACAGTCATGATACCTTTCAACTACAAATCATGCATCTACATGATCTTTATTTTAAGGACTGAAAGTGTTTTTGCACATGTTCTGATTAGTTCATGGAGCTCTCCACCAAGAGAGTAGATGGAAATTCATGTTGTTGAGAGTTGAGGGTTTTTTCTTTCTTTTTTAATCGAGTGCTAGTTACAGAATTATAAGCAATGTCTCCTCTGTTCTTCTGGTCTCAAGATTGTATGTTGGGTAAGAGTGGCAATCATACCCCTTTCTTTTGTTGAGAGACTCATTTTCTATTTCTAACACCTAGGACAATGAGTTTCCAAAGTCAGTTATTTTGGCGGAAAACTTGAGAGGTAAAAATCATTGCTTTATGTTGAGAAAAGTTTTTGTTTGTTTTGCCTTGTGCCTCAGTAGAAGAGTTCTGCAAAATAAGTAAGTAAGTAAATAAGTAAATAAATAAATAAAATCATGGGATTCAGGAGTTCCCAGGAGGAATGAAACAGTCATTTCACTTGAAGCCAGAGGCAGTGAACCTAGAATTAAGAGGTCGTGAACTAGACATGCACGGCTTGACCAAACACGTGTTTTCTTCCTATTAAGCTAAGAAAAGAAAGAAATAAAAAAAAATAATTGACTTGGAAAAATCTTCTTCACAAGATTCATGCTTTCTCAAACCTCCAGCCTTAGATATTTTACCCTCTGCCTTCATCTTTACCCTGTCTCATTTTCTTAGCTAAAACCTTCTTTGCCATTATACGTTTACCCTATACTAAGGGCATTTTCTTCAGGGTCTTATTTAAAAATAGTTTTCTAACACACCTACCACACTGCATCTTGGTCTGCTTGGCTAGAGCTCCCCAGAAAGATGAGACCATCATTTTTTATCTGTTTCCAGGGCCTAGAAGAAAATGTGTCTCAATATAACTCTTCAGAGAGACTGTTTCTAGCATTTGTTTCTCATACATTTCAAGGTCATCATTACCTCCGAGTTATACTTCATGTCACTTGAAAGATCACTAAAATTTTCATCTTGTCAGAATGTACTCTTACCTTCCTCATCTATAAAATGGGAGTGTTGACTTTTAAATGACTCATGGGGACTTTATGAGGTTCATAGGAAGCAAACATGAAAAGAAATTGAAAGGGAAAAAATTGTATGTCTGTAATGATTAGCAATTTTGAAGAATGTGCTTCATTTTCCAGAAGTGGAAAAATGATTTTCTGGAACTTTCACTTTTTTATCTAAATTTCATATTCATCACATTTAGTTTGTATAAAGGGGTTGGAGATTTAGCTCAGTGGTAGAGTGCTTGCTTAGCAAGCGCAAGGCCCTGGGTTCGGTCCTCAGCCTTGAAAAAAAAAGAGTTGCACTGACGATGTGGGCTTTTGGAGACTATTTCGCTCTTCACATACCTATACTTGATTCCTGAAGTTTCTTTAACTTTTCCTTCATTATTTTATGGTAAAGTAAAAATGATAATTCCTGAAGGGAATGGCTGATTTAAATACAACATTAGTGGAGACCAGGAGCCCTTTCCAGGGAGCTGGTGGATGAGGAATACCTAGGATATCTCAAGGATTCAAACTCAAGGGTGGTGTGGTAAACAGTCAACAGTTTACAGACAAAGAACTTGACTCAGTGAGAACTTACCACAGTCTTAGATCAGGAGAGAAGAGAGAAGTGGAGGGAGAAGGGAGAAGGGAGAAGGGGAAGATGAACTTCCATCTCTGCAACGATGGAAGTAACTGTAAAGGATTAAGACCACACTTTCCTGATAGCTCTAGAACACAAAAGATTAGCTCCGAGAGCATTTCCTAAAACTGTGTGTTTTTTCCCTTGATCTAAAATTCAAGTGTCTATCTGTATCCAAGTCAGGGGCAAATAGAAATATTGAAGAATTGTTTATAAACATTATCAGATCTCTCTTGTTAGAAAAACAGATTTCTAAATCCAAAACAAAACCAACTCATTTCTTTGATGTTATAAGAAGTCAGCATCATGGTCTCTGTGGGGAATGAGATATTTTTCTCAAGTCGGATTCTTGCCATGAAGATATTTCTCCATGAAGCCGAAGACTCAGTTCTGATCATACAGCACCCCTGTTGAGTGTGGGAGCTGGGTGTTAAGAAGTATCTGAGTTTACCTGTGCTTCTGTTCTGTCTCTCAGTCCTTGTATGGACTGAGAAGCCATCAAGGCAAAACTGAACTTGTACGTGTGTAGATACAAAGCTATTCTTAGTTAGTCAGAATATCCTATAATCACCAGACCTTTATTTTGACAGGTATTTGCCTCAAAATATGGAGTATTTTGACCCTGAGAGCATCATGGTCCCTAATTACAGGAAAGGAGAAATAGGCGGCATATGACTGTAATGGAGCAAGGAGGGCCCTGGAGAGATGATTACAGAAGATAATAGACATTAGTAAAGGATTGTAAGAAACACTTTCCCTGGGTAATTGCCAATTGGCTTTGATTGAATAGATCATAGACGGGGTTTGCGAGAATGTTTCCAAGTGTACAGACGGTATTCTGGGAATTGGCAAAGCTCCTGACACAGTGAGAGCCTAATTGTTAACTCAGGAGATGGACACTGATGGTTAGTTCTCTTGCTTGCATTTTTACTTGCATTTCTGAATTTGGTACAGAACAAAGCATAGGTTGTCCTGCACTCTGAGGAGGTTACTACCACCTAAGTACAGATTTAGATGGTGAGTCCTCTTTTAGGAGGAAGTCAAAGAGAACCTCTTAGGGATAAAGTCCTGAGAAATTCTGTCAACCTTTTCTTCCGTTATGTTACTTCCATGTAAGCTACATTCTCACACAATTACTGAAAGACCATGTCAGCAAAAAGTACATTCTGTGGGCTGTCAGTCTGGAATTGCCTCTGGTGTGCCTGTGGATTGTGTATCATAAGTTCATTAGAGCTTGAGCATGTACATTCCCCTTAAGACATTGAACCAAATGATTTATGAATTTATAACATGTTGAATCTTAGTTATTTATGATTCAAATCACCAAAGAATCAGATCAGTGGTCATATCTAATTCTTAACAAGCCAATCCTATATGCTTGAGTAAACAGACAACTTCATACTGAGTCAAAATGAAAGTTGGAGGAAGTCCTTATCTTCTGTCAGTAAATGCTGTCAGGTTACATGACTGACCCCTACCATCCCTGATGAACAAGTTTTGGATCCAAATCCTGTGGCGGGGGGTGGGCAACAATAACTAACTGGAAACCTCTAGAACTTGTGGAGGGTGCCTAATTAGAACATTTGGCCAGACCTGGAAATCTTGGGAATCCTTGGGAATCCTTGGATCAATTCTCTGCTTCATGGAAGAGGACATTGAAATTGAAAGAGACTGAGTGACACATTTAAGATCAGAAGGCCAGAATCAGAACACCAGGCGCCAAATGCCCTGATCACAGCAAATTATTACTTCATGAGTTCGTTGTGATCTTAAAACCCATCAAAATCTATGAAAATACACCAAAATTGGAAAAAAAAAGGTAATTGGTGTTGTCAAGTGATTCTTGAAAAGTGACCATATCTGTTCCTTTATATTCCCCACATGCCTAGCACAGTGCACTGTACACAGTGAAACATCAAACTTTTCATCAAAGCACTAATTTTGCTCTCAGTAGGAAATAATTCATTTTAAAATGCCTAATGTTTTATGAACATTTAACCCAGAGAACTAGTACTTAAAACATTTCCTTTGTGCTTACTTTTGATTAGAATTGCCAAGGCTGCAAAAAATCATACTTGTTGTTGGCCATGATTAGAAAAACATTTCTTTGGGCCTTTGTTGAGCCTGGATTAATTTGGGGAGTTACACAGTTTTTCTCCAAATAGGATGTTTTCCAAAATGTAGCCAAATCTTGCTCTTCTTTGCAGGGTTTGTGTTGAGCAACTGCTTGCAATTTGGCTCACTAACGTGCTGGTTGAATTTAGCTTGCTAGATGTTTTTCTTCCACCAATAAAACTTATTGTTTATTTCACCAGAAAACAAAACAAAACAAAAACCCACTGCTGTGGGAATATGGGTCAGGATTGCATCATGTACATCTTACCCAGTAAGAGTTGGGAGGGAGACCTCACGGTACAAGTAACCATAACCAGACTCTCTTTTTTGTTAGAGAAATAGAGACCTTGCTATAGACATTTCTCAAATGTGGAGACTATTCCACTGGTTATACTTACCTCACATCTAACAAATGTACAAATATAGATTCTGGCTTTTTAATGTTTTTCCCCCTCAGGATATATTTTACAACTTTTGATTTTAAGGTTTTTTTTTTTTTTTTTTTTTTTTAATTTCTGTCAGCCAAAATTCCAGAGAGGGAGCAAAGAGAAATAATTTCTCATGAATTAGAAAATCTATTGAATATAATTGTGGATTTTGTCATATATTTTGGTGACTTGACCCAATGTATGATTTCAAAGATGGGGCCCAAGGATCAAGTTTGGCAAAGTCATGCATAACCGTAAGTCAGAATTGCTCTTTATGTAGATAGATGTAAACGAATCAGAAACAGGAATTTCAAGTCTTTATTTCACTTCACGAGCTTTTAAATCTCATACACTAGCTAGATTTAAATTCCTTTTTCAACATGAAATTACAAAGTAGGCCAGCTTTCATTTCATTCTTTTGTGTGTGTACATGTACACTTTGGTATTCTTCAGAGTGACCATTCAGTACTTAACTATACACAATGGCATTGACAACTGTCAGTGTTCATTGGTAAGAAAATAGCTACCTTCCTCCCTGTTTAGGAGACAATGAATAATGAAAGAATGTGTTTACTTACAAGAAAACCTTTGTGTAAAGCAGTGGACTCTCCATAATGTAGATTGCCCATTGAAATGAAAGTGATAATGAAAGTCCAGGTTATTTTTGACTTAGTACATTTGCCTGGATACAAGGGGAGTGATGGGGTTAAATATATAGGTTTAGGCATTTGTATTTAATAACATGTGAATGGTCAATTTGCAGTGAAAATTTTGAAGAATAATTTGAGAATAATTGAAAAGCAATATTATGGATGAAAGAGAAAGTGACTACTCAGCATCTTCAAAAGTCTTCCGTGCATATTAATTCCTTCATCCTTAAAACAACCTGACGAGGCATTTATGGGAGATCTTGTCATTATTATTGCTTACCTCTGTGACTTGCCTATGGTTGCATAGCTTTTTATAGCAGACTAGGAAACAGAGCAAGTTATTCTGGTGCCCCCTTCCTGTGACACTACTTCTATATGCATTTTAAGAACTAGCCAGGACATGTGTGTCACAGAATGTTACAGTTACAATATGGCCACAGCTGTAGCCATGAGTCACTATTTAGTGAATGCCAGTTTCAGACTGTTCTCCTTACTGTTATTGGTCCATTAGTTTCATTACTTGTCTTTACAAAGCTCAGCAGAATGATTTAAAAAAAAAGTGCTTGCATCTATTCTATTTACCTATCTAATCTACTTATAGCTATCTTTTACCTACCTGTCCACCAATTCCTATTTTTAACCATCTATATTCCAATAATTCATGGCCTTGCTATATGTTCTCCCCTCCCAGTGGCCAAGCCATTTATTTCTGTTAGTGGAGATATGACTGGGCAAGGTGGAAGTTGCTCTGGTGACTAGCCACAGGAGATAAACTGCTCAGTAATCTCACAACACTGCCATGCATATATTCTGAGTGTTTAGGGCACTGAAATGGGGGAGAATTTCCCACCTTTCATGAATAACCATGCATCTAGCCTTTTTACATTTGGCTTTCCAAATCTGTTTCAAATCATTCTGAGCTCTTCTAGGAGTGCATTAAAGCTCCAATCCAGATAGTATTAGGGGGATAAATGAGCCACAGGGAAGAGATGTCATATTTTTCTTAAAGCAATTTGTTCTCTTTTTTTTTCACAAAGTTAGAAGCCAAGCAATTTATGATTAAGATTTTTGGAGGACATCTTCCGTCATGTGAAGCCTTCTTGTCTGTGGTTTTAAAAATGCAGTCTTTGCTATGGCATCCTGGCATGCATTAATGTGCTTCTCTCTACAGGTAGATTACAGGTTTATTTCTACTGGCAAATGTAAAGTAGCTTGAATTCATTATGATCCACTGTAGAGTCTTTTGAGGAAAAGTGAGAAATAGTTAAAACCTAAGGTCAGTTAGGAGTAAGTAAGTACCTGACGATGCATTTGTATTTGTGATATTCAGGAATAGCAGAGAAAGTTATCAATAATTTTAGTTTAATATATTTTCTACAGAATGCAACCTGCTTTTAAGAAAAGGGGCATTATTATTATATGAATTGTAATTTAATATTTTCTCTGTGTCTGCTTTAATTTATTTAATGAGTCATAAAGTTTCCTCTATTCTCACCATATGCAATTCATGACCTATTTTCTCAGGTCCTTTGCAAAGAAAGTATTTCATAAAAAGACTCAGACCTGTAATGTTAAATTTACAAAAGTCCCATCACATGATGCAAGGTTCCCTGCAGAATACGTGCATACAAAGATAGCATATGGCATATCAGATGACACATAGTAGAAAACAGGAATGTTTTCAACTTGACCTTGAACATGTTAAGGGACTCACAGAACAAATACCAGACAGGAAAATAACTTAGGGATTATTCACTATGCCTGGCATTTGCAATAGACAAAATAGATGACAAGCTGATTATTTGACCCAGAATAAAATGCTCATAAATGTATAAAAGAAGAAAATTCAGGTATATGTCTTTCATCAAGGTTAGTAAAACTCTCATAGATAGATCATCACGTTAAGTACACCAAATCATTGCCTTTGAAGATGGTTTATTTCATAGTTACAGTCTGCAGTTCCATCCATGTATAAGGGATTGACAGCTGGTCCACCCATTAGTATTAATGAATTACCAGCGTGCATCCCACACACATCCACCAAGGAGACGAAGACAACCCGCCTACACACTGCTTTGTTTTGAATCCTCCAAATGTTGTAGAGTGGCTATTTCCTTAATAAATGAAAATCATTGAATATAGCGTGCATTATCTCCCAGAACTCAGACAAATGTCTTACAAGATTAGAGAGGAACTCTAACTTCATTCATCTGATAAGATAGGTCACAGTACCTCTCATTTCTCTGCCTTAAGGGACATGTGGGATCCTTATACAAGTATAACTGCACTGCTAGGGTATTTCATTAGGTGAAATTTTATAAAAAATTAAAACACAGTTGACAGTGACCATTGGCAATCTGTTCAGGGAAATTTGCTCGGGTGCTATCTTTGAGGTGAGGTAAGAAAAAATAAACAATACTGTTCTTTTTAAAAAAAAAAAAACTACCCAGAGTTTATTTAGCTTAATAGGTTCTCTGATTGAATGTAAACCTAGGATATATGCACATGTAACCTCCACCCTCCTGCAAAGAATAACCTCCAGATAACAGATAACCCAAGATAAAAAAGGGCAAAGTTCTCTTCACAGAAAGAGATAAATATCTTCACTTCCGGAAGATGTTTCCATGCCCCATTACACATCTTTGTTGGACAGCTTCTGAGCCTTGCTTTTTATTTTTCATGTTCTTTGACATGGATACATTTTCCAGTATGTCAGTCAAAATTGGAAACTGGATCTTGCTACCATGTATTTACACCTGCTCCATTTGTGCTACTTGACCATCTTTGTTCATGATAGTGATGTTAAACATATGGCAATTCATGTTTCCTGTGCTTCCATGTGCTTCCATGTGCTTCCCTCAATATAGCTTACCAGTGTTGGTCTCACATGTTACTATGTGGCCCTCAGTCTTGTGCAAGACTTTAATCAGTACACCAATTGACATCTTGGCAGGAAGAAAGTTCCACTGCAGACTCCATTTTGGTTCTGGCACATTAGAAAGTGAAGGTGTGAAGCAAGGCTGAACAATATAGTTCTTGATGTGATCTCTACATGCACTTGCCAACACTGAGATCCAGAATAATCACAACTTAAACCTTTTACCCTGACATAGTTATTAATTACTACTATTTACTCTAAAGATGTCCTAGTTTGTCTGGAAAATTATGTTTGCTCCTTGCAGGATGTTTCTTAGGAAGCTACTATCCCTTCTTCAATCATCAGGATGACTTGTTTCCATTCATGCATTTCTTCCAGCTCACTTGTTCTAAAGTGGAAAATTTTTTATATGTAGTTGTCAGTACATCTTCATAAACTATCATATTCAATGGACTTACTTTCTGTTTTGTGACATTTTTCTTCCCCCTACCCCCATACACATATACACATATTCTAACACACTCATTACACAAAATGCTATACAAAGGTCAGAGAATTTCACTGAAGGAATACCTTTGTATAGAAACAGTCAGCTTTTTTTAGTAGCTGCATATAAAAATGAAGTGTGATGTATTTTTGCTATATGTGACATAATTTGAGCTCATAGTAGTCATTGGCATGGACTATCAGATTGAGAGAAAGATACTTTAATTAGCAATCATTTATTAAATACCTGCTATGCATCCAACATCAGATTACACAAAAACAACTAAGACCTTGTAGTCAACCTCAAAGAATCTATGGCCTAGTCATGGAGATGACCATTTAGAATAACAATTGTCCATTCTACTAAGTTTGGACTACTTACTTTGTATGCTATTAAGAGGATGTGAATGGGCCATGGGTGAGTTAGTCATGGATCTAATGCGGATATGCAGCTTGCAAAATGCTTTACATAAGAGAAGAGAAAGTGGGTCATATGAGCTTTGGAAGGGGAGCAGACTGTAAGTATGAGGAGGCTCTGTGCTGGTTTGGTGCTGAGGAAGTGGATGGTATAATATTGGCCATCATTTACTCCTACAAAAATATCATTGCTTCTCCTTTGTTCTGAATTCTGTAGGTTGAGATCTTTTGTGCTGATCTAGTAAAGAATGGGAAGTGACTAATATGGCTTAGAAAAAAATAATTGTAAAGCTCTGCCCTTTCGTCTGACACACACACACACACACACACACACACACACACACACACACACATTTCTTTTAGTGCAATTTCAAACATGTTATTTTTATTTCTCTAAGAAATATTACCTCCTTTGTTTTTCTTCTGAGTTCTGTAAGGGTATGGTTGCTTTCAGCATTGTGGTGTACTTCTATATAAAGGTCTAGGTGATGATATGTACTAAACAACATTCTTATTCTTTCATGTTAGACTTCTATTAAAGTACTATAAAATACTCAGTAAATACAGATAAACGAAGAAGCACTTCATTGCAGTCTTAATTACTGTGCTTCCACCCCTCCCTAGTTTCTGAATCTTCCTTCCTGAAGACTTCTTCCTGCTTGCTGGTTGCACTAGTGTCTAATTATGTCCTCTTTCCGCATTTTGTCCCATCACAGTTTTTTTTTCCTATGCTACCTAGATCTTCCTCTGTATGATTCATGTTATCTATTTGAATAGGTTATCTGATTAGTTCCTGCAGTAATAACTGACCTATCTCCTAGTCTTTAACTCTGCTAGTATTCTCTGCTCAAATCTAGTTCACAGGTAAGTTCCACAGGTGGTGGTGTCTTTAATGCCTATGCTTCTGCTTCCAGTTTCTCTTCTCGTACCATGGTACCAATTCCCTAATGTCATTCTCATCTCCAAATTCATAAGAAATTTTTCATGTCGATGGAGTTTAAAAGTATGTACTACCTTTGGCACAACACCATCATCAGTGATAAAGTTTAGATGTCATAGAGGGCTCCAGCTACCTTTCTGTATTGTTTTCTAACACCCTCTTTGATGAGCCTTATTCTTTGCATAGAGAGGTTGTATAAAGCTGTAGTAGGAACACCTGAGTTTGAATTCAGGGTCTGGTGTCTGTTAGCACTACCATCACAGGGAAGTCCTCTACTTTCTCTATGCCTCGCTTCTCTCTTCTACAAAACTGAGGGTAGTAATCGACTCTGCCATAAAAGATTACTGCAAGAATTAATGAAAACTCAGAACACTATGTAAAATACAGTAATAATGTTTTAAGCATCAAACCTTATTAGACTTCATCTCCATATAGGATTGAGAGATACAAAGGTCTCAAAGTCAAATAGTATGTTGACAAGTAAATGGATTGTTTTATAACCATAACCTGAAACCGCATGGAAAGTCAACAGTGAAGAAAAATGTCTCTGCTTTTGCTTCTTCTTCTGGGTCCACGAGTTAATGCTGAGTACTAAATGCAATATGTAAATAACCCCAAGGATCCCAAGTTGAACAACATTGTATAAACAACAACATGGTATTATCATTTTGTTCTCAATGGTATTTTCTTTTTCCAATTTAGGGACGGAATTTGTCTTCAGGAGAGGTTGGATTTTTCCCAAGTGATGCTGTCAAACCATCTCCATGTGTAAGTTCTTATATTTCACTTCCTTCTAGTTTATTTTTGCTTTTGATGCTATGATTAACTGTTCAAGAAGGTGCAAAGTATAGTGACTGCCTAGATTCTCATCAATTTTATTAATATTTTGTAAGGAGGGCAGGTCTTACATGAGCATAATCCATAGATTATTGTGGGGCGTTTACCCACCACCCCCACAGCTTCCCAGAGTTTTCTTGAGTGCGAGCAGCAGGAAATATTAGATAGAAGGATTTATAGCGGAGAATCTTGCGGAGATAAACAGATAGAAAATAAAGGATAGCCTCAAGAGGGCCTGGAACCTATTCCAATGGGCCCGGACTGTCTCTGGTCCAGGGTTTTTATAGAGACGCCAAGGGGTGGAGCAAAAGACCTCCTCCCCCAGCACAGCCAAGTGCAGGCCATCTCAGACACCTGCACTCAGGCCCGTGGTCCTGATCATCCTCTATGCGGACCTGCTGGGTAAAGCCACGAGGAACCCCAGAACGGGCTCCCACAGATTATACTTTATGCCAAAAAATACTTCAAATGTAAGAAAAGATATGCAGGATGGAAATATAACTTAAAGTTTACAAAAATGTTTAAAGGTCCTTAGGAGAAGTAACCGAAGGTCACAGAGTGTTTGTATTGGGCAAGGTTTTCTTTTCTCTGGGCATAAATGGTGTGGTCTGACTTATTTCTGGTCACTCGTGTTACAGGTAGTCATTACACTTCAGCTTGTGTCTTTGAAAGGATGGTGGATCAAGCTAATTTTTCCAGAGGGCCTGATCCAGTTGATCTGCTTGGGAGGCATCCAGACAGTGGGACCGGGTCCTGTCCTCAGTGCATGAACTGGCAGTTTGGAACCTGGGGCTTATACAGGGATACTTGGCTCAGCCTGGGAGGAGGGGACTGGACCTGCCTGGACTGAATCTACCAGGTTGAATTCAATCCCGGGGGAGTCTTTGCCCTTGAGGAGATGGGAATGGGGCGTGGGCTGGGGAGAAGGCAGGGGGGATGGAGGTGGGAGGGGGGAGAACAAGGGAATCCGTGGCTGATATGTAAAATTAAATTTAATAAATAAATTAAAAAAAAGAAAGGATGGTAGAGAGTAGAAAGTTCACAAATTCTTCAACTAGGGCTCTGACTACTTTTTCTATGCTTTATAATATCCTTTCCTGTTTATTTAATTTCATAATGAATTTTTCTGAAAGTGGATAAAATGGGAATGAATGACAATTATACATGAGTGAATATCATGCAAATGTATTTCTTTGTGTTTTGTTATGTTGATTTATTTCTATATAGCATTATTTTAACATCATAATTTTCTCCACAATTTTAAAGTTAGTGAATGCAAAGTAATGAAATTTCTCTATTAATATGATGCACATGATTACTTGAGGGGAAAATGCCCTCAAAATTCTTAAATATTCTTGTTATATTCCCATGGCATCTGTATTTCTCAACTGCACATTCTTTTTGATATTACAAGTGTAATATCTGTCACCTTTAATTTGGGAATGTAATCTTACACCATTTATCCAAGCTTAATTATTTTTGAAAAGCAAAGAGAATTAAAAGAAAAGAGTTGCTGTTCTCTTTGTTGTGATAGATAGGTTGAATCTCATAGGTACAAATAGAAGCAATAATGTTTACATAACAGTAAATGGCAAGAGATTTTTAACATCCCAACATTTGGGAACCTAAATAAGCATTTAATATACAAAGCACTATTTTCTGTTTATATCTTACATGAGTTTTAGAAATTTTGTTTTAAAGATAGTCTGGCATAAAAGCATATTTAAATTTGTGGAATGGATGTACAAAGGATAAAAAAGTAAATGTGGATCCCTCAATGCACATAGGCAATTAGTGAATGAAATCAGCTTATGGAATCTTACTGTAACTCCCTAGAAGGAAAACCATACTCAGATATTTTAAGATACTAGAGATACACAGCAATACATAGCCAGGAAGAAAACAGCCAGATAAATATGAATGCTCCTATAGCTTAAAGTTAATAGATAGCTACTAAAGCAAACTACTTATGTCATGACATTATATACTTATTTTTTAGCTATAGGACAAGCTGAATGAAAGGAAGTAGACAGATTAAAGAGCTTGAAAACTGCATGAGCTTGAAAACTGCATCCCTTTGTATATGTTGCTTATCAAGGGGCTGTGAGTAGTGCTGTGAATTCTATTCTGAGCTGAAAATTTATTTTTCTAAGTGTATTATTCCTGTGTCTTCAAAAGTTTTGAGACATTCTAGTGGCACCCTCCAGGGTGGGAGACATAGATAAAGCAGTTAATTTATGACAATAGAGTGTTTGGAGACAAAGGCTGGGCTACAACATGGTACAAAGTTGGATAAATGTGAATCTGGCAGTTGTCAGGGCATGTTCCAGTAACACTCCACCCAACAGAAGAGAGAATTCTGTTGGTCTTGGCTCTGGGTTAGATAAAGGAAAAGAGAGGTAGGTGCGGGGGATGGCGAGCATGAGAGAGTGCTCCCTTAGTGATTTCTAAACTTAATGTAAAAGTCATCCATATGTAGGGCTGGAATTCATACCAGCCCTGTGATCTGAATTATCTTTAGCAAGAAACGTAATTTAAAATGACCCGGCATCAGTTGTTCTTCAAGTAAAAAATACATTGTCTGTCTGGTTTTAGCCTCTTCACAGACAGCCTTCAATGGGTTGTTGCAGATAAAGTTCCAGAGAATAGAAATTCAACAGTTGGAATCATCCTTTCAATGAGGAAACAGACCACCATAGGCTAAGGTTAGCAGACACAAAATATAGAGTTAGTTTCATGAAGTAGATACAGGACAAGATAATTAAATGAAAAAGTCTATACTCAATGTAACTAAAAACTAAAAAGTAGATATGAGGAGATTACAACGTTTTATGATTGTCTGGGCTTCTCTATAAAAGACTCAGATCTAATAATTGAAGGGAAGGCCTTAATGGGTGCATTCGATGGCCTATCAGACATGGTTGAGTAGAAAATTGGAAGAGAAATCTGAAGAAGTTTCTAAAATCAGTCCAGAGAGATTAGGCAATGGAAACTGTAAGGGAGAATGAAATAAGATT
Source organism: Peromyscus leucopus (assembly GCF_004664715.2). NCBI lineage: Eukaryota > Metazoa > Chordata > Mammalia > Rodentia > Cricetidae > Peromyscus > Peromyscus leucopus. Next base: position 84,085,138 of record NC_051068.1, read on the forward strand.
CAAATGTACCAAATAGAAGAGATTAAAGATAATTGTAGAAAAGCAATATTCAAATAAGTTATGGCCAAGAACTTTCCAGAATTTATGATAAAACTAATTTTAAAAATAAAGATGGGTAATTTAAATTCGTCAACAGCTAGATATATTTTAGTGAAGCTTCAGGATATTAGAGATGACATTAAGTTCAACCTGAGAGAAAATACAAATGCCTGTGAAAAGCATTGACAATTGGATTCCACACTAACAGCAGTGGCAACCAAAGCTACAAGCTTCTTTCTACTGATGGTCAGAGACTAGCTTTCCTTTTGCTAGTTCTCAGGTAACATATTTAATGAAAAAAACATGAAATACTAAACAGTCATGAAAACCTGTCTGAGGCTACTAATTGGCAAAAGGTTGACACGTGGAAACAGGAGTGCTGTTGAGTTTCCTGGTTCGAATACAGTCATGGGGTTATGGCATTCTGTATGGCTAAACTTCAGATAGAAACCATACAGTTCTCTGCCTTAAAGAATTGGAGTATGGACTTTGAAGTACCACAGCACTTGTGGAAGAAAACATTACAAAGGATGGAGTTATGGAAGGGAGAAACCTCAAGTTCTGTGTATAAACTCAAAATCTCTGATTGGGTAGTAAGGCCAGTAAATCCCTCAGCTTGGGCTAAAAGAAGTTAAATGAGAAAGCATCAACTGCTTATCATAGGAGACAATCCTATAAGTTATAATTTAGCCAAGTTAACTTCCTGCTTTGAGACAAGAGACATACTATGTGGGAAAATAAGAAGCCACAATTGCAGCTTGAAATATGCAAATATGATATGTAAATAGCATATCATTTACAACATCAATGTATAAAGAAGCAGGGGAACATAAATCACACTCAGAAATCAGCTATATATTCAAAACGCAAAGGAAAATATGTCCCTAATGAATGAGTAGATTTATAAACCTCAGCTTAGAACTTGAAACTGTTACTAAAGAACTGGATAGAGATTCTAGAACATGAAACTTCAATACCTGAAATAATAAAAATTAGTATGTTCAAATTTTTTGCAAGAAAATCACTGTCAATTTAGAAATTTAATCCCTGCTTCATATTTCTATAACAACAAATACAGAGAAAGTGTATCCAAGTGCTCCATCTAATTTTACAAACCACACTTCTGGTTAGGAAGGATCTATCATGCATACACATATTCCCAATAAGTTATTTAAAAGCCTGACTTGTCCATAGCATAAATTTAACAATGTAAGACATCTATGATGAAGGCTGAAGATGGCATTAGAGGACTATATACTTGAAGGAACTATATACTTAAAGGATGAAAAGGTATCTACAGCCTTAAGTGTGGCACAATGATGTGTCTGTTAAAACAAAGCCCCAAAGTATACTAAAGAGAAATTAGGAGGAGTATGTGAGATGGGATCGGAGATGAGAAGATGGTTGTATTATTAGTTAGTTTTTAATTGTCAACTACTCTAGTAATCTTAGAAGAGAGAACCTCAATAAGAAATTGCTCATGTAAGATTGGCCTGTTGTCATGTGTGTGAGATTGTCTTGATTGAGAAGTGTGTAAGAGGGCCTGGCCCTCCATGGGCAGCACCATCCCTAGGCAGGTGTGCCTGGGCTGAATAAAAGCTAGTTAAGTATGAGTCAGACAGCAAGCTATCAAGCTAGCCTTGGTTTCACCTCAAGCTTCTGCCTTGTGCTTCTCCTTCTTCTTTCCAAAAGGATGGATTATGATCTGGAAATACAAGTTAAATATGTATTCCTCCCCTTAGTTGCCTTTGGTTAATGTTTTATTACAGCCACAGAACATGCCCATGGAAAAAGAAAAGGCTCCGCTAGGCAGTTTTGGGATGGAATAGCCTGAGTTGTTTGTCTATTGTGAAATTATATGTCACTCTTCAGTTCTTGGATATCCATCCTTTTCCAGCCAAAGGAGAGAACCCAGGGAGAATATGTGGGAGTTCTTACCCACTTTTCCCCAAACCTGCAAAGTAAAAGACCCAGGAAATTCATGGATTGTGTCTGTCAAAGACTTGGCTGATTCATGAAGGTTTTTAAAACTCAAAATAGACTATCTATATTCTACTTTTTCCTCAATAGTTTGTAAATAGCCACTTCTTCTGTGGCGTGTTGACGTATTGGGTGTTTTTTGACTACTGGTGCGTATTCTTCGGCTTTCTTCATTTCCTAGTTACTACCATCAGCTAGAAGATGCTTTCTTTATTTGCACATAAAACGTAATAATTGTACTTGTGCAAGTCTCTATATGAAAAAAAGAAAGTGTGGATATTTTCCACGATGTGATGAATAAAATGTTTCTCTGCTGGAAGCTTTTAAAAACAGAGTTTAGAATTTGTGGAAAATAGGATCTACATCCAGTGTGTACTGTTTATGGTACATGTCTTTTTTTTTCTTTTCTTTTCTTCTCTTTTTTGTCTTGGGGAAGGGAAGTGCTATTTGGTTTCTTTAATAACCTTTTCATTTTAGTTTTCTATGTTGGATTAAACTGTCTTGTGGTAAATATTGAAAGTTTCTAGTTCATATTTTTCTTCTATCTCTTCCCTGGAAGGTATAGTAGAAAAATGCATGAAAGAATGAAATAAAGCAAAATGAATTATTTTCTACTTATCTGACATACACTGTGATTCATTCTGTGTAAAGTCACTAGCGGATAGTTCCAGGACTGTGCTACTTAAGGGTTTTATAGAGCTGAGTCAGCTGAGCTGAGTTAATGATTGATTTCTGAAAGCTACCCTTAAGTAAACTTAATCTATTTTTGCCTTTTTATGTCCTAGGTACCTAAACCAGTAGATTATTCTTGCCAACCCTGGTAAGTATTAAAAATGTTTATGTTGCTAAGTTGAAATACCATACTCCTAGCTCGAGGACACCTTAAATGTGTGGTTGTAAACCATGTTCCATTTCCATTTGTCCTTGCTAAAGGTGTTTTCACATGTAACAAAACATCATAATGAATTTGCATATTGCTGGCCATTCTCTATCATGATTGGATTGTGGTGTCTGTCTGTGTGTGTGTCAGTGTACGTGACCATAAATGTCTGTAACAGCCACAGAAAGAAACGGGATGTATCCTGATGTATCTCCTATTTTGGAAAGATAAATCTCGTGAAGCAGAGAAGAAAAAAGTGATTATACTATCTAAAACTAAGAATTACCTTTAAAAGATAGTAACTAAAATTGTAGTTGCCAGTGCAGAATAGGGAAATAAAATATATCCATGTCTGATTTGGGTCTTGTGTGACAGTCTTTATCTGGGAAGATGTACACACACGTCTACTCATCACAGAAAGGGAGGCCATAACAGGTCAAAGTAATGATTGGACAGGTGTCCGTCTCCGTGACCTAGTGAGTTTTCACTGGCATTTCAAACAGAGTTCACAAGGAACAGGGTTGACTTAAAGCAACCTCATCAGTGACAGTCCCACCTTAACGCAGGTGACCACTTAGGAAAGTGACACCCCTGGGACTAGCTGAACAGTCTAATAATTTCTCCCCTGCCAGCTCTCCAGTCTCCCTCCTCTAGCAGCTGTTCACTCCTTCCTTGACTGGTAGAATGGGGCCCTTGAGATAATTCCAAGGTTCTGTTCTCCCAGAAGTGTGACCTTTAGTTTACCTCCTGAGCCTCCTGAGCCCCCCTCTCCCTCCTGAGCCCCCCTCTCTCTCCTGAGCCCCCCTCTCCCTCCTGAGCCCCCCTCTCGGTCCTGAGCCCCCCTCTCGGTCCTGAGCCCCCCTCTCCTCCTGAGCCCCCCTCTCGTCCTGAGCCCCCTCTCGGTCCTGAGCCCCCTCTCTCTGAGCCCCTCTCTCCTGAGCCCCCTCTCTCCTGAGCCCCTCTCCTCCTGAGCCCCCTCTCTCCTGAGCCCCCCTCTCGGTCCTGAGCCCCCCTCTCTCTCCTGAGCCCCCTCTCTCGGTCCTGAGCCCCCCTCTCCCTCCTGAGCCCCCCTCTCCCTCCTGAGCCCCCCTCTCTCTCTCCTGAGCCCCCCTCTTGGTCCTGAGCCCCCTCTCTCTCCTGAGCCCCCTCTCTCTCCTGAGCCCCCCTCTCTCTCCTGAGCCCCCTCTCTCTCCTGAGCCCCCCTCTCCCTCCTGAGCCCCTCTCCTCCTGAGCCCCCCTCTCTCTCCTGTGCCCCCCTTCTCTCCTGGAGGGAATGTTTCAACTAGGAGAAAACAGCCACATAACAGGTCTAGATGGAGCGAGCATGTTTACCACTGAGATGATGGTAGTATAAGTAGCAGAATCAAAGATGGCAATGGACAGTAGTTGTTATTTTTTTTTTTTTAGATATTTTCAATTTTAAAACTACACACAGGAAGCAGAATAGTTAAGACTTCATTATGTCATAATAAGTAATATATGCTGAGTATTTTATATGCACTTACTACTTTAAGTATTTTATTTCACATTAAATGTGAGGTTGTATACCATTTCTCATTTCTGTTTGTCCTGTAACAAAACTTTTCCCCAAATTCCTATATGGAAGATATTAGTCATTGGTTTTTTTTGTATTTTTATTTTATAATTAATTTAATTTTACATATCAACCACGGATTCCCTTGTTCTCCCCCATCCCCCCGCCACTTTCCCCCCATCCCACCCCCCCATTCCCATCTCCTCCAGGGCAAAGACTCCCCTGGGGATTGAGTTCAACCTGGTAGATTCAGTCCAGGCAGGTCCAGTCCCCTCCTCCCTGGCTGAGCCAAGTGTCCCTGTATAAGCCCCAGGTTTCAAACAGCCAGCTCATGCACTGAGGACAGGTCCTGGTCCCACTGCCTGGAGGCCTCCCAAACAGTTCAAGCTAATCAACTGTCTCACTTATCCAGAGGGCCTGGTCCAGATCCATGGGGGCTCCTCAGCTATTGGTTCACAGTTCATGTGTTTCCATTAGTTTGGCTGTTTGTCCCTGTGCTTTTTCCAATCATGGTCTCAATATCTCTTGCTCAACTCCTGGAGCTCCACCTGGGGGTAATGGAGGGCAAGGGTCAGGGGTGGAGGGAAAGAGAGCTTAGGGGAGTGGGAGGTCCCAGCTGGATCAGGAACAGAGTAGGAGAACAAAGAAAGAGATACCATGATAAATGAAGACCCCATGGGAATAGGAAGAAGCAGAATGCTAGAGAGGTCTCCAGAAATCCACAAAGATACCTCCACAATAGACTACTGGCAATGGTCGAGAGAAAGCCCGAGCTGACCTACTCTGTCATGATAGAACTCTCATCCAGTGACCGGTGGAAGCAGATGCAGAGATCTACTGTCATTGTTTTTACTGAGGGAGAAAACGGTGAAGGCTGTGGCACCAGTTTGCTGTAGCCCCAAGACTCTAAGTGGTGCCCTTGTGCATTGCCATCGTGCCCCTCAAATACAAAACCTGAACATTTTGCTGGGTTGTATGTGTTTCCCTGGATTTGTGTTTGACTTTTCTGAAAATGAATGAACCTCTTTTCCCTGATATTTGTCTGTGCTCCCAGATATGATGTCATTCGAATGTATATATGAATGTAGTATCTTGAGGCTCTATAGCACTAGCTCAGTTTGCAAATGTGGGTAGCACCTAAGTATCTAATATGTATGATATATATATATCAATTTGTAGAAAGTGTATGGAATTATCCCCAAGCCTCTCACTGGCTCACAGCACTGACATTTGCCTCCTTGTCATTATCCACAGTCTCTGCTGCACTCTTCTTGGCTTTAGCCCTGAGCTTGCCAAAGAAATTGGATCAAATTGGCAGTCTTTGATACATTTGAACATCTCTGACAACAATTTCCAAATTTTTGTTTCTCTGGGATTTAAAACCATATTAATGACAGAAGTGAAGTTTTCTTCCATACAGCTAGATTTTATAGTTAAAAGGTTAATAATTTTAGAGATAAATACTAATGTTTCCAACCACATGGATTTTATTAAATAAGCCAGGCAGGTATCTGAGAACTGTTGAGACACAAGAGAGTGGGCAGGTTTATACAAAGTTCTTCTTTTTAAAGTGTACTCTTGCTAGTATGTAAAATTCTGTTGAAAATATAACCAGTTAGAATAACATCAAGACACCAAGACAAAGGAAACACCTTAAATATAGGAATTAACAAAGACATTTCAGAGTAAAAATTCTAAATTACATTTTCTTCCCTTGAGCAGTCTAGACAGTTCATTCAAGTAGATGGTTTCATGTAAAATGTCTTCAACTTGGGAACAATTATAAACTACTCAAGTAACTTTGAATTTTAGGAATATGAGACTCAACAGCATCTGTTTATATTATCTGTTATTTATTTTGATCTTTAAAGTAGGTTTATCCTGTCAAGTAAATATTGTGTCTATAGACCATGAAATAAAATAAAATCAACAAGACTTTCAATAGCTCATGTTTTATGCATGAAATGTATGAAATGCTGGGATGTGGTCTGAAGTTGAAGATAGGGGAGCTTCTTGAAGTCTGAATGTGGTAGATGCCAAGGCCCCTATGGTTTTTTCCCAGTGTCAAATAACCTGCATTTTTTCACTGCCAAGAGACAATGTTGTTAGGTGTATTACATGGGAAAACAGAACCACACAGGGCTCTGACTTGGAAAGGCCAGGCCTAACAGAGACTGGGGAGATGGCACTCTGAAAACCACTTAGATTAAAGAAAGTCTTTATATCAAAGGTGAGAAACCCTGTTTCCTTCACATAGCTTAGATCTGGCATGGAGCAGTTCCTCTCACACTGTACCCTTTCCTTGAATGCAGAAATGAGTTTAAAGAACTCTAAAGAAACTGAATATACTCAGTAAAAATCCAAACCCCTAACATTTGGATATCTCCCAGCCCAATTATCAGATTTTTGCCAAATTAGCAGACTTCTGCACAGTGGTGTACTTTTGGACCTGCACACATAGGACCGACCCTCCCTCGTTCCTGGATTCAGCTTCCTTATATATGAACAAACAAAAAAGTGAAACCAGACATTTGAGGAAAACTTTGAAGTAAGTACATAACAAATGTTTTGTAAGAGGAATGATATGAAAATGGGAATGCTTTTCTCCCTATTTTTATTAAGAAATTTTTTATTCACTTTACATACCAATCACAGATGCCCCTCTCTTCCCTCCTTCCACCCCCTCAGCCTCCCCTACCCCTTAACTCCTCCAAAAAGGTAAGGCCTCAGCAGAGCCTGGTACATTCAGTTGAGGCAGGTCCAAGCCCCTCTCCCTGCATCAAGGCTGTGTAAGACATCCCATTATAGGTAAAATGGAAATGCTTTCATCAATTAAGAAGTATAGGAGCTTGGGAAAATGTTGAAAAAAATTTCAAAAATACGAAAGAAAGAGATAAGATGGGAGAAATGTTTTAAAATTAAATAGTTGATATGAATTCTTGTTAGTATTCAACTTATAAGAACTTCCTAAAGAAAAATAAATGCCTAAGGGCATCAATTACTAAAGAAATAATACAAAATTTTCCAGAGTTAAATGCCATGTATACAATTTGGAGATGCTGCTGAATCCATAAGAAAGTACTTTATCATTAAATTATTTTTTAGTATAGAAAATACAGAATCCAAAATTTTCCAAGAGAAAAAATATCAGGTCACTTCCAATGAGTCAGAAATTAGAATGAAATCAACTGGAAGTTAAAAGATACCAATGTAATGTCATTTAATATTTAAGAGGTAAAATAATTTCTCACTTGGAATTCTACCCCAACCAAAGTACAAATTAAGTGTTGGGTAAAATGAAGTATTTCATAAGTGTTGGGCTTCAAAGTATTGCATCCTATACTCTATTCATAGGAAACTTAATGATGAATTTTTACTCCAAGGCAAAGAAAAATGCAGAATCCAGGAAGGGGGCAGCAGGCATAGTGGACAGGAAGAATCAATTAGTTTAAGTGAGTTGGGGACTCAGAAGCCATTGGATTAAGAGTGAGAACTTTGCAAGTAGAGTATATAACATTGAAAATGTATTGTTAGGGAGTTTATGTAGATAGTTTGGAAAGAAAACAGCCTAAGCAGAAAAAAAGTTTGTATTTACCTTTTTACAAGTTAAATATTTTTAACTACTACCCTGCTCAAAGTGGGCCTGATGATGACTTGGCTTCACAATAATCTGTCACAGAGTATGTCTGAAGAAAAGTGACTTCCCTTCCTTATGCTCAGAGTTGTAAGCTAATGAATTTTAATAAAAACATAATTGTTTAAAATATCTATGTAGAAATAAGGAAAAAACAGGTTAAATATTTGACCCAGGACTTGGAGTAGAAAGCTCATATGATGGACTACTGCTTTTCATTGTAGTGTAGACTACAATTTTTAAACTATATTTTAATTATATTAACACAACTTTTGAGTACATATATATGTATATATACATACACACACACACCCATATATAACATATATATTTGTGGTGATGGCCAGGACAATAGGGATACTGTAATCAGAATGCTAGAGTGAGGGTTACATATGCAGGACAGTTCTTTAGATGGACAGACAGGATGACTCTCTAAACCTGGATGACAAGATCAATTGTGTTGATAGAAGTGTGTGTCCATGCAAGAGCATGGTCTATGAGGGACCTTACAGACAGAAGGAAACTGACAATCTCTAGATATAGAAGGCTGGAGAGTAGAGATGCAGAGGTTGGAAGAAATACGGCTGATGAGGTAAACATGAAGCAGACTCTACTAGATCTTAATAGGTCATAGGTTATCATAACTGCCTTTTAAAAAAAGGTGCCATTGCTACAAAATGCCATTAACTCCCCTTTATAATTGGTGCAAGATTGCCTGCACCTGTCTCCACAAACTTTCCTTAAATGTCTTCTGTGTACATATTAAATAAATGGTGTAGATTAAAGGCTGAAGTTTATGCTGAGTTTATGATTCGATATGTGAGTCAGTTTTCTGGAATATTAACTCATGAATAGCTTGAAAAGAGCCAATTCAAAGGTAGTTCCCTTTTAATTTCAATTGTTCTCCATCTTTGATATTACTTGCCCCTATGTGGTATGCTTACATTTGATACAAAGAGTCATACAAGAATAATTTCACCCAGAGTTTAGTTATTTTACTATAATGGTTATTGTTTTGATGGAATTCGACTGTGCTTAAGGCATGGTCAAAATTTATGAACTAAGATAATTAATCTCACATCTAAATAGTAATTATTTTAAAATAGTTTAAATTATACCAGAGTCTTTTAAAAAAGATCCTCAAAAGATATTTGAAAATATACATAGGAAAGGTGAAGTTGTGTGTGTGTGTGTGTGTGTGTGTGTGTGTGTGTGTGTATCTGTCTGTCTGTCTGTGTCTTCTGCAGGGCCATGCCTCCCATAGTCTTCTCCCTATGTGTTCCTAAACTTGCCACAGCTGTCCTAAACAGTCTTTCTGGTCTAGTATCTTCTGAGTCTTCTCTTTGTCTTTGTCCCTTGTGTTTATTGGATATTTACTGGTGCTCACTGGGTCTTTAGGCACTGTTTATTTTGCTAATGTAACATTGTACCACATTTGTGTTTAGACATATTAAAGAGACTTTCTGAATTATTATTTAAAGCAGTGTAATTAGCATACAAGTAAAACCATGACAGATAATTATATTTAGCCTCTCTTTTCAGATACATTTATCCAATCTTTTTGTCTTCCTGTGTTTTGCCAGGTATGCTGGACCAATGGAAAGATTGCAGGCAGAAACTGAACTCATTAACAGGGTGAATAGCACTTACCTTGTGAGGCTCAGGACCAAGGAGTCCGGAGAATATGCAATTAGCATTAAGTAAGTAGGCCAAGTGATTTTGTAGAAATAGATTTCCTGTGTTCATAACTGTGGAGGTCATGTGACACCTCTAACGCTGAAGTTGAAAACCAAGGTTCTAATTACAGCAGAAATAATGCAATTATCCAGACAGTTCATTAATACTGGAAAATATCTGTAAGGAAAACAGTAATGGGTGTTATAGGCTGTTAATTGGCATAATGGATTTCTTTCATAACATTATATTTTGTTTATTTGATATGTGTGTATTTCTAGTAAATTCTAAGAATGCAAATTGCTAGATTTTGTCCTTTTTTGTACTCTCAAACTGAACTTACTAAGTAAATTAAGCACAATGATTAGTCACATCCAAATCTTCTTTCACTTCGATATTGGTTATATCTTCAACCCACCTGGTAAATACATTTTGTTAATTAGCTGTCACCATTGTATTGGCATAAGTATATATTTTGTCTTCAGAATTAATTCCTATAATGTTATTGGGGCATGCCCTCTGGTAATTATTGATTTCTACTGATTAAAAACACATTTATATTCATAAGTTATTCATTGCCCACAGGTACAATAATGAAGCAAAACACATCAAGATTTTAACAAGAGATGGCTTTTTTCACATTGCAGAAAATAGAAAATTTAAAAGCTTAATGGTAAATATTGATTATTTCTTTTCAATCTATAGTTCTCATTTTCTACTGTTAAGTTAGTTTAACTCTATAATTTCTTAACAATGTTACCCATTGAAAATTATTTAAGGAGAATAATAGTGTAGGCTTTAGCAAAATCCTAATTTTCCAGGTTGAAGAATTCCAATGAAGTTTTACATTGCTCAAATGCTATTGCTCATTATAAATGAGGTTTGTAAGTTTAAGATAATATTTTAGAGTCTATACTACTCATGATTCTTAAAGCAATGGCCAACTCAATTATAACTTTCAGTTGCTTGTATGGGTGTTTGAGTGTGTTGTCTCAATGGCAAATGACATCTTTACTATGTGATCCTCTTCTTTTGTCCTCTGTCTCTTCACTAAGCTATTTTGTGTCATTATAAATCATGGGACAGAAAAGTGTTTATTAATAAAATACCTCCTACATTTAGGTGTATCTCATACAAAATTTAATATAAAGTCAATTTAAAATTTGTTTATATTTTCTGCTACTATAAATTGTCTGTGTAATGATAGTTCTCATTCATTACATTAGACAAGCATTAGTTATTTTATATTTTTGCTGCATACAACAGTTGATATCGCAGAGAAATTTATTTTGATTAGAATGCATTTATTAATTCTGTCAATTTATAAAAATCTCAATAATAATTTATTAATAAAATAATAAAATAATTTTATTAATAAGTATGGTGTGTGTATGCCATACAGACCATACATACATATTATAAACACACTATTAACAGTGAAGAAATTTTATTTTCTTAGAAGAGGCTACAAATCTATTTTTTTCCCACTTAGGTAGTTTCTTAAACTAATATAGAATTTAGATATATGACACAAGATACATTTGTAGCTTCTAAGATCTTTGATTAGTTTGAGAGGGAAGATTCATTGATGTAGCTATCAGTCAAATGATATATACTTTATCTTTCTGTAAAATAACAGAAATCACTTAGGAATACAAATGAATTAAAATTGAGTATAAGAAGGCTTACAAGCTCAGCCAGCTTGAATGCCTTATCTCAAAACCATTTCAAGATAGAGATCAGTGCCTTAAAGAAATCAAAACATCTTGAGCTGAGAGAACAAGAAATAGGAAGAAATCTGTAGACATAAATGGCACATTTGAAATTTAAAAGCAAAGGACAGGCAGCATGGACATGTCTTGAAAAAATGGAAACTCTTGTCAAATTGGTAACCAAGATCCAGGCATCCTCACTGCTGGAAGTAACTTACATGTCTTGCACCCATCAGGCTGTGAGAGAGAGCAGAGAGTGAGCTTGACCAGAGGAGGTTCTTTATATAATAAAAACCTAGAAAGGATGTAGCAAGTGGGTGTACAGATGATGAATGACAGGCACAGCTCCGGCATGATGAAAGCGTGCACGGGCACTCCACATCTCTGCAAGACATGCCTGCAGAACTTCTTTAGGTGATAATGAGGCTTCTTCACAGTGTTACAGTTTATATGACACTTAAAAAAATGCTGCAGGGCCAATGATAACTGCTAGCCCTCCAGACATTGAAAGTAGCAAAGGGAACTCTCATCAGAGAAGACACATAAGAAGGATGAAAGGAATGGCCATTGGAAGGAGTCAGTCAGTGCAGCTTTGTGTCGCCTTGGTTCAGCCCAAGGAAGTCCTTTAGCAGGGAATGTTAGGGATGATAAAAGCTAGTGGCACCATCATGAGCTGTAGATCTTCTAAAGCCATGATTATACTAAAGTGAATAGACATTCCATTTTAAATAATTTGTATCAGAGGCCATTAAAATTTATTCACTGGTCCCCTGGAAAGGGAAGTAAAGATACATGTCCCAGAGTTCAAATAAGTGTCACAAAATCTGTGTATCACTCACAAATGTCACTGTTAGGGATGCATACACATGCCTATGTTTTCTCTTTTCTTTCTTTCTTTCTTTCTTTCTTTCTTTCTTTCTTTCTTTCTTTCTTTCTTTCTTTCTTTCTTTCTTTCTTTCTCTCTCTCTCTCTCTCTCTCTCTCTCTCTCTCTCTCTCTCTCTCCCTTCCTTCCTTCCTTCCTTCTTTCCTTCCTTCCTTCCTTCTTTCTTTCTTTCTTTCTTTTTCTTTCTCTTTCTTTTCTTCCACACCTGGAAATCTTTTCAGAAAAGCTCAGACTATAATGGTTCAAAAGAGGTAATTGAGAATTATTAACAGCAAAACCACAGAAACTAAAAAGAAAAGAAACCAGCTTAAGGATATTTGAATAAATAAATAAAGAAAGACAAGAAAGAGAAAACCTCTTATAAGCAAAGGCCTTTTTCCAGGTTTAGCAAATAATTACCAGTTGCTGAAGAAGCTGCTGAGCTAGTTGAAGTTAGCACTACTTTGTGTTCATATGTTGAATAAATTTATTTTGAATCTTTATTTTTAATTTTTGGAATTGTGTATTCAATAAATTCAATAAGCAGATAATCAGTGATATTTAGGTATTATAAATATTTTTAAATTAAATATTTTACTTTTCCAAAAGACAGACTTGGATTCTCATAAAACAATTTAATAGAGCAAGGCACAATGTTTAAGGTAGAACTCACAAAGAAGGGCATGTAACCTTATTTTGAATCTTAAAAGACTCAGTCATGGTAGTTTTAAGACACTTCAAAATAAAATGACTCAACTGATCTGAAATAGCTTACAAAATAGGACATGCATGTGTGCTAGAGAACTCAAGATAGAGGTATGCTATAGACCTAAGCTGGGAAATGCCAAGTGGATACTTGCCAAGAAGAAATATTTCATATGATGGTAACAGATTCTTTCAGAAGATGGAGGAGGTTCTAAGATGTAGAGAGTGTCTTTAAAAAAAAAAAAAGGTTATACAATCTGTAGCAGACACAGTTTATTGTGTTGTATTACATTGCATAGTTCCCATTGCTGTGAGTATTGGTGTGTGGATTTGAGCCATTCCCCAGGAGTAATTCAGTATCTCAATATCTATGTTACATTATGCTCTTCTGCATATGAACCACAGTATAGTGTGGAATAAAATATTTATCAGAAAGGATATGAAACACAAGCAGACTTGAAAGCTTATTTTAAATTAGCTGATGTCTCACAGAGAAGGGTGTATTTGGTGCTTGGGACCAGAGCTTCTTCCCTTGGGTTTCAATAGCCTGGTTAATCAAACTCTTTGTTTTTCTTCGTCATTAAGTTCCAATCCTAAATGACTTTCAGATTCCAGATTACAAGGCATTAATTTTGTTCTGATTTTCATGTATGCCAGACAAGCTATATCCAAATGCTGCTTGTAAGCCATCTCTACAGCCTGTTTCCTTGGTAATTGGAATGGCTGGTCCACACTCATTATTTCTGAGTTGGATTGTTGACACCACTGTGTCGGCTGCGATAAGGGAAGCTTAGAGATTTCTTTTGTTTAGAATCATCTTATTTGCTTGTTGTACCTGAAGGTCAATGACAGCTAAAGCAGGGGTGGATTAGACTAAACTACAGAGAGCAGAAAGCCAGGAATTGGAAAAGATCCACGGTGGTGCTCCTTAATTCTGCTCAGGAGCGTCTTAGGAAGATTTTCCTGCCTAAGACTGTAAAAATGTAACTAAAACACCATCCACGCTTGGCCAGGTATTAAAGACTGTCTGCAGTTTACTAAACTGCCTGACCCAGGTTCTTAGACAAGCCCTTTTTTTTCCTTTTTTCTTCTGTAAAAATATTAAATGACTGCAAAATCCTTTTATTCTGTTCAATAATTCAATAGTTTATAGCCCACTTCTCATTAATCTTAATTAATAATGATTTATAACAAAATTTATAAAATTTATATTCTCTCTCATAAAGTTAAATTGAAGTTCAAAGCTGTTGAACTACATGATTCATTTCAGATTTGTATTTATATTGTCAAGCAAACAGCACATCTTAATTGAAATGTAAAGACTAGAGGAACAGCTCCTTGGTATCACTGTTATCAATGATGCCATATGCAAACACATAGTTTTCGTTAAGTCTTTTATTTCATTATCTAAAAGAGACTGATTATATTTCACTAAGCACATTTTAACTTCTGAGCTATGCTTGCCAAATCATGTCAAAAATCAGTATAATGCAAATGCCATATTGGTAGCCATTTCCAAGATCCAACATTCTATTTGGTGTTTTATTTCTTTTACCCTTTGTTTTTAATGGTTAGTCAAATTCTACACCCTTTGTTTCATCAAGCACTCCCATTCTCTGGATACAAAGGAGAATACATACATACTTACACACATACATACATATGTACATACATACATATGTACACACACATAATACATACTTACACACATACATACGTACATACATATATATGTGCACACATACATACATATGTACACATACACATACATACATACATACACTCACATAGACACACTTTTAAGTTATAGAATTAATGTATGCAAAGAAAACAGAATTGCTGGTACGTCATAGCAAATATGACTTTCATCTGCTTCCCTTTTCTGTACTTACATTTGCTATTTATTAATAACGATGCGGCTAAAAGGACTCACTCTAGACAGATGTAAGTAATATAGTAAATGAAGATAATAAATAAAAAAGAAAAGGACATGACTGCTCCTAGGTATGGTGGGGGGTAAAGTTTATTGTAGATAAAAGGGAGAGCATGGCTAGAGGCAGAGACATCTGGGAGAGTTCAGAGTGGACACAGGCCTGAGCTATGTGAGGAAGAGGGAGAGTGGAGATGGAGAGTCAGACCAAGAGGCCAGGAGGGTGAAGGGTAGACCAAAAATGGGCAAGTAACCAAAATGGCTGGATTATATAGGGAAGGGCAGCCTAGCCCCTGGTCTGGAGAGGTTTAGGATGGGGGGTGGGGTGTAGCAGGCCAGGAGGGTCCTGTAACAGGTAAGGAGACTGAGGGATGCAGGGAGAACTGGGTGACCAGTGTCCACTTTGATATGTTAATGGACACCTCAGCCATTTGTCACTGGTTTGAAACTTAACATATGGACTGTACACAAGTTGGTTAACTTTACCAAGTTTCTTGCATCCATGGTTGGAAGCTCATCTCATGAGGTTCTTAGGTTAAGATGCAAGAAGACACATAAGGGCTTGTTACATGGAATAATGGTAGTTGTGATGATTGCTCATATGTCCCAGGAATGATCTGTGACCTTTGTGAAATGTTTTATGGCTCTCATTTTCCAGGTATGGGAAGTGAGAAAAAAGAATCTTCATCTGCTTTATCCAGTATTTTAGATGTATCACTGCTTCCAATTTGTTAATGTAACCGTGGTGTGTGTGTGTGTGTGTGTGTGTGTGTGTGTGTGTGTGTGTGTGTTAAAATGTCTGTGCTCTATGCACAGGTGCACATATACAAGAAGAAGATAGCAGATGTTGTAGTCCCTTTCTCTCCACCCTTTTCACTAACAGACCCTGGAGCTAGGTTGCCAGCAGTGAGTCCCAGTGTTCCTCCTGTCTCCTCAATCCCATGGTTCTGGATTTACAGGTACAAGTGTGACAATGACCTGCTTTCTACATGGATGGCTGCCATTTGAAATCAGGTCTTCACCTTCATGCTTCTATAACAAGTGCTTGTATTTGCTGACCCATGTCCCCAACCGTGACAGCTATTTTCACTTTGCCACCTTTATGTCTGTTCTCAGCCCCAGATATCCCCATCTGAAGTGATCCCTTTCTCATTGCTAACTATTGGGGTTTTTACCTGGTCTCTGATTTAAAGCAAGCCACCTCCATCTTGAAGTCTCCTCGTTTCCCAGTTGAACACACTGAAGGAAGTTTGTGTGTGTGTGTGTGTGTGTGTGTGTGTGTGTGTGTGTGTTTTAAGTCTTATAACCCTTCACTTTCCCTTCTAGGGAATCGTCTTCAGCATTTTTCTGACCCCTGGCACTCCCAGCACAATGCAGTGCACAGCACATCTTACTTAGACAGATGAGAATAAATCATTGATGGTTCTTTTTTTTTCAAGTTTTGAGTGGATACTGGCCTGATTGATTTCTTTTAGGAAATTTGAACTTAACCACGGACTAGATGTGTTGGATCAACTGACAGTATAATTTTTTCAAATAATGAATTGCTTCTCCAGTCCTTTTTTAGGGTGCTATAACAGAAGCATTGAATAATTTATTTAAAGTAATTCATTTTTATTTTCATTTCAACTATTTATCAGCTACTTTATATCTGCCACATTCAGCTACTGATAGTATTTTCATTATGAAATTGTTATTATTTCAGTTCATAGTAGAGTGATTCAGATTTGTGTAGAATCTGAAGCCTAGATTTTTTTTTAAGATTTAAATTGAAATATGGTAGAAGTTTGTATTAGGCCTTGAGCTGTTTAAGACAAATTATTTCTACACAACAATTAGAAAGAAGCCCCTGTTGCCTTCTGTCTGTCAGTACTGGGAGACACTGAAAGCTGAGACGCACATTGACCCCTCATCAGCGTAACCCAGGCATGATACCGAACAGTGTCCAGTGCTTATCAACATTTCTCTTAACTGTAGAAAAGTACATGTAGTATTAAGTTTTTTTTTCTGATAAGTTGAAAGAAAATGGGGGGAAGTAGAAATTGCTATCTAGTTAGGCAAACAGCTGTTCTTTTCATTTTTCTTCAGAAAGACACGTCTCTCACTAATAACAACAATAATTGCTACTCTGAGATTGAGGTTTAGCATGGCTTCTTTTCAGTACCACATCTGACTGAAGATAAACATGATACTTTGCATGCCTGAAGAACAATATAGGGTAACCATTGTAGATAAATGTCTCCAGTAAACTGGATAGTTGCCTGGGTGGGAGACAGATCCATTCAGATAGCAGGCAGAGCTCTCCTTTATACTTTCATAGATTTGGAAATGTTAAATGTTAAAACGATCATCCTTGTATTCTATATAATTATGGATTAAGGAGTTTATATGAGAATAAAAGTATCAAAACCTCTCTTTAATCGGCTCTCTTAAAGGAACTTGTGGAGTACTACAAGCACCATTCTCTTAAAGAAGGGTTCAGGACCTTAGATACGACGCTACAGTTTCCATACAAGGAGCCAGAACATTCAGCCGGACAGAGGGGTAATAGAGCAGGCAACAGCTGTGAGTATTGTAATTGAGAATACACTTTTTTTCTTTCAATTTTTGGTCACTTAAGGGCATGGAAGCAAAATAACATTAAACATCCTCGTTCTGAACTTTGAAATATAGTCAATTAATATGCTAATGCAATGAACAGACACCTTTTTTTTTCTGGAGCTAAGCAAAGTTATAAGGACCAAGAGGTTCGTGAATGTGTCGAGTTATCGGGTTTTGTGCCAAATTAAAAATTATATCCGTGTTAAAATAGCCATCACAATGTAAGTGATATGTTAATGTGTAAAATTTTATACTTTTCACTGGATTTTATATTAGCCATGCTCTCTTTAATTTATACATAGCATGTGTGGCTGTAATGCTATTTGAAGAATAGTATCTAACAGATCTCTTCCAGTGTGCCTGGAATCCTAACTCTGCTAATGCTCCTATTTCAATCCAACATTTGAAAGGATTAACACATTTTGTCAGTAGTTTTTAAACTATACATTGGTCACTTTCTTGAAGAATGTGTACTGTACTATAAATAATGATATAGGATGACCACACACAAACACACAGACATACAGCTGCATCACTCTTTCAATGAATCCAAGTCACAAACTCACTCTGCCTCACCATTTCATGTGAAGTAACCTTCCCGGACATAGACGCAACCTAAGAAGAGAACACTGTAATAAAAATGTAAAGAAAACACGTTTTTACTCCCTTGTTAAAAAATCTTAACAACAACAACAACAACAACAAACCGAAAACAATAAAAACTACTTTGGGGGAGAAATGAAAACAGTTTTACTACTGTTAGAATCCTGGATTACACACAACTGAAAGATGAAGAGGTAGTTCTAAAAAGGATTCGCACCAGTGTAGTATAACTTGAAGTTTATTTTTCCCCTAAAAGCTTACACTAAAGGGAGCTCAGGTTTTCAACATCAGGACAATTCCAAGTACTTCAGAACGGTATGGAAGTCATTTGTCACATCAGCTGAGAGGTGGTTTTTTGTTAAATTTTGTAAAGCTTCATGGTTTTTCTCATAATGGTCATTGACATATGTCCAGACCCATGAACTGAAACTAGTAAGAAGGTACTTTGTCTTGAATGTTTAAATACCTTTGCAGTTTCACCTAGTTTATCAACTTTATCTATTTGTAGCTCAAGATTGCCCGATTATCTGAGATTCTCACACAGGCCATACTTTTTACTCATTCAAAATGAACATTTAGCCTAAAAGGTGGTTTTCCTACAAACTTCTTAGAAGTCTATCTAAGTTATGACTTCTGACCTCTTTTTATATGATTCCTTCTTTTAGATAAACATAAATTTTAAACCCTTTTTCTTTTCCTTATCTGCCTTTCCAGTGGATGGGCATAACCAAATTGCAGAAGAGGTCATCTGCATGTGGAATAGTACTTGAATAGTTTACTTGGTTCTGCAGAGCCCTGTGGAGGAGTGGGAAACAAAGAAGACATTACCAGAATGAGGAAGGTCATGAATTCACTATATCCATACTTTCCTTGTTTCTATGACCAAATAATGTCAAGAATCAACTTAAGAAATGTTTATTTTGGCTTGCAGTTTGAGGGGATACAGTACATCACAGAGGCTAGGAATGGCAGTGTGTGTTCCAAAGTTACTAGAGGGATGCTTGGACACTCGCCTACTCTCACCTTGACAGGAATCAGAGAGTTGACAAGAAGTGGAGTCAGACTATAGAAATCAAAGCCCACCTCCAGTGAGTAGCTTCCTCCTACAAGGCTCCCAAACAGTGTTGCTAACTCTCCTTACACAGCACACACTAGATCTCAAAGGGTTGTATAAGCTTATATTTGTAGTTCTCATAGAAGCCTGCATTATGCTTTGATACTTCATAAATTTTTCTTGCTAACTTTATATTAAGCCTTGATTTAGGATTAGTCCTTAATGAAAACAACACATGTATTTTTTTTTTCTTAACTTGTGCTGCATATTCTGTACACAACAGTTGCTTGCAGGCACTTTTAGTCTTCATCCCTGGTTTATAGCCTTGGTCATGCTGCTGAATATCTAAACATAACTTTTACCAAGCAGCATTGCCTTAAGGTACAGATTTAGGGCTGGAGAGATGCCTTCACAGTTAAGAGCACTGTCTGCTCCTCCAGAGGTCCTGAGTTCAATTCTCAGCACCCACATGGTGGCCCACAACCATCTGTAATGAGATCTGGTGCTCTCTTCTGTCATGCCAGCATACATGCAAATAGAGCACTTATGTGCTTAAATAAATAAATATTTTTAAAAAGATACAGATTTAGACCGAGATCTTTATTACTTCCAAAAACGATGTAAGATGCAGAGCCAGTAAGGTAAAACCCAGTACCTTCTTGCATTCTCCATAGAGGCAAGCAGCGAGCTCTACTTCTCCCTAGTAGAACTGGCTGGCTAGTGATAGCAGTGGCTGGAACTTGTGTAGTCACCTTGGAAAAGAAAGGCTCAGCTCGGTTTTGAAGTATGTAAAGTATGGTAAGATTATGGCAGAATTAGTGTATGCAGATGAAAAATTATATGTAGAAAGGTACTAATTGGTATCAAACATGAGCCTATAGTATCAGGCAGGGAGCATTATAAGTTATAAAGCCATCTTGTGCTATCTCTGGACTGTCTACCAGGGTGTCAAGATAGTGTGGGTTTTTTTTTCCTGTTCTTTTAATAGCTTGAATGTTTCCAAAAGAGGAGAAAAAGAGAAAGGAGAGGGAGAGAAGAGAGGAGAGAGAACTCAGAGTGTAATGGTAAACTGATTTCCCTCCATAGAAACCTCAATGGTCTGGTGGAAGATAGTGTGTCGATCTGTATAAGAATTCCACAATTATCCCAAATAGCCCCAAGCAACCTGCCTTTGATTGGCTTAGATGTATCTGTACACCTGTATGTTTGAAGGGCACTGAAATGGCTTTTGCCTTTTGTACTCTGCAATGAGTATTTAGTTATTTTCAGGCCTGTTCTCTTAGGAAAGTTATCCAGTTTGAACTTCAGCTTTCCCATCCAAAGAATGGAGAATGAGATTGGAAACTGTATCATGTTCTTTGAGAAATCCCACCCTAATTTTATTTCTTTGTATGCATGGGAGGAGGTGGTAGAGTGCATTTCTGATGGATCATTGTGCTAGCAGAAGTACAGGATTTCCTAGTTTGTGATCCCAAATCAAACCTTAAACATTTTGCCAATTCGTATTTATGGAGAATTAGGTCAGTACCAGAATATAGTTGCATTATTTTTTTTTTAATGAGTGACCATAGTTATATAAGGCAAAAGTCTCTCATGATGACTTACCAAGTATAAAAGGAAAAACATCAACATCTTAACCAAGTGATCCAAGTTAATATCACCAGAAATGTGCTATTAACCCGGACTACTTTGATGGTCCCCACTTTGCAGTTGCATAATCTCAGTCTGACCACGTGGAAGCATCAGACAAACAGGAATTGAAAGGCATTAACAAAGAATCAGTCTGGGTTTGTAAAAATGTCAAAGTAATTAAGGGCAAAGTCTGATGATGCATTTCAGATCAAAGACAAACAAAGAGATAGGATACCTACAGAGCGTGGGTAGCATTCTGATGAGGTAGGCAGCACATTTTGTATGTGCTATCATTTATGTTGCTATAAAGGGCACGAGTAGGTCAATTAGTGGAGTTTGCATTTATCCTATATATTAACCAACTAGATTATATCAGCACAATTTTCTGCTTCCGATAATTGTGCTGTGGCTAGAATGGCGAATATCTTTGTAGGAAGAACAAACTAAAGTATTTGACAGTAAAAATGTATTATATCTCCAGTGTGTATTCAAATGGCTCAAAAACAAGCATAGACTGGCAAAGCAAACATGGGAAGATGTTAGTATTTGGGTACCGTGAATGAAGTATATGAGATTTGTTTGTGCTGTTCTAGTCTCTTTCCTAAATGAATTGTTTTAGAATTAAAAATGGTTCATGTGCAGAGAACCCTATCTGCTGGCCACGCCCAAAGGAATCACAGGAAGGCAGCAAGATCTATTTTTCACTAGCGCCAGATGCAGAGGAACCTAATCACCGATTTGGAGATGTGTAGAACACCTGTACACTGAGTGATTCACAAGTAAAGCCTTGCTGTGATCTCATTACATCTGTTTATTTGTTCTGATACTCAACAAATATTTAACACTTAACCATGTGCCAATCCTTGTGCTAGATGCTGGAGCTACAATAATAAATAAGACAGTCTGGGAAATGGGAACACACAAAAGACAAATAAGATAATCATAGAATTCAGTTAGCCTTCTGAAGCCAAAGAACATAAGCTAATGTGGCATCAGTAGGAAGGGCATATTCAGCCTGTGGGGATGGAGCAAGATTTTTTGAAAAATGTCATGTAGGATAAACTTAAAGCATCCTGTGAGGTGGTGTGCTCCAACAGTTCCACAGCACAGTAGCTTTGTGAAGGTGCTAAACTGTGCCACTTGTGTTTTTTAATTTCAATATTATGTATTATTGCTGTCTCATTCCTGAAAAAGCCTGACAATTTCATTAGTTATATTGCAGCACAGTAAAGGATAATATTCTTTTAAGCTCCCTAAATATACACTTAAAATAGTTGAGCTTTCTGCTGTTCTAATTCAACATGACCATATTCACCCACTCTCATTTTATGATTGCTTTATTTTATGCTCAATCTTTTGTCATCTTTACACTGGTCATTTGTGTTTGATACCTAATTTTATTCTGATAACATTAATATTAGTTTTAACCTCATATTAGTCTCCTAGGACAGCAATAAAAATTACCACACAATGACCTTAAGGAAAACAACAAAAAACAACAACAACCATCAGAAATTACTGCGTGTTCTGGAGGCACAGTGGCTAAAGTCTAAGTATTAGCCATGTGTCTGTGGGCTCCGGATGGCTGAGCAATCCTTGGTGTTCCTTGATGTATAGATGTGCCGTTCGAGTCTGGGCATCTTCCCCTCTCCCTTCTGTATGTCCTTGTCTTTTCACTTAGAAAGGCAGTTGCCACTGAATTTAAGGCCCTCCCTAGATGGCTGGTTTTAACTTGAGATCCATAACATCTACAAAGACCTCTCATTTTTTTTTAAAGTGAAGTCATATTCCACAGGATCAGGCTGGAAATATCTTTATACGAGGGAGGGGGAGACTGCTGGACCCATGGTAATCTCACTGTGTTGATTTTAACTATTTACCTAAAATTTATCTAAAATTTACCAAACTGATTTCCACTTTTGTTGTGTCAGTGGGTAATAAAGAGACTTTGAAACATTGGTTCTGGCAGGCCAAGTGCTGCAGATGGGCATTCTTGGAGAAACGGGCTTCACATCAGTGAGGTACTTTCAGAGGGTTACAGCTTTGCCCCCATGAAATGCACCCTTCTCTTGAGAGGAAGCACTGTGAACCAAGGCATGTTTTCAAGCATCTCTGCAGAGCCAATTGTCTGAAGCAGGGTCTGAAGTCCTCAGTGTAGAATGTGAGAACCAGAGAATCCTATCTGATCTTCAAAATTTGTCAATTAATAGAACATGACATTATCGATACCCTTTTATATACACTATGTTAACATCTCCAGTGACGTATTCCACAAGCCTCCAGCCCTGCAAAACAAAAACAAAAACAAACAAAAACCACTGTGAAAGCTTTGCCCTGTCAACCATGTCTCCACAGAATGATGCAAGCTTGGTGTAGTCCTGTGGTGATAGATTGTGTACCCTAATAAAATTGGCCTGAAGATCAGAGAACAGAACAAGTCACGAGATTAAACACAGAGGCCAGGCAGTGGTGGCACTCACCTTTAATCCTAGCACTCAGGAAGCAGGGATCCCTCTGGATCTCTGTGAGTTCAAAGCCACCCTGGACTACATGAGATTGACTCAGTCTAGGAGAGAAAACAGAGCCAGGCAGTGGTGGCACACACCTCTAATCCCAGTACTGGGAAGCACACACTCCTTTAATCCCAGGAGGTGATGGCTTGGCAGAGAAAGTTCTATAAGGCGTGAAGAGACAGGAACTAAAGGCTTTCCGGCAGAAGCGTCCCTTTCAGCTAGAGGCTTTTTCGGCTGGAGCCTTTTCAGCTGAGGAAGCTCATTTGGCTAGAGGCCTATCGGTTGAGGATTTTTTAGGCTAAGGAGTTGGTGAAGTAAGAGGCAGTAGCTGTGACTTGTTCCTTTTTCTCTCTGATCTTTCAGCATTTACCCCAATATTCTGGTTCCAGGTTTTTATTAAAAGACCTATTAGAAATTCATCCTACATAGTTCCTTACAACAATGGTTCTCAACCTTCCTAATGCTGCCACCTTTTGAGACAGTTCCTCATGTTGTGATGACTCCAACCATCAAACTATTTTCTTGCTACTTCATAACTGTAATTTTGCTTCTGTTATGAGTTGTAATGTAAATATCTAATATATAGGATATCTGATATTTGACCCCCAAAGGAGTCTCAACCCACAGGTTGAGAACTGAACCACTGCCTTAGAGGAAAGAGTTTGTTTAGAGTTTCCTAGTTCATCTCACCATAGACCACTGCCTCTTGGTGTTTAAATCTGATGCTCTGCTCCTTACAAGAGTCAGTAGGTGTGAAGCACTTGGAGGACTGTCTGGCACGTGGGCAGCATTGGAAGCTTTGGCTCTTGCAATCACTACTGCTGTTCCTGACACCACTTCCATATGTTCCACGCTGATGCCCAGTGTGAAATTTTGTGTTAGCCTCATTTGGCAAATTTAAAACACTGGTAAAGCCCTTTTACTTTCCCTGGGTACTTTAGTCCCCTACTTCCTGGGTTTCAGCTCAACTCTCACACTGTGTACTCTATGGGATAAGTTAATTGGATCATTCTCCTGACATTTTCTTACTTTCCTCCTTCACATGTCTACGATATCCACAGATGATTCAGTTCTCAAGCAACTAGTCAACCAAAACTGTGCATCATTATGATTAGGGTATGCTGGGCTCCTCTTTTTATTTAAGCATTTCAAGAGCTTCACTGGCTACTCTAAGACATTTTTGTTCTGAGGGTAATGGCTCCAAAAATTAGTAATCATTTCTGGGATCCCATACGAAAATGGCTTACAGACTTAAATTCAACAAATTTAGATAACCTCATCCAAAGCTATCTTTTTAATATTTCATGGCTCAAAAAGCAGTACTTACATTCTTAGCAGTTCTTATCTTAGCAATGTCCAATCTTAGAAGTCTTATTTCTAAATTAAAAATTGACCTCAATGTAGCTAATACATGTAATCATCCCATAGTGACTAGATTGCACTTGTGTGATAGCCCTGATTCAAGGATTTATTTGTCTAGCAGGTCTTGCCTAGAAAATATGCACACTTATCTAAATTGAGAAAATAATTTTTCTTTCTAAAAAATTCCATCAGGGTTGTAGCTTTCCAAGTCAATGCTGAGAGCTTTTATCTGGCTTGATCTATTCCACGGATACAGTACTTACACTACTGAGTTCTAAGTTCACACATGACAACAGAAATTATCCATGCAACTCTCTTTGGTCCTGTCAGCATTTAGAATGTGAGTAGACCATCAGCCAGAGTTTTCATTTGTCCCTCTTTTTCCTTCATTCATTTTTCCCACATTCAGCATTTATCTGTTTACAGCTAACCCTGTAGTATACACACCTTTTGGGTGTTACACAATACAGCCTAATGCCTTAACAATAAGTCTGAATGCTGCAGAGTTCTTCCAGGATCTAGGCACCTCAAACTTGCCAGTTCAGCAGGGAACTTTTTGAGCAAATGCCTTTTATTGCATACTTAGAAGGTGGTCATCAGTCTTTGCTTGAACTATCACACAAATCATTCACCTTCTATCTTGAACAAAATTTTTTTCTGACATTAACCATAAATATGGCTCAGTATAGCTATTATAACTATTTTTTCAACTATGACAAATACATAATATATATTTCCCCACTGTACTATGCTAACCTCAGAACATACTGTGAAGTCACCTCTTTATTTAATATAAATACCGTAACCTTTTTTTATCAGGTATGCTCTTTACCTTTCCCTACTGTATATCCTTCTCCTACCCTTCTTTAAATATTTATTTTACCCCTTATCACATGAGTAACTATCAAATATTTAGCCATCCTAGCTGCTGTTGTAGGAATACACTCCAATTTATCAGTACTTTGCACAATACATTTTGGTATAATTTGACTTGTTTACTAATTTTCCCCAGTGCAGAAGTCATTCTTCCCTGGAAATGGTGTTGTGTGCATGTAATCTCAGCACTTAATAAGCCAAGGCAGGAGGACTACCACCATAAATTTGAGGCCAGCCTGGTCTGTATGACCAATTTCATGCTAGCTAGGGCTGTATAGTAGGCCAATTTACAAACAAACAAATAAAACCAAAGAACAAAATAATCAAACAAAAAATAATAACAAAAACTATGCCACTATTTTCCAATTAATTTCCCCTGTCTTTTATCCCCTTATGTCCTTAAAGAGTATAGTTCTGCAGACTTGAATTAACCTAAGAACATATTTTATCTTCTCTGTAGTTATTATATCCTGTTCAATATCTCTCTCCATGGGTCATTCATCCAGTCCTCATCATGACCCTGCTCCAGAGCAAGCACTATCTAAATTGCTGGGTATATAGAGCAGTGAGTGAACAGTTGAACATCAGCCCTGTGGAGTTTATATGCTGGTAGGAAAGACAAACAATGGTTTGGAAAAGAATTATATAGTTTTAGAAATTGAGAATTGCTTTGGAAAAGTAACATAACAAGGCAATGATGCTCAACATGCTAGAGAATGGTTTGGGGTTTTAACTGGGCTGCTTGGGTATTGAGCAAAATTAGAGATCCTTTAGCCATGATACATAAAGATGGATTAGCAGTTCTTATTCTACCATTTGACCAGGCTGACACCAACTACTACCCCTAAAGTTCTCCTTTCTAATAAGTCCATTCATATGACCAGAAGATTCTCCGCATTATAAGTTCCTATAAATATCCTCACACCCTATCTGTTTGTAGAGCAACTAAAACCTAAAACTTTAGTCACTGAGTGTATAGGTCATTTGTGCTGACTTAAGAGTTACTGAGAACAATGGGAGGTTAGGCATTACGCTCTCTCTACTTACTAAATTACCTTCACAATTTGATCAGTGTCAGCCAGTTGTTTTTAAGTTGTATGTTGTTCCTACAATAAACTCTGTTTTCTTTCTCATTACATGGGGCCATGATTTGTGTTCATGGGTTTATGGAATGTCAGGGAAGGTTTCGATGTAAAGATCACATTTGCATAAAGGCACTCAGGAATGTAAGAGAGGAAATAGATGGTACATAGGCAGAACATGCACGACATAAGCAATGCCAGCAGAGCAAGAGGAAGACTATTAGAAGCAAGGTGCAAGACGTACAGAAGGCTAGACTCTGTGAAGTCCTACAGTACTTTAAATTTGACTTTGGAAGAAAATGGGAAGCCTTTGGAAGAATTTAAACAAAAGAGAAAGCTCGTCTGACTTTAAGTTTTAACAGCATTGTTCTGGTTTCTGTGATGAAGAGAGCACAGGAAGAATGGTCTAGGGAAACAAAGGAAGATGAAGACACATTAGGAGGTTCACCTTCCAGGAGAAGGTGCCATTGACTGGGACCAAAATATAGTCACTTGGGTGACAGATTTTGAAGATGATCCAGTCAAACTCGAGATAGCAGATGTGAAGTAGAACATTAAGAGAAGACTTGAGTATGACATTAGGATTTTGAATCTGATGGTTAAGAGATTGGAGGGTTTTATTTTGTTTTCTGGCTTCCATGAAGCCTGGCATTTGTCATAGACTCTCACTCTGAAGTGGAGTCTTTTCATATTTGTATATAATTTCCATATGAATCTGTTTCTTCAATAACTTGTAAGCTCTTCTGAAGTAGACGGCTCTGAGTGTTTGTTTTATCTTCTTAAGTATCTTAGTGTAGACCTTGTACCTTAACAGTTTAAGAAATATCAGCCAGTTATTTTTTTTTTTAGAGAACATGGATTTAGAATCCAATCCATATCACCAGAAAATATATGCCTATAAATAATCTGAATCCCCAAGGTGGTGTCAACTGTCCTATTTTCCATAATGATTGGGAAGACCTTGTGCTTCTTTTCTGGTTAATTGACTATATCTTTGCATGATGGAGCATTGAATAACATGCAACTGTTCAGTTCTTACAGTAATCTCATGCATAACTTTTCTTTGTTGTATCTTTAAATTTTGTGTTCAGAGATTTGTTTGCTTAGATGTCAGCATTCAATTAAATGAAACTCATCTGAATTATCCTTATTTTTTTCCAGCAATAAGACATAAAATATATAACCAACTAAGCAAGAAGTTTTGGGTTTGTTTTCTTTGAGATAGGTAAAGAAATAGATATTTGGTAATATGTTATTGGATATTACTGGAAGTCCACAAAACAATGTCTGTGTTCTAAAATAAAATCAGGGTAAGGATAACAAATTTAAATTAAGCATTCATTAAATTCTCAGCATGTTTTCTGCTGTTAGGCCATCTGTACACAATCTTGACAAAAAAAAAAATCCAACTTCCAGGACAGTTCATCAAAGCTTCTCACTTAGGAATTCAAGGCTTTGGGAAACTCTCTAGGCCACTGCTGGGCAGTAAGCACACATCATTGTCTTGATGAATACACTGACCCAATTCTTGCTAAAATTTTGTGTTATGTAAATTAATGTGAATCTATGTGCTGGTTAAAACTGAAAGTGTTAGATGATGTCTCAGGTACCAAAGAATAATTAACAAACACTTAAGGAAAAGGTCTGTAAAATAGGTAATGGATAATTAGGTGTTAGTTAAAAAATTAGTTCATGACTTGATAACACAAACCTTTAAGAAAAGTGTTGATTGAATTTTGTTTCTAATTTCAATGTTACTATAAATTGAATACACTTTGACTTGCACATGAGCATTGGTAGCTTGGTCAAGGCGTACTACAATGTTGTAAAGCAGTTCTTAGTTACCTTGATAGCAAAAGTATAGATTGGATATCAAGTCATTGAACTTTTAAAAAATTCTCCTGTTAACCTGTTCTTTTCTGTTTCTTTTTCCTTTAAATTAAAATAGTTCTGTGTTCTGTGCCTTTATCTTCCTAGTCAAGACTCAGAACCATATGATATCCGCTAGTGACTAGCCACTCAGTTATTATGGCTATGCGCATGTATTCCATTCCCAGTTTATTGAACAGATATCTTTGGTTTCTGCTAGAGAATTCTAGTACTTCAGTCATTATTTTATTTGTTGATCTTGGAAACGTTGATAAGTAGTGTTATTATGATCGTCATCTTTTGTAATTGCAGCCATTATGCCACTAGACTGAATCATTCATTTGATAACAATGTTCCATGAATGGTACCCCAGTAACAGTTAGGTGCTATGCATATGTCAAACAACCCTCCTCCAAGGTCTCACCAAGGAAGGTTGTCCTTTGTGCTGATGTGAAGTTGGAAATGTTTGAAGAAAGAAAGAAAATAGGCCTTAATTGAAGCATGCACCTAACCAAGACCATGCCACTGAAAAGGAACTCATTGTTGATTTAATATTGTGTACATGTACACAGCCATGAGTGGCAGAGAGACTGCTCTAGGAGCTCCCAAAATAAAGAAATATGTGTGGGGAGGTTGCCTGTGATGATAAACAGGCAGTGAAAGGAGAGTCCAGGAGGTAACAGCCATCAACACTCCCATTTGGATGTCAGTTCTCCTAGGCTCTTCCTAATCCTGTTCCAGGATATGCACCTGCCAGTGACTTCTGTGCTAAGGTGTCCTAATAATGTCTGATAGGCTAAATTTAATGAAGAAACTTTTCATTTGTGCATGTGTAGAGACAGATGTATATCTTTCTAGTGTGGAGGTAACATAGTCTATAACTTAAATCACTCTAAAGAATAATAATTATAATAAGATAATAATCAGATGCCCAGCTCTGACATTACTTGTGTCTAGAGTTGAATGCATACTTTCCTAGCTTAGCATGTTATCTTCAGTAGGTGCCAGGACATCCAAATACTGATTTTATAGCATAAAAGAATCAAGGACCCAGAGGCAGAAAAAATTGACATATAGAAAGAATGACAACCATAAATCATGCTACAATGCACAGAGAAGTGGAAATCATCCCTATCAACCCTTAAAAGGCTTGGCTGAGAAATATATGTGCAGTGGCAGAAGAAACTGATTAACCTTTTACTTTAAAAAGAGTCCTCAGGCAAACAGTATGGTTCATGCCATGAGACATTGGTGTTTAATAGCTGCTCAGCATCTCAGAAGAGTAGTTATTGTAGGAATGCCACTGCTTTCCTTGGAACGCCTAGAGAATAGAGCCTGAGTAGATTTCACTTTCTTTCCTTTATGTTTTGCCAGTTTTTTTTTTTTGAAGTCCTACTGAGCAGATGAGTGAGTGAAATATGAGCTGAGACAATAGGAAGTAGAGACATACAGAATTACATAATCAAATACCTGGCTAAGATGCTTGTCTGTCGGGTAGAAGCTGTTGTATAGCACTGAGGCCTGTCCTGTGTGAGATGCAGAACTGGTCTTTGCCTTCCAGGACTCGTGGCTAAGTGGAGCTACATATGCAGATGTTAAAGAGCAGAACCCAGAAGTGCTGTCACACGACTGAATGCCCATCAGATGGCTAGGAGAGAACAAGAAAGGGCAGCTAGAACCTGAGTTGGTTATCATGGATCTTGGGAAGGCTCTGATGTAGGCTTTTGAACCAGGGAGCCCAGGGTCAGGAGAAATATTCTAGAATAAACCAAAAGTTCTCAGTTGGAAATGTAGCTGAAAGCCACAGGGAAATAGGAAGCTGGTCCAGGAAAAAGAATGGGTATGTGAACTTTCTAAAAGGTTTGGTTAGAAAAGGGGGAGAAACCAATCTAATAAATTGTCATGTGATTCCACCCAAGAGTTTGAACTTCATAATTTAGCAAATTGATGAGAGAGTCTACATTTGGGATGAGTAGCTGAGAGGCAATGTTTAAAAAAGAAAACAGTTGAAAGCAAGAAGCAAGTTGGAGGCTATTTGCGGTTAGCGTGGTATATGCACCTGGATTGGGATAGCTGAGCTGAGAACTATGGGAGGAATAATTAAGCTGCTATCACAAAGGCAGAGGATGCTCGATGTAGAGGTTGGATAGGAAGAGCCTAACAGTGTATGATTTTGTAGGGTTGTCACAAAAGTGGAGTCATGGAAAGAAAAAAAAAAAAAGGTAGGTTTCTTAGATTTCTATCTTAATTAGGCTTTCTACTGATATGATAAAACACCATGACCAAAAGGTAACCTGGCGAAGAAACAGTTTACTTCATCTTACAGTTTGCAGTCTATCATCACTGAGGAAGGGCAGGGCAGGAACTCAAGGCAGGAGCCTGGAGGCAGGAACTGGTACAGAGGCCATGGAGGGACACTGCTTACTGACTGGCTCCTCTTGGCTTGCTTATAGCACTCAGGGCCATCACCATAGGTGGCACTACCTACAGTGAGCTGGGTCCTCTCACATCAATCACCAACCAAGAAAATGTACCCCAGTCTTGCCCACAGGCCAGGCTGGTAGAGGCATTTTCTTACATGAGATTCCTGACTCTAGTTGTAACAATTATAGAAAACTAGCCAGCAGAGTTACAATGGGAAGATGGTAAGTTTAGTTTTTGACAGGTGAAATCTGAGATTATGCTGGTCTTCGGAGTAATGTCACTGAAAATGTTTGAAATCAGAGGATGGAGCTAAGAGAGCCAAGGTCTATCTAAGAACCTGTTATATTAATCAGGGCAGTAAATGAGCATGACAGAGCCGGCAGAAGGGCTGAATATACCATTTTATTTCATTTATTTTAATTATGTGTATGTATATATGTTTGCTGGTATTTACATATAGATGTGGGACCCCTGGAGGCCAGAAGACAATGTCAGTCCCCTAGAAGTTGGCACTCTAAGCAGTTGTGAGCTATTCAATGTGACAGACAGGAACTAAACTTGGGTTCTCTGCAAGAGCAGTGAGTACTCTGAGCCACTGTGCTGTCCCTCCAGTGTCCTAGAATTATGCTATTTTAGATCTAATTGAAGAAGTTTTGAATTCTAGCTACTTGATTGTAATGCAAATAATTTTAAGGTACTTAAGGTTAGATAAGAGAAAGCAGGAACCCACTACAGTCTTGTTGACATAGACTCATATTCCTTGGTAAAGCATTACCTATATTCAGACATTTTAGATTTTCTGATTGTAGACTGGTTATCTGTTTAATTTGTCTACCTACTGTTGAAGTTATTTAAATGGCACTTAATTCTATTGTCATTGATTTCTCATTTCTTCCCTTTTGAGATAAGTTATCTCTTGTAATATTTCACTCTTAGCTCTTAGCTTATATTGCTTTCATTAGAATTTTTTTTTGAGAAATGCGGTCTTTTTTTTTTTTTATGAATGAAATTGGACCAGAGAAGGAGTCAAATAGAAAACAGTCCAAGGGAAAAAAAATCCCATTACCTGTCAGTGCAATGTGTAGAACATGGCTTCTAATCTAAGTTCTCACAGACAAGGGATTGGAGTCTAGCAATCTTGACACCACATGTTTGTCCTTAGTGAGGTTATTTATGGGCTGATTACTTTATTAGAAATGTCATCCTCTCTTCTCTCTGGCAGAGGGTACATCATGACCACCAGAGGGTAAAAACAAGGGGCTGGGGAGATGGCTCAGTGACTGGTCAGAGCACTTGGTATGCAAGCACAAGGACCTGAGTTCAGATCCCTAGCACTGACCTAAAAGACTGTGTGGCCAGCCACACAGAAGTCTGCAAACCTGATGCTGTTAGAGACAGAGACATAAGGACTGATGGACTTTGCTAATTGACTGCACCAGTCCCAGGTTTAGTGAGAGACCCTGTCTCGGGGAAGTAAGGTAAAGAGTGATAGATAGCAGGACAAAACTCTGTTTTCTGTATACATGCACACTCATACATCACATCACATGCACACACACACACACACACACACACACACACACACATACACAATGGGGGAGGGAGGGAGGGAGAGAGGGAGGGAGGGAGGGAGAGAAAATTGTCATTTATATTTCATAGTGGTAATTTAACTTATCATATTATAAAATTAACTGTGATGGCATGTAGCAGTGTATGTTTTTTTTAACTGAACAAGCAGATGGAATAGAAAAAAAATGTGAGACCATTCATGATACAAGAGAGTCAGACATCGGTCCCTGTGCATATGAGGGCTTCACAGTCAATGATTTCAAGAACAACTGAACTCCTCACAATTCCCTCAGCCAGTTTGCTTGTCTGGAGTCTGATAATATATTTAGTAGGTCACTGCAGCTGTTGGGATCCTAGAGAGCCCACTTTCAGATAACAGTACTGGCTTGTAGCATTAGGCAACTCCCTAAAGAGAGGTATATGCAAAGAAATACTGTCTCATCCCAGTTTGCTCAGTCCAGTTTTATTACATCTTTGATGATAATGTTTTAGGATAGGTCTAGATACAAGTAACAAAAAAATCTAAAACTATTGGCTTAATCAGGAAAATCAGTTTATTTCTCTGTCCTATAAAAACGTAGAAGTAGCTCAGAGCTAGCCAAAAGGACAGGTTACCTGTGCTCCATAAAATCTTAATAATTCAGCTTTCTTTGAGTTCATTCTCTATCTTCCTCAAGGTAATATTTTCCCTTTTTATGGACTAAGATGGCAACTTTCACATGTCAGAAAGCAAGATAGAATACTCTAGATGGAAAGATCCCAAGAGTTGCTTCATGATGTTTTTGCTTTTAATAGCTTTGGTCAGGACTATACAGTTTTACCAAAATGTAAGGGAGATGGGAAAATGAACTCTTCCTGCTGGCTGAACATGGTTGAATTCAACTGTCTACTAGATGGATGAAAGGGAAAATAAATATATGGATAAAGATTATAACCCAGGTCTTCCTTGCCTGTTCTTATGGAACCATGGAGTCAGCAAGTTAAATATTTGAGGTGTATGAGCCACAGTGCTCATTGAAAAGAGCTGTGCAGCTGAGGTTAAGAATAAGGACCATAACCCGTGCGGTGGTGGCTCACGCCTTTAATCCCAGCACTCAGGAGGCAGAGCCAGGCGGATCTCTGTGAGTTCGAGGCCAGCCTGGACTACCAAGTGAGTTCCAGGAAAGGCGCAAAGCTACACAGAGAAACCCTGTCTCGAAAAACCAAAAAAAAAAAAAAAAAAAAAAAAAGAATAAGGACCAAAGCCATATGTGAACCCAGATTTTTCTCAGATGCAAAAGAAAGAGAGCATCAGTGTCTTCCTCTTGTTTACTGTAATGACTTAAAATATTGATATACTTAATTTATTGTGCAACAGTAACACTTCAAGACCACTTGACAATGAATACAATCAACTCTTATCGATGCCATATAGTGAACAACAACAACAACAAAAAATATGAGTGCACAATTTCCAGTATCTTTGTTGTACTCCTCTCCAACTTGATTTTCCAGGAAAAGATTCAGGGTGCCTTTCATTTCTAATTGTATTTTTTTCTATTGAAAATAAGCTGTGATATGCATGCTTGACTGGGGGAAGGGAGAGTCTTAAGAAATTGTCTGAATTTAACTTAACAAATGTCTTGGATTTTCCATGGTGTCTTTATGTGTCATTGACACAGCCCTATCTTATCTGTACCGTTTTTTTTAGCTCTTTCTTATTCATATTGTTTTTGATTAGGACCATATTTATATCAATAAATTTCCTTCCTGTTATTGTAACAAATGTGAACCAAGCCATCTTTGGAGGGATGGGGCTCGGGTGGCAACATGGAGTGGGTTTGCTGTTTGCCTATAAAATGATAGACAGCTCTGAATTGCAGAACTACTGTCAATCAAAATGTAAAAGTCTGGCATGTTTCTCATTCAGAAATGGTGACAGGAGAACAGTGGGTAAGAAGCACAGCTTGGTATTGCAACTTGGATGTGACAATTTTCTTGTGATTACAAACAACAAAGTCATTGTATTGAGAGGTTTTTGTGCCAACTCTTAAATGCTCTTTTGCTTCTTTTTCTTTCCCTCTCTAAGCCCTCCTC
Source organism: Peromyscus leucopus (assembly GCF_004664715.2). Classification (NCBI taxonomy): domain Eukaryota; kingdom Metazoa; phylum Chordata; class Mammalia; order Rodentia; family Cricetidae; genus Peromyscus; species Peromyscus leucopus. The sequence continues at coordinate 84,119,750 of NC_051068.1, forward strand.
TGTTCTGTGGCTTTTCTTTTGTAACTCCTCCAGACTACAGCTTTGTTCCCCCTTCCTCCACTCCTTTCTGGTCAGGTACTGCTTTCTGCTTTTATATGTCTCTATAGCTCACTTCTGTGTGCAAATGCAATGTTTGGGCTTCTGTGTATGGCTTCCCATGTAAAGACATCTCATGAGCAATTCCCAGAGTTCCATTGTCAATGTGTACTTCACTCTTCCCCACCATAGAGTCATTGTTTGCCATGACATTCCGTGTGTGTGTGTGTGTGTGTGTGTGTGTGTGTGTGTGTGTGTGTTAGCCGTAACTTTCAATATGTCATCTTATATTGCATCATGTCTCCATTCAGAGAGGTTGGAAATGGGTCAGGGAATGGAAATTTAAAAGGAGATGAAGTACTCTGAAAAAACATCCATCTTTTCTGAGGACTGGAAATCATAGTGGAGAAAAATCAGTGTTTGCTCATTTCCATGAAGAAAATATAAAAAGGGCCCCAAACTCTCAACTTCCCCTCCAAATAGAAGCATAAGATTCAGTATGCATTTCTTAAAATGATGACTCTTGTCCACCATTTCTACGGCTCTTCACTTGGTGTCCAGGCATTGTGATCTGAATTTCTCTTGTTACCTGGAGAGTTAAATGACTATTTATATGGCACTGAGGCTAGATAAAGTACGTTTTCTTGTGGGTTTTTTAAAAATTAACCTGTAAGTCCCAACAGAACATAGAATTCTGAAATAGACCTTAGAAGTCAGCTAGTACAAACCTTTCATTTTATAGATGAGAAAAATGTGGCCTAGAGGGGTTGAGAGGCCTGTGCAAGGTCACACAGTTAAGTCTACAATTGGGTTTCTCCATCACAGGGGTGTTTTTATGTGCACTGACTTTAAGAACAGTGCCTTGGCAATGGGACCATTTTCAGTAAGGAAACCATTAAAGTGGTTTGTGTCCTGAATGGTAAAATAAAATGACCTATTTTTACTCCCTTTACAGTTCTGAAATCTACAGTATTGCCTTTCGTTTATCTTATGATGGACACCTAGAGACTTAAAAAAAGGCTGTCATTATAAAGCCATGAATGATAGGCCTGAGGTCCCTGCTGCCAAGTGGATGGACTTTTCCAGGGTAACATGGGTCATTATGAGCTACCTGAGCACTGGGAACTGTTATAATATAGATGGATGGTGTTTCCATTTGTTTCTTTTTCTTACACTTAAGTTCCTTTACCATTTAAGATTTATAAAGTTCCACCAATCTCTGGTGAGTGATTCACAGAATCACTGCACATATAATTGAAAACACTTTATGACCCCCACAGAGCAACAGGTGGAAATGTTACTAAAAGCCTAGTATGAAGCACTGGAGACCAAAAATCACATTTAGCCTGAATGGAGTTTCCCTTTCAGACTGGGCTTACTCCTCTCCTGCCACCTAGGATATTAAAAAAAGAAAGAAAGGAAGGAAGGAAGGGAGGGAGGGAGGGAGGGAGGGAGAGAGAGAGAAAAGGAAAGAAAGAAAGAAAGAGAGAGAGAGAGAGAAAGAAAGAAAGAAAAAGAAAGAAAGAAAGAAAGAAAGGAAAGAAAGAAAGAAAGGAAGGAAGAAGAAGAAGAAAAAAAAAAAAAAAAAAAAAAAAAAAAGAAAGAAAGAAAGAAAGAAAGAAAGAAAGAAAGAAAGAAAGAAAGAAAGAAAGAAAAACTGACCATAGGAGAAGACAGTACTTTTATGTCTGGATTTTGATTAGACATTGCAGTAAACATAGACTGCAAGTCAGTGTTTCCATGAAAAGAGGATTCTGTGTTCTTTCAATGAAAGCTGTTTCACATCTTCACATATATGAAAATTGTATATGAAACAATAATTGAGTTCATTCCTGGATGGTTTAAACATAAAAAGCTTGGCTTGGGTGGGGGTACAGCTTACTTAGAAATGATGATGTTAATTGGACAGACTTTCATCAATGCCCAGAATTCAGTTGCTCCAAGTTTAGCCAAAGAAGTTACTGGGTAAAAACCACAGAAGCTTCACTTCAAAGGTTCTAGTGAGAATCAGAGTACAATGCCCTCAGTTGTAAATTTATGTTAAAGTTATCTCAAATTTATTCACAAAGTCATTTAAGTTATATTAGCCAGGTGGACTTTAGTTTTACAAAAGCTTTTATTAAGAGCATCAAAAGCAGAACAGTGGTTATTTAACTGTCTGGAGTGAACTTGTTCACATCTGATTGGATTGAAACAGTAACTGTGCTGTTTTCAAACTCCACTATCATTATCACTAATCTGTAATGAAGTCACAGCTCTGCATTTGATAGCACCAACAGCAATGGTCTGATGAGGTTCTGATGGCTGGCTGCAACCAACTGCACACTGACTCAGACTCTGCCTTGTTTCTCTACAGTGCTAAGTCCCAAAGTACTGGGCATTGCCATCGCTCGGTATGACTTCTGTGCAAGAGACATGCGGGAACTCTCCTTATTGAAAGGGGACATGGTGAAGATTTACACAAAGCTGAGTGCAAATGGCTGGTGGAGAGGAGAAGTCAACGGCAGGGTAAGTTGTCCCTGTGAAAGTGTTGGTTCTTCATGAGTGTAGAGGCTGAACAGTCACCGGCAGCTCTCCTGTGGTAGAACTTCTCCTCTCAGGAGCCTGGCTGCCAGAGGCTGGGGCATGCATTTTTGTTTAAAATGAGTTGGGCCTGACAAGTGGGAAGACTTGAGGAGCATTTCAGATTTTTTTCAGAAGCTAAGTGCCAAAGCATGCAGTTTATATGGAGCGCCAAGCATTTCTAAAAGCTCCTGCTCCCACTTGGAAAGAATGGGGTAGAGTGCCTCTGTAATACATCTTGTCCTACAATAGAGGTGGGAATCACCGTGTTGAGCCCCATATTGCCCTCATTTGTGTGTGAGTTTGTGTTCTAGTGGATTAGAACTCTGCTTAAGTTTATTTTCTTCCTCAGTTGCTATCGCTGTCTCTATGAGGCCTATTCTAGCTGATAAGCCATTCATCCTCACTACAGTGGGCATAAAACCCCAGCTTAATTAGAGTGTTAGGAAAATGAGGGAAATGCTGTCTGTAGAATCCTTTGAAGCAGCAGAGGTGTTGATATGTTGGTTTTTTTTCTTTCATAGGTGGGCTGGTTTCCATCCACATACGTGGAAGAAGATGAGTAAGGTCTAAACTGCACCAAAATCTCCAAGAAGGGATAAAGAGAAGCCTGCACTGTGTTATGAGTTAACTGAAGTATTTAGAAAGCAGCATTTCTGGCTGTTCAACACCTCCCTTCTTTTTTTTTTTTCTCTTCAGTCTTAATGCTGGGATTTCTAAAGATGCTGGTCCTGACAGATTAATGGCTTGCCTAGAGCAGTGCAAGAAACAGCCTGCCAGTCTGTCATTGTCAAGGACCAGGGCAAAACCAAAAGCTTTTCTTCCCCGAAGAGCCCTGCAAATACATCAGGTCAGGGTTCTCCTACTTCATTGGGTCAGGCACCATGGATTCAGCCATTAGGAAACGTTTCATGCATATTTACTTTGTTCTTACAGCTTTTGATGATACAAAGAAACAGAAGTTTAATTTTGCTTTTTCCCAGCATGAAGAAAACGTAGAGTTCTGCCATCTGGGAATGATCCAGCTTGCTGGAAAGATCCAGCATTTCTTGTCTTAAATTGTTCAACAGGTGACTCATTGCCTGGCAAACACTTTTATCCCCAGATGTTACTTGCGATCAAATGAAAGCGGCTCATGCTCAGGTTTGCATCGTAAGTGATAAATTACAGAGGGGAGTTTTAATTATTTATTTGATGTCCTGATTGTATTTCCACACTTCTTTATAAAGAAGAAAAAGAAAAGCACATGAAAGGAAGTGTCTTTGTATTAAAGCCTCACAACTTTCATGATTTCATAGGGTGTTTTGGAAATGTCATGCTTGACAAAGGAAGCTTGGCTAGGCAGGTCCTGCTTAGTTGCCAGGAATCCCAGTGAGGTGGAGGTATTTACAGAGACATATCAAGGGGTGTAATCCATAGGACATCCTTGTATAGCAGCAATACTATTAACACGAACCTTTTCCTTCCCCTTGGAAAGATCCAGGGCGTATTTTCTGATTTCTATTCTTTTTTTATTTTTTTAAATAGTAGCACAAAAGAGCTTTATTGAGGATTTGGGAAGGAAAGTCCATTGTTTCAAGAGAGAAGGAAAGATACCAGTGTTCTCCTGGCGCCTCTTTTTTCCCTTCTGAAGCCATTCTAGCTATGTCTTAATCGGTAGTGAGATCCATTCTGCCGTGCGTTTCTTTCACAAAGCCTTCACTGTGTTCTGTAAGGGGTCTAAGTAGCTTCCTCTTGAGATGCATGGAGTCCCTATTTGAGACAGTCAAGTTAAGATGCTAACTTGGCCCTTCCATGGTGGACTATCTCTTTCATAGCAGTAGCTGTGTTCTGACAAGATTCAGAAAGTGTTCCTGCTTGGAGGAAAAAATAGAAGTATTTTTTTTTTATCATAGACATGATCTAGAAGCTTCTCGTACCAGATTTTTCGGTCACCTCTGACATGAAAGGGCTGTGACAGCCTGTCCTCTCCCAGCTCGCATGAGTGCCAGAACTTGTTCAATGGACACATCTCCCTCCAAGAGACCCCTGGTGGCTAGAACTTCTCATTTAAATAGACTCAAGATCTTTACCTCAGATTATGTAAACTGTGATTGTGTTTTAGAACAATTAAGCTTTTGTATATGTGTAAATGGTCATGAAAATGTATTTTATAAAACATATGTACAGTCAACTTGTGCTGGTAAGGTCTACTCTTGGAATGGATTCCTACCCAGAAAGTCTTATCTGTGTCTCGGGGATGTTTTGTCTGTCACTGTCAGCAAGTGTCGCTCTGGAGAGTACAGCTTCCCACAGACTGAAAGGCTCCTGTGGACAGTATTGTAGCATGTATCGTTTATTTCAGTCTATAGACTCCATGCCTCACAAGTGGTATGTGGTCTTCCTGTTGCATTTCATTGGCCTCAGAGTTTCATAGCAGAGGACAGAAGAGCCTCTTTTCATGACATTACCAATGGCAACTGTGTCTACATTTAGTACTTTGTATTGGAGATTTTGAATGCCACAATCTGTGTAGATTTCTAATACCAAAGACAGAAGTAAATGTTTTCCATGGACTTTGTCTTGCCTGTCTGTAGCCCCTGTGTAATACGGTGAATTGGAATGGTATTTTACTTTGTAATATTTTGTAAATATGTCAATAAAATAGTTAATACTTGCATTAAGAGGATTTATCTCTTTCTATTTTTGTGTGTATGTGTGTATATGTATGCATGTGTGTGTGTGTGTGTGTGTGTGTGTGTGTGCGCGCGCGTGCACATGAATTTGTGCACATGTGTGGTGCTAGGGATAGAACTTAAGGTCTTCTGCATTCTTTGCAGATAATCTACAATTTCTTGAGGGTTGAAGATTCTTTCCTTTGTATGGTCCTGTAACACATACAACAACCTCATAATTATCAAAGGAGTATTAACCTTGGTTTTAGTGTGATTAGCTCAGGATTGCTATCAAATCTATAAAAAAAATCTTAAGATAAACACAATATTTACTAGTACCATATATTCCATATGTTAGTGAGATGCTCCATGGTGTTCTAAAGCCCTCATGGGCAGTTAAAACTACCACATTATCTCCTATCATCTATATTTTCAGGTGAGAAAACAGAGGCATGTTAGTAGGTTACAACATTCCAGAGGCCACATGGCTAGTAAGCATGTGACAAGAGATGGGGCATCTGGCTGTGGCCAGTATAACCACTGCACCATACTGCCACACTTTATACGGAAAGAGAAAATTTAGGAGTGTTTTGAAGCTTGCAGTTCCAAGAAAAAGTTATTTGATACTAAACAGTGATCCAGATAGTTTAAAATATGTACAGAATTCCAAATTATTTGGCTCCTCCTAGTCCCTGAAACTCCTCTTATGCAGAGACAAGTTTGGTCATTATCATTATCACTGTCACTATCAAGTAAACAATTGGGTAGTTGCTATACTAACTTTTTAATTCTTTAGACACAATTCAAGCTCATTTATTATATTGAAGTGGGAAGTTTGTAGGGTTTAAATGAATCCCGCTGGAAAAGGAATTGAATGAATTGGTGTCATAGGAAGACAGAGGTTTTTCACTAATTAGTTGTGGGTTCAAACCCTAGCTCTGCCACTGACTCTCCAGAACAGATGTTTCTTCATTTATGATAATAACAATTATAATGAGAGCTGAAGAAGAGACATCATATGAAAAAATACTATTTGTATGGGCTCTGGTGCATAGTAGGTATTAAAAAAAAAATCTGGTCTCTAGCATAATTGCCATCAGAGAGGCTTCACCCAGCAACCGATGGGAGCAGATGGAGAGACCCACAGCCAAACATTAAGAGGAGCTGAGGAATCCTGTGGAGGAGGGGGAGGAAGGATTATATGAGACAGGGGGGTCAAGGGTACCACAAGAAAATGGCCCACAGAATCAACTAACCAGGGCTCATGGGCATCATAGAGACTGAACCAACAACCAGGGAGCATGTATGGGTCTGACCTAGGTCCTCCGCAGAGATGTTGTGGTTGTGTAGCTTGGAGTTCTTGTAGGACAGCTAACAGCAGGGGCTGTCTCTGACTCTTTGCCTGCTTTTGGGACTGATTTCCTCCTATTAGGGTGCCTTGTTCAGCCTTAATGTGAGTGAATGTGCCTAGTCTTACTCGACTTCCATGGTTGGTTGATACCCCTGGGAGCTTGGAAGTCTCCCCTTTTTTGAAGGGAAAGAGAAGAGGAATAGGTCTGGAAGAGAGGGGAGGTAGGGGAAAGGGACTGGGAGGGTAGAAGGGAGGGGAAACTGTGTAGGAATATATATATATATATATATATATTTATATATATATATATACATATATTAGGTATTCAAAAAATTATATATTAACAGAAAAAATCTTGGTCTCACCCTTGCTTCAAGAACCATAAAACACGTACTCTGATGCCAAATTATAAGCTTGCTGTTATTATTCTGAATACAATTGATAGGCAGACTAAAAGATGTATGTTCAGAGAGATTAATATGCAAACCCATAAACAAGCTCAGAAGTGGCATTTAACAGCTCCACGTGATTTTAACTAAGAAGACAGAATATTCACTCAGCTCAGACTCATTTAGACTCTGTCCATGTGTCACTTTAGTTTGCACTAAAGCTAGCTTTATGGGATTGCTTGGACTCTGATGAAAATGTGATACACCTGTCTGGTCTGGCAGACTCTAGAAGGCACTTCTTTTAAGTAATGAACACTTGCCAGAACAGAGGTCAGAATGAATCTTCTCTCTCATTAGGTGCCATTGATTAGACTAGATTTTTTTGAGCGGGGGAGGGGGCTGTGACAGAAAAACAAAGTCCTTTTAAAGTACTCTAGATCCTGACTTAGAAAGTTCCAGAATTTCTGAGCACAGTGTGACTGCAATTAATTTTACAGGCACATAGCCAGATGGTAAGAACTCTCAGTACCAAGTTAGAATTCATACAAAGTCACCTCATATCCTATCTCATGAGTGTTGAACAAGATGAACTCCAAAATAGCCCAGTGTCCAAGCTGGGATCTGGCTTGTCCATGACGTGACAATAAAAGGTACTGGCAAAGTAAAGGCTCAGACCTACATTTCCTGACTCCAAGTCACATAAATGTCCTCTGAAGTACCTGAGATACTCTTAATTTTCTAGTTGATGCTACAGTTCCTCTGGCTTTTCTTCTGCCAATCACTCTGTAGGAAACTGCTGGGACCCTAGCTCAAGTAAAACTGTATCAGAGTGAGGGGTTTTTTGTTTGTTTGTTCTTGATTTTTGTTGTTGTTTTTTGAGACAAGGTTTCTCCATATATCCCTGGCTGTCCTGAAACTAGCTCTGTAGACCTGCCTGTGCCTCCTGAGTGCTGGGATTAAAGGCGTGCGCCATCACATCTGGCTCAGAGTGATAGATAATTCTTGCCACTCTGGCTGCCAGAATGTGTTGATGAGTTTGACTCTCAGTAGACCCTAACACAACTCTTGAGTCTGATCAAGGAGTGCTTGTGGATTTTTCTAGTGATCCACAAGACTTCTTTTCAGAGAGGACAAGAGAATTTGTGTGCACCAGTCATCGGTTGTGTGTTATCTCTTTTGTCCCACGTAATCATTCTGAGAGTCCACGAAGGATTGTTCTAATCTTGGAATCCTAAGATCTCTAGTTCTGGTTCTGTGAATCTTCTAACACCGGAGTTTTTCACTAAGGCTTTGGACTGTTTCAGTCTTTCATATGACCCATCTCTTTTTCTAAGATATGGCGAATGAGTGGTTGGGGATTTAAGTTTAGACCCAGCCGAGCTGTCTCTTCTATGTAACCCACTGTCTAAGGTTGCAAACGTTGCTCACACTGCTCATCCTTCTTCGTCTCCCATGGTATAATAACATGACGGCAGCACCTGGCAGCAGAGGACCGGATAGGGTAATATGTGTAAAGTGTGTAGAGAACTGTCTGGCAGACATGCAGCAAATGAAAGAGATTTTTTTTAAAAAATTTTAATTTGGCTACTATTTTAAATATACACACACAACCAAGTGCCACAAATTTAAAATGTTGACTTAGATAAGGAAATAAAAGTTCTCTTTGAACGTGTTTTTAGTCTTTGGAAGAAACATCTTGAGTTAACGTCACATCAGAAATGCCTTAAAAAACACTATGTGCCGGGCGGTGGTGGCGCACGCCTTTAATCCCAGCACTCGGGAGGCAGAGGCAGGTGGATCTCTGTGAGTTTGAGGCCAGCCTGGGCTACCAAGTGAGTTCCAGGAAAGGTGCAAAGCTACACAGAGAAACCCTGTCTCAAAAAACCAAAAAAACAAACAAACAAACAAAAAAACCACTATGCACAAGTGGAGTGCCAATCAAATGCTCTACTAGAGCATGGTGTATCAGTTATCTACTGCTATGTAACAAATTACCCCAAAACTTCACAGCTGAGGACAACATTTACTATTGTACCATTGCCATGGGTCAGGAGCCAAGGAGCAGATTAGCTGGTTATTTTCAGCTCAAGACTTCCCACGAGGCTTCTATCAAGGTGTGAGCCAGAGTTACAGTTACTTCCTAGCCCAGCAAGGGGAAATGTCTCCTGTGTAGACTTCACAAGGCTGCCTCATGACCTGGCAGCTTACTTCTCCCAAAATAAGCATCCAAAGGGAAAGTGCGAGAACATGCCAGATGACAGCTTCTGTTCTTACAACATTCTCAGAAGTGACATCCCATCACTTCCACATTGGGTTATTAAATCCAGCTTCCTCTCCAGGGAAGGGATTACACAAAGACAAATACAGAGGCCTAGGGATTCTAGAGGAATTCCTGATGGCTGCTTGCAGCAGATAGGTGAGCTGAAATGTCTTGAAGTCCAATAGGATGTCTGGCTGAAAGACATAGTTATTTTGAAAATAAATAAATGAATAAATAAATAAATAAATCTGTATTTTAGGTCTTAGTAAAAAGCAACCCCCTGAGGTCTCCTTAGAGCTATGTTTACTGAATAACACACTCACTCAATACCAGTTTTTACAGAGGTACAAGGATGGATGGAATGGGGGAGATCTCTTCAGGAGGACTCACATCTTTTCTTCTTCTCATTTGGGAAATTCCCTTCCTGAGGTCCAGAATGTAGGAAGAAGGAAAGTTACTCAGTATGTAATAGGTGGTATCTGTATCATATTTAAGGAAAGGAAAATAGAAACATTCCCTGGGCATGCCCAGGAAGGGACCATAGAAAATTTAAAACTATAAATTCTCTAAGTTTCTGGAAAATCACTTCTTCCTCTCCTTATTCATTCAGCAGATAGTCTCTTGAGTTCTTTCTGTATACAGTTCAGTTCTAGACATCAGAACACAATCACAAACCTGACACAATTCCTATATTTGAGGAGCTTTTATACTTATAGATTATAAACAGGAATAAACCAGAAAAATATGTAATGTGAGATACTGCTAAGTATTATTACTGGGAGGAGACACATACACAACACAACACAAAACACACACACACACACACACACACACACACACACACACACACACAAAATGAGGAGAGTGTTATTTGGCATAGGTGACCAAAGATGTCTCTATGAGTTCTATGAAATTTTTGTTTAATTTAGAAACCTAATTTAAGTGATAAAAGAAAAACAGTATGAATATCTGAGTGCTGAGTGTTTGGAGACCCTCAGGGGCCCAGAGCAGCTGGAGAAAGTGAGAAAGAAAAGAGGATAGCGGATAGCGGAAATGGAAATGGTAGATGTCATGTTGTGTCAGAAAAGAAAAGTGGGAGGGACTTAAGGGGGCTGTGAACTCATTTACATTTCAGAAAATTCACAGTGGACGTGGAATTAGCCCTGTGATATCAGTACCGCTACCATCCCCCAAACTCCTGTGTGCTTAGGGTCACCGTGGTAGCGACAGGAACTCATTATCTAAAAGTTCTAGAGGCTAAAGTCTGAGGTTCAGATACCAGCAGAGCAGAGCCGCTAGCCCACTGAAGGATGGCGCATGCGCATGAGCAGAGCCTGCGCCTAGAGGCTCCCTTCTAGAGTGTCTTGACTTGTTGCAGCACAGATCTAATTTGCAGCGCGTGTGTGCGTGCGTGCGTGCGTGCGTGTGTGTGTGTGTGTGTGTGTGTGTGTGTGTGTGTGTGTGTGTGTGTGTGTGTTTCAAATCACTACTTCTTATACAGGTATGAAGTCACATTGCAATAGAGTCCCATGCTACTCCATTATGACTCATTGTAATGAGTTGTGAGAAAACAGGTCACATTCTGAGAACCCAGGAATTAGCTGGGACATATGAATTTGGAGGGTAGAGCACAGTTCAATTTATATTTATTCTCTTCCTTTTTTTCAGATTATTAGAAACATTTTTAAAATGCAGGTGTTTTAACAGATACTGAAAGGGCCAAAGTGCATGGGAAAAGGGAAGTGAGCCTAAGAGAGGTTTTCCTTTTTATCAGGCTGCATGGAGCACCTGTCAGTCTGTCTGGCTCAGCCCCACTGTAACAAAGGTTTGGAGCTGGTAGGAAAAACCAGCTCTCCTGGAGACAGTACTGCTCCCCCTATGTATTCCTCAGCTTCTCAGGCCAGCATTTCACCTAGAGAATTACCTCCTTCTCTCTCCCCATGTGTCAGGATCACACATCCTCTTGCCAGCAGGGGAAAGTTCCTGGGTATTTGTGTGAGTGAGCTCATTAGGAACAAGCACCCCATTTAAATGAATTAATGAAACACTCCTAAATTCTGTGCAAATTAGGCCTGCATAATATGTGGAAGGGAAGAAAACTGTGCTGTGGTTCTACAGGAAAGTGGGAAATGCCCTCAGCATTTATTACACTTAATGATTAGATATTGTTGCTTAGTGGTTTGAAGGAGAAAATTTGCATTAATAATATCTGAAGCAATGAATATAAATTTGTGTTGAAAAGATGTTTCTTTTACCTTTATTCAGCTTACCTGGTCCACTCATTACCTGATTTAGGTTTTGTTTTTCTATCTTGTTTTTAAGGTCCTACCTGAAATGGGACATTGAGTGGATAATTGAGGAGGGGCTGACAGAAGATAAAGGTGGCAGATAAACCCTCAATTAATAACCCTGGAATGATGCATGTGGTTATTTAACATCACTTCAAAACTGTTCAACAGAAACGTCTAGTGTCCCTTCTTGAGACTTCTCAGCACAGCCCCAGACACAATTCAAACCATGCAATGAAAACTTTTTTTTTTTTAGTTCATATAGATTGCATTTTGTTGTTGTTATTGTCCTCTGCTTATGAATCTTTATGGTCACCTGGCCAGCTATTTTTAAGACAACTAATTTCATAGTTCTTAGGATATATATTTATTTGACTGCTGCAGTTCTGCAGTAGAGCTAATGAGGAGAAGAAAAGTTCACCAGACTGAGGAATACAGCAAACCAGGTCTAGTCTTACCTCTTCTGCTAACAAACTGAAAGGTTGGGAGTAGAATCCCAACCCTCTCCTGGGCTGTTTCCATTTCCTAGAGCCAGACACCAGCTCCAGTGACTCTTGTGTCAGCTCTTCTCGAATGCCATCACTGAACATCGGGACACTCAGTGAATAATCCGGCTATGGTACATTCACATGGAGCCATGTTTGTAGATGGGATAGAGAATTGAGGTACAAGTGAAACTTTGAAAGGCAGATGGTTTGAATTGGTTCCTTCTTAACATCACCATCTCTTCCATCTCACTCCAAATTCAACTAGATCTCACCTAGGCCAATGTCTAGAAATGGTGTCACCCACAGTGAACTGGGCCCTGCTGTGTCGATAATACTCATGTCAGTTCTCAGAGATAAGCCAACGGAACAGCCTGAAAGTACAGTTACTTGAGACTCTTTGTAGGTGATTCTAGGTTGTATCGAACTGACAGTTAATGCTCACTAGGGCGTCTTGATGCAGAATAATAAGAATGTTGCAATAGTGTAGAATGAAACAAGATTTTATCTGTTTATTCAAAGTATCGTCATGGCTTGTAGGTGTAAGCTTCACTAATGGGGGAGACAAGAGCATAACCAGGGATGCCAGGTAACCACTATTGTGTAGCCCAGGTAAGAAATCCCAGTGCTTCATATTATATTATAGCATATTATAATGTACTTTATTATACTACATTACATTATAACTTTGCCAGTGACTTAAATATAGGCTTATAAGAGAAAGAAACATGGGAGTTTTTCCTCAATTTTTATTCTTTCATTCTTTCACCATGTTCTCTGAGGATCCAGTGTTAACTTTTGTTCAAACAGTGATCTCAAAAGCATGAGACAAAAAAATGTTTTATAAGTGATGCTGGCATTTTTGGTTTATGATACTTTCTTTGTGCCATGATATACATGGTTAATTGTGAGCATCTGACTGAGGGTGGGGATGATAAATCAATTGATCACTTATACGCATATTAAGCTTGACTTGTCTGTTCAACATTAAGTTAAAATGTCAGGTGTAAGAGAAAAAGCTTGGTTTGAGGAGAGAGGTTGGGGTAGAAGAAATACCTAAGTGTTGCATATTTGAAGTTATGGGACTAGATGAAATTTTCTTAGCAAATGGTTATAGGAGGACAAGTAAGCCCTTGGGTACTTCACTATTTAGAATAGGTTAGAAATATTTCAGCAATGGAGATAATTAGAGTAGACTGTCTACCAACTTTCCCCAACACACCTACTCATCTACTTATATCTGCTCCAGCATCCTCAGCTGTTGCTATGGGAACTGTGTCTGTGCTCTGCAAAGCCCACCATTTCTCTTACTCATGGAACCTATTCTTCTGAGCTCTAGGACATCATGGCAAACTGTCCCTCTTCTATTTTGCAAATCAAACAATTCATTTCTATCCCAAACTCTTCCATAGGACATAAATATCTTCCTTTAAAAAAATTAAAAGAGCAGTCCCTTTGTCCTCTCCATGGTTTACTTTTTTTTTTTGCTTTAAATTTTTTATTGATAAGAAAATTTAGCTTAGAGATTCATGGTAACCACTGACTTACACAAATCGTTAAAGGCAAAATGATGTCCTTGTCAGCAGTGGCCAGTGAGTGCTCTGGCTGCCAACATTTATTAGTTGAGTCTATTAAGATCTTTAGAAGTAATGATATTGTTATTTGATGAATCCAGTGATTAATAGCGAGCTCAGTGCTAAATACAGACAATGTGGAACTACTTTTATCCTCTCTAAATCAAATTCCCCCCAAACAGCTTGCTTAAGTTGCTACCATTGATTTCTGCTCTTTTGTCCTCACTCGGGTTTGCTCCCCTCTGGCTTTTGATTTCAATACTCTGTAAAACCTTCTTCCAAAGCTTCCACACAGCCGTATCCAAAGGTCAGCTCTCAGCAGCATTTAAATTGCTGATGATCTCTTTCCTTCTAGAAAATGCTTCACCTAGCTTCCAAAAGAGCTTGTTCTTATTCTTTTTCTCATCTTAGTAGCTGCTATTTGCTGGGCTTGAGAGATATTCAATCTTGCCTGTGAACTTCACTGAATTGAGAAACACCTATGAGATTACTAAAGTGTACCTCTGGATGTGACTGTGAGGGAATGCATTTTCAGAGAGAATTAAAAAGGGTAGCCCTTACCTGAATCTTGGCGTTATCATTTCATAAGCTGAGACCTGAACAGAATGAGGAGGATGAAGAGCAGGCACACATAGTCTACTTCCTGGCACCATTATATGAACTGCTTTGCCCTCTCACACCTCTCTTGCCGTAACAGTCTGGAAAAATGACATTAAATAACCCACATCTCTTACTCTCATAGAACACGATACTGTAGAGATGGATAATGGTATTTTAGAAGACCAGTGAAGACAGTTTCTCAAGAAACTGTGGGTGTTCATTTGGTCACGATAGGCTGAAGATAAGTGACCCGGGAGTTGTGATTAACCACTGAATTAGGCAGTTACCAAGTTGATGGTGAGTTTTAGTGGAGAAATAGAAATGAAAATATTTGGAATGGGTTCCAGATCAAATTCTAAGTTCTAGAAAGTGTAGTCAGCCCCTGATAAAACACTTAAGGTAGGCCCACCTACCCTTACTTTTTCTGAAATATTTTTCTGTGCTCTTTGTTTTCCAGTTCCCAGTTTTGATGGTACTCCTTAGAAAGAACTCTTTGTTCACCCTGTCTAAATCACTTCTCATTTGTCACATTTCCTCACAGGCCCATCTTGTTTTTCTCCACAGCATTAGCATACTATAATTATAAAGTTAGTATTTTTAAAAATATCCTCTACTTTATCGCTGTTCCACTATTCTTTAAGCTTCATTAAAGCTGTTTGGGGAATCTTTGGAAGGAGTTTCTAGAATGTCACTGGTACAATATACTGATTTTTTTGGAATGGAGGGAATTTCTTTCTCTGGGGTGGTGCTGCATTGAGCCACATCAATTTGGTAGACAGAATTTCATTTCCCAGAATTGCATCAGCTTTATGACTCCTAAGTACAGTTGCTAAAATGAGTTTTGGAAAAATGAAGTAAAGTAGTAGTTACAGAAGTTCTCACAGCCAAGGCTATGGAAAATGGATAGGATTAAAAGTACCAGAATGAGCCTGTATGGGCCTGAGCTAGGTCCTCTGCATTGATGTTATGATTGCACAACTTGTTACCCTTGTGGGACTCCTAACAATGGGAGTGAGGATTGTCTCTGACTCTTTTGCCTGCTTTTGGGGCCCTTTTCCTCCTGCTGGGCTGCCTCACCTGGCCTTGATATGAGAGTATGTACCCAGTCCTATTGTAACTTGTTACACAGTATTTGGTTGATATCCCCAGGAGGCCTGCTCTTTTCTGAAGGGAAATGGAGGAAGAGTGGATCTGGGGGAGAGGGGAAGTCAGGGGAAAGGAATGGGAGGAGTGGAGGGTTAAATAAATAAAAATTATCAAGAAGATTCTAGATTGCCAGTTCTCTTACCCCTCTTTCTTTTAATAATAATAATAATAATAATAATAATAATAATAATAATAATTTTTTGGTTTAGCGCTTTTGTATGGCTAGTTGACCTGACTCATTGACTCACGAGTTCAGATATTTAGTTATGGATTCACAAAGGTGAAAGGGCACAGAGTTCACAGTCTAAAACAGCTTTACCAAAGGGTTTTTTTTTGTTTGTTTTTGTTTTTCAGTCTTAGTAGCCCCATATGTTTCCCCAAACGCCAGTGTTTTGGGAGAACTGGCCAGTCACTTCATGTATTTTCTTTCAGCACTCCCTTTTCTAAATCTACAGAACTTCCCACAACTATATAAAGTTCTAATTTTATAATAGGTTTCTCTTAGAAAATAATCAGAGTGGCTCTAGTTTTCTGATTAAAGCGTGATTATTTAGATTGTTGTGCATGGGCTCTGCCACGGGAAATTCTTCTACTCCTCAAGGCTGATCTAAGCATAGGCTCTGACTTTGCCTAACCTGTGGATAGCAGGGACCTTCCTTGAGGGCTGAATGTGGCACCATTCCTAAAGATAATCAACCTGCTCTCTGATTACATTGGATCATTTCCATCACGGGAGGCAGAGCTTATTCTTACTCTTCTCTAGATGCGGATTTGTCCTTTAGGCTCACAGTATTGCTGCCCAAACCACCACCGAATAGACTTACAGAATGTCCTACCCCTAGCCCGTAGGGCATTATTTCTACCCTAGCCATTACTTTTTCTAACAAATTAGGTATAACAATGGTAGGTGTGGATATAACTTATTTGTATTACCATATGTGAAAGCAGATGGCCTGGTAAACCTAGACACTCTTACATGGTCCATCTGTCTGGCAGTGCTGCAGAGATGGAGTAATATATTCCAATATGTAGTATATACTGTGGATCATCAACCAATATGCATCCTTTTTTTCCAGTGGAGGTGGGGGCCTGTAGGTAAAAGCAGACAACTAGAGATGAGCATGAGAAGGTGATAGCACTCTCCTGACTCCAGTCTGTGATCTTAGCTTCCTGTATGCCACAATGTGATGGATCCCCACCTCGTGTCCTCAGCAGCATGTCTTTCCTAATGTGACACACTGAAATATCTCTGAAACCATGGACACAACGCAGTGTCTGTCAAGTAAATAACAGAAAGTTGGTATCGAGGAGTGGAGTAAATATGGCCGTAAAAAGCCGGACTGTGCTAATTGTTTGGCCTGTGCTGATTTGTGGTCAGAGTTTGGAGAAGTTGGGAGATGCACACTAGAAAACCTTTAGGATGCTGCATGGTCTATTTAATGGAAAGTTCTTGGGAATTTTAAAGATAAGAGTTCTAATGGAAATGTGGACAGTAAAGACCATATTCACACAATTTCAGACAGGAGCAAGGCCTCTCTTTATAGATGGCCTCTAGGAAATTCTTGTTATATTATAGAAAACAATATGGCTATGTTTTAACTTCATCCTGAAAATTTGAGTGAGACTGAATTCAAAAGTAATGTATGGATTAGAGAGATGGCTCAGTGGTTAGGAGCAGTGGCTGGTCTTCCAATTCCCAGCACCTATATGGTGGCTCATGATACTGTAAAACTGTAGGTCCAGGGTATCCAATACCTCCTTTTGACTTCCACAGACACCAGGCACATAAATGATTCACAGACATAGATGCAGACAAAATACCTATACATATGAAATTTAAAACATAAAAAGACCCAGGTTTCAAACAAACAGCTAACTCATGCAATGAGCACAGGACCTGGTACCACTGCCTAGATGCCTCCCAAACAGATCAAGCCAGTCAACTGTCTCACCTATTCAGAGGGCCTGATCCAGTTGGGGGCCCCTCAGTCTTTGGTTCATAGTTCATGTGTTTCCATTCGTTTGGGTATTTGTCCCTGTGCTTTATCCAACCTTGGTTTCAACAATTCTTGTTCATATAAACCCTCCTCTTTCTCGCTAATTAGACTCCCGGCGCTCTACCCGGTGCCTAGCCATGGATCTCTGCATCCAGACCTGGGACTTATGCAGGGACGCTTGGCTCAATCTGGGAGGAGGGGACTGGACCTGCCTGGACTGAGTCTACCAGGTCGATCTCAGTCCTCGGGGGAGGCTTTGCCCTGGAGGAGGTGGGAATGGGGGTTGGGCTGGGGGAAAGAGGAGGGGGGCAGGAAGGGAGAGAACAAGGGAATTCGTGGCTGTTATGTAGAACTGAATGGTATTGTAAAATAAAATAAAAGGAAAAAAAAAAAAAACATAAAAAGAATAATGGACTAGTTCGTTTGTTGGAAGAAATTTTAAGAAAGTATAGCACTCAGGCAGGTGTCAAGGATATTGCTTAGCGCTCGTGGTGCTTTGGATAAAACTATCTCCCGTAGGCTCCGGTATTTGAGCACTTGGTCCCCAGTCCATGGTGCTCTTTGAGAATGTTATGGAACGTTTCAGAGGTGGCACCTGGAAATGCACCACTATGGGTGGCCTTGGAATTTAGAGTGCATCACCTGTCTTACTGTTTTCTCTGTCTGTGTCCTGTGTGTGGATGAGGATGTGATCAGCAAGCCTCTCGCTCCTGTTTCCATACCTTCCCCGATTCAAAGTTCCCATGGCTTCCTGCCATGATGGACCCTATCCCTCTGAAAACCGAAGACAGAAAAAGCTCTTTAACTCTTTTCTAAGTTAATTTTCATGTAGTATTTTATCATAGCAACAGAAAAGCCACTCATACACTGCTTTATCCAGGGTTGCTGTGAAAAATGTGGGCAAAACTAGAATAGGGTTTCAAAATAATGACTTTTGACCATGAAAGCAGTATACTTAAACAAGTGGACAAAATGGCGGTCATTGTTAAAGAACTTGGTGCTGTCAGAGAGAATGGTAGACTTTGTAGTAGGACAATAGAAAACGAAAGAAAGAAAGAAAGAAAGAAAGAAAGAAAGAAAGAAAGAAAGAAAGAAAGAAAGAAAGAAAGAAAGAAAGAAAGAAAGAAAGAAAGAAAGAAAGAAAGAAAGAAATCTGATTTGCCGGGCGGTGGTGTCGCATGCCTTTAATCACAGCACTCGGGAGGCAGAGGCAGGCAGGCGGATCTCTGTGAGTTCGAGGACAGCCTAGTCTACAAAGCGAGTTCCAGGAAAGGCGCAAAGCTACATAGAGAAACCCTGTCTCGAAAAAACAAAAACAAAAACAAAAAGAAAGAAAAAGAAATTCCTTGAAGGCAAGACTCCACTCCTCAGAAGCTCCTGAGCATAAAAATACAAACTCATTTGAAAGTCTTTCTTTTGAAGTAGTGGTTGGTTCTCAACCTTCCTAATGCTGCAACCCTTTAATACTGTTCCTCATGTCGTGGTGACCATCAACCATAAAATTAGCTTGTTGTTACTTCATAACTATAATTTTGCTGCTGTTATGAATACTAATATAAATGATTTTAGAGATAGAGGTTTGCCAAACGGGTTGTGACCCACAGATTGAGAACCACTGCTTTAAAAAGAAACATTTCCATTTCAAATAGGACCCATTAAGAAAGTGTTTTCACAGGTTTGGCTATACAAGCACTCAGAAATCACTGTAACCATGAGACAAGTGCAGAGAGTCAATTTTCTTTTTTTTACTACGTGGGTTCTAAAGATCAAACCCAGGTTGTCAGGCTCTGTGGCAGGCACTTTTACTCCATGGATCCATAGCTACTTCTTAACTTGGTGGCAGAATTGAACACTATAGACTTAGTGCTAGATTTTCAGACATTCAATATAAGAATGTAAGAATGGTTTGTACCAAGTTCCAGAAAAAAGCCTGCAAGTCCAGGCAACGTGCATCAGAATTAAATTCTTTGCATAGGTCTCCTAAGCAAACTATGTGTAAGGTTTTGAAGATGAACATTGAGTTGTAGCAGAGTCCTCAAGATATTAGGCATGCAAGGAATTTGGGATCTTTGTCAAGGAAAGCTGCAGACACTGAGTAGAGCCGGCACAGAAGAGAAGAGAGTCCATATGTGCTACAGGTGGCAGGACCTTAGAAGTGGGGCTAAGCCCATTTCAGTTCACATCAGAGCACTATGCACTCACTCCAGATCCTATCCATGGAGGTGCAAGACTAATTGGGGTGTATTGTAAGAAATTAAAAAGAGTAAAATAAAAGTATGTTGTATTGGGTTTTAGTCTTGCTTTCTCTTGCTCTTTTCCTATTCATCCCTTTGGAATGGGGAATAATTGTCATGTACCACTGTGTACTACAAGTGTGTAACTGTGAAAAGAATTCAAGAGTTCATAGCTAAAAGCTTCCCTTGAGTTTCTCAGAAAAGACAATGAGCTTTGGGGGGCATTTTTAATACTTTAGGGACTAAAGGTATTTCACACCAGGAGTCCCCTATGTGGATTATTAGTAGAAAGTTTGAATCTAAAATTTGCCCCCCCCCCTTTCCTCGTTCATGTTTGAGTGACTGACTCCCTAGCTGGTAGCACTTGCTTTTTCATGTCCAACTTTGGATTGATGTGTGGAGGAAAGGCCACCAAGCCTCTGGAAGGTGGGACTAGCTAGCTGCAGGCTGTAAGCAGGAGTGTAGGTTGAATGTAAGAGCCTGAGTCTTACTTATTTTTGTCCAGTTTCTCATATCTAGACTACTGTGTGATTCATGTCTTCCACAGGTTCCAATCACCATGAGCCTAGCAACTCCATTATGCCAGATATGCAGTGACAGGCGAAAATTCCTGAAACTGGGGGCTAAAAAAAACCTTGTTTCTCTTAATTAGCTTCAGTCAAGTATTTTGTTGCTGAAATTTGAAAGTAATGACTACATCTTACATGTCAGTATTTAAGTCACAGAATAAAAAAATAGGCATGTAATTCAGATAGAAATAAGAGTTGAATAAAGGGGTATATAAGATTTCTTTTATATCTTCGAGGGGAAGAGGTCATATATTTTCAACTAACTTTATCATGTTCTATATTTTGCTGTTATCTGTAGGTATTAAATATGCTAAAAAAACAAAACAAAACAAAACAAAACAAAAAACAGGAATACCAGGAAGTCTGCTGTAAAGCAGTTTTTCGTAGAAATAGTTGCATAAAAAAGATCTGAACAATGGTAATTTATTTTTTGGCGGCAGCAGGGGTGTAGGGGGGAGGGGGTTCGAGACAGTGTTTCTCTGTGTAGCTTTGCGCCTTCCCTGGAACTTGCTTTGTAGACCAGGCTGGCCTCGAGCTCACAGAGATCCACCTGCCTCTGCCTCCCGAGTGCTGCGATTAAAGGCGTACACCACAACCGCCTGGCTGAACAATGGTAATTTTAATAGACAGAAGGGGGAACATCTTATGGGATCGCACTCCAGGACAAGAAACTACAGGAAACTGATGACTACTGAGAAAGAAGAGTTAGGCTTGCCCTGGGATAAGCCCCCTGATGGGTTGTCCAATACAAAGTGATCAGCCCTGCCTGAAAGCCATATATATATAAAAGCAAACAAACAAACAAACAAACACAAAATGGGCAGAAGTTTGTGTGTGCTTGTGTGTGTGTGTGTGTGTGTGTGTGTGTGTGTGTGTGTAAAACAATAATTATTGAAGAAAAAGAGGCTATCAACTTGAGAGTGGAGAGGACATGGAAAGAACTGGAAGAGGGGTGTAGCTGGAGAATTTCTCTCCAGCTCCCACCGCCAAGTCCCGCTAGTCCTGGAGCCCACTTATAAAATAAACACACAGACTCTTACATTATTTAAACTGCTTGGCCATTAGCTCAGGCCTATCGTTGTCTAGCTCTCACTCTTATATTCAGTCCATTTCTATTAATCTTTACTTTGCCACGTGGCTCGTGGCTTACCAGTACTTTACATCTTCCTTGTCCTGGTGGCCGTTCCAGGCAGTCTTCCCTCTCCTTCCTCCTTTCTCCATACTCCTCTCTGTTAGTCCCGCCTATACTTCCTGTCTGGCTATTGGCCAATCAGTGTTTATTTAATTATAGCGATATCCACAGCAAGGGGCTTTGTGATGGGCTGAATAGAGGAAAGGAAAGGGGAAAACAATGTAATAATATATATTCAAATATATATATATATATATATATATATATATACAATTATATGTAATTATATATACAAAATATATAAAAATAAAACATAAGTAAAGTGAAAGAAAACAAACAAACAAGATGCTAAGGAGAAGCATTGCGATGGTAGGTTGACCTGGAATGACCGTGGTGGTTTCTCTTGCTTGTCCACATGACAGGTTCTGGAATCATCCAGGAGAGAGAAATCCAGAGAGACGTAAAGTGTAAGACCTACCCTCAGAGTCGATGTCACTTTCTAACAAAAAGCCCAGACATAAAGAGGTCCTAGGACACAGCAGTACTGCCTGCCTTCCTTGGTATCTTCCTGAGCCAGTGTGCTGGATGCTGGTGCTAGCATCCTCACTGCCAGCATCCTCACTGCCAGCAGACAGAATACCATACCATCTACTCTTGGAATGGTCCAGGCCTCATCACCAGATATGGACTGCAGAAGCTTTAAGCTTTGTAATCTGGGCAGCTGAAAGTGCTGTGTTTATCCAGCATGCAGACAGTTGGACTATCCAGGGTAAGCCAATCTACTAAATCCTCTTTTATGAGATATATTTATACATTATATCAGTTCTGTTCCTCTAGAGATCCCTACCTAATAAAACGACTTATGCTGTACGATGCTGCATTGTTTTGGTTACTTTAAGCAACACATTTCCCACAATTCTTTTCTCCATGTGTTTTCAGGTTACAACTGAGAAGGTGAGAAACTTGCATGGGATCTGGAAGCTAGAAAGGAAGCAGTGACCTTGATCTCCTAGTGAGATAACTGGTACAGAGGAGCCCAGTAACTTCCAGCTTATCTCTACTTGCCCCTTACTTCTAGCTCATCTTTCTGCTCACTGGCTTGTTGACCAAAGGCGGTGCCCAGATCTCATATTCCTCTGTGGATTCTCAGAGGTGGTGGTTACAGAGGCAGAGAACACCTTTCCACAGGCTTTCTTCCTGACATCTGTCAGTCCTTTTCAGTGCTGTAGCCTGATTATGACTTGTTTCCAGCTTCCCTCCCCCAGACATTTACATCTGCTGTGGCTTGGAGTCTAACTGTTAAAACAAATCCCTTAGTGCTCATGGTGATTCTCCCTGCCACACTCATTGACTCACTGAAATTATCCATGAAAATATCTGTAACTTTCGTTAACTTCTATACCGAAATGGGCCTAAATAGCCGTATGTTTTCATGGTAGTCCTATCCGTTATCATATGAAAAAATATACAAACACAGTTTACTTTTATTCTTGAGGCTGATAATAAAGAGAAGGGCAAGTATCAAATATTTCCTCAGTTAAATTTTGAGGTGTTGCTGTTGAAACAAATTTGCTTCATGTTGGTGATCATCTTGCCTCAGCATCTTTTTTTTTTTTTTTTTTTTTTTTTTTGGTTTTTCGAGACAGAGTTTCTCTGTGTAGCTTTGCGCCTTTCCTGGAGCTCACTTGGTAGCCCAGGCTGGCCTCGAACTCACAGAGATCTGCCTGGCTCTGCCTCCCGAGTGCTGGGATTAAAGGCGTGCGCCACCACCGCCCGGCATTTGCCTCAGCATCTTAAGTGCTGAAGCTATAGATGTGTGCCACCATGCCCACAACTTTGGATATTTTTGTGTTAAGTTGCTAGGCATTGGAAAGACAAACAAAATGTCTAGTGTTTTACTAGATGCCAGAGTGAGAAGAGCCCCAAACCTCAGACCATATATTTAACATGATTATTTTAAAAGAGGCAAAGGTTAAAAAAAATCCTTACTGGTGATGCTAACAATACTTTATGCATTGCACATTGTTCTAGTGAATTATTACTTGTCCTCCAACATCAAATCATCATTCATGGTTATTTGGCATTTTCTCTATATCACCTTTCTGCCTTGCTGGAGAGTAAACCTGTGTATCAAGATCCAATTATCCATCTCTTGAATCATAACTATAAAGGACAGCAAACAATGAAGGATGACATTTTGTTAAAAAATTTCTGAAAGGCAATCCAAGAATATTTAAAAGAAATAGAAATAAATTACCGAATAGTCAAGTGTTTGTAATTTGAGTTTGAATTATGAGAAGAGAGTGATTTTTCATGCAATTTGATAGAATATACAGGAATTGTATTGGTGAGGTCCCCAGAGAAGTCCCATGGTACATAAGTAATGAAGAGTTGACTAAGGAATGTGATCACAGATCCCCAGCCAGAGCTAAGTGATAACAGTGAACCTTGCTAAGGCCTCCTGGGCTAGGAAGACTGGAGAACAAAGGTCAGACAAAGGAGCAAGGAGACTGCATGGAGAGCTGAAGGAGGCTAGATGGGAATTTTGAGGTGGGTCACTGCCCAATTATAACCTCAGAGATTTTGACCCCTGCTGAGGAACAATCTTTTTGTACACTCTGATTATATATTACTCTCATTGGCTAATAAAGAAGCTGACTGGCCTGTAGCTGAACAGAATAAGGTCAGGCAGCAGAGAAGGCAGGGAGGAAGAAGGACGAAGTCAGAGGAGTCACCAGCCAGATGGAGAATGAATGGATGGGACACACAAAATGGGACAGAGCTAAGAGCTACGAGCCTTGGGGAAGCAAAAGATGAATAGTAATGGGTTAAGTTGTAATAGCTAGTTAGTAATAAGTCTGAGCTATTGGCTGAGCATTTATAAGTAATCTTAAGTCTCCCTGTCGATTATTTAGGAGCAGGCGGTCAGGATAGGAAAACTCCACCAACAGACCCCTAGAAACGTGGGCTTTGACTTCCATGCCTTCCTCCCTCCCATGCTCAATCACGGGGTATGAGACTGTATTTGGTGCAACATACACACCTGGGGCTTAGAGCAGAATTGGGAAAATCAGGGAGTAGACCTAGTGCCAACCGGAAATGTCTGCTCTAGACATTGGATCTAGGTATAGATGGAAGATAAAACCACCATTTCTAGTGGTACCTTTCCTGCTGTGAATGTGCCTGATGTGAAATATTTCACTCTATAGGACACAGGCAGGCACTATATAAGTTCTGTACCAAGGTTTGAAAGATAGTAAGTGCTCACTCAAAGGGAAAATCATTTGGCTTGAATGTTTCAACGTATATTTTGTATTTTTTATATTTTTAAAAATATAAAGACATGAGTTTTTAATATAGCTACAGTATTTTATGAAATCAAAACTCACTGCTCTCATCAGGAATCATCCAGTTAAAAAAACCTGAACAAATAATAAAACCATTGTCATTAGGAAAATTAATTGAAGAGCATATAACATTTGATGATGCCTACACAGTGATTCCTGGTCTTCTTAAATAAATTAAATTGGATATTGCCTTTTCCTCTTTCAACTTTAGTGTTTTCATTGAATGTCACAGCATTCTAAATATCAAATGATTCTAATGAGAAAAACAATTCAAGCCATTTTAATCAAAGAAATGGCATTCAATAACGCAGAAAGTCTACGTGGAATGATTTGTGCTGGGAATTAACAAGATTTCCCTCTGGCATAGGGTAGGCAGAAGCTCAGCTTCATCTCCCTGCCCATCTGTTGGCAATGGCAGGCTGGGATTTCCCATGACTAAGAACTGGATCCCTTGATTCTGCCTGTCACTAGAAATGGTAGGTCACTGTTCTGTCATAACACCTCTGGGGTAATTTGTTTGTCCTTGACCAAACCACTTGGTTACTGTCTGCTGATGTCTGCTTTAGGATCTTGTCCACCTTTGGTCTTTTTCCTACTCTATGCTACTGAATAAAATTTTTGCATGGAAGGCCATAACCATCTTCTTGCACCTTCAGAAGGAAGAGGATCCTGGTTAAAAAAAAAAAAAAAAAAAAAAAAAAAAACCATTTGGGGCTGGAAAGATGGCTCTGCAATTAAAATTCCATACTATTCTTTCAGAGAACCAGGATTGGGTTCCTAATACCCACATGGTGGCTCACAACTGCCTGTAGCTCCAGTTCCAAGGGATCCAAAGCCCGCTTAGTCTCCAGGTCTCCTCCATGCATATGCTGTGTAAGTGTGTGCACAGAGACTCACATATAAACCAAAAATCAGTACCTATTAAGAAGTTTATTTCTCAAAGTTTCTACCTTATTTCTTCCTATGTAGGAAGGTAAGCTTGTAGAACTTGAGAGAAGTATTGGAGTGGAGGAGAAGAGAGATGCATTCCTTCATAAGCAAAATATTCCTTTGTAGTATCCTGTTTCACTGATGGAGTTCATACAGACTGCATTGTGAACCATAATATTACGAAACATAAAAATAACCACATTTTATACATTTGAAAGAAATGCAGCTCTGTGAAAATATGCTATATCTTTATGTGTCCTTGGAACATGATTATAAAATGTTATCTGAGAAACTTACCTATCAAATTATACACATATATAGCATATATTTATAAATAATGAGCATATGTGTTTTTGTGTGTGTATTTTTGTACACACACACACACACACACACACTCACACATGCACACACACACACAAACACTCATGGGTGCACACCTAACATGATTATGAAGGTATGAATCCTGAGAAATAAACTTTCTAGAATAAGTTTTACCAAGAACAGTCAAACCTTGGTGTGCCATGACTCTGGAATCCAGTGTCAGGAAATTACCCTGATCTTCATGCAAGAGGAACATCTTCATGGATGTACACAAACATAGAGCCACAAAAGTGTTCATTGCAAGAGCACCTGCCAGTCTTAAAAGTCAGGATGAACCTAAATATTCATTAGCTGAGAAGTTGCTGAGTAAACTTTGGCATAGCCAAACCTAAGCCAGTGCTTCAAATATCTGTTGACTGACTAGCCACTATTTTTCATGTTTATCTTCTAAAAGAATCTACATTTTGTTAGGATATTATTTTAGACACTCTTAACTCACTTATTGCTGGTCCTTGAAATTAGTGGCAACGTTTTTTTGTTTTTGTTTGTTTGTTTTTGTTTGGTTTTACGAGACAGGGTTTCTCTATGTAGTTTTGATGCCTGTCCTGGATCTCTCTCTCTGTAGACCAGGTTGGCCTCGAACTCAAAAAGATTCGCCAGGCTCTGCCTCCTGAGTGCTGGGATTAAAGGCATGGGCCACCATCACCCAGCTAGTGGCAAAGTTTCAATGAAGTGTTAATAAAAATATGTATTTAGTAAATGTTTGTTTTTGAATGAATAAATACACTAACATAAATATATATTTGCAAAGAAATATGTTTGTTCAGATCATGTATAGACTTTTCTTCTTGCTATTAGTTCCTAACTCAAACAGTACAACTACCCACATAGCATTTATACTGTATTTGGTATTATACGTAATCTAGGAACGCTTTGAAGTACGTAGAATGATGTTTATAGGATACATGCAAATATCCATCATTTTATGTTGGGTTCTTGTAGATACTGGCATCCAAAGTGGCCCCAATCCCCTGTAGTCAGCTAGGGAGACCTGAGCATCATCTGCTTTCAGAGCAACTGCTGATTTGCTTAAGCCAATCTCGATATGCCTATTTTTTTCTTTCGCTGTACAGTTATTGGGTCAGGTGCTCAGGCTTAGGCAAGCTATTTGTCCATAATGCTTCTTATCAGGATTGACTTTCTTAAACTCTGAATTTCCCTGGAGCTCAGGTTTCTCTCATTAACATCTCCCAGTAGAATACAATAAAGTGAAACTTGGAATATGGCAGGAAGGAAGCCCACTTCCCAATGATGTCCACACACCTGTGTCTTGCAGCTGCCTACATCTCTGAACCCATGTGCTTCCTTATAAGACAGTGGAGACCCTAGGCACCTTGCTCACTGTGAGAGCATCACAGACGCCCTTCTGACCTCCTGCTCCACATTTCTTGTCTCTGACAGCACTGTCACCCATCTTAGAGGGCTGAGCATTCTCAGACACAGATGATTATTTTTGTCGTTACTTCTGCCCAGAATCAAGCATCTAGTTAAAGACTCTAGTAAAGTGCATCTCAGCATTCAATTCAGATCCCACCTGCTCACACCCCAGGTCTTTGACACCGTGCCTCTTGCTTCCTTAGGAACAAAGCCTGACAAGATTCCTGACAATGGAGATTCGATTTTCAAACAAGAGGAGCTGAATAGGAGCTGAGGAACGGAAGAGCTATTTTTGACTCTGATACTTTCTAACTGTGACCATGGGTAAATAAATTCACCCCTCAGGACCCCTGTTAACTCATCATAAGGAGAGTCTGAAATAGGTGTTCTCAGGAGGCACATCCAATTTTAGCAGTGCTATGTATGTGTGAGACAAAATCGTTGGTAGTTTTTTACAAACTTGATCTTTATGCAACCTAAGGTCAACCCTGAAATGTCTTTATTCACATACATCTTTTAAAATATGCCCTTTAATAATTTCATACAGAGCATAAAGTATGAAAAAATAACAATTAAAATGTAGTTCTTGGAATAGCAAGGTCCAGGGCATATTATAAACTGACCTCTATGAAAAGTGCTGATATTATATCTTATTACACCCACAAACGTGCGATTTTATGTAGCCGAACCTAATAAAACATTAAAATGAACAGAAATTAAATGTGCTGTATCTATCCTAAAACATCAGCAAATTAGAAATAAACTGATATAGGAATTCATGTTTTTCTCTGACTTCATGTGTTGATGCCAAAATCATTTGAATTTATTTCTATTGGTGGGTATGTTATTATTGTATTTCAATTTCTATATAAGACACACAAAAAAAAAGGTGTTGGAAATAACTTCTCAGCATATAACCAGAAAGCCCTTCCAGGTCATTTTCCCTGTCACAGCAGGGATTACAACGTGCCCAACCTGTGCTCTCTGATATTCTGTCCTGCCCAAGTTTAATAGGCCTCTTCATGGTAACAACCACTGAGATCTCCCAAGCACCCTGTGAAACTTGTTCTAACCTGGTACTTTGAAAGGATAAAAACAGAACCCATGTTTATGGCAATAAGCTGATAATCCACAGTAGCCAAACTTGTGCTCTGCTCATTCTGGGCCAGGTACTAGGTAAAGTGCTTTGTATATATTGAGTCATTTAATCTTTACTTTGTTTTAAAATATGAACTATGGTGGCCCACTTTACAGATGAAGAGGCTGAGGCACAAAAGACTTTCTTGCTTGAGATCACCCAGGTAGCCCATGGCCCAGAGAGGACCGCCCTCTGCTATAACCAGATGGTTTGCTGCCATCCACAGTCACAGACAAGTTATGAATGTACATCAAGATGAGTAACATGCCCACTCACAACATTTTTATTTCTCTCAATGCACTTCTCTTTTTATCTAGAGGCAAGTCAGAATTTCCAGTTTGGGGGTGGTAAGATGGCTCAGGTGGTAAGAGAAATTTCTATACAACCAGAAGGATCTGCATCTGATCCCTAGCACCCACGTTAAGAAGCCGGGGATGGCTGTGGGCTCATGTAACATCAGTTCTGGAGTTTAGGGAGTAGGGAGACCAGTGGATCAGTGAGGCTTGCTGGTCAGTTAGCCTGAGAGACAGTGAACTCCAGGTTCAACAAGAGACCCTGTCTCAAAGGAAATAAGATGGGGAGTGGTGAAACGAAATGCATGAATCTTAAAAGCTCTTTTTAATAAAACCAAACCCGGAGACAGGTATTGGGGTGAACGCTGGAAGATCAGAGAAGCAGAACAAGCCACATCCAACTTCACCTTGCCAATTCCTCAGCTGATCTTATTTTCTCAAACTGGAAGCCTCTGAGTCCTCATCCAAATGGATCTCAGCTGAACTGCCACTAAAAGCCTAAAAGCTTAAAGGGGCTCTAGTTTCTGGTCATCACGCCTTATATACTTTTCTGCTTCCTGCCATCATTTCCTGGGATTAAAGGCGTGAGTCACCATGCCTGGCTGTTTCCAGTGTGGCTTTGGAATCACAGAGATCTGGATGGATCTCTGCCTCCAGATTGCTAGGATTAAAGGTGTGAGTGCTACCATTTTCTGGCCTCTGTGTCTATCCAGCAGCTGTTCTGTCCTCTGACCCCAGATAAGTTTATTAAGGTGCACAATATATCAACCCCAATGGGGAGTGATGAAACGGGACACCTGACATCCTTCTCTGGACTTCACACATGTACACACACACACACACACACACACACACACACACACCAAAAAAAAATTAATGTGTTAACATAAAATAATTTCCAGGTTTGTTAGAAGCGAGTATGGATTTTGTAAATAACTCTCTAAGATCTTAATGTATTTCATTCCTATTTGAATCTCTGTCCTACGTACTGGGCATAGAATCTACTTGGAACTAATTCCATTGCTTTTCAAGGCTTAGATAGACAAAGGAATACCTTATTTTTTAGTAAGTGTATTAAGAAATTACTTCCTCTGTTCTTACATTTCTAGCATTATCTACCTATTCTAAATGAAAGAACTTCTAAAAGGCGAGCCTGTATGACTGCACCTTTCTAATGTGTGTTATTGTCTCCAAGGTGCCACTTTGAGGAAGTGTCTTCTGATTTTGTTGGTGTTAGTGATAAAGAGCTTGAAAACCTTGTCAGTGATTGGTTCTCTGAGCTGATTTAGGACAAAGAACCCTAGCTGGTAATCCATCTCGAGCACTCTTGTGCTGAGCACAAGGAAATACTATTGCCGTATTCAAGTATGGACACAGCAAATGAGGCACAGGCCCGGATGCCATGAGCACTTACCCAGAGTCTTGGCTCTGTGGGTGGGCACATGCAGGAGGGGATGAATCTTCTTAAATTGAGGCATTACATTTTTTAATCGACCGAAGGTTTCTCATAAAACCTTGCAGGTGGGTGATGGACTGTCTGTGGAGGTTGGCTGTTTTCCTCAGATGCACTTCTGAGTCTGAAAAATTTGCATATCTTTTTCCTTAGCAAGCAAGTTATTTTAAGGGAAGAAATGTTTCACTCATTTAGCACTGTAGACTCAAGGAAAAGATTTTGTCGTTTTTTCAGGTTGGGATTTTGTAATTAAACAAAACAAAACAAACAAACAAAAATGTTACTTGTAAGGTGACATCTACTCTCAATTTACCCATGAAATTTGGTTTAGGGACATAACGGATTTAGGTGTCCCATCCTTAGGTCAATAGTTATTTCACTACTTTGAGAGGGCCTGAAAGGACATTATCTGATGATGTCCTTGGTGGCCCAGGCACAATGATTTGAACACATGCCCATAGTTATTCCTTTGCCTTCTTCATCCAGACTGGAGTCCTTTCACAGCCCCATCTGGAGCTCTTGGCTCAGTGCTATAGAGGGACAGATCCCTAGCAGATGGTTTATCAGAGGACCTGGCACATGCTCTGTCCAAGAAAACCTTGTCTAATACTTATGAGTTTGGGAAGCTTTAGTTGGAAGACGTAGCTCCAAGCCTTCTGCATAAGCAGGAGTGTTTTGCTTATTAGAATTTTGAAAAACATGCTCAGAGTAAATATCGAGACAGCAGCAGTTCTAAAGATCTGGCTCCATAGACTCCACTAAAATATCCTCGAAGACTGATTTTATGGCATCTATGAGATTTGGGATCAAGCCAAAACCTGTGTCTGAAAGGAATGAAGCTAATTCTAAGATGTATCAGCCATTTTGACAACTGATAGCTTAATTTAAAAATATAACTCTGATCCGCATGAGATGTCTTGACTGTTAGTTAGTACACTGCCTAAATTAATATGCTCAAGCCTACTCCTGTGTAGTTTATTCATTTCAGTTAATGCAATTCTTCTTATCTATTGGCTCAACTCCAAATCTTTAGAACCATGACTGAGTCCTCCAAAGAAAGATTGCAGCATGTCATCTGTCCAAAGAACCTGTCATCTCTCACTTCAAAGTCTGCTGCTCATTCAGCCTCTCTGCCATCACTCTGCTTGGAATTAATATTACATGTCAGCTGGATTACTGCAAAGGCCTACTCTCTGGTCCACTGGCTCTTACATTTTCTTCTAATCACAACAGAGTTATAATCTAAGTAAGGTTGCTGAAACTCAGGTCATTGTGCTGAAACCCTGCAGCAGCTTCCATTACCCTCAGGAGTAAGCTCCACAGACCTACCAAGCCCCATGTGCATCATTTCTGTATCTTTTCTTTGCACTGTCTCTCACTGGCTTGTCCTCTAGCCACACAGGCCTCCTTCTGGCTCATCAACTCTAAGGCATAAGTCATATGTCTATCTAGGACTTTTGAAGCTATCCACTTTGGTAGAGGTGTCTTTCTCCAGACTTCTGTGTAAGTTTTCTTCATCTTCTCTATTCTCACCTAGATTTGCTCTAAAATGCTATCTTATATCTTTCTTGATAATTCCTTTAAATTCCATCCTCCTCCTATCACATGGCTTTACTTTCCCACCACTATTTATCTATAGCATTTATGGCCACAAAATATACCATGTTAAATCATGTCAAACATATTTCATTCATTATATATTTTCACTTTTTAACTTTTTTTTTCTGTTTCTCTCTGCAGGAACATAGACTGCTTAAATGTAACATGAATCTTAAAAGGTCTTATTAATAAAACCAAACCCAGTGCCAGTTATTGGTGTGAATGCTGGAAGATCAGAGAAGCAGAACAAGCCACACCCACCTTACCTTATTAATTCCTCAGCTGATTCTGTTTCCTCAGACTGGAAGCCTCTGAGTCCTCATCCAAATGGATCTCAGCTGAACTGCTGCTAAAAGCCTAAAAGCTTAACCAGGCTTAACCTAAAAGCTTCTAGTTTCTGGTTCTCACACTTTATATACCTTTCTATTTTCTGCCATCACTTCCTGGGATTAAAGGCATGTGTCACCATGCCTGGGCTGTTTCCAGTGTGGCTTTGAACTCACAGAGATCCAGATGGATCTCTGCCTCCAGAATGCTAGGATTAAAGGTGTGTGTGCCACCATTTTCTGGCCTCTATGTCTATCTAGCAGCTGTTCTGTTCTCTGACCCCAGAAAAGTTTATTAAGGTGCACAATATATTGGGGACACAATATCACCACAGCTTAAATCAGGGAGTCTTGTCTCTTTTTTAAAAATTAGGTATTGTTTTATATGATCAGTACCGAGAATAGAACCTGAGACAGAATAAACAGTTAAAAGCATTTTTTCAATAAGTGAATCATGTATCTCCCAGACATGTGGCACATATGCTACTCAGTAGGTATGTAGTGATAAACAAAAGAAAACAGGACTCATGACCTTATTTATCTTAATATCTAATGGAAAAGAATATTGAAATTTATCAATTAATTAATTAGACAGAGAAATGAGAAAGAGTTGAAGAATCTGAGACACTCAAAAGGGAGATCTGAGCTAGAGAATAGAGTCTAAGAACTGTGAGAGTGAGACTAAGCCCTACTGAGGTTTGAGGAGTTGTGGAATCATCTGACACAGAAGAATGGCAAAGGCTAGTGCACATTGTCACTAGTGAAGAAGCTGAGGAGATGAGGAAACTATAGGCCTCTATCTGGAGGAAGAGTGCTCCATCCTTAATCATGGGGAATCATGGAAGGACTTTAAGGAGATGAGTGCCATATCCCTGTGTACACTTTGTAAACTCTCCTCTGACTGCTGCATGATAATAGATGGGGTGGTCAAGATGGATGCAAGGAGATGCAGTAAGGTGTGCAGATGCAGGAGAGCAATGATGGTCATAGAACAGGATCGTCTATATTAGAGAGTGCATCTGGAGCCTACTTAGATAGCATTTGGGTGGATGTGAGTAGTTAAAGAATGAGAAGAGTCAAAGATGACCCCCTGCATTCTCCCTATGTCAGGAGGAATGCATGAATAAAATCCGCAATGCCAAATTATTAAGAGTGAAGGCAGAAAGCGGTGACAGATCGAGGATGGCATGTGCACATGCAGCTCCCTTTAGTGATATCCCTATGTCAGAGCACGTCTGAGCAGAAGCTATAGGTCAAGATCATTAGTTTACACACAGATGTTATTCAAAATCTTGAGGTATATGGGGTCACAGGCAAAGAACTGAGACAACAAAGGATATCTGGGGCAGAACATTGACTATCGCTAGCATTGCCAAATTTAGTTGAATCATAATAAAAGCCTTTTGTGGAGGTAAGCAACAAACATCATGTCAAGGATGCCAAGAGAAAGGGTTTTACAGAGAAGAGTGCCGTCAATTGTTCTCATTATTAGTGAAAGACTGAGTGAGGCAGAGACTAAAAACAAATATGGAAATATGGAGGCTGATGGTGAACAGTTTCCTGGGGGTGGAGGGAGAACAGGACAGTGAGGTCAATTATTAGAAGAGAAGGGGAGGTGGGGAAATGGGAGCAGAAGCAGGGTCTCCTTGTGAAAACGAGCTGTGAAGTCAGAAACACACACTGCCAGAGAGCAAAGAGGTAGCTGGATGACTGCATTGTCTCTGAGGAAAGGGAGACTTAAGTGGGCTTAAGTGTCTTCAGAGGAAGCATTGGTCAGGGAGTGGTGGCAATAGATTATCAGCAGCATAAAGGCCAGAGAGAAAGAACTCACCGAAGGAGAATGACCAGGGCTTAAGGCAGGATTGGATTTGGCACAGCTGAGAGACAGAACACTAAGTGTATTTGAAGCCTAGTGACAAAGCAGTGGAGATGACCTTGGCTACTTAGGCTGCTCCCAGAGTGTCCTCACAGCTATAGCATGACACCTGTCCTTCCATTAAGCAGGACACTAAGCCCTGCGATGAGGTATAATCAAACGTCACATGAATAAATGTGTTGCATGACTTAGGTGAGGGATGACTTTCTTCTTTCCTGACCTCAGAGCAAGGATCACTCTTCCTTGTAGCGTACTCCTCTACCTTCTCCCCTAACACTACCTCTTCAGCATGCTCAGATTCTCAACAGTACACCTTTAGAAAAGGATGAAAGATCAGAAATAAAACATGTCACTCAGAGAAGGAAGCATGTGTTACGCATGTGTTCGACAGAATACTGTCCTAGATGCTAGAATACAAGATCACCAAAGAGTGCCCGCCCCCCCGGCCTGTTGACACAGTCAAGTCTAGTCCTCTCAGTCTCACAACAGGTCTGCTTCACTGACATTGAGTCAAGGTCCTTCTGATTTGAGAATCACAGTGCGTATCCTCCATCCATGTTTAACTCAATCTTCCCTCTCCCTCCAGGACAGGTGAGTTCTTAGTACCAAAGCTGAACCTGCATCTTCCTCTCCTTTGAATGTGTGCTCTTTTCCTAGGGATCTCCTCGGTCTTCCTCCTCACTGTATGCAGTCCTTCATTGGAATATCACCTTTCTAATGAAGCTTTCCCTTTAGCACTCCTACACTTTCAGTACGTTTTGCACGCAGCAGCAGTCAGCTGTTGCATGGTGTAATGTCTATTTTATTTAATCTAGCTCATTGTCATCTCCTCTGAAATTCCAGCTCTATGTGGGCAGGTGGCTTGTTCTGGTTTTCATGCTGATAAGTCCCTGGCACTTAAAACAGGTAAGTGAGGGTTAATTGTGCATGAACACTCTAAGGGGACAATGATGAGGTTGATTTGTAACTCTGGCACATAGACATTCAGCAATTAATTGCTGAGTGGATGAGCATGTAGCCATTGGTCTTGGGTAGGAAAAAAAATAAAGAACATCTCTTTCATTTGTACAGGATGGGAGCAGGGAGTTTGAGCTTACAGATTCGATTTTAAGCTATTCCAGTTGGGTGGCCTTTACTTTCTTTGCAAGGTGGCAGGTGAAGCCGGAAGTGTGGGTAGAGCTGAGAGGTTAACAGGAGAATGGATAGGGACGATTCACAGTGGGCATGGGGGAGAAAACCAATATTACATGACCATAGAGACAGCAATGTTAACAGGTGGTGCCGAGGATAAGGCTGAGTCAGGGGACTGTGGGTTTATAGTAGCGCTGATGTGCTTGGTTAGGAAATGTCTTACATGAGCAATCAGCAGGCCAGGTGCAGGTGTGGAGAAAATAAAGCACTTTGAATTGTGGTGTGGAACTGATGTGCCTGCAGTTATTGGAAAGAGAGTAGCTGTAGAGGGGAATCAGCAAATCTGAGCTGGATTGGTAAACACAAAAGGAGTTGTTTAGAGGAAGGGCTGAAGACAGTGCACTGTTTGCAGTCCTAACAACTGACCTGTGAGGTCCGGAGCTTTGTCTCCTGACATTAGTGTTTGCTATGTATTTCATTGCTGGTACCCCCAAGGTTGACAAATGTGTCTGGTTCTATCAAACCTATATACAACTGAACACTCTATTCCTTTTGTTCCTACATGACAGGCAAGAATGAGAAGCAGAAACATAGGGAAACAGAGCAGTCTATGGTGTGAGTGATTTGAGGATTTAAGGTTGATGTGAAAGAGGTACAGATTATAGATCAAGGGGAATGTATAATTAGTTCAGTTGAGAAGAGATGCTTCTGAGATACCCAAGTGGAGATGTTAGATTAATCTGGATTGTAACAGACAATAGTGCGGGGACTAAAGATGGGCATTTCTAAATTGTATTTCAGGCAGGTGGTAAAGGTGATCAGGAGAAAGGGACAGGAAGAGTGAATAGAGAAGGAGCTAGCGCATGACACAGAACTCACTTGTGTTTATGAAACATGTAGGGGAACATGTAGGCAAGGGGACTGAACAGAAGACTTCAGAGAGCTGAGAGGAAACTGGAAAAGGTGTCACAAGCCAAAGGGAAGAAAATTGGGGGAGTTGACAGGAACATGAACTACAGGGGATCATCTAACACAGGTACTGAGAAGAGAGGCCAGGGCATCTTTATCAAATAGCTCAGAGGCAAGGAACATGGAGAAGTGGAGTTACCACAATCATAGACAAGCACTATGGATACAATAGGAATGTTTTGTGAATTTTACCCCAAGCTCAAGACTCTTCAGTATTTTGTAAGTCATATATAGAAGTTGGGCTCCATGGTTATTTTTCTCCATTTTTAACAACAAAGAATTGCCCTTCTACCGAATGTTTTAATGTCCGTTCATTAAGATCACCCTCTGAGCAACCTGATGTAAGGAAACTTTGGTCTTACCAGAAGACTCTCCTATAAAGAGAGAAAGTATAAGCATTCTACTTTGTTTGGAAATGTCCTAATCCAGCCCCCGACCTCTCTCTGTACTCTAAGTCTGTCCTAGGAGGCAGTGGGAACTTAGGGATTTCCTAGGCCATTACCATCACTAGCAGACGCTTCCAAACAGGACACTGAGCTACTGATGAGGCAGGATGATCATTTGTCCAAAACTGTGTTGGAAAATTTCAAGCAATCAGTGGCATCTGGACTCAATGACCTTGTTATTTTCAACCTAACAAGTCATATATCGTCCAAGGGGAGCCTCATTTGGGTTACTAATTTTGTCAGATTTCTCAGGGGCTTGCTTTCACAGAAGATTTCTTCCCTGGTTTGCATTCGGGTTTCACTCTGCTGGTCCACTGAGAGAGGAAGTAACTGACCTTGAGAGCTGGTGAATGAGTTTGTCTCTCACACTAACAGTACATTAGGTCGGTTTCTGTTCTTGGGGAAGTACCCCACCACTCATTAAGAATGTTGGGGTCTAGAGTGAGGGACTAGATCTAGAGAATCATAAAGTAGGGGTCCAGGATGTACTTTGAGGGGGCCATGTTCATCTCCCACAGGAAAGGTGTCTGCCATGTTCCTTCACACTTGCATTAGTTCTTAAATGTGCTTTGTGTTTTCTGAGGCTCTTACATAGGACTTCCTTCTCATAGTGTTCCTTGGGACTCATGTCATAGTTCTGGATCTCTGCTCAAACACCTGGGACAATTCTTCCTAACTCTCCATTTAAAATAGCACTCTCATCACTCCATGGCTTCATGCTGCTTCATTTATTTCTTGTTGAGTTCCTATCATTTATTATATCCCATATTTACTTCCTCATTGACATATGATCTGGTTACCTACAGTTTCTGGAATTCAAACTCTAGAGATTATGGAGTTTACCTGCTTTGTTCACTGGTACATCCTCAGTGCCTGAAACTGTATCTGAGACACGGAGATCCTCAGTAAACTCTGTTTATTAAACAAAACAAATAATGAGTGAACTGTGCATATAATTTCTAAATTCCAGCTGTGAAAAATGTCTCAAAGGAGAAATTAGAGTGCTGTTGAAATGCATCTCAGAGGGCAGTTAGGGAATAGCTCCTAATGTTCTAGATGACACACCAGGGGGATGATGGCTGACAAAAACTAGTTGAATATTTCAAAAATAACAAATAGAAAGGATTTTGGATACTCCCAACACAAAGAAATGAGAAATACCTAAAGAGATAGATAAGGCAATTACTCTGATAGCATTACAAGTTGTATGCATACAATGAAACTTTGTATTATACCCCATAGGTGGGAATGATTTTTATATGTGATTTTTTTTTAGAGGTGTATTTTAAAATGGCATCTCCAGCTTTTAAAAAATGAGTCTTCAGATATAAACGGAAAGGCCAAAAAAGTCTCTTCTGTGGTGCTGGCCTGCCAAGAAGCCTAGTCGTTGTGGGATTTGCCACTGGTGCCAAATGCTCACAATCTCCCCTGGGCCTCTGCACTGCTTCCCCGGTTGTCCTGTCTCCAGCATGTCAGCCAACACACACGCGCGTTTCTATTAAGCATGAAGGTAATTAAGTAAGTTAAGAGGCCTTCAGATTTTATTTCTTTGTCACATGCTTCAAGCATAACTTGGTGACATTTCAAAAATTCAGAAACCACATATGGCAGGTAGCTCCCATATGAAACAGCACCACTTGGATAAAAACTATTCTGTCATTGAAGACAGTTCTAGTGGGCTTTGCTGGATTAGAGTGTGGTGGAAAACCAGCAGGTTACTAGACGTGGCATGAGGAAATGTACACATTTGGCATCTTTGTGTATTCTTCTAACAGTACTGGGCACGGGTAGGGGATGCTCTTACTGAAGACTCCCAATACATCTTATGGTTCTTAAGAGCCTGCTCTTACTATTGAATATTGAAAACAAAACAATCCCTTCCCCATGGTTTGTCCATTCTTCATTCTCCCCTTGCCCTAGGCATATCCACTTATCAAAACCCTCGACCCAGCAAATTAATCTAACAAATGGTTGCCTATAGACACACACTTTTCCTCCAGGAAGAAGAAAAATGAACTCTTTGACATTGTCTGCATAGGAAAACAAAGGAAGAACTCACTCAGATTTTGGATGCAAACCCATTGAAAGCAGTGTTGAGAAATAACTAAGTAGGGTGCATGGCTCACTTGCATGTTGAAATGTAGTATCCTCAGAGGAGAAATCATAGTGATCCTTGAGCCTCCAGAAGAAATCATCAACAGAAGTACCAGCATCATCGCTGTGTAGGCAGGCTGCTTCAGGAAATTTGTTTCCTTCTTAATCCTTCCTTATGCTCTTTTGGTGTCTTACTTCTTTTTGGTAGAAATATTTACTTGTAGGATTTTCTATTTTGTTAGGTTTTTATTATAACATTTGTAGCCATGAGCATATTTTATCTATATATCTGAAGTAATGATTTTATATATATATATGTATATATATATATAAACATGTTATTCTAATTATTATATGAATATGTTGTTCTAGGATATAATTCTTTCTCTCTCTTTTTTAAAATTTAAATTCACATTGTAGTCCAAGCTAGCCTCAAACTCATAAAGTTTCTCCTGCCTCAGCTCACCAAGTACAGCATTTACAGGCATGAGTCACCATGACCAGATTACATTCTACAATTCTTATCTGCTATAAAATGGTCAGACTTGAAAACAAACATACAGGTAGCATTATATAGACTGAACATGTTATATTTGCTGTTATTTTGCAGGCCTGGATTGAGTGGCCAGAAAGGAGGGAAACTCAAAAGTGATTTATTAATGTATGCATAAATTATTTCTCATTACTTATTTAAAGCAAAAAAGAAATTCTACTGATAATGTTAATTCATTCTAGTCCTTGAATGAGTTAGGATAGAATTTTCTAGGAATTAGCATGCAAGTCATAGGTGACTGTGGTAGTTATTCTGGGTTGTCAGCTTCACTGAATCTGTAATCAACTAAGTGTTGCATCATTGGACTAGTTGGTGAAGGTATTTCCTGGAAGGACAAAGAGGAGAAGCTCCTCCCCCAAGTGGGTAGTACCTTCTAGTGGAGGCCCAGATAGAAAGAGATATGAATGGAACACACAGTTTCTTTTGCCTGCCCACTTTTATTCCTTAATGGTAAGTGCATTTCCCTTCTGGCTATCATTGGTGCTATAATCTTTCACTGACATCAGAACCCAAATGTTTGACCTTTTAATTCTGGTGGAAGACTAGAACCCATCTTGGAATTCTCTAGCTTGTCAGTATCAGACTAGATCTGCTAAGGCATCTAGTCTTGCGGGCTGAACAACATCCAGGTACTAAATGTCTATAGTGTATAGGCAGCCATTGTTTGCCTACCCAACATGCATTGCCAAAACAATATAATAAATCCTAATTGTAATATACATATTTTCTATTAGTTTTATTCCTCTAGAGGGCCTTGACTAACACTGTGACTATCTATCAAATATGCTCATTGCCAGAGATCATTTTCAAGTGACAAATTCCATGTCTGCAATAGCCTTTGTCATAGCTATTGTCTCTTACACCTCTAAATAGACAGCCTTTCTGGTGTCACTCCAATGACCAAGGAGCAAATAGGAAAAATGAACCATCAATCAATTTAATACTAGCCTTTTCTTTCACAGAAAAAACTTCCACTCAGCTGATGATGACTGACATAAAAACTAAATCCACCTGCTTTATCACTTCTTTCCAAAAGGACAGTCTCAGAGCCAGGGAAGAGAAGAAAATGTGATGTGAGATTAGTCTCACCTTTAGCTACTGGTTGCTGTTGTACTAACAATCTATCTGTACGTGGAAAGAAAGTCAACTGTGAGAATAGTCTCTTGCTATTCAATGCAAGTTCGGTATAGAATTTGGAGACGTGAACTCAAAGTAAGGTTTGTAGGAACACAATGTTTTGAGTATCCTGTTTAATATTATTAGAAACCACTGTAAAGTGAGTATAACAATATGTCTAACTCATTTGTTTATTTCTTCATTTATTAAAGAAGTATAATGTTAGTATCTATTAGTTCTTAAATGCATGCTGGATATTGAGCTGTGACTAAGCTATAGACAAGTTCTTGTTGCCTTGGATCCCATAAATTGGTAGACAAAACAGACATTTAATAAGTACCAAATAAGTAAATCAGCAAGATGGGTGTGATACAATGAGAGTAAAGGGTGAGGGTAGTAATTGATGGTGAGGGGACCCCTTTCTAAGAAACAGATAGTAAGATGGTTCAGGAGAATAAGCAGAATCTAGATAAACATCTATAGAAATAAGGACACGTGTAAGTCTAATGCAAGAGTGAACCGAGGACATTTTGGGACTCAAAGTAAGACAGGAATAGTTCAGAGAAATAAGGAGTAAATTGTCACAGTGTTAAACAGAAAAGTTGCAAGCCAGTCCTCAATAGACTTGTTAACCTGTAATGGTGAAAAAATGTATAGTCAAGTGATGGGAATAGGAAGACAAAGAATTTAAGTGCAAAAGTTAAGTCTTTACAGAGATCTCTCTAGTGGAGCAAATTAGCCAGAGTGGAAGAAGGAAAGAGGCAAGAGGTGAAGGCAGGTACTGAGTGCAGTAGTCCAGGTGGGATAACAGTGGCAGGACAGAGTAGGAGGAGCTGTGGGCATGTAGGGAAGTAGTCATGTTCAACAGACCAGGAGACAGAACCTACTTAATGGTTGATGGTGGAGAAGTAGAGGTGAAGCAAAGACAGAGCCAAGGGTGAGTCTAGGATTCTGGTGTAAGTGATGTGATGTGTGGGCATTGTGGTTTCATTTCTGTTGCTGTGGTGAAATACTGTGGCAAAAAGCAACTGGGGGAGAAAGGGCTTCTTTTAGCCTGTCATTGCAGGGAAGTCACAACAGCAAGAGCTGGGCATATCACATCACATCACATCACATCACATCACATCACATCACATCACATCACATCACATCACATCACATCCATAGTCAACAGCAGAGAAAGAATGGACACGTGCATGCTCACTTGCTTGCTTGTGCTCAGCTCAATTTTTTCTCCCGTACACAGTTCAGGACATCCTACCTAGAGATGGCGCTGCCCACACTGGTCTTGGTCATCCCACATAATTAATGTAAGTAAGACAGTACCCCACGGACCAATTCAATGCCTCATTGAGAGTCTCTTCCCAGATGATTCTAAGTCGTGTTAAGCTGTCTGTGACAGTGGGACAAGATTGGTGGTGGTGGTGGTGGTGGTGGTGGTGGTGGTGGTGGTGGTGAGTTCAGAATGGGAAAGATGGGAGGAATATGATAAAGCTTACCTCTAGAAATGTTGAAGTTAACTTACCTACAGAACATTTAAACAGAGACATCCAATAGTCAATTTGATATATGGCTTACACTAACAGAAATGAGTGGACATCTACTCACTGTCATCTCCAGCTTTCTCTATCTACCCATTTAAGCAAAGACAGCTAATAGTTGAGGGAGGTTACTTATGAGTTACAAAAATATGTCTGTGTCTTTTTCTACCTTCCTAACTTCCTGTTTCTACCTCTGAGAAAATTTCCCAAACAAATTATTCAGGAAAAAGATAAAAACATATATATTGAAGTTCAGTTTATATTTTCAAATTTGGAAACAATGTTCACATTTAACAGAGGTTAAATAAATTATTAGCAAATAAATAGTTAGACTTATGGCACATAGATTCTAAAAACAGTAAATTTAGCTTTTTATAGTAAACCAGAATAAATAATAATAATAAATAACTAAACCAGATAGTATTTTATCATTTAAAACTAGCTAGCAACATTTTTTAAAAAATCAATGCTATGATTAGAATTTTATAAAACTGATTATAGGAAACTCCCAAAAGGATGCTTGAATAGGTAGAAATAATTGGTTTGCTAAGAAGTAGAATTAAGATGATATTTTTTGTATTGGTTTGTTAAGATGTTGTTTATAAAATAAATGTATTGAACAACTAAGGTAAATATGATTCTGTTCTTGTTCCTTTTTCCCAAAAGGCAAATTAAGTCTCCATCTCAGACAAACTTAGGCACTGTCCTGCTGAGCTAGGTCATGGAGTTCAGCAGCTGTGCATGGTTCACTGGACTTTGTCAACAGGGATCATGTCTCACAGATCAGCCTCAGTTGCCCAGGAGTCTCATCTCTGAGCATGGCCTAGTTTCTCCACCAGAAAATAACTCTGTGCACCTTGAGCACATTGGAGTCTCTGCTGGGTTCCTGTAGGCTTGGACTTTTAGCTCAGCTCTCCTTTCATTCCAGTTGCTTTCTGTTCTCAGGGGACTGAGCACATGATTGATCTGTTTTCACCTTTTCTCTATTCTTGACTTGCCTTAGGAACCCAGTAAGAACTAATGAGCAAATATCCAAAAACAGTTCCCACTCCATTTTATCTAAGGCTTTGTCATTTCCTCCATCTCAGACCTTCTCGTTAAATATTTGCAAATTGTCATGTGGATGAAGTACCAACAGTTCCAAGGGAAAGTAGTGCTGTAGATGATAGGTGTCTGTTTTCACATTTCCTGTCTATTTAATTATATGCACTTCATGATCAACAGGGAACCTGCAGGTCTGTGCTCAGAGGGGAAACTTGGATAATGACAGCACCAGCACCAGCTGAGCCAGAATGCAGAATTCTTGGGTCAGATGTCATCCGGAAATAGGTTGTGAGAAAGATCACTGTTCTGGCAGGATCCTTTGTTTTTTCCAAAAAGAGAAATGATGTCTGAGAATGAGTTGGGAAAAAACTCCAGTGGCAGTGGATAGCAAGGACAGATTTTATGCTTTGAAATAAGCTGGGCTGTGTGGCAAGGCAATCAATGCCAATGAAATAATGGAACATAAACCCTCAGAGGTAAAGGAGCTCTTTCCATCCTGGGAGGAAAAAACAAAACTGAGCAAAAGATGGATTTTAAATGTCCTTGGCTTGTGTTTATGACAAATGGAGACTGAAGCCGATTAGCTGGGTGGGTTCTCCGGGAAGAGATAAAAATGACTGAATATGTGGCCTTCCCTTTTTTCTCCACAGGAGCCAGTAAGAAAGGTGCCCTGAATGCTGCAGGGGAAGCCAAGGAGAGGGAGCCCCACAATGTAGCCAGGAAGAACATTGCTAAAATCAAAGTTCTTGTTCCAATTGTTCTCTTTCCTAAGATGGGGGTGATTTAATGTGCCTTCTAGAATGTGACAGTCCCTTGGGAGGTGGTGGGCTAATACCTGGGAAATTTAAGAGCTTTTTCTTCTTCTGTGTTGACTACAACACCTTCATGGACTAGCTGCCTCACAGTGTGTGTCTTTATAGTTGGCAAAGTGTGGTGTGGCCTCTGTGTGTGTTTGGGTAGTCATTCTTCAATCACTTGAGATTTACAAGAGAATCATAAAGATGATGCTGGGAGTTCTCACACTTTTCTCATTTACCCTCCTCTAATATTAGCTTCATATCCAGCCATGGTGCAACTTTCAAATATGGTAATTAACAGTGGTACATACTTGACTCAGATTTTACACAAGTTCCCACTTTCTATCCAGAAACCAGCTGATGTGCTATGACATGTTAAGTTCTCTGGTTTCCTTATGATCTTCCAGGTTTACTTAGTGAAAATACTGGTCATATATTTTCATGTATTTTGTGGAATGTCTCTCTGTTTGGGTATGTAAGATGCTCCCTTGTTTTTAAACTGGGATATGGACTTTAGGGTAGAGTGCTACTGATTGGAATGTTTTTCATGCCTCCTCATATCAGAGGGAACATGAGAGCAGCATCACTTAAATGCAGTGCTGTTGATGTTGCTCTGGTTATGGCAGTAAGCCTCAGGTACCACCACTGTAGTACTACTAATGTTCCCTTTTGATGCTTTTTCTCATAAATGAGAGATAGTAAGTCAAGTACATCTAAAGGGGAAGGAAATTACTCTCATCTTCTGAGAGTTGTATAAACTGGCATTTTTAAGTTATGATAGTAAGCATGTGTATGTATGTGGGGGTGGGTGGATATAGGTCAAATGTTTTTTTATTACTTTTACAATAGATTTATTTTTTTCTGATTACCAAAGAATAAAACTGAAAATCTTAATCTTACTAGTCTTACAAAAAGTCCAGATTTAAAACTACATATTGCAAAGTACATAATTGTGTATAT
The DNA here is from genome assembly GCF_004664715.2 of Peromyscus leucopus. NCBI lineage: Eukaryota > Metazoa > Chordata > Mammalia > Rodentia > Cricetidae > Peromyscus > Peromyscus leucopus. The sequence continues at coordinate 84,164,398 of NC_051068.1, forward strand.
ATGTGTGTGCATATCTGTGCTTCTTTATGTGTAAATGTGTGTATATGTGAATGTGTATAAATTTTTGTGATTCATGTATGTGTGCATATTTATGTATGCATAAATTTATGCATTTGTGTATGTGGATGTGTGAATGAGCCAGTGTGCATATGTGAATGTCTGGAGGTATGTGTGTGCATGTATGTGTAGGTGCGTACATATAATTACAATTTGGACACTGATTCTTGAACTTGGTGAACATACTTTAATGCTAAGCTGTATTTGGGAAGTCTACAGAGCATAGCCTGAATCATGCTCTAACTTCTACCAGTAACAGGAACTTCAGATCAATTAGGTTGAGTTTCACAATTCTGTGTGTTTCTAATTTAGGGCCATATGACAAGCAAACTATAACTACTGTTGAGGTTGTATACATGGGACCAGGTCTAAAGTCAGCAGCACTATAGAATCCTCTAGATTACAGACAGAAAACACCCACTCTCACCTCATAGTCACAAGGCAGAAACCAAACCTACAAGTCTTCCATGGTGAAAACCATGACATTTAAATATTCTAGAAGGCCAGCTTAAATTTCATTCAAAAATCAGTTACTCTTTCCTGACAAGAAGAGGAAGGGGAAGAGGAAGGAGGAGGAGGAGAAGGCACTTTCTTCCTCATTGTAGGAGCCTTCAGCTGGGAGAAGGATATCCCAGGATGACGATTTGGATTAATTGCTTACACCAACTTGGGAAAAGCCAAAAATAAATAAATAAAAGCCTAGATATGGCAGTCTCTCCCTGTCTTTGCGTCTGTCTCTTTTGCCCTATGCCTTTGTTACCATGCCTTAGGGTGCCAGATGTCAAGGGGAGGGAGTGTATTAAAGCAATACTAGTGTTATTGAGTGTTTATGGGCAACTTATACCCCCCAAAACTCTTCTTATCTGGGACTAGCATTATTCACTTTGGTGCTTATGCAAGCATTGATGAGGACCAACTTCATACTTAAAAACACCTTGAGAAAATTATTTGTCTTCCTTTTGGGTTGGTTTCTTGGTCATCAACAAGGATGGTATATGTTGATGTAACCAACCGTCTTATTAAATAAGAAACACAGAAACAATGTAAAAGAGAAAGCCGAGAGGTCAGAGCTCAGAGCTAAAATCTCACCCTTCCGCCTGCGGTGTCCCAGCTTCCCGAAAGAGAGCTATATCCTGTCTCTACGTCTTTTTTATAGTATTATTGTTCTGCCTTCTCATTGGTTGTAAACCCAAACACGTGACTGCCTCATCACTGTCTGAATGTACAGCCCCCTAGATCTTAAAGGCATATGTCTCCAATGCTGGCTGTATCCCTGAACACACAGAGATCTATGGGATTAAAGGCGTGTGCCACCACCGCCACACTCTGTCTATGGCTCTAATAGCTCTGACCCCCAGGCAACTTTATTGATTAACATACAATCAAAATCATATTTCAGTACAATTAGAATACCACCACAGGTATAAGTGGTCTTTGAATGGTTTCAGTAGCCACCTGAACCAAGGTGACTTGATAACAAGATGGTGACTGGGCTCCATCTACAAAGTGTCTGATGCATTAGATCTAGGGTGAGGCAGTTGCACTTATAACAAATTCCTATGGGATGTGGGTGTTTGGGACCTGAGACCATGTGAATGACTTCCACAGTCCAAGCCACTTCTGTAGACTGTTTTGCACAGGTTGCTGTGCTGACAAAATAGATGTAATGAACTAATAAATGCAACATGCGGACAAAACAAAATTCAGTCCGCCTTGCTATGATTTCCCTCTAATTAACATCTGCTCTCTCTTGGGCTTCTTGAAAAAAAAAAAAAAAGTATTTTGCTGTTTATATCTGTAACCACCAAAAAGAGCTCCATGCCAAAAAATAAAAATAAAAAATTCAATTGCCAAACATTTTGTTTGTGATGACAAAGGATTTTCCTTCTTACTTTAATTTGAGAGCTGTTGTGTTTTGTCTGCAGTGGTGGCCTGGCCAGGTGTTGTTTTCCCTGGCACATCTGCCAAGCTGAATGGTTATGGCTTTTCTGATCTTTGTTCACCTTGCCTACTTCACAACCATGATGTTTTAGGGCCTGGGTTTTGTCTTGTGTTGGGAATCGCCTGCAACTTAGGCTACAGCTCTTTAAATCTTTGGTAGAAATCTGTGACTTCAGCTATTCGAGCCTTAAAGTTGAGTGAAATAGTGGGATAAATACCACAAGTCCTTGGCGTTCTTCAGGGCTCTAATCTAAGACCTTTATCAACTCATGTACTGGAGATTTCCCAATCTTACCCCCAGGGACCACTCTGGAAGGTAGAAATAGGACAGGAAATGAAATTGCACAAAAGGAGGGGAGAATGAAATGATACAAGATATTAAACAACTTTTTTTTTCTTTCTGGATGATCATTATTTCAGAGGGAATTGAAAGCAGGGATTTGGAATGGCAAGGGGTAAGATTTTATCCTTATGATTTAGCACATAAGCAAAAGCAGAGCCCTTTTGGTGATCAAAACAGCTGGTGCAAAGCTAAGGGAAGAGTTTGCTGGGCTGGGCTAATGCCTAGTGTGACCAAACAGGCACGTACAGCTGAGGCTAGCAATTGGTGGGACAAGTAGGGGCAGGATTGTGGTTACAGGCGCCTGACTAAGACAGAGAGGTGAAGGTAAGAGGCCTACGTGTACTTGAGCACTCTCAGGCTTGCTTGGAGTTAGAGCGGGAATGGGAATACAAATGTGACTGTGCCTGTGGAGTGGAGAGCGGGAGTGTGTGTGTGTGTGTGTGTGTGTGTGTGTGTGTGTGTGTGTGTGTGTGCGTGTGTGTAGGGTGGCTGGGGAGCTGCTTCAGAGAATGGAGTAAGCAAGTAGAGCCTGATGAGGCTCAAACAGGCCAGCAGATAAAGCAGAGAAAGCATAGTCAATTTTTAATTTCAGGAGAATAGTAAGTACTGGCAACATACTTTCACTTAGAAACTACTCATTCAAAATGTAACTGTGTGTCCTGTTTTTTTATTTTGCTAAATTCTACCACCATAAATTCAGGAGGCAGAAGTTAGTGAAGGCAGATGAGTGGTGCTCTTCTGGCTTCTGCTTAAGGGTGGGGCTTGCTGGAGTCTGTTCTTGCTTCTTGAGAGCAAAAGAAGAAGGGTAGGAGGTCCTAGTGGTCGGAATGATGCTGTCAGGCAGAGACTGTTGTAGCTGAGTTTCCCTGCCTTGCCCACAGTCAGGACAAATCTTTGTCACCCACCAGTCCCACAGCCGCTCAGACCCAACCAAGTAAACACAGAGACTTATATTGCGTACAAACTGTATGGCCGTGGCAGGCTTCTTGCTAACTGTTCTTATAACAGTTTTAAATTAATCCATTTTCATAAATCTATACCTTGCCACGTGGCTCATGGCTTACCGGCATCTTATCATGCTATTTGTCCTGGCAGCGGCTGGCAGTGACTCCTTCTGCCTTCCTGTTCTTTCTTTTCTCCTCTCTGTTAGTCCCACCTATACTTCCTGCCTAGCCACTGGCTAATCAGTGTTTTATTTATTGACCAATCAGAGCAACACATTTGCCATACAGAACATCCCACAGCAGACTGTAGGTCTGAATGCTCTCTAGCTAGCCTGTAATTGTGACCCAATCAGAGCAGGAGTGAGGAAACTCATGGCTGACTACAACCAACCAACCAATGACTTGGACTCATATCTTTTTTATTTGCTACTGTATTCATCCTTTTTTTTTTTTTTTTTTTTTTTTTTTTTTTTGTTTTTCGAGACAGGGTTTCTCTGTGTAGCTTTGCGCCTTTCCTGGAGATCACTTGGTAGCCCAGGCTGGCCTCGAACTCACAGAGATCCGCCTGTCTCTGCCTCCCGAGTGCTGGGATTAAAGGCGTGCACCACCAACGCCCAGCTGTATTCATCCTTCTTAAAACAACACTGTGAAGAAGGATAGTGGCAGTTCCCATCAGTTCCCCAGCACCACATAGCATATTAGACTCCATATATAACTCCTGTGATGTTTACTTTTCTCCTTGTGAAAGAGTACCTGGCTGAACAATTCAAAGGGAAGACAATGCATTGTGGCTTGCAGTTTGGGAGTATAGAGTGGTGGAGATGGCATAATGGAGTTCACAATGGCAGATAGTGTGACTTATCATGTCTCCACACACAGGAAGCAGAGAGGGAAGGCCAGAAATAGAGCTGGTCTATAACCTCAAGACCTGTCCCTCCAGCCCTAAGTTAGTGAGTTAGTCTCGTGTCCAAAAAGTTTTACAACCTCCCATAACAGTGCTGGCACTAGCAGTTCAAAAACATGAGCTTACGAGGATATTTCACAGCAAAATCATAACATATCTCTTCCCCTATGTACATATTCAGAGCCTGGACATACCACCTCTGATTTCCTTGTATATTTGACTATTGTTTATGCTGCATCTATAAGAAACTACAGAAACTTTGGAATGGTTGACAGAGACTGAAGCCTTAGTCGGGGAAAGAAAAGAAAAAGTCACGTCACAGGAACTCAAGAGATCAGGCCTGCCACTCTAGGTGGCCAGTGTGCAGGAAGCAGGAGGATGAGAAAGACAGAAGCAGAGACCAACGTGGGCGGAAGGACAGTGATAAACTATGGCAGCTCCCCGTTCCTGCTGGACTCAGCTGTCCTTACAGCTGGTCTGGCTGAGCCATTCCTTTATCATTCATCCTAATTTTGTTTTATCCTCTGAGTGTCTTCTTGTTCCCCTGCCCTTGCCCTGCTAGTCCTAACATGCCCTCACTTTCTGAAGTGTCCCATGGAGTCTTCTATCCTGGCCAAAGGTGTTTATCATGTGTTTCATTTGGGATGGTGTAGAGAAACAGCAGAAATTTACTCAGACCCAGAGGCATGAAAGGTGAAAGAAATGCATGCTGAAGTCAAATGATTGAGAAGCAGCCTGGACTGCTCTTTCTCACACACAAGAGCAGACTCTCCTAACCCTATGGTTCTCAGAGAGTACCGAGCTACCGATGAAAGCATGGTTGGCTTGGGCTTTGTGCTCGGGTGGCTGGAACCTCAGGTTTAAGTACGGCAATGGTAGTGTTGGCATAGGAAGCTGGACATAGAATGGTTCTCTAGCATTGTTAGCTCCCACTGGCTTCCCACGGAAGCTACAGAACACCTGACTTACAGCTGGCGCCACAGCAGACAGAAGATGGAGTGACGGCACCAGGCCAAGTGGTTCCTGCTCTCCAAAAATTAGTCTACAGGCAAAGAACAGAGTAAACAAAAGATGCTAACTAGTTAAGTAAGCTAATGCAGATGCGCAGCAAAGTGTGAAGGAGAAATACAAAATGAGTGGGGAGGCTGGCAGAGCAGGGTGTTGATCACTCTAGTGTTGACATTAGTTAGTTCAAGGGGAAGTCCTGACCCTTCAAAAATGTCCTTAAAGGCTGCAGGTCCTTTGCATCATGAGTATAGCATTCATCTCCAGAGTGAGAGAGACCCAGGAGTAGGGCAAATGAACCGGTCTACAACATGAGAAGGGGGAACAGACAGTAGCTGGATGCCAGAGTGTATAAACCCTATTGACTTTCATGTTTCTGACATATCACTGAGGGTTAAGGTGTTTAGGATCTTCATCAACTTATTGGAAATCCATTTTTCAAACCCAGTTCACATAATGGCTAAGTGTTTAATGTTGAAATGACTAAAATTGGTGAGGTGCATTCTTTACCTAGGCATAGAATGTCTTCCTACAGTCTTGTGGGCAATGTCAAGCAAGATCAGGATCCAATTTAGGGACTGTAGGAAGTCAAAAGGAGAAATAGGCATACTCAGAGAGTGAAGCTACCAATCTGAGAATGTGGCAGGCTATATTGGAGAGAAACCCATTTGGGTGGCATACATACATCTAACTTTTCAGAGGGTCTAGGCATTTAAGATAGGAAATTTGAGAGAAAACTGAAATTCTACTTAGGAGAACTTGCTAAGAGTTAAACAAAACAATGTCTGAAATCGCAACCTCAGAGAAGCCATGGCAAAATCAAAGCTTGGGAGAAATGTTATTGGATGACTGGTGCCCACAACAAGGAGCTATTGGAGGAATCGATTTTTGGAGAATTGCTTCATCGTAGTTCCTTTCCAGACCTGGTGGTTCAGGGCACTTTTCTGTTTTTCTTTGATTCAATGTGTTTATTTGTCAACTCAGAAACTCACAATGGCTTCAGATAAAACAACAATAGTAATTTACTAGAAGGCTATGAAAGGACCCTATGTTATTGAGGGGAGGATCTAGCAAACACGTAGCATGATTCAAGTGGATTCACAAGAGCTGCTTGTGCCCTGCTAGAGATGGGTCCATCCTTGCTTTCCTCACAGGACTGAGAGGTCCTTAGCCTCACAACCCATGGGCGGCACATTGGGAAAGAACTGATTTGGACTCATAGTTTAAAAAGTTTAAAGAGCTGCTCAGACTGACCAGCCCAAAGATAGTTCCCAAGAGCAATTTGGAGGCAGATTCCAAAAGAAGGGTTTGCTGTGGGTTGACCAAACAAATGCCCTTCCAAGATTTTGTGAGGAGCTAGAAATGCTGTCTTCTTGTATCTACAATGCAGTTTTTGTTGAGACCAAAGGACAAAAGTAGCCATTTCTCAAGTGAAGACACCTTCAAGTCTCATCTTCCCACCACCAACATAACGGGAGTGCCTCCCTGCTTTTAATCCAGAGGATGTAAGAGTGCCCCTTATCTCAATGGAAAGTAGATACATACTCATGGGAACAGAAAACCAACTGGCCCCACTTTGAACACAGCAATTGCTGTTTAATAAATCTGACAGGGAATTCTCATGAGGAGGAAGAAGAGAGAGTCTGGGCCAAGAACCCAGTTGAGGAGTCCTGTGGTGTTCTGTAGGAGTCAAGGCTGCCCAACCTGGCCTTGGGAGTGGGCAGGTGGTCTGCCCGCATAGCGTCCTTCATCTCTTCGAAAAGTGGTGGAGAACTAATCAGGTGGTAGCCCTGCCAGTCACTGCGTCAGCTGGTTGGGTAGTTGTTTCCGAAGTGGTGGCTGCGGGCTGGGTTCACGCCCTTGCTTTTGGAGGACAGATGCGCCAGGCAGGGATCAACAACAAGGGAACAGCTGGACAGCAGTGAGTCAAACAGGTCCAAAATGACTAGTTTAGGAGTGTCACCTCTCCATTGTTCTTTTAGTCCCATGGAAAGGTCACACAGTGCAGCGGGTACAGAGGATCTGCCACCCCACCCTTAGCCTGTGTTCTCATCATCTCAGGATCCAACATATTTTGCTTAAAAGTGAGTTAATAGCTTCTTCTGAGGGTATACATTTCAGCTCCCTATCAGAGAACCCTAAATTCTCTCTGTATGGTTAGCACTTCCTTGCCAGCCCCTAGACACCCTGACTCCTTATTAGTCAATCTTGTTGCCTCTGAAGTTTCTCTTTAAAAAAAAAAATATTAAAAAACTACAAAATTCAAGTGATACGTGTTCTATTTTTGCAAGTGAGCCCTTTCTCCTTCTGCTTCGAATAAAAGAAATAGAAAATATTAAAGAGAATGAGAGAGAAGTCACAAATGCCTAGGCCGTTAACTGACAAGATTGCCTGCGGTTCTGATTTTGGTAGTTTATATAATAGCTTCAAATTCTGGTGAAGAAGGCTCAGTCTTGCCAGAAATGATCTTTAAATTAAGTATCCATTTTCTTTTAAATTATCTCTAATGGCACAGTAGAACCACATTATTTGCAGTCTAAAACGAAGGTTTGCAGGGATATTTGGTCCTACTCATTTCTACTTTGGGGGTCAGGCGCTCATATCACATGCATTATTCTCTCCACTGGAAATGACCCATCTTTCCTTGGTGACTTATTCTAATGTGTTAGAGGTCCTGTGGGGTGGATCAGGATGGCTATGTTTGACGCCATGCATCCTAGCTTACTGATAACACACAGCTGGCTGTCAAGGTTGCAACATTACCCATTCCACCACCTCATCTGATGTCTCACATCCATGATGCTGTGGGTGCTCAAAATAATTGGCTTAAAGGATGACATCCTACTGCTGAGGCAGAATTCTTTGTTCTTCAGAAATACCTAGAAATAGGTTCCTGATTCTTCCCTAAGTGTAGAGAATAGATTCCATCCCCTGCCTATTAAACTTGCTGAAGACACAAAGGTTCCCCCAGCTCTTTATGCAGCTGTACCTTCAGACCCCAGGAGGGATTCTAGTTTGCCTTCCATATCATCTTCACCAGATTTCTTTGGAATGGAATTAGAACCTACTGTCTCCCTTCACTATCATGTGTGACATCCTTTAAAAGGCAGGCAGCCTGGACATCTGGGTAATTATTGGAGTAATAGAAGATGTGGCTTCTGGTCCTAGACTAAGCATGAACTTGCTGTGTGCTCAGTCCCTGGCCCTCAGTATTGATGCCAACTGTTAGGGCATTGTATATGGATCTTTGATTTATCTCACATGAAGGAGTGTGGGGAACTTACTCAGAGAAAAGGATAATAGGAAAAGCCAGCCTTCCTAGGCCAGGTCCTAACCAATGATCCAGTGTGTGTTTGGAGACCTGTGAACCAGTATGGAGAGTATCCCAATGGGTCTTCTGTATTCTAAGCTATTCAGACATATTCATGAATCAAGACTTCTAGTGAACTTCTGTGGAACTTGGAAGACTTGGAACTTGGCAAGAAGGCAGTGCTTTGCACTGCCTGGAGCCTGCTTCTCTTGCTTGCATGACTGGCCGTTAGGACTGTCTCATGAAGGCGATGTGACGGCCCCTCTAGTGATTATGAAGCACTGTCATTGTCAGCATTGTTTAATGTTCCAGTAACACTGTGGAGTAAATAATATTTCTTATATTTTGGAGATGAAATCCCTGGGGTTTCCAAAGCTTTCTGACTCATGAACTAGTTCTCAAGGGCTAATCTAGGACTTCTGACTTCAAGTATAATACTCGGGGCTGTGCCTTCAAAGCACAGGGTTTGGAGGACATATCCCAGGAGGGCGAGGGAAGCTGAGCCATTGGAAGCACCATCGTTAGTGTTTTATTTTATATTTATGTGTTTTTAGGACTAATTTAGTTTTGAATAAAAGGTTTTTGGTTCTAAAAAGGAGTTTTTGGCCAAACAACACCATTCCATAGCAATGGTGAAATTAAGATTTTTCATCAGTCCTCTGTCAGGACTTTACCCTTATTCTTTGTCCCAGCAATCCCTGCTGGAAAATACCTTTCTGAGTAGGTCACCACAAATATTCTTTCTTTGCTTGTTTTAGAGTCTGCCTTCTTTTTTTGTGGACCCTTCACAGGAACAGTGTTCAGCAGCTAAGGTACCTGGCACTAAGCCAGATGCCATTCATCCTAGATCAAGGCCCTTCTTTTCTTTACAAGAATTGAACCACATGTTCCAACTTGTCTCATAAATATAAAAAGAAAAGGCTAGCTTCCATTTTAATGAGTGGAAATAATTACATGTCACACACCACCTAAGCAGTTCTGTGTTTGCTCTGACTGTAATGCTGACATTAGCATTCAAAGATGCTGCTCACACTGTGTGCAGATGTGGGGTTTATGGGCTGTCATGTTCCTTGTGGCCACAAGATGTCAGACTAATATGGTCATGGGTTGTAGGTACAGGAAGGTGTCTTGGCTCCTGAATGCCATTGATGAGTTCATTAGCTGATTAAAATCCTTCCAATAAGCTTGTTTGGAAGAGCCTAGGGAAAGTCTATGAAATGTGTCATATTGTTATCCTGTTGATGGAGACACTGAACACCACTAGCTGGTAATCAGATTAACATCTACAAATATTGATTGTACATGCTTGCACGATTAAATCTTGAATAATTAAAGGCCACTGAGTTTCCCAGCTCTCATGCGAGTGTGTGTTACCATAAGCAACATGCACTGTTTACAGAGTACTGGGCTCACACACAGAAGCAGATGCCCTTGGAAGTTGCTGCTTGAAAAGCTTATCAACTAAGGAAATGCATTTTTAAGTTGACAACTGTTATGTAAGTATGAGACTTTCTACCAACTGAAATATATCCCATTAGCAGAGCCGCAGAGCTAAACATAGGCATGCGTGCGGTGTAGGTTTGTTTACTCAGTGGTTAGGAAGATTTGTCAATTAAGAGTTGATCTGACTTGCCATCCCTTGCTGTGCCTTTTGTCTCCAGAATGACTTCCCATAGCAGTTTCCTTGGGGGTCTGGTGGACGGAAGCAATAATGACAAGCAAAGGTTGGAGTCAATCAATACATGGTTATTGAGTTCCTACAGAGGGCTAGGTGCTGGTGACAACCCAGCAGACCTGGAGGGCAAGGTCTCTGCCAGCCTCTTCCTTCCTCCTCATTTATCTTCCTTTCCTGATTTTTCTGTTCTGTTTCTTAACCCTTCGAATCCTGTTTACTGCTGGGCTAGACAGTGGAGAAGGAGCTTTTGTCTATTGGTCTCCAAGAACACATTGATCTCCCACACATGGTAAACTTGGGGTTGGAGACTCAGAGACAGAATTAAAAAAAAATGGTTTTTCCTTTTGTGAGGGACATTGTGGATGTAGAGAACACATTCAAATACACCACATATAACACCCTGTGTTGGTGATGTAATCAAGCAGCTGTGCCATAGAGGGACTGAGTCTGCTTCGAACTGAGAACATCATGTGCTTTACAGAAGCAGAGAGATAGAATTCACTACGTGGACAGTGGATGGGAAGCTTGCAGAATTAAAATGTGTGATGGTGAATCTGTCAGTGCAAAGCAGAGCTACTGTGGCAAGTACATAGGCAATGCAGTGACTTGTTAGGACACATGCTTGTTTTTCATATGACAATCAGAAGGTGGGCAGTCAGTCTGCCTGGAAGTTCTGCTCAGTAGAACCCTATCCAGGGATATCCTTATTCGGGGATCACTATCCTCCCAATTTCTCTTTCCAAGACCCCATAGGCATTTATTCATGTGAGTGGAACATCAGCTGGCTTGCTACTATGTGTAAGATTCAATTTTGGGAAGGAGAGAGTTCCAAGTCTTACATCTTGGTCAACTGATGCAGAAGTTGCCCATTTCTTATATTTCATTGTATCTGAGAATAAATGCAAGGCCACATCTACCTACAAAGCAGACAAGGAATTATGTTTTGTTTTAAATGAGGTGGCTGTGTATTCATGGCAAAGGAATGAGTGTACTGTGGAAATAATGAGCAGCCTGACCTAGAAAAGGTGAGTGGAAGGGAGTAGTCTGTGGCAGAACTTACATGTGATATAGTACAGCTGGATCACAGCTCATGGGACTTGCAAAGCAGGGCCAGGGTGTGGAAAAGAGAATGTTACATTACTGAAAGCATTTAAATAAGGTTGGTGAGCTGTGCTTTGTATTTGGGGAAGACTCTGGTACCCAGAGTTGAGTCATAATGGAATGGTTAGAGTATAAACAGATGGTAGTGTGGCTCCTGGTGATCGAGGATGAGGACATCACTCAGAAGTGGGAGAGGGTCAAGTGTAAAGGCCATGTGGATCAGAGAGACTTTTAACCCATAATCAAGACTGAAAATGACTTGATTTCCACTGGTCACCTCAGCTAAAAACTAAGAAACCAGTCAGTGTGTCTGGTGTCTGCAACATCCCTTCAATAGAAATAAACAACTATTTTCTTTGCTTAGGGTCTCTAGTCTTCACTAAATGTGTTACTCTTTAGAAAATACATTTACAGAGTGGATCCTTTATGATTGACTGCAAACACAAATAGAATAAAATAAAGTAGAGTAAAATAAGAAACAGGTTGTAAGCTGGATTTACAGTTTGCTTACAATTCCCTGACACCCTGGCCAGCCCCAGATTATCTGTGTGCTCATAAAACTTTCTTCAAAGATGATTCCAAACTATTGATTTTCTAATAACTCAATCTTAACCATGTTCAGGTTTTCCTCCTATGTGTTCCCCCAGCCACACTAGCTGGAATATAGGGTGTCTTTAAAAGAAGAATTCTTCATTTATTCCCATAGGAATGTGTTGAATATATTGTGTAGACCGCCATAGCTATTCCCAGAAGCCAGTTGTGTCCCCTGCCCCCCCAAGTCTGAGAGTAGCTGCTCTCCAGCCATTTTTCAGATGAGCAATCTTAATCTGAGAGAGGCAAGTCCATGGCACAGCTGAGATTAGATGTGTAATCATCTAAGTCATGCTCAGCATTCTTCCAGTTCTGCCAGGCTTTCCTGGGTAGGGGACAAATGCACCGAGCTCCATATAGAGATTATAGGTAATATGGTAATATGGCCAAGATAGCTATAACTGAAATGTAAACCCGAGTTCATTGCCTTTATATCCTCTTCATATCTACAGCGAACATATTTGTTCCAGAACAAAGAGTGCAATTTAGTCATTGAAGCTGAATCAGGTTCTTGTATCTCTGTGTTGGGATTTAATCTCTGTACTCCATTACATTTACAGCCATGAGCAGTATTCCCCCATTAGCCTGATGAGGGGGTGCAACCAGAAACAGTCTTCAGCTCTCCGTCAGTGGCTCCTTCATGCTGCCATGTCCAGCACACAGGGTTCTGAAATGTCGAATTCTATGTCCCTCATTGTTACTGTAGTTGTTTTCCAATCAGTGAGCAATAGCCTGTTACACTTCTATGATACTCCTTCTGACCTTGAACCATACCCCTGTAGAAACCAAGCACTCACTCTTCCCTGTCAATCTTGCTCTAAGGCTTACAACTTTTAACAGGCTTGCCTATTTATATGACTCTTCTATTTCCTTTGAAGGCAACAACTAGGTTGACTCTCTCTGCTTGGAACACGGTCTAGGTCTTAACAGTTGTTCTATAAATATTTGATAAGAGAAAAGGGTTTCTGATGCAGCTTTATCCATGCATCCTCTAAATGATAGGTGTATGGCAGAACTTGCCTTCCTTTTTCCTCCTCTTAGTGTCTTTCCTGTCTGCACTGAGTCTTGCCATAGGACAGACCAAATTTTAAGTGCTTTGTATGCCATAATTTCTGTACTACTCTGTACACTACTGCATACTTTACGGTATAGCAACTCTGTATGTCAGCTTGAATTGGATTCTGAGTTCTTCACTACTTAATAACGTGACTTCTTGCATGACCCCCCCATCCCAGCTTTCCTTGTCTGTGACATCATCACGAAAGATGATGGTACTTAGCTTGGAGGCCTTATGAATTTTAAATGAGTTAGTATATGAGAGTTGCTTAGCATAGTATCAGGCAGAGAAGCAGAGCTGCATCAACATTAGCTGTTAGCATTAGGCTCAGGAGATAGTACACTCATCTATCATCTATCTATCTATCTATCTGTCTGTCTGTCTGTCTATCTATCTATCATCTATCTATCTATCTATCTATCTATCTATCTATCTATCTATGTGTAACAGCACATGTGTGGAAGTCAGAGAACAATTTGCGTGAGTGGGTTCTCTCCTTTTATCACATGACTGGCAAGAAATTCAGACAAATGCCTTCCTCAGCTTAGCCATACCTGTGGCTGCTGAGGTGGTACTAATAAATGAATATGTTCCTCTTTCCTATGGGCCATAGCATATAATAATTATTTGCCATCACTAATTATTCTCAACGGATCCAGGAGCACACCTAGCAATCTTGTATCACAAAGAAACCCAAGTAGATGGAGCTATGACCACAGCGCACAGAGTTACACAGAAGGAAAGAATGAGAATAGTAGGACTTCTCTGAGTCCAAGGAGACCAACATTGGTACAATTTCTCCCATTTTCTGGACTCCAAACATTCATGAGACTGCCTGAGAGTAAGATTGGATTCTCCCTGGTAATGGATGCTGTGGCCTTCCAGACACCGCACAACATAATGGCAAGATTACAAATGTCTTACTTAGTTGGCGAAGCAGTTGATCAATAATTATTTATTGGGTGCCTAGAAAATCATTGTCTTGAAGGACTGTAGCCCCCCTCCCTTAAAAAATGGTCATACATCAGCTTTGTCCTGAGGCTAACAAAAGGGGACTAGGAAGTAGATTTCTGGCAGTGGAAGAAAGGAAGCCTTCTTGCCAGAGTGACACCAAGGTGTAGTTCATGGGCATGAGGGGGACTGTGGAGAGGAAATGATGACAAGGGTAAGACATTTTACCACATGAAGGTCTACTGACACACACCATTCAAATGGAAATGAAAACCATGACTAATTAAAGAAAATTAAAGGCTCCTCTTGCTCATTCCCACTGCAGGATAAGTTCTGCCATGCATGGCCCAGTCAGGAAGATGAGAGAGGTCAGCATTTTCCACTTCCAAATATACATCAGAGTCACATTAAGGAGGAAGCATGCTGAGTGCTTTTAGAAGCTGAGGCGTGCTGAGCAGGCTCCACCAGGAGATGGTTTAGCAACATATCCTGATGGTGGGGCCTCCCCAGGACCTCTTTGTCTACTGATTCCAGCTCTGGTTCCTGCCAAACACACTCCTTTCTAAGCTTATGCCTTGCAAGTGGTGAAAATCATCCTTAATATCATATATGAATATTGTTACAAAGAAATTTTCTCCCCTCCTGGCTGTACAGTTGTCAGTTACAATATGCTATAAATAAATAATGTTTCTGTAAGAGCAATGAAAAGGAGGGGAGGACAATGTTTATCAGCTAGCATCCCTGCCTGTTAGAAGAATCTGGATAGGAATGTTAACATGGACTAAACAGGAAAACACGCTGCTGGCGATGAACGTTCAGGTGTAACCAGCTCTGAAGGGATGCTGCAGGGGCGTCTGCCAGGCAGGCTGCCTGTAGATTGAAGGTGTGTGCTGTCTCTGGCAGGGCCAGGAACAAGCTCCAAATTAGTGCAACACCTGCCCCATGCTGCTTTGATAGTGCAGGCAGCTCTGTGGGGAAATGTCTCCTGCAGGGAGACACCACAGGACTGGGGGAACTCTAGATCTCATCGAAAATTAACCATGAAGAAAAAACAAAACAAAAGATGTTCAGCTCACATCTTTTGCATCTTATAATAGTTTGGTAGATTTAGATCTTTGCATAGGGTTTTTTTTTTTTTGTTTGTATGGGAAAAAATCTATTTTGCTCTCATTTTAATCAGCTTCTGATTTCTGTTTGGGGTTGCTTCTCTTCACTAATTTGAGAAAAATATATCAAAAAGACAAAGATATGTTTTTAAGGAAGACTGGCAAAGAGTTAAGGGGAGATGATAAGTGAAATCCACTAATAAACAAATGTTCAAAAAATAAGTATCATGGTAAAAATCATGAATTGGAAGAATTGGAGTTATGCTACAGGAATAAGGGAAAATGGATGGATATATTAAAAATGATACTTTTAATATAGCGGACAGAGCAATCCTTGTCAAAGCAAGAGATGATATGTAGTCAAAGATGTAAAGGTAATGTGAAAGTCAGATATGAGGCTATCTGTAGAAAAAAGGTTCCAGGAATGTTCCAGTTAGAGGAAGGGCAGGGAAAGGAATTATCTTCTTCTTAAGACTATAATGAATACCTAAGATTATCAATTTATAAAGGAAGTTTGACTTTGG
The DNA here is from genome assembly GCF_004664715.2 of Peromyscus leucopus. Classification (NCBI taxonomy): domain Eukaryota; kingdom Metazoa; phylum Chordata; class Mammalia; order Rodentia; family Cricetidae; genus Peromyscus; species Peromyscus leucopus. Next base: position 84,179,907 of record NC_051068.1, read on the forward strand.
TTCATAGTTTTGTAGGTTCCCTTGCTTTGGGCCTGTGCCAAGGCGACATATCATGGTGAAAGGATTTGGTAGGGCAAAGCTGTTCACTCCATAGTCGGGAAGCCAGAAGGGAAGATGGTAAAGATAGAGAGACCCACAACCCTCTTTAATGACAACTCCACTAATCTTCATTCAGTTAGGCCCTACTTCTTCAAGTTTCCACTGTGTGCCAATACCATAGACCCAAACGGAAACTAAGCCTTTGATATCAAGTACCTTGGGGGATGTTTGTGATGGAAATCACAGCAGGATCAGCATGGCTGCAGAGTGTGGCAATGTCATAGAAGATTGAGAGCTTGATCACATCTCCGTAAGCCTGACATTGGCTCTTAAGATGATATCAGGCAATGGTTCCCTCTGACACAAGATCTCTGAGAGGACAACTAGCCAGGATGCCTGCTACTTCTGTAGTGGAAGACTCTGACTGATCAAGGTGAATGTGAGCTGACAGTGGTCAACTATTCTCAAATAGTTTGGGCAAAACCACTAAGGAGTGGCAGTTTCTGTCTGATAAACTCAAAATGACAATCTTCTTTCTTATTTAATTTTATGTGTGCTCTTTTCTAGGTGGCAATATGTTGAGTATTAAGAATGGATAAAAAGTGAATCAGGACAGAACAAGAGACATTTAGATGCGTAGAAATCAAATGGGCTTGTTAGATATGTCAGAGTCAGTAGGAAATATAAACTAGTTGTTATTTCTTGCATGAAGCCTATCTTATAGAATAGGTCAATAATTTAAAAATAAGCAAAAGGGAAAAGGAGAGGAGAAAGGATAAAAAGGTGGAAGAAAAAATGAAACAATAAGTGTGTTCAGGAATTTCTTAGTGTGCTATTGGGTTTTCTGTGTTGTGTCTCTCCCATACCGAATGCATATTAACACATTGTTTCTAACAAAGGAATGTGATCAACAGTTTTGAAATATCATTAACTTCTCATTGGTGTCTACTTGACCCCAACAATCTTAATTGCTTGGAACAAAAGTTCTGTGAGACAAAGGTGAGAATAAAGAATGCAGTTGTATGTTCCAATGTTAAGTATATTGGCTTTAGGGTAATTTGTGCAATTTTAAGACATGTTGATTTATGAACTAATTAATGGCACACAATGAAAATACATACAGAACTTGTTTGACTCCCAGTCTTGAAAACCTCCAAACAACAGGAAAATGGGGTTTGCATGTTAGAAAATTAAATTCAATATATATTTATGAGGCCATTCAAAATGTGGAGTCCTTTTCTCCTAAGTCCCGAGTAAGCAGAAATGTCCATGTATCAAAACCTAATTGTGCCAGAGAGCGAGGCTTGGCGAATAAATTAAGTCTTAAGCTACAAAAGACATTGGACATTAATTTTAAGGCTTATTATAGCTCTGATGATATGGGCATTAATAAATCCAGTAGGAAGAAAGAATGCAGCAAAACAACAAATAAGACGTATCTCCTGGCTTTCCTTGGCAAATGCTGATTGTTGATAATTCATTTAAACTGACATAGATATTTCTATACTCTAGGGTCATTGTTCCAGCAGCTTGTTAATGGGGACGGAATGGGGTTTTGAATATTTTATGGATTCTTAGAAGTCCATTTCTTGTTTCTGAGGTGGGGAAGGAATGGAGAGAATTTTAGGCTATGTAAAATATTCCACATTCATCTTGCAAACCTTTATTGAGCACTTCATATGATAAAGTGTTATTATAGGCTATGGATGAAGCTTAACAGGCATTCAGCAAAAGGGGTGTGATTGCAGAGCAGAAGGAGGATTGTCTTTAGAACTAGCCTTTGAAATCTGTGTAGATCTTTGAAAAGTCTATAGGACTTACAGATAGAAACTGTAGTTAGGAAGGAATCCAGGATAAGGGTGAAATGGAAATAAAGGCAGAAGGCTGGGAAAATGAACATGTAGTAAAAATAATAATGTGATTGTGTGATAAGGACCATAATAGGAGCTACAGGGTGGTAGGGTCCAAATATTGTGAAACTTGAAGTTGTAGACAATGCAATTATCTAACTGACTTTTTGTTTATTTTTAATGAGCACATATTTGGTCAGTGGCTTTTGAATAACACATGCTGCTTTTTCTCAAAGAGATCTCCATTTTTGAGAAGTACTGTTTATCATAACATAAAAATAATTTTATCTCCAAATGAAAAGAATATCATAAAAGAGTAAATGAAGTCTCTATGCAAACACACTGTCAGAGCACCTAATATATTCTGGAGGGATCAGAAAAGATTTGTAGGATAGATGACTTTTGTTTTGAAGCCTGGGAATTTGAAAACAACAATATGAAATCAAATGATACTATGTTTGTGAAATATGGAGTTATTTCAAGTAGTATTTAGATTATAAAATGGAGATGAGAATAGCTGAGGACGAGTTTGGTTAGATGAACAGGAGACAGGCCAGAGAGCAGTTAGCAAGTCATGACAAACCTTAGCACTATCCATTGTCATCTTATTGCTGTCTATTAAGTCCTTGATAGAGGGGCACATTTTTATACCCTTTCAAATCAAACATAACCATGCAATTTCCTTTGGCCAGTGACTATCTGTAGGAAGTCTATCTACTGCTGCTCACCTCTGCATCTGGCACTTCTGTTGCCTTGAGATCATAAAAACAGATGTTATTATGGAAATGTAAACCCAAGCCATTGCAGAAAGTTAGGACTCCTTGGAGAGTCATGGTACCCCATAACAAAATTTAAAAGCATGAAAATTGAATGCATTCCTTTGGAATACTGAGACTTTCAGATTGATTGTTCCGATCTGATTCTGTCCTAATTGAGACAACGTATGATGAAAAATCTAGATTTTGCTACGGAAGAAACTATGGTTAGTTTGTGTGTGTTATACTTTTTAAAATAATCATGTAGTGAACTATCCAACTGGCCCTCTGTATGTTTAAAATTAAACAAAAAAAGAGGGGGAAATGTTATGGGAATTCTGTCTTCAGTTTGCTAGCCAATTGAGAGGGGCATTTTGGTCCAAGAGGCAGGGTTTTCATTGGGGGATAGATGTGACCAAGGCCCTTCGAGCAAGGATCAAATAGCAGAGGATGTAAGTGGCGACTTGTGACTCAGTTCAGGTTCCCCATTTGTCATTTAATATTTGCACATGGTTTTTGCTTATTAATAAATGGTAAAGAAATTATTTATCACCAGACATTCAAATAATCACAGACCAAAAATACTGGACAAACAAACAAACGTATATCCGTTCTAAATATGTAAAACTTTTTTGTCATCATCCCTAGATAAAACAACAATTTACATATCTTTGCATTTCTTTGGGTGTTAGAAATGACTTAGACTTAAATTGTGAGGGGACATTTATAGTTTACATACCAAAAATACACTATTTAATATAAGGTGCTTCAGCCTCTGTGGGTTTAGCTATTTGTTAGAAGGCAAGATTGTAGTGTCCTAGAAACTTGATTCTGCACAGATAATCAGCTGATCTTACATTTAAAAATACCACTTGCTGTGGGATGGTCTGTATGTCAAATTGCTCTGATTGGTCAATAAATAAAACACTGATTGGCCAGTGGCCAGGCAGGAAGTAGGTGGGACAAGGAGAGAGGAGAATTCTGAGAAGCAGAAGGCTGAGGCAGAGAGACACTGCCAGCTGCTGCCATGACCAACAGCATGTGAAGACACCGGTAAGCCACCAGCCACGTGGCAAGGTATAGATTTATGGAAATGGATTAATTTAAGCTATAAGAACATTTAGCAAGAAGTCTGCCATGGCCATACAGTTTGTAAGCAATATAAGTCTCTGTGTTTACTTTGTCGGGTCTGAGCAGCTGTGGGACTGGCGGGTGACAAAGATTTGTCCTGTGGGCAAGGCAGAAAAATTCTAGCTACAACCACTCTCGTATCAGTCTACAAGAAAATAGAAAGATGTGTTCAACAATATGGGCAAGAGACAATGAGAGCAAGGATTAGGGCAGTGCCAGTGGAATAAAAGAGAGACATGAGAAATAGTGTCATGAGTGCATCCATAAGAACCTTTAAAGGACTCAGCTAAAAAAGATGAAGGGGATATCTAAGATGAATACATTCCCAGTATCGAGTACTAGAACTCTCTTGTCTTTGATATAAATGAAAAACATAGTAACGCAAATCGGCTGAGAAAAAAATGTATTTGGTCTATGAACCAAGTAAAAATTAAGAATTCACCTGTAGTTCAGGTACAGAGATCACTTCATTGAGATGGTAGTGGAAGCAGACAAGGAGTTAACTCATGCATTTTGGAGGCAAAAAGGAAGAGTCGTCTGAAAAGGTCCATTGGCTGGTCAAGGCCCATCTTATGAAACTGAAGGAGGACAGACTTTCTGGAGGAAGTAGCTCATGTTGTGGAGACACAAAGAAGAATGAAGACTAAGAAAATACCTTCAGAACTGAAGCTCAATGTAACAACACTAGGCCTCTTTGAGGAGAGACTTTCCAGAAACATTGTTGAAATAAAACAAACTTAGGGAATCAGAGGGTGACAAGATGCTGAGAATGGGGAGGATTCGGCATAGATGAACCTCTTAACAGTTTTGCAAATATATGAAGAAAGAGAAACAATTACACTGAAAAGAAATCAGAATTAAATATAAATAAAACACGGAAACTTATGTAACATGTTGACTATATTGATAATGGATGCAATTAATGAAGCATTACCATTGTTAAGACTTTGGCTGTTTGTCCCAGTGGGGTTTTTGGGTCAGCTTTACAGAAGCTAGAATCATCTGGGAAGAGGAACCTCAATTGAGAAAATGATTCTTTGAGGTTGCCTGTAGGAAAATCTGGGGGCATTTTAAAAATATTTATTAGTTATTGATGTGGGATGGTCCAACTCCCTGAGAGCATTACTACTTCTGGGCAGGTAGTTCTGGGTTGTATAATAAAACCAGCTGACTAAGTCAAGGGAATAAACCAGTAAGCAGCATTTCTCTGTGGTCTCTGCTTCAGTTCCTGCCTCCAGTTTCCTCCCTTCAATTCCTGCCTTGGCTTTCCCTGATGATGGCAAGCTAAATAAACCCTTTTCTTTCCAAGTTGGTTTTGGTTATGGTGTTAATTACACCAATAAAATCTACCTAGGACATTGATGCATTATATGGGTTTAGATTTAGGTCCTGCTTTTGTCAGTGACAAGCTCTGTTGCAAGAAGACCCCACCAGAGTCCCAAACCCTCTTCTAAGTTTCTTCCTGATGGAAGGTCTGCCTACCTGTTTGATTGTATATAAGTCTTCACTCTCCCATTTAGTAGAATTAAGCCATTGGCACATGATAGAAGGTTCAATAATCAGAGCTATCATCATCTAGATGCTTTAAGAATAATTTGGGGCCAGGCAGTAGTGGCACATGCCTTTAATTCCAGCACTCAGGAGGCAGAGGCAGGTGTACGGTGTATCTCTGTGAGTTCAAGGCCAGCTTAGGCTACAAAGGGAATTCCAGGAAAGGCACAAAGCTACACAGAAAAACCCTGTCTTGACCCCCACCCGAAAAAAAGAATAATTTGGGGTAGGACGAAGAATTTCTGTTCTTAGATACCAAGGCTCTTGTGGAATTCTGAATTGCAGTTGATAACAAACATGTGAGGTGATGATGGGTAAAGAAGCATGAAGGATGCAGGGAATTTTTCTCATGATTGGACTTTGTGTTAGTTACCATTACATCACTTCAATAAAATGCTTGACATAAATAACTTTAGGGAGGAAGGAATTCTTTTGGATCGCAATGCCAGAGGTCATTTGTCTCCATGTTTCTGAACTTCTGGTGAATCAGTACCTCATGGTGTCAGAAGTGTATAGTCTGTTTACTTCATGGTAACCAGATAGCAAAGACAGAACCTGTATGCCGGCTTTCCTGTTTTGCCTTCTTGGATGAGGGTCTCTGTAGCATAAATTATAATTGGTCTTAATAAAAACTCAGAGTTAGATATCAAGGGTGAAAGCTGAAAGATCAGAGAATCAGAGCAGTCAGCCACCAGACTTCTTCTCTCTACAAATCCTCAGACTGAAGGGGCTCGAGCTCCTGTCTCTGCTTGCCTTATATTCCTCTCTCTGCCCAGCCATCTCACTTCCTGTTTCCTCCTCCCTAGTGCTGGGATCAAAGGCATGAGATCTCCAGTGCTGGGTTTAAAGGTGTGTGCCACCACTGCCTGAACTCTATGGTTAACTAGTGGCTAGCTCTGTACTCTGATCTCCAGGCAAGCTTCATTTGTTAGAGAACAAACAAAATATCACCACAGGCTTCAACCGTTCACACTGAGGCCTCCTACTCTGGTTAATCCTCTCTAGAAATGTCCTTACAAATACACACACAAATGTGTTTTACTGCTCTCCCGTCCATCTCTCAGTTCAATCAATTTGACAACCGAGGCTAACCACCACTGGCCTGCTCATGGCATAGGTGGCTGGGCTACTAAGCAGGAATGGCTTGGTCATGGAAAAAGAGTGAGCTTAGTTGAGAGAATGTGTGTTGTTTCCCTCTTCATGACCAGCTATGGTGTCGTCCCATTTCCCTTATTTCCCAGCCTTGCCCATGAGCACACAGAGGTGGTGCCTGGTCAATGTAAGGCATGCAAGGAGTTCTTTTTCTAGCTATGAGGATGGTGGAAATACCTCCCAAAATTCAACCTTAATTTACTAACATGACTGGATTTAAAAATCATGTAGGAAATAAAGCTAGCTCTCTCTCTCTCTCTCTCTCTCTCTCTCTCTCTCTCTCTCTCTCTCTCCTCCCTCCCTCCCTCCCTCTCTCTCTGTTTCTCTGTCTCTCTGTCTCTGTCTCTGTCTCTGTCTCTCTCCCTCCCTCTCTCTCTGTTTCTCTGTCTCTCTGTCTGTCTCTCTCCCTGCCTCCTCTCTCTCTCTCCTCTCTCTCTCTCTCTCTCTCTCTGTGTGTGTGTGTGTGTGTGTGTGTGTGTGTGTGTGTGTGTGTGCTTCCAAAGCGGTTCAACAGAGACAGGAAGACCCACCCTGAATATAAGTGTTAGCATTACATGAGTTGGGGTCCAGACTACACAAAAAGGAGGAAGTGGCTGCAACAGCAGCAGTCTTCTTTCTCTGTGCACAATCTCTTCCTGATTGTGGACACAATGTGACCAGCAGCTCACGACCCTTCCCTGCTATGATGGACTAGATCCCTTCTAACAGAGAATGAAAACACAACCCTCCTTCGTTGATTTGCTTTGTCAGATATGTTGTCACAGTGCTAAGAAAACTAATAGCAACACTTAATTTGATAACCAGGCCTTGGTACGTGGGGACATTTTCATACGTCATTATGTGTCTAAGTTTGGGTTATATATCAAGAAATGAGATTTTGGCAATGAAGGCTTCAGAGGCATCTAGTGTCTACGAAATACTTCTCTGAGAGATAGACTTCTTGTTTTTATTTAAATAACAAAGAATTCTTGGTAGCTACGGCTGGGACTGAGCCCTTAGTTAGAGAATGGAGGGCCTTTCATGCCTCTGCACAGGCTCTTCCCTGACCCTACTCTGTCTGCAGACAATCTGGAGAAACAGGAGAGATTTAGTGATCATCCTGGCTAGCTCAGGATAGAGCATCCCCTGGAAACTATTAGCTAATTACTCCTCTGCTAACATTCTGTCATTCAAGTATTTCACTGGGAAACATCTTCCCATGAACAATTTCTAGTACATAAGGAATCACGGGTTCAGGGCTCACTTCTAAGTTATGTAAATCCTTGGTTCCACTTTCACTAAGCAGAGGAGACTAGCTGGTGTCACTTCACACCATGCCTATCTATATCATGCTGCCGCAGAATATGTAGTATTGTGCCCTAAATATCACAAATGGCTTCCCAGAGATAATCCAGCAGATAAATTTTAAGACTCAGACTTGCTGACAAGGAGGGGAAAATGTATGTGGTCATGGCAAAGAACCAATTGTCCGCATAAGGACAGGACATGTTGCTTGGAATCTCAATTTTGAACTCACAACAGCCCCCTCACAGAATGAAAGGAGTTTTGTTGATGTAACCAACCGTCTTATTAAATAAGAAACACAGAAACAATGTAAAAGAGAAAGCCGAGAGGTCAGAGCTCAGAGCTAAAATCTCACCCTTCCTCCTGCTGTCCCAGCTTCGCGAAAGAGACCTACTTCCTGTCTGTTCATTTTTTTTATAGTATGTTGTTCTGCCTTCTCATAGGTTGTAAACCCAAACACATGACTGCCTCATCACTGTCTGAATGTACAGCCCCCTAGGTCTTAAAGGCGTATGTCTCCAATGCTGGCTATATCCCTGAACACACAGATATCTATGGGATTAAAGGCGTGTGCCACCACCGCCACACTCTTGCTATGGCTCTAATAGCTCTGACCCCCGGACAACTTTATTTATTAACATACAATCAAAATAATATTTCAGTACAATTAGATTACCACCACAGAGTTTATTTGACAAAAGAAAATGTTGTCTTTCTTGTAAAAGCAAACTTCTCTGAGAGCCTGAATAACTCTGCTCATAGGTCCAGGTCTTTGGTGGAGTAACAGGTGTATAGGGACTTGTCATCTTCTTTTTCTGTTATCTTTGCAGCCTGTCTTGCTGAGCCCTCATCACATTAGGGCACACAGATGTCACATCTAGTGATTTACAGGTATTTACACACCTATAATATACTGAACACCAGAAAGCAAAATGAAGCCATGGCATTTACATTTTAATTGGGGTACCAAGGAGGGATGAAGTTATGTTTGTGTGCACATATGTATACATGCGCGCGCGCGCGCGCACGCACACGCACACACACACACACACACACACACACACACACACACACACACACGGAGAAAGAGAGAGATCATGATAATTGGTGCTAAATGGTATAGAAAAGGAAGACAAAGGCAGAGACTATGACGACAAGCTGGGGCACCTTGGTCAAGTCTCTTTAAGAAGATGGCTCAGCAGCAGAAGCCTCAGCGACTCTAGGAAGGAGCCACAGGAGCAGCAAGAAGAAAAGTGTTCAAAACTCAGAAGATACAACACGTGAAAGCACTGAGTTGAAAACAAGGAACCAGTAGTACAGAGGCTTGATTGACAATGTAGAGGGAGTGCAGGGGCAGGAGCTGGGGAGAAACACAATTCTCGCTGCACCTGTTGTCCAAGATTTTGGGCTTTGTTGCTGCTTCTTGTTAGTTTTCCCTCCAACGGGCAGTGATTTTCATTTCCTTCTTCCCTACATTGCCTGTAACAATCACTGTCCCTGGCACACAGTCAGTCCAAACCTGACGTTGGGGTCGGAATGTCCTTTAAGCAAATTCTACCTTTCCACTTCATACCTGTTTCCCAGGCAAAGCATTAGGATTCCTTAGGCACCCATTTCCATATTTCCATAGGGCACTAAAATTCCCAACAAGAGGGATAGCAAATGCATGAAAGGTAGTACATCACATGAGCTCCTTGGCCTGGAGCCAATTCACTATGAATGCTTGATAAATCACTAAAGGTTGGTTATAATAGGTGACAGGTCCCAGTCTACTGTATGGTCTTTTAGGGACAAGATTCTGATCTCTAACTCACAGTGCTCAGAAAACCTCCTTCCTCCTCCACAGATGATTAAATTGGGAAGTCATTCTTTCTAGCTTATCACTTTAAACGTCTAGCAGGACTCCATCACTAATTAGCTCCAATCTCTCCCTTGTTAGTAGCCACCATATGGATCATAAACTAAAATGTTTCTCAAAGTAGCATATAGCCTTTATAAAAGCTCTTTTCTCTGGTCCTAAACTGCTGGCTTGAGTGAACTGGAGCTGGGTTTTACTGTTAATTAAACCCGTTCCCGCTATGTGCCAAGACAGAATGACATTGTCCTCTATGCGTTTCCGTGGGTAGTCCATATGTTTATTCTCTGTGTTAGCAAACAATTCATTGTGTGGTAGTTTCTGGTTTACTGGTTTGATTGAAAGCCATTTGATGGTGGAAACTGCCAGATGATCCTTCTTACATCCTACTGCCTGGAGGGCATTTGCTATAAAGCTGTTTGCCTCATCCTAATTTGTGCCATCCTTACTTGGCGGGAAGTTGGGGGGGTATTTAACAAAAGTCCACATGGGTTCTTATTTTACCTAAAATTGAATAAATAAGATGCATTAACTGCAATCAATCTAACTCTCTATTCTTCATTCTCTTCTGTCACAGTTGTCTTTGTGTTGAATCCTGTTGAAGTAACTTGTGGGTTCAGCTAAGAGAAGTTTGAATTTTACACACTACAGTGTACGCATGCACACACACATATACACACTTAATTATATAAATTTATGTGGCTCACATTTATTGCTTTGTGTAGCTAAGTTATGGCTGGCTGGTCTAGCCCAAGCATAGCTCCCAGAAACAGTGAGCTGCCTGCTTATCTAATACAAGAAGATGCAATAATGTAGGGCCAGAGACTACCTTTGAAATGAATGCATTGTGATAACACTGGGTTGAGGAAGTATGTGCACCCCAGAGAGGAAAGCAGTTTGAATGCCATGGTGCTTGAAGTCAGTCTAGGAAGACTATTGCCCTCCTTAGCTACAGAAAACCATATGATCTGGTTCTGTTTCTGTAACCAAATTAAAACAGAGGATCTTCTTTTGAAAGATACTTTCCCAAAGTTGCTGGGAATTGTCGAACTAAGTATTACATTCCTGATAATGAGTTATGAAGCCAATAAAATCACTTTCAAGCTACCAATTATCAGAAACAAATTTTTGTCAATGATCATGAAAGAAATAGCAGAATGGCCTTTCTGCTTGCAGAAAATTCCATTAAACTCATGGTCATGGAAGAGGTGATCAAGAAATGTCTAGCTGAAGTTATCAGGAAAGAGACATTATATCAGTGCTCCTGATAGCAGCTAGTATAACTATTGTGATGTTTTTATGTTTTTCTGTGCTTGTAATTTTTTGACTTTAACATTTTGCTTTATTTATTTTTCATTACTATAAATGTGTGCTCACTTCTTTTAACCCATTATTCATTCTTTTCTGAAAAGATCCCTCAGTTATACACACACACACACACACACACACACACACCCCACAGTACATATTGCATAGCCTGATACAAGTTCGTTATACATGTTCATTAAGTACTTATTGAATTAATGAAAATGTGACTGGTAATGTCTTTGGGCTTGTTAGCTGTATTTTCAAAATCCTCTTCTGTCTACAGTGAGGAGGTAGGTGATGCTACACCCAGGTCACCCACATACATTTGTATTAAAATGTTTCTAAGTTGGTGATTTTTGGGCTGCTGGAGTCAAATCTCCATGTTCTAAATATTTTCAGTCCAGCCTTTGCCCTTGACTGAGTGTTGATGTGAATTTCATCATTCTAACTTACTACCCTTTGTTGAGTATATTCTATCAATATTTGAATTACCATCACACAGTCCAAATAGAAAGGTTTCATGCAGTTCAAGGATCAGATTGCAAGGTCTGTAATTCCCAGGTACTTTTTTGTGCACACCATTACTCTAGGACACTGCTTTATTTTCCCCAAGGAGAATTTTAAAATAGTATCTGACACCTCACGTGTTATTCTCTTAAAGATGACCCACAGGAACATGGTGTATGAATGAGGACTGGCATGTACATCCTATCTGCAATTAGCAAATTTAAAACAAGGAAGCATTCCTCAGAAAAACTTGGCTAGAAGTGTTTATTTTCTTTTATTTTTTCAATGACAAAATTTAACTATGGTGAAAGCCCTATCATCAGAACATCCCACACACTCTCTTCAGAATATCTGTGGCAGCCTGGAATAATTTTTCCCCCAGTGTTTAGCTTTATGGTTACTTTAAGCATCAGACACTTTCTCACTCCTGTGATGTCTCTTCACACAGTGTTAGGGGGTAGATGTAAGTTATGTGTGTATCCTGAATTGTGTCAATTGGAATTGAAAATATGCCAGTTTTCTCACTACAGAGTACTTATTTCACAGGAGCATGGTGTCAAGAAAGCTGCCCACTGGTTGCTCAAGAGCCATAACTGAGAATATCTTCTTTTGCTACTTGACTATAGTTCCTCTAAAAGTAATTATCCCTTAAAGTAATTGAGAAATTCAAAAGGGGCACGGAAGTGATTAAGTTTGCTCCTCACTGTATGACTATCTTGCAGTTATTGACTTTAATTACATTAACTATTTTTGGTAAAATTCTAGGCAGCATTTGTCACTATCCATATTCATGTCATACTTTCAGAAGGTAATCATCAGTTTTATTAGGATATCTGGGAGATTTAAAAAAGGGATTGGATCATGCTACAACATATCATTCAGACATACATGTGTCTAAGGAATTTATTGTTTCTCTTCATCTGGCATATTTAAAATGCTATGTGTCATTCACAGACTGACGTACAAGAACTTCCTTTGGTACTAAACAAAGTACAGTGATTTCAGTCCTCCATGTACTCCATGAGCAACAGTGTGGTTCTTTCCCCCTTGTCTGCTCTTTTCTTAGCAACTTAACCAGGGGTGGTGGTCGGAAAGAAAAGGGCCCCCAAAGGGAGTGGCACTATTAGGAAGTGTGGCCTTGTTGGAGGAAGTGTGTCACTGTGGGGGCGGGCTTTGAGATCTCTTTTTCTCAGGCTTCCCTCAGTGTGACTGTCAGTCGACTTCCTGTTGCCTGCAAGATGTAGGGTTCTCAGCTACTCTAGACCATATCTGCCTGCATGCCACCATGCTCCCCACAGTGATGATAATGGACTGAACCTCTGAAACTGTAAGCTGCCACTTCAATTAAATGCTTTCTTTATAAGAGTTGCCATAGTCATGGTGTCTTTTTACAGCAATAGAAACCCTAACTAAGACACCGGCCTTTGCCCTGTTCTCAGACTAACTAATGGACGTTTGCCACAGGGGGAAAGGTGGGAAAAGCTTGAGCTCAGTAGGAAATGTGAGAGAGCAGAAAGATGTTTTTGCCATTTAGCAAAATAGAAACAACAGGACCTCATTTTATGAAGAACAACAACAAACATGAAATTCATACTTTGCTTAGATTGAAATAAAAATAACAGGTCATTTGCTTTCACATCAAAATAAGAATGATATTCTTATCTACTGCCTCTTCTTTCCCTTAATTCTTCTGACTAGGTGGTTCCCAGTGGAGCATAGTAGAAGACAGCATGAACCAACAACATCAGTGTGCAGAGACTTGTTTTTGGCTCTGCTGAACTTGTAAAGCAAGTATCAAATACACACCTATCTCCTCCATATCTGCAAAACACAGCAGTTTGTATGTAGGCCCAACAAAGGGCCTCATGAGCTAACGGCAACCAGGTATGTTTTCTTGCCCCCTGAATACTTGGTGAATGTGCAATAAATATTTATTGTGTGAACCCAGAGATGTAGAAATGGAGGTTAGACCTCTCTTGACACTTGATCATAGATATTTCCAACCACTCATGCTGAAACACATTTCTTAGAGTCCCTTAAAATCTACCAAATAAAAAGATTTGTTTTTGTTTTGCCATGGGAAAGCCATGAACTCCCCTATGTCAAGACTTTATGATCAAATGATTCAAACTGTTTGCTTAAGAGGAACATAGAGACACTTTTCTAGTACTGAAGGATGATCAACCTTTTACACCTAACCAGCTGGACACTTTCTTCTCTGGCTGTCTCTCCATCTCACTGCCAGTGAGTTTATGTGGTTCTGTCTTTGGGTCTGCTTTACTGATTGGATGCTAAGAATAGTAGCTCACGGGTGGTTCTGAAGTTATCTCTTATGAAGTAGTAAGGATAACAGATGTGTCATATAGGCTCTGGGGATATCAGGCATGAAAAATAGGGAATGTGTGCAGATCATAAAAGTTGGAGTTGCAAAGATTTTATTTTAGAATTTTTGTTTTTTTATTTTATAATATAATTTAATTTTACATATCAGCCACGGATTCCCTTGTTCTCTCCCCTCCCGCCCCCCTCCGTCTTCCCCCAGCCCACCCCCCATCCCCATCTCCTCCAGGGCGAAGACTTCCCTGAGGATTGAGTTCAACTTGGTAGATTCAGTCCAGGCAGGTCCAGTCCCCTCCTCCCAGGCTGAGCCAAGTGTCCCTTTATAAGCCCCTGGTTTCAAACAGCCAACTCATGCACTGAGGACAGGTCCTGGTCCCATTGCCTGGATGCCTCCCAAACAGATCAAGCTAATCAACTGTCTTACTTATCCAGAGGGCCTGATCCAGTTGGGGGCTCCTCAGCTACTGGTTCATAGTTCATGTGTTTCCATTCGTTTGGTTATTTGTCCCTGTGCTTTATCCAAACTTGGAGGCTACCTAGAAAATAGGACCCCAAGAAAGACACAGGGATTGCCCAATGACAGAGAAATGGATGAGATCTACATGAACAGCCTGGACATGAGTGGGGGTAATGAAAGGCAAGGGTTGAGGGAAAGAGAGTTTAGGGGAGCGGGAGAACCCAGCTGGATCAAGAACAGAGAGGGAGAACAAGGAATAAAAGACCATGATAAATGAAGACCACATGAGAATAGGAAGAAGCAAAGTGCTAGAGAGGCCCACAGAAATCCACAAAGATGACCCCACAATAGACTACTAGCAATGGTGGAGAGACAGCCTGAACTGACCTACTCTGGTGATAGGATGGCCAAACACCCTAATTGTTGTGCTAGAAACCCCATCCAATGACTGAGGGAACCGGATGCAGAGATCCATGGCCAGGCCCCAGGTGGAGCTCCAGGAGTCCAATTGGCAAGAAAGAGGAGGGTTTGTATGAGCGAGAATTGTTGAGACCAAGGTTATTTTAGAATTTTTGAATGATAAATAAAGCTCCAACTATCCAATTCCATAGCTTGAACATATGTTAGGAAAAAACACCTAATTCATATGTTTTGGTTAAACACCTATCTAGGGAGTCTCATTAGCAAACACATTAATTAGGAGCCTGCTTACTTTTCTACTGTCAACAGTTGTTTGTTTGAGTTAACCTATTCTGCCTTCCTTAAAGAAAAGCAGCAGTAGTCTGTTGTGTGACATTTTGTTTGTGTTCTGACAAATAAAGTTTGCCTGGAGATCAGAGGGTGGAGCTAGCCACTCACTAACCATAGAGGTCTGGAGATTTGTACAGACAGGAGACAGGGAGAGACAACACTGGGCAGAGAGAGAGAGTAATAAAGCAGGGCAGAGACAGGATCTCGGCCCCTTTTTGGTCAGAAGATTCATAGAGGTAAAAAGTCTCTGGTGGCTGCTGCTACTCTGTTTCTCTGATCTTTCAGCTTTCTCCCTGATATCTGATGCCTGACTTTTATTGATAAGACTAATTAGGAACACACTCCAAAGTCCCAAAATATTGTTTATGAATGTTTGTTTTCATTTAAAGAGAATTGGTTATATACTGTTAATGGTCATACTCAATCTCTTTCTAAAAAAGAAAGGGGGACATGCTGTGGAATAATTCTCTTATATACTGTAAAGATTTGTTACTAGAATTGGTTAAATAAAACACTGATTGGCCAGTAGCTGGGCAGAAAATATAGGTGAGGCAACCAAACTAAGAATGCTGAGAAGAGGAAGGGTGGAGTCAGAAGTCACCAGCCAGATGCAGAGGAGGCACAATGATAATGCTATACTTAGAAAAGGTACCAAGCCACATGGCTAGACATAGATAAGAATTATGTGTTAATTTAAGTGTAAGAGCTAGTTATTAATAAGCCTAAGCTACTGGCCAAGCATTTACAATTAATATAAGCCTCTGTGTGGTAATTTGGGAAGAGGCTGCTGGGTATTTGGGAGTTGCTGGTAGGACAAAAACTTCCACCTACAGTAGTCAGTGCATGAACCTACACTTTAGTTTTACAAGAAATTTAGGACCTGTGTAGATTTTGTATTTTTCTGCACATTTTCTGATAATCAAATATTTAAAAAATAAGAACAAGTCCAAAAATTAGGGCTCAACATAAGTTACAGTATACAATGGAACTATAAATTATATAATCTTTTAATGATATTTATATTTTGATTGATTGATTCTTTTATTCATTCACATAGTTGTAAATATCAACCATGGTGAGATAAATAGACATGTTCCTTTTTCCATGAAGCTTTCAATCAAGTAGAAAACAGAAGTAGGATGTAAATATAAAATGTGAAACAAGGACACACCCACCCATCATCTTATAGATATAAATGTGAGTAGGATTGTATGAATATACTAAATCCAACACTCTAAGTCAGGACTCCACAAACTTCTGCTAAGAGGCTGAATCTGGTCTGTCTTTTGTGTTTGTAAACTTTTATGGAACATAGCCACACCCATTTGTTTCCTTGGCCTCTGGCTATTTTTTTCCTGCAGTGATAGAATTGAGTAGCTACAACAGAGGACAGCAGAGCCCATGAAGCCTAAAATGTCCACTACATGGCTTTTAACAGAAAAAGTTTTCCTGAGCCTTATTTCTGGGTCTCCTGGATGTTTGGGCTATCCCTGTAGTTTTCATATGTCAGTTCTTATCTCAACTGAGAGGATTGCCTTGTTGAGGAATAGGGACTCTTTAGGCCTCCTTTGAGGCTAGGTAAAGACACCAGTGGCCTCCAACCGTAGGGCCACTACAACAGGACTGTGGTGGTTTGAATAAAAATGCCCTCATAGGTTCTCATATTTGGATATTTGGTCCCTAGCTGGTAGAATTATTTGGGAAAGATAGGAGATGTGGCCTTGTTGGGGGAGGTGTGTTAGTGGGCATGGGCTTTGAGGTTTCAAGACTCATGTGATTCCCAGTGGAATTCTCTCTTTCTGCCTTGTGGTTGTGGATTAGTTGTTCCATTGCTCAGCTATCATGGAAATTAAGTAATTTCTTTTATAGGCTGCCTTTGTCATGATGTTTTATCACAAAACTAGAAAATTAAGACAAGGACCATCATTCTAGATGGCTTTGGAGGCACTTGAGGCCATAACTTTTACTGCCTGCTTTGAAGACTTGTGTACCAAAGCATCTCTCCCCTTAACCCCCCTTTGTGGAACCAGAAGCTTGTTAATGTTTCAGGGTGCTGCCAGCCAAAATGGAATAATATGAGACAACCTCTCATATATACTCTTAATCAAGCCATTTGGGTTGACTATGGTGAGAGCTCTCTGACTGACCCATTTAGCTAGTATCTGTGAGCAAGCTGTAAGATAGCTATTGTGATGACCCACACTCTCCATTTATCCCTGTGACCTACCCCAAACTTATAGTCCTCTGCCTCTGCCTTAGTTTACTTCTTGTGGGTCTTTCATGGATCATAAGCATGGGCTCTGTTGCCCTCTGGACACTTCTGGGGTTGACTTAGATGCAAAGATCAGAGCTGGAAGAGCAGAAGGTTATTCCCTAGGATTCCTTCCTGCCAACATGAAGGCTGGCAGAGGATGTTCCCTTATGGATTCTCAACTGCCTCCTTCAGTTGCCAGGCTCTTTTGTTTTATTGTGATGGCTGGCTCTTTTGATGCTCCAGGCCAAGAGGAAGAGAACTGTTTCTCCAGCCAAAAGAGCTTAACATTTTTCACCAGTGTCTTTAAGCATAGTCCCTTTAAGTCAACATGGGCAGCGTCTCCCTTTGAGTACCTGTCATTGCTTGCTTGAGTCCACTTACCTCTAGTCTTATTTGATGAAGAACTCCCTTGCCAGAAGGATAACTGTTTACATTCAAAATTCTCCCCTATGACTTAGGCTGTAGGTATAACTGTAGCTAGAGTTTTCATGCCTTGCCCACAGTCAGGACAAATCTTTGTCACCCTCCAGTCCCACAGCCGCTCAGACCCAACCAAGTAAACACAGAGACTTATATTGCTTACAAACTGTATGGCCGTGGCAGGCTTCTTGCTAACTGTTCTTATAGCTTAAATTAATCCATTTCCATAAATCTATACCCTGCCACGTGGCTGGTGGCTTACCGGTGTCTTCACATGCTGCTGGTCATGGAGGCAGCTGGCAGTGTCTCTCTCCTCAGCCTTCTGCTTCCCAGAATTCTCCTCTCTCCTTGTCCCACCTACTTCCTGCCAATCAGTGTTTTATTTATTGACCAATCAGAGGAATTTGACATACAGATCATCCCACAGCAGTAACTCCAAAGACATTTTTTTTTCTCTTATGGCTCTTTATAATCTTTCTTATAATTTGGTCTTGGGTGTGAGCATCAATGTTGGTATTTTCATAAGTCAGAGACTCAAATAATACAAATTGAGGATAAATAGGAATGGAAAAGATTGCTTTCTTGCTCTCCTTGGTGGTATCTGAGCTCTGAGTTCTCTTGATGCCAGTTCCAAGAGAGGCAAAGGGAGCCAGGGAGGAGGGACTACTGTTCTCCTGGGGGCATATGAGGCCCAGATTCCATTTAGCCCTAATGTTCTATTTCACAATCAATATATTGGAGCATCATGCAGCTGTAGACATGTTTTATGTCCCCTCCTAACATGGTGCATAGCTGAGGGGTACCTTCTAGGCATAGGTTCTGAGACAGAAACAAACTGCAGTCACATTACCACATCCTCACATTTACAAGGACCGTGCAGAGGCAGAAGCATAAAAAAGAAGTGGAGTGTTCAATTGAGTAGCCACAGCCTGTGAGCAAGGGAGATCTTGGGAATACCTCCTCATTCCACCTTAACTGCTCTCTCAGGGGAGGACTTGGGAGGACTTGTGAACACCTTCTCATTCCACCCTAACTGCTCTCTCAGAGGAACCTCTCAATTCTGCTTGACTTCCCAGACTCACCCTCTGCCTCGAGGCCCAGGTCTAATTCAAGAGGCTCCTCTTGGGTTTGCCATTCTGACTGATTTCATTTTGAGAATTTCTCTTCTTCACAAGGCAGCAAAGTTCACATGCTTAGCTATTATGTTCAGGAAGCATCTTTTTTGTTGTTTTGTTTTACAGATGCCATTCTGTGACATTGGTTGAATTTTTCTTTCTGTACTATTTTCTTTTTCCTCTGTGATTCTTGGCCTTGAAATTATAAGGTCCTACCAAATAGTTTATGGCCATGTCTCAAAATACACATTTCCTTTTTTCTTTCTTTTCTTTTTTTTTTTTTTTTTTTTTTTTTTTTTTTCCAAGACAGGGTTTTTCTGTGCAGTTTTGGTGCCTGTCTTGGACCTTGCTCTGTAGCCCAGGCTGGCCTCGAACTCACAGAGATCCACCTGGCTCTGCCTCCTGAGTGCTGGGATTAAAGGTGTGCATTACCACCGCCTGGCCACATTTTCTTTTCTTAAGGCTTTATTGCCCAAGTGGATGAGATTACAAATAACCCATGTGCATAATTTCATTCTTGTCTTCAGAGGACAATTTCTTGGTGAAAGGGGTGGGCCAGGACTGGAACCATCCAGAGATATGTAATGTGGGCCATTGTATAATCTACAGACATCTGGATCAAGGAGAAAGAAATCTTAATAAAAGAAGGGATGGGTTAGAAAGCAAAGAGCACAGGTACCATTGCTTATGGTTTAGTGTAGCTAGAGATTTCTCCAGTCTTGCCTGGCCCACAGTCAGGACAAATCTCTCTCACTTGCCAGTCCCACAGCCGAGTAAACACACAGAGACTTATATTGCTTACAAACTGTATGGCTAAACAGGCTTCTTGTTATATAGTTTTTATATATTAAATTAACCCATTTCTATTAGTCTATAAGTTGCCATGTGGCTCGTGGCTTACTGGTATCTTAACGTCTTCTCATAGTGGCGGCTGGCCAGGTCTCTCCCCTTCAGTCTTCCACTTCCCAGAATTCTCCTCTCTCCTTGTCCCACCTATACTTTCTGCCTGGCTACTGGCCAATCAGGGTTTTATTTATTTGCCAATCAGGGCAACACATTTAACATACAGAACATCCCACAGCAGTTTAGTGTCCTTTGGAAAACTGAACTTTGTAATTCGGAAATGGAAGCAGTATCAGAAACTCTCCTGTAGTCGTTTTTAAGCTGTTTTCCCTGGTGTCATAGCACTCCTGTGGGGCTGAGGCTTAGCTAAGTGGTAGAGGTAGCAGAATGCTTGCCTAACCATGGACAAGGTCCTGGGTTCAAGTTTCAGTACACACACACACACACACACACACACACACACACACACACACACACACTCCTATAAGGGGAAACAGATTCTACATTCATGAACCCTAGAATGTGACATATGGATTGCACATCAGCTTTCAAGCCAGAAGAGTCAAAGAATTGGTAGCACTTGCCTAAAGACACACAACTTCTTAGAGGTGGTGTAACACCAGCCTAGATCCAATGGGCAGGTTAGCAAAGTCTTTCCTTGTGGCAATCCTGCCCCACGGAGCTACTTGGTTTTCCACAGTTTTGAAAAAAAAAAAATGGAATGATGTGCTCTTGGGCAAGGTGTATAATCCCCATCATTCTTATGGTCTTGCCACTGTGTGGCCACTGAAGACACTTGAGTTGTGGCCTCTCTCCACAGTTCCAATCTACTTATCTATCTTGCTATAGCCAACTTGCTCTCTGTTACTTTCAGATGGGAACTGCCTCAGAGCAATTAGATCAATGCTCTAATAGAGACTCAAATAGGCGCATAGAAGTGGGAGGAGCATGGATAAAGGACAATCTCTTATTCGGCTCGTTGGCAGCATCTGAGCCCTCTTTCATATGTATTCATCTAATTAAAGTAATTTACTGATTAATAAAATTACCCAACAACTGCAGCATTGTAAATGAGAGCTCTCGGTAAGCCAGCATTGTTTAGTGACGTGTCTGAATGGGTTCTTTTTCTTCCACCTGTTCCCGACACACAATAACTTTTGTCTCTGCTATGCTGTGACCAAAACTTAGTGTTCAGTATCTGCACAGTACTGAAACAGAGAGGCTGCTAAAAATAAGTTTATGTAGCCAATACTCAGACTTGCTAGTGGATATCAGAAAATGGTAAGGCATATGGATTTCATTAAATATTAAAATGGCTATCTCCAAAGGTCTTCCTAAAGGGGCAGGATCGGCATTCTCAGAGGATATAGCTTACAGCTTCCCTGGCAGCAAGGGGAAGTGGTTAGGGAAATGCAGAGGCAGGAATTTGCAGCAGTTCAGGTGGTATGTAAAGAAGGTCTGACATGAGTGAAATGGGGGAAGTAAGGATAAAGGAGAGGAAGTCTAGAGGAAAATATCCAGTGGAGATCAAACCACGGGAATGTGCTGATTGAAAGTGCCTGGGCAGCTAACTGAGAGGGGTGGCTACAGGCACTACTAGTCTTGGAATCCCTGTGCCCAAGAATGAACCAATTCCATTTTGTGACACCCTCTGCCTCCTTTCTCCTTTCATGACTCCCTGTTATTTCACATTTACATAGCTCATGAACTTCTTGCTTTTTAAATTGTATTTGGTATTGTCTCATATTTAAAGCCAAAAGTGAAAATTTCGGGAAAACGTTGATTATTTGATTATGTGTACTTACTCTTTGCCTATTTGTGCTCCAGATTATCAGAATTAGTTTTCTTGACCTGATTCCTGTAGAGCCATGGTCTCTGGCTCCTAATCAAATCTATCATTCCTGGCACCTCTCAGGAATAGGTTAAATAGACTAGAGAGATGGCAGAGTTGGCTGTGGAAGTAGAATTTAAAACAGGAGATGTAGGGATGGGAAAGATGGCTCAGAGATTAAGAGTGTTTACTCCTTTTGTAGAGGACCTGGGTTCGGTTTCCATAACCTACAAGGCAGCTCATAACTGTCTGCCACTCCCATTTCAGAGTGTCTAATGCCTTCTTTGGGCTTCTTTGGTCTCCAGGAATGCATGGGGTATAAAGACATACATGTAGACAAAAATACCCATACACACGAAACAAAAATTAAAAGATAGCAATATGAGTATATGAAGCCACTAAAGGAAGTTAATAGTAACAGCAACACTAATTAGAATGTCCAATATTTATTAAGTGCTTCTTCAGTGACATGTTCAATTCTTTTAAACAGTGGGAGTTAGATATTAATTAATTCATTTCACTGTAAAGAAACCGAGGCACATTAAAGATAAGTTAATACCAAGATCATATACCTGTAAGTAGAGAAAATGGGCCACAAAACCAGTGAGTTGGACCTTAATAACGTACATTCCCAACTACTTCTTAGGCAAGAAAAGAGGCTTGGGATCTTGATGGGTAGTGGAGGCCTACTGGGAGGGGGAAGGCCACTAAGTCATTTCCCAGCATGTTCTTTCTCTGAGCTCATCAATACCATGGCTCAGATATACCCTGTGTAGTATATCTGGATAGAAAAAGAATTGGAAACATTAGAAGATGGAGATGAGTTCTACACTGGTCTTGCCATTGTGCTGTGGGCCATAGGAACAACACCAATCCTGAAATTCACCACCTAGCTTCTTGCTCCTTCAGCCACAGTTCTCTGCAAAGTGGGATGGGCTGGGGACAGACGGGAATGAGGTGTGCAAATGTACCCAGCACTGTGCCAGCTGCATAGCTGGTTCTGCATTCCTAGGGTAATGCTGGGACAGTCAGCCATTGTCCTGGACTTCCTCACAGTGATGATGTACACAGTGGGCCCCCTCTGAGAGTAGAAATCAGAGTGTGAAGGAAACTTCTTGCACTTGATATGCTCTATGATATATTATTACCTTTTATTCCTCTCATGTAATGTGCTGGTAATTTCATTGCATAAGTTGGTATTTCCAACCAGTGTAATTACATTTAGAAACTGTTGTAAGAGGCCATTACTAAAGAAATCAAATGTTTCTCCTCTTTATGTAAAGTGAGGATAATAATTCCTCCTAATGCCTACTTGGGGCCCTGAGAACCTTGGCTGAAAGAGGTTTTGCAAACACAGAGCTGGGTCCCTGTCCCCCCTGGTCTTTATTTAGTACTTATCCCATCAGTGCCATTGGAGCATGAGGCTCGTGGGACCTATCAGACTGTCATGTCACCTGAATGACTGAGTGTTAATGTTAGAAGACAGCAAATGTCAATTGTAAATTAAGGGCTCTTGTCACAAACACAAGCAAGACCACTACTTCCTCCAAGAGTCCTGTGTACAGGACAGTACAGGACAACATCTCCCCTGTCCCTGTAGTGAGGGAGAGATGCCAAGCCAGAATGAATAGCCATATCCCTGTAGGTTATCCTGCTGGAGGAGATTGGGGTGGGGCCTCCTCTGGTGTAGCTAGTTAATGCTGAGACATTTCTTACCTTTCCTTCCAAACCCACAGAGGAGCCACACAAGAGAGAGGTGAGAACAAGGAATATATTGGATGGAAATACTTCCAGAATTGACTCTAGTTACTATGCTGACGGCTAACTTCATACACCACGAGTCCCACAGCCTTTTTCTCTACTTAAACTTTTCTACTGAGAACAGGCTGAACAAAGACTTGCCATAGGCCCATTTGTCCCAGACTTTTATTAAGTCTTCAACTAAGGGCTCTAAAAATGCTCTCTATTATAAAAACAATGAAAACAAAAGCTTCCATAGTTTTGTCCAAAGATGGCATGCTGCTTTTATTTTCTTGGTTGTGATCGGCGATGGCCACTGGAACACGTCTCACACCAGCCTCAAGCGGACTCTCTTTCAGGTTCTGTAGGCAATTGCACTATCATCAACGTCTCCTGAGGCACCAGTTCATTTACTAATTCCACAACTATTTATTTTGTGTCTTCTATAATGCCGGATGCCATCCCAGGTGCTTGGAGCCCTTCTAGTGGAAAAGACAGACAATAAACAAACAAACACTATAATGTCAGCGGGGAGAAGGTGGCAGAGAAACAAAACAAAAGAAAAGAGCAAGACAAAGAAGGAGAAGGTGAGTGGTGGGGGAGACAGGCCTGTCTGATGAAGTGACATTTGAATGAATTCCTAAATGAATTAAGGAAATTGTCTAGAGACAAAGATTCCAGGAAACAAATGCACTGCTCTAATGCAGAGCGCGCTGGAGGAAAAGGCAGGGAATGTGTCTGGAGCCAGTGCCTGACGGCTGGTTCAGTAGCAGGATGCCCTGGGATATAGTGGAGGGCTATTCAAGGGCTCTTGGGACTCCACCTGTGAGGAGAAGGCCACTGGAATGTTGGAGAAGAGGAGAACACAAGACTTTCACACTTAAAAGGAAGAGTGAGTGAGTGGAGAAGAGATTGGAAGAAAGGAAGCTGGTCGGGCAGCTGCTCCAGCAGGTCCTGTGGGAGATGTAACTTCTAAGACTGGATATGTGCCAGCAGATTTCAAACCCGGGCCTGTGGCAAACAGGGGAATAGGAAGCCGTGACTTGGGATGGGAACAGAGGGAGGGAGGTTGGGGGAGCAGGCCCATGGGTTTGGTGTTAAACATACTTTCATTACTTTTATTGGCCTATAGGTAAATGTCACAGAGGCCTTCACACAAAAGAGACTGTATTCTACAGAAAGGTCAAATGAAGCAAGGGGAGGTCCAGGGAGACTGCCAGTGACTCTCACAGCCCTGATGAAGGCTTGGAGTTCTGTTTCATGAACATGTACACATTTCCTCAGACTTTTTTTTTTTTGAGACAGGGTTTCTCTGTGTAGCTTTGCGCCTTTCCTGGAACTCACTCTGTAACCCAGGCTGGCCTTGAACTCACAGAGATCCTCCTGACTCTCCCTCCCGAGTGCTGGGATTAAAGGCGTGCACCACGACCATGTGGCCATTCCTTAGACATTTCTATGATTTGTATCGTCTCCTTTAATTTTGGAATAATATTTATTGGCCATGTTTTCTCAATCAAATCCTGGTATAGGTCGATAGATACCTATTATTTACAATGAGATGGCTCAGAGTATCTGGACACAACTGTTGAGCAGTTGGCTTGCTCATGCATTAGTGAGTTCATTCACTCTAGAAACATTTATTGAACACTTGACTACTTTTAGCATAATGTGAAACAGAAACAAGACTACAGAAGACAGACTCTTGTAAGGGGGTCACTGTACTCATTTTTCCCAGAAACCTTCACTTCCCATACCACTGAAAGGATGATGTGAACTCCTACTATGTCTCCCCAATTTGCTGGTCTTTCCTTTGTTCATCCCCATTCGGCTACATATCCTTCATGCTCTTCCTAAAGCACATTCTTGCATTCTGAATCCTGTCTTTGCTGTACCTTCCAACTGTGATGGTCCCCACCCCCACCAGATATTGGTAATACCAATATCTTCATACAATTTGTATGCCCTCTGAAATGCCATTTTGTCACGAAATAATCTCAACTCCATCTCAGGTGGCATCATTACCCCTCTCACCAGATTCCATGTCACTTTCCACATATTGTTTCAGTGCTGTGTCCATGTTGGCCACTCACAGGTGTGCTTGAGCTATGAACTCCAGAAAAGGAGCCTTTCATTGTCTTTTGTTGGGTCTTGGCACTAGGTTCTAGATTATACTGAACATATAAGTCCTCCCCTAGTTGGAAGGGACTTTGGATAAAGGAATGTACAGTGCCAGGAGATAAGAGAGTCTTTCATTCCTTGCAATGGACCTCATCAACCTTATAGTTCAATGTATGCTAATCCAAACCAGATGCTGTCCCCATGCTTCCTGTTGACTTTTTTTTTATCCTCTGATGACTTCTGAATGAAATGATTGTTGGCAATGCTCAAGATGCTGTCTGCATTATGGAAACTATAAAAGCTCTTTGGTTTCTATGTCACTGACCACAGACATTCAACTTCAGTGCATTACAATCAGGAGAATAAGCAGATAGTCTATCCATGTATAATATATTTGTCCCCCAAAGAAAGAAAGGTATTGCCCTGCTGCCTAGAGGACAGATATGATTGCCCTATCATATGTGTGTGCACATGTGCACAAGTGTGTGTGCATATGTGTTCATGGGTGTGTGGTATGTGGTGAGTGTGTATGTATGTGTGTGCATGTGTGTGTACCTCTGTGTGTGTGATATGGTGTGTGTAGGGGGGCTTGTGGACTCCAGAAGACAACTTTAAACATCATTTCTCATGTGCTATCTACCTATTTTTGTTGGGATAGAGACTCTCACTGGTCTGGAGCTCACTAAGTAATTAGGCTGTCTGGCCAGCCAAGCATCAGGGATCTGCCAGTTTCTTTGTCCTTAGACCTGAGGTTACAAGCTCACATCACCATGATTCTGGGGCACATCCGACTTGGGCTTTAGAGCTTTCAAGGCAGGCCCTTTACTGACTGAGTTATTCTCCTAGCCCCACATTAGTTTTCCTAAGCTTACCATTTCCTTTCCCTTCTTACAAAAACAAAAGCCCTTTCCCTCCCTGGGAAAGAGGGCTTCAATTCCGAGTTCTTGTTGAGGTGATTTTAGAACCACCGTGCTCAGTGCCACAGGATATTGTAGTAACTTTTCACAACACTCTTAAAGGCTCACTTCCTAAAATTGTCATGTCTGGAGAGCCCTAGATAAGTCAGCAAGGACAGAGACGTGATCACTTTCTCCTGCCCCTACTGTTCCAGGCAGCTATCAATTCTAGCTTATTTAGGCTGATCTATTCCCAGTACCCAAATCCATTTCCATATTATTACACCAAACTGGAAATTACAGAGGCTGTGTATTTCTCTGAAAAGTCTCCAATTTGGGCTTGTGACTTAGCACTGGGTTATTAGTGACATGCATCATTATTCTCAAGACACATTCTTGCTGTAGAATTTTGTCCTCAGATCCTCTGGAGGCCACAGCTCTGCACATCAACCTCTCCACAAGGCAGGATGTTCAGTTCATGTTAATGTGCCTTTACCACAGGCTTAAAATTAATTTTTGATCATTGATTCCTTGCATTAGCAGCCCCCTGAGCCTTTCTAGTGGGTAGAGAAACTTCATAGGGTGAGGCCGCAGAGTGAGTCAGTGGGCAAGCTGGAGTTAGAATGAACCAGGCTTTAATTAAGTAGGATCTCACAGGGCCTCAGAGAATCGGTGTTGAAGCTACAGCCATGAGCTGACAGGAAAAATGAGAATTTGATTTCTTTTTTTCTTCCCCCCCTCTCTGATATAGTTTGTTTCAGTCAAATAATTCAATTTAGGAAAAGTCAAAAATTCAAGTTGGGGAATGATACATGAAACCTGCTCAATTTTTCTGATTGCTTTATTGAATCAAAAAAGTAAACAAAAAGACTTGACTATTTACCTATTCCAAAACATGAAACTTCTCTCTCCAGGAACTCTCTAAGGCTTTGGCCAAGTGTATCATTCTATTCATTGCTTTGCCACTGAATATAGTTGAAAATTTAGAGACTGGAATTCCTAACAGGGAGCTGGAATTGCCTGAGTGGGAGACTCCAAGAGCAATGAATGGTGTAGCCACTTAGGACTGAAGGGACCTTGTCTGATTGTACTGATATTTCCCGAATGTGAAAATTGGATTGGGGAGTTTCATGTAAATTATCCCAATTTAATTGTTACCTTTTCCTGTGGGGTAAGAATTGTGATACCCATTTTAATCCTAGGCAACTGAGCTGGCGGGGGGCGGGGGGGGGCTTTGCATTAAATTGCAGTGAGGTTTTTAATTGGCTTATATTTCAGAGTTTTATTCTACATTTTCATATTCTAACAAGTTATCAACCTGAGGTCTCACTACAGTGTCTGAAGGCACCCACAGGAGTATGTATGTGAGCAATGTTTTTAAAGTTGTGAATGTGACAGGTGGCTTGGACATGAAACTCATATTAGTATCAGTGACTGATTCCACAAAGAAAAATGGCAATGATACAAAAAAATAATAACAGAAAAAGCAAAGACACAACTAACGTTAACTTAGGTCTTAGGATGTGTGCTATGTCAAGTATTCCCCACTTTACAATTCACCAAGTGTTCAGGTTTGTTACCTCGTTATCATTTTCATATCAATTCGGGAGAATGAATGCTATAATCTCATTTTACAGTTGGGAAAATTTGATGTTCAGAGCAATGATGTTCAAGAGAAATATAACATTAGCCACTTGTGTAATTTAAAAGCCCCTAGGATCCACATTAGAGAAGGAGATAGGAACAATTAAAATCAATTATGGTAATGCATTTTATTCAATCCAGTGTATCCAAAATATTATTACTCTAACATGAGATCGATATAAAAATTATTTTTTAAATGATTCACAAAATTCCTTGTATGACTCTGAAATCTGATGTTCTTACAGGACTAGCCGGCTTAGACTAAGCATATTCAGGGACTCAATAGCTGTAGATAGGTAGCTCTCGCTGATGGTTCGTGCAGGTCTAGAGACTCTAGTGTGAATTAAGAGCCCTGTAGACTCAGAGCGCTGTCCACACTCAGGGAAGCGTCAAGATAATTAGGGAGACCTTTGCTCCTAATCTTACGCGTGTGAGCTAGACTAACAATACAAATGGGACAAATAGGTGGACGAGAAAATGGCTTTGTGCCGTTCCATCCAAGTGTGCTCGTGCATTTTATTTTATTTTTCATACATTTTATGTGCAAGGTGGTAAAGGTATTGTTGAAGATCTTGCTAGTAAAATGTCTGGAATGGAGAAATCAGAGCAGGTTGTGATTCTTAGAGCCCCAAGAACTGAATTTGAACACACATTATTTCATAACTTTTTTGAGCCTGGTCACATTTCCAGTGACAGATTATGACCTAGAGAAAGGTTGTTAAGTCTGCATAGTATGTTAGCATTCATTAAGATAAGTTGAATGTTGTCTGCCTTTCAATAGAGGTAACCCTTAACACACATATGTACATATGCCATATGCCATTAAGGTGAGGATTTAACATGGACATACACTTCTATTTTGATTGCCTCAAGAATCTGATCACTAGTATTTCATTATAGTAAGAGATATGAGGGTTAGTATAGATTGTCAACCTCACAGACTCTGCAGTTACCTAGGAGACACAGCTCTAAAAATACTTGTGAGGGATCACTTAGATTAAGTGAGCTTTGGGCAAACCTGTAAGGGATTATTTTAAGTAGTACAATTGAGGTGTGAAGATGTACTTTAAGGGAGGGTGGCATCATTCCCTGGGTCTGGATCCTGGACTGTGTGCAAGGACAAATCTGTCTGAACATGGGCATTCATTGTTTCCTATCCTGGCAGCAGAAGTCATGTGACCATCTCCTTCAGGTTCCTGCCACCAGACTCCCCTGCTCTGATGGCCTCTATCTCTGAACTGTGATCCAAAATAACTTTTCTCTTCTAAGTTGCTTTTGTTATTTTATAACAGTAACAGGAAATGTAACTAAGACAAGTGGCATGAGGTCTTTGTGACCAAAATGTTAATGAGATAGAGCATCTCCTCAGAGCTTTATCTGAGACCTCTTGCTGGAACACAGGCCATTCAAAAGCAGGAAGGAGGTTGTTAAAGGGAACCAGAGGATGGCCTTCTCCATGGCCCCTCCATGTTCCTGTGAAAAGTGTAGATAGCAAAGCTGTCAAGTTATTAAGATAGTGTGGTTAGTTGGCCTCATATTACAGTCCTTACCTAGGGCATTTTTCATTTTTAATTTATGTGAAATAAATATAAATACACGTGAAAGGGAGTTGAGCAGAGGTAATCTGAAATGAAAGTGGTTGTTGGACAGTAGGTTTTCATACATCTGTGTGCCTTTATCGTGCCTCTCATGACAACCATGTATTATTTGATGATACTTTCAAAAGTTGGGATAAAGGGTAGCTCTCATGCCAGCCCTATTTACATTTTATAAAATTTTTAATGTTTAAAGAAGTATACTGTTTTTCATGTCCAGAAAAAAAGATCACCGTATTTACATACATTCTAATTCACAATTTAAAACATTTCACTGTTAAGCTTCCTCTCTCACCCCTCTTGAATTGATTTAGATTTTGTTTTAAAAAACACTCACTGTGTTATGTTGTGCTGGGTCTGCCTGGCAGCCTGAGAACCATTGATCAGAATGTGTTTAGATTTGACGGCTTTCCCAATTATGAATTGTAATTACACAGGATGTAAACACAAGTTTAAGTGGTTGTAAAACTGCTCCAATATTTGTTACACTATTAATTTAATAAACTGAATATTTTAGTGGGTCTTCATAATTACATATTGGTGAACAGAAATGTTTTTCACAAACCTTGCCATACTAGATTGGAAGGGACCCCCTACCCCCACCCCAACACCTTTCTAAAGGGAGAGAAAAAGAGTTGGAGAGTGGTGACACTAATCTCTTTGCCTCTAGGTGTTTATCACACCAAGAAAGCCAAAACAATTACTCAGGGCTTCATGGGGTAAATAGCAGAATGCTATTTCCTTGAAGGATGCTTTCTTGCAGTCTTTCTCACAGGCAGAGGGAAGCCGGTTCCTCAACAGGAGCAGCCCTTCTTAGGAGTGCAAATACAAACAAATAAAAATGACATTATATTGCCTGCCTGGGGACAAAAAAAAAAAATCACCTACTCTTAACAGATCTTCAGATGTGTGCTTCTCTGTCATTTTCTTTTATTCGAGTATGGTGGCTGCCTTGTGTAACAGACAGGCAGAGTAACAGACTATGTTAGCTCTACCATAGTACTGTCAGCAAGGAATCAGAGTACAACTTTGGCACGTGATGTCTTTAAGGGACTTGACACATGCTTGCCATACAGAAATTTCCATTTCTATTCACATAGAGGTAAGATATGCAATAATTATTTTTTACTCTCTCCAGTGAGTTTTTTTTTTCCAATGTGGAATTTCTAATTCTAATTAAATAATAGTTAAAATGACACCTCTGGAAAAAAATGGGACTATGTTAAGAAAATGGGGTTATTTTTACTTAGGATCCTCTGCAGTTTGCCTCAGCCAGCTGAGCTAAATCTTTAGTGTTAATATAATTGGGTTTTGTAGAATCATAATGACCCATTTTAGCAAGTATCATTTTTGGTTAATGAAAACATCATATAATTTTAAATGTTACTACTCCATTTTAATTCATCAATCAATTAAAGGCAGCTTTTGGGTGATGGGAACAAACTGAAGGGAGTGGGATTCCAGCAGTTACTAAAGGCTCAAGCGCTTTAAAACAGCCTTTAAAATTATTTAAGTCTTCTTGTAGAATTATTTCAGAACTCTCTCCAAAAATGTAGTAAGGGCACTGTTTTTTTGTTGGTTTTTTTTTTTTTCTGTAATAGAGCTTAAGTAACTGCATATTAGTCAATATTAACTTGTTTTTCCCAGATGTTATTTTCCCATTTCTAGTTAAATGCAAGAGTGTGGTTTATGCAAGGGCCAAGCCTGTGTCTTCTTTCCTGGTTCTGCAGAAGCATAATGAAGATGGTCGTCTGTGAGTCACACCACACCAGGTGTTGAGAAGAGCAGAATTTCTCTGTGTTCCTGAGACTGGGGAAAATTCAAAATATGGAAGTTGGCATGCTTATTTTTCTTTTCTGACATCATCTTGTGTTTGTGTACAGTTTATGTGAGAAGTTTGTTGGCATCCATTTTAGATAACTGAAGGGGATAAAACAGCTGCTTATAACGTAAGAAAGTAAAACTATAATTTAAATAAAAAACATTCTATATGGAAATTCGTCAAATGAGTGTTTGATGTTTCCTAAAAATATCAGTGAGAGGCTGAAGAGCATTGATTACATTTGCAGAGGACCTGGGTTCAATTCCCAGCATTATAACTATCTCTAACACTAGTTCTAGGGGATTGAATTCCCTCTCCTGATCTCTGAGGTACCAGTGCGCATGTGCACAGACACATGCAAGCAAAACATCCATATATAAGAAACAAATCAACAAATAACATTAATTACAATAAGCGCTGATTTCCTGAGACAAAAAGAATTGTTCATAGTTACACTTGTGTCAAAATCCCTGGGGTGTCACTTATTTGCTTTTTATTCTCATATATAATAAAAACTCTAGTTGGGGTTTCTTTGAAAAGCCTTCCGTTTTTTAAACCTGGTTGCTCATGTTGTTCCAGTTCACGGGTAAGTGGATATCAAACCCTCCTTATCAGGCTGGGAGTCAAAGTGGTAAGGAAAAAACTCACTTTCAGATTTCTGAAGCTGAAATTTTAAATCATACTGACTGTCAAATACACACAGACAGTTTCATATGTTATGATAACACCATGTAAGCCCAGGCTCCCTAGTGTCCTGTTCAATCCTATGAGCACTGAAACTGTTAAATAGATATTTTGCCTAGAAATATACTATAGGTGAAGTACAAAAGACCATTTCAACACAACATCACCCTTCATAATATAGGGTTTTTATAGTCCCATATTACTGGATTATTCACGGTGGGAGTATGTGTGAAGGAAATGAAAGTAAAGACTTGATTTCAGGGTTTCTATCTAAAGACTCTTAAGACTCCGGTGAAGTCACAGGTCCAGGAAAGGGTGAATGAGACACACCAGAAACTCCCCAACTGTAGAGTCCATGTGTTCTTCCAACCTGTGCTCAAGGGTGTGCACTACCTTTGTGCTGCCTGCCTCCAGGAGTTCACACCATCCTGTGGGGACATCCAACTAGACTGGATCGGTGGGGCAAACCCAAGGGGGGGGGTGAAAGTGGCCCTTAGGCTGGGTGATAAGTCAATCCCACTTCACAGTAGGTAAGACAGATGACTGAACTGGCTGTGAACAGCAACGTTTTTTTGTATAGTTGCCATTTTGCCTCCGCCAGCCCTTTTGAGTTTTATACACATCAATAGTGGGAAGAATGATGTTCCTACTTTGTCGACAGTGGACAGGTGAACTCATGGAATAGCTGGTTACCTCACTCTAAGGAACCTTCTGGGAAACAAAGCAAGAGCTGGGTCCTCAAATGTGGGCGTGACTTCGGACCCCCTGTTTGCTTCAGCCCTGTCTCAGGACAGAATATTATAACTTGGAAGAATTCTAGAAAGCAGAGAAAATCCCATAGGCTGACATTTCTTTAAAAAAATTGACTTTTTAAAGAACTCAAGAATCCAGATTAAAAAGAACATTTCATTTACGTCTGTTATATACCTAAAAGTGAATTTTTATTAAAAGTAGATCACATCACTCCAAGAAATTCAGAGAACTATATCTAAATACACTGAATGCAAGATATTCCTCATCAATTTAGATTCTTATAGCCTTATAAAGATAAAATGCAGATGAATTGATTTAAATCAGGCCTTCATTAAATTTCAGAATTAGCTTTTGGAATCCCATGGATTGAATTGTGCAGCTTCTGATTCCTGATCACTGTGACAAAGCTGTGAGTGCATAATGATAAAGTGCACCGTCGCCAGAAACCACACAGTCTGCCTTTGGTTTGTGCTAATAAACTATAAGACAACTTAAACTCCATCTTAATATAAGAAATCCATCTCATTAGAAGTAATCTCACACTCTGTATGCTATCAGAATTTTCATGTGTATTCTTTGGTGAGCTGGAAATATAATTTTCTATTTATGCTTCTAATGTAAATCTGCCATTTCTGGTTGGCCACTCTGGCACGAAGCCAAAGTGCTAATTTATTTCCATCTTTCCCTATTTCTTATATCAAAAGAGGCTGTTGGTTTGAATAACAAACATTCAATCGACTTGGACGTGGGGTGGCAGGCAGAACAGGCATTACCTGCTTACCTTTTATTGCCTTCTTTGAATTGGCTTTTCTGGGAACAAAACCAATAAGACATGCTGTTCCTTCATCTGGTTTTGACTCGGGTTATTTATCAGGAGACATTTCCTCCCCCTCGGTTCAGCACAGACTGGCAGTAGGGTGAAGAATTCAGCCTGGAACGAGGCTTCTGACCTAATACTGTCATAGGTTACTGTCCCGCCCAGGCACGTAGGACTTCATTGTCCTTAAGCTTCTGGCTCGGCCTCATAATTGTTTCTGATTCTGAGAGATGCTGCTGCTGACACATTCCTCACCTGTGGGGTGGCAGATGCTGGGGTAGAACATACTGTTTCGGCCCCTCCCCAGCTCTGCGGAGTTTCTCTCCCGCCCGGCTCCCTTTGCTGTCTTGTACAGTAATTGGCCTAATAAAAGGCAGAAACAAGAATTTATTACACCTTGGGCAGTACTTGAAACAGACTTTATTCTCAGGAGCAGCAGTTATGTCTACTTGCTGCTGTATATTTTGATATTTCATTTAAATACTTAGAATATATTCAAAGTCAAATTGCTAATCACTCAATTTCCCTGCTGCTGTCCTGGTTCCCCAGGTGGCCTCTTATGATACTCCATGTAAACACTGTATTTGGAAGGATACATAGATCAGCATCCCTAGAGTCACATGATCACCATAAATCTGTGAAAATAGCATGACTTAAAAATAAAAGTCTCTTAGTACTCCGCCAACAGGCTTTGGCATAATCTTGGCAATCACTTAGATATTTCTTTCTGTTCTTGCAGTTATAATTTTTTCCCAGGTGGAAAATAGTCTCATATTTTGCAGACGTTGTCCAAGCTAGTGACCATCAATCCATCTTCCTGGGCTACTAGAGCCGTCAGCTGAATGTGTTCCGTCCACACAACATCAGTGAAGCGAGTGTGAAACTATTGGAAGTTTGCTCCTTTCATCTAAGAAACGGCAATACAAATTCCTGATACCATTTATGCGGGAATTTTTATTCTTGAAATCTTCCATGTTAAAGCAACAAGAAAACACTTAGAATGTCCTTTGGTGGAATCTTATTACACTTGCTATATATGTAAACTGATATTCTTTGATGCCAGCACGCTCGTTGCCCATACAGAGAAATCTCTGCACAATGAAACAAAAACAAAACCAAAGAGGACACAAATCAAATGTCAGTCTTTGCTGATTCGAATTAGATACATCAACAGATTGTCTGGTAACATAAATTGGCAATAATACAAAAAATCTACATCTTACAGTATTTCAAGAAAAATAACTTCATTTGAATACAAAAGGATAGATACACTTTCTCTTTCCTCTAACCACTCTTGTGAAGTGGGTGTGAGCTGGCACTGGGGGTCTCAGTGCTGCTAAAATGTACAGGGGTATGACTGGCTTGCGCTTTTGGAGGGGGGTCTGTTACACATGTGTATCACTAACATCAGACAAAGAAATCTTTCAACCAACAAGGGTTACAGAGCAACTTTCACTAAAGCACAGGTTGGAAGGGATTCAGGGTGGCGTTGGGGGTGGGGGCTGAAGCAGGCCAATATGGCAGCTTGTAACAGATTTCCTTATACCCACAATGCACCTGACAGCAAAGAATGCTTCTATTTGGCTGGTCCACACACTGGGCAGAGCGGTACTAGGGTGCACCACGGTAGAGTAGCGAATGTTTTTTTTGTTTTGTTTTGTTTTTTTGTTTTTTTAGGTTGGTTGATCAGTTTGTTTTTGTCTTTCCTTTCTGGGGGCGCTCTCACAGCCTTCCCAATCCGCAATCGGCTCTGCAGCTGGCAATGAGATTTGCAGTGACAGTAGCAACAGCTGCCAGTTCCTCTGGAGTCAGTGATGAACAGTCTTGACTCCGATGTGCTGTCCAGGTCTGAGAGATATGGCTTAGTTCAGTTAGGCCCTCTTCGTTTGTACACTGTGTTGGAGTGGGTGTGCGTGTTTTCTATGTTAGTAGCAATCGCTTGGGTGGACTTTGCTTCCCCCACAGCACAGGCCTGTTGGAGGGCTGGTGTGACCCCCTAGAACACCAGGGGACTGGCTGTCCCCAGCAGCGCGGTCAGCAGCAGCAGAGCTGGGGAGCCCCGCGGGGGGACTCCCTGGCCGGAGTCGGAGCCACAGCTGCCTGCCTCTTCGCACCGCAGCTTCTCACAGAGGATGCCAGTGTAGGCGCCGGGCACAGGCAGCGCACGTTGTTGTGACAGGTCCCTCCATTCTGGCAGTGCAAGAGCTCATTGTCGCAGACATTAGCTGCAGAACGAGGGGAGGGAGGGGGAGGGGAGGAAAAGCAGAATCAATTTAAGTTCATCTGGAACATCATGTTTTCAGCTTTAAAAAAGAAATTCTCTATCGATCTTGTGTTCCCCCCTTCCCTCCACAAACTAAGCATGTGACTCCAATTTCCAAACAAATGTAGTTGGCTGCCTTTGTTTTGATCATATTAGGCCTTTTCATATAGTTTTTCCCCCCCTGCAATCTTGGTGAGTCTCCAGTTCAGGCTATCTAATACTGAGTAATGCAATGCTCCTGGTTTGGAAATTCTTAGGTACCTGGGACCTTTTGTGACCTCCTAGTTTTTAAAGGACAAGTGCCTGATACAAGAATGCAGAACCTTGAAGTCAGATGAGTGCTCTTTAAAATGCAAAGCAGTGTTGCTAAAATGACCAACAACCTCTAAGGTCAGGACATCCATCGCCCCTGCACCAATTCCAGTCTTTTCGTGCATGCAAAGAGGCCACAGGGAAGCAAGGGAATGCAGGGCTGGGATGTGAAAAAAGTAGCATGCTCCGCAGGCGACAGCCAGATGGGGAGAGGGAAAGCTTGTTTCGTGGGAGGCATGTGAGGAAGAGCAGTCACATTCGTCCCTGACAGCCCATTAGGATTTTTATTGCTTTGTAAATATGGGAAGTAGAGCCCAAGGTTACCTTGATTTGGGAACAGTAATAAATGCAACGGTGAAACCCTGATTACCAAAATTTCATTACATCCATCAAGGAACAGAATCAGGCTGGAAAATCAAGCTGCAGCTCCTGACTAAAATTCATTCACAGCCTCTGTCACACAACTTTCACCTCTAATAATTTCTCATACCTTCAAAATTCCCGTTATCCTCATTAATTCAATGTCTTGTATTCTCTTAGATAATCAAGGTTTCACTGATTTAGCAGAATGTTAAATAGAACCCAGGGAAATTAACACAACAACAAAGAGTAAGAGAGCCAAGAGCAGAGCGAACGGTTTCCAGCAACATATGCTGCTTAAGCACTTAACACATAGACCACTCTGGACAGAGGGCGGGGCACAGAGCAGAAAAAGGAGGTCTTTTTTGTAAAGGATAGCAGATTTCATTCAAAGAAAATGTCATGGCCCAATTTCTCCAAGGATGTCACATGGATTCACACACACACACACACACACACACACACACACACACACACACCCCACAATGGTGCTATTAAATATAAGCCATTTTTTACCAAGTAATTTCCTCCTTCCAAATAGTAACTCAGTAGATAGCATTTGCTTTGTCCATTAATCATACTCAGTACTCATATAGTCTTCAAGAGGGGCTTTGTCCACATACATAAACATATGAATGCTCTTGTGTATGAAAGGGTTGAGGAAAGGTGGTACTGGGCATCCACAGAGCTAATAATAAGGTGCCTAAACAGGGTCTAGTGTGACTACATTCCTCAACATTCCAGGGAGATGTAGAAGACAGGTGCATAATACATTGGTATAAATAGCACTAGTAAATTATTCATGTTTGAAATACTGATACACGAGGCAGTGTCACATGGATTATAAGCATCAAGCATACAAGTTGCCCCTCAGTGGGTGGCTGAGATTGAACCCAAATTGTGGTATTTTGTCAGTCATTTTTTTTTTTTTTTTTTTTGACATGTCAAGATCTGTACCTATGAAGCATGGTTCTCAAGCACAGGGTGATTAGCTGCTTGGACAAAACAGATAAAAGTCTTTTTTTTTTTTTTTCATTTGGAAAGTATACAGAGGTACTTGGGGGGTTTCATTTTGCTTACACATCAAGAAATATCTGTTTAATTGGGCAACATGGAATAAACAGATTCAAGTAACCATTTCCATTTAAAGTTAAAGATTCTGATCATTTCTTGTTCTAGGCAGCAGATTGCAGAATGGGATATTTCCTTTCATTTGGGCACTAGACATAGGGAAATATCTGTTCCATCAATATCGATAATTGCTTGCCTTGAATAATTGAGAAGAAATCAATAGTTAATTAAATATCACTCCCCTCTTTTTTGTGAAGCTATTTTTCTTCCTCTTGGACTTGAATGTAAAGCAGCTGTTGAGCAGAGGCTTTTTTTTTGTCTGAGAAGCCAATGATTAAGTTAAAATTCAATACCTTCCCTACATGTAAATAATCTGCTAGTTGTTTTGGATGGTTGTAAGAAATTTAATAAATACACAAGGAACAGATGCAGCCCAGGATTAATCATCTCATGGACTGGGGGAATGTATCTTGGGTAATATATAAACAGGGGAAAAAAATGGAACCTAGCATACATTTGATTATTTTAGATTTCACTATAAAGCACGTTACATTTGGGTTCTTGATGGTGCCTATCCTATTAAAATTCAACAAGAACAGGATTTTACTGTGCATACAGTACCATCTCATGGCTGGAATCACATGCTAGAAATATGCTTAAATCTAACTACAGTTCTTACCTGATGCTTATAACCTCATGCTCCATCTTCATGTCATTTAGTACCCAAATTCTGTTGGTTAATGAACAAACTAGATGGTTAAGTATCAATGAGCTCTTCTTCAGCATGTAAAACCTTGTACTAAACACCATGGAGACAATAAAAACAAATACAAAGCAAGGTCTCTGTTCTCATAGAGTTCTAATTTACTTAGGGAGATGAAATACATTCTAGAAGTGATCTAGCATTGATTTCATTAAAACATCCTTATTAGTTGCATCCACCGAAGTCATTTGCCAGTGCCTAGCATCCTGTCATGTTTTATGGGTATTACTCTAACTGCCATAAAAGAGTTCACAATTAGGTGGAAAATCAACAAACACAATCAGAGATATAGAAAAAGACCACAAAGTAAGTATTTGCAAAGTGTTAGGTGAACACAAACAATGGTGTCCATGATTTGTAGATTAGAAAAAATAATTATTATTATTTTTTTTTTTTTTGGTTTTTCGAGACAGGGTTTCTCCGTGTAGCTTTGCGCCTTTCCTGGAACTCACTTGGTAGTCCAGGCTGGCCTCGAACTCACAGAGATCCACCTGCCTCTGTCTCCCGAGTGTTGGGATTAAAGGCGTGCGCCACCACCGCCCGGCTGAAAAAATAATTATAGAAAAGGAGTTGTATTTGAACAAAGATTCACACAAGGCAGATATTGGTCAAAAAACCACCGTGGATAGGGAGACTTCATGAGTTAAAGCAAAGAGAGGCAAAGGGGCCATGTAGGTTATTAAACTATTTTTGATCACTGATTCCCCTTCTGGTTTTACAATAAAAACCCTACAGGTTGTCTGCTAGATTCCACCAACAATGGACCCCAGAGGGAACAGAGAAGGAAGGAGGGTGTGTGTGAAGCTATTTCCCTCTTCCCACTTAAGGGTTTGTTATAACAGTACTGCCCAGGAATGGCTCTTCATCTCAGCTTTGACATTTGGTTCCCGTTCTATCTTTACTCAGAACCAGATTCTCACTGAGCCTTGGAGATTCCTGCACCATCCTGGTAGCATCCCTCCAAGGGACTACTACAGGTGTAGGCAGACATCATCTCCCTTCAGAGATGTAGTACTAAAGTATATGAAGTCTCCTATTTACACTATCAATTTCTGGAAAGTACTCTTTCTTGTAATTTCCCAACCCCTTAATGATAGCTACTACCTGTATGAGCAGTTGCTTTCCAAGAGTTACTTTGGTGCCACGTTCTCATTTTTTAGTCTTCAAATACTTATTGTCCCATTTCTTTTAATAATGTTTCTCTGTTGAAATACCTAGAATAGCTTGTTTTCTGACAGTAACTAGACTAAGAGACACAAAGATTATCTCAGTGAATGATGAGTGGACTGCACTTGGAAGAGGCTGGATGCATATAGAAGAAAGGAGATTAGAATACTAGGGGCATTTTGGCATATATATATATATATATATATATATATATATATATATATATATATACTGAAGCTGTCAAAGGCAAATGAGTCATCTAGAGTTTTGAAAGAAAGAGAAAGATGGAATTAGACAAAGATAGACTGGTGAAAAGGAGACCAGACACTCAAAAGAATGGGCTCGGGCTAGGTTGGAGCAATGGAGAGAAGGAAGGGTGCGTCTGAAGGCAGTTTGCATAGCAAGTGTGACTGATGTTAAGGTCTCATTTCAGTATGTGGATAAGTCACAAAGAAATTTATTAAGAAAGTCCACTAAGAAAGGAGTTTAGTTAGAGAAGCCAATGAATATTTTTGAACTTCTCGACTTTGAGGAGTCTGTAAATTCTTCTAAAATATTTTGTTATTACTTGGAAAAATGACTTGGAGGTTCAGGAGACAGTTCATTATGGAGAGGGAGATGAGAACATGGGTGGTGAAGGTCATTGTCATCAAACACAAAGTACATGATTTCATGGCAGGAGGATATTAATCATGTCAAAAAGAGAGTGTCAGAGTCTCAGCCATATGCAGAGAAAGCAGCACCATGAAGAATGGTTGGAAAAGAAAAATGTCAACAAAACGCAGTGGTCACATGACTATGAGAATAATCATAAAAATACTTTCCTGTTATGGAAGACCATCTATGAATTAACATGTGAAGTGGAAGAGTAGGAGAAGTAGGGCACTTTGAATTGGGCAGAGAAAATGTGTAATGTATGTCTCAACTGATTAAATCAGCCAGAAAGGGTTTGGGGATGATTAGAAAAAGCACAGGGAAAATTGGAGGAAATAACTAATTATGGAAGTTTTTGTACATCAGCTGCCAGGAGTAGCTCTCAATATTTTGGAGATTATGACTCCAAGAGGATCTTAGGAAGTGACTAGAGTTTACTTATTTATTTATTTTTTATTGTCACAACTGGGTACAGATAGCATGCCATGGATGGGCAGAGGCATGGATGCTACTAAATGTTATGTCCTATAATGGCTAGGGCAGCTTCTTCTTCCACCAACAAGGAATTATTCCTCAATTAATGCAAAGGGTAAAATAAGGATGTTCTGGGTCAGAGTACAGTCATATCAACGAAATTAAACAGCTGTCCTTGATGTACACTGGGAAGAAGAGCAGGAAGCAGGCTTGTTAGTTCTAGATCAAAATAACATCAAGTTTTCAGAGCACAACCATTAGAATTAAAGGAATTGCAAGTAGGTAGGTCAGAAATGCTAGTGTGGATTGCCTTCTTAACGCTTTATAGAGTGAAAGGAGAAGAGGACCCACAGGCATACTTGTCATGTGATTTGTTCTTTATTCCCATTGAAGCAATTATACCAGCACTCATGGCCACTTTGCAAACCACCTAGACAAGATCTAGATGAGGAGACTCTATCAGTTTAGGGTAGAGCTTGAATGACAATCCTTGCAAATTGCATGTCATATGGAATGGAAGATTCGGGAGAAACACAGTGAATGGTTTCAGACAGCGCAGTAGTTTGTACTCATAAACATGGCTGATCCCAGGTCTAGGAGTTATAGAATCACTCCTTAGATGATAAATGTCACACTACATCTCCTCGCTATTATAGTTGCAGACCACACTGATGGGGCAGAGGTATCTGTTAATCGCATTTCTGAATTGCTCCGACTGACATAATGAGTTCTACTGACACAATGGAAGTCTAGATTCAAATCATCTCAGAAAAATAAAAGTAGAAATGCCAAAGGTCTAGGCTGAGAGCGAGAGACTTGTTGACATCTATAGTGTCAACTTTGTCTTCCCAAGCAAAGGAGGCCGCTATGGCTTCAAAGTTTGGCTCCTTCAAAACTCATTTTAGTTGACATTGTAACATTCTTAAGAAGTGGGACCCTTTAGAAGTAGGATC
Source organism: Peromyscus leucopus (assembly GCF_004664715.2). Classification (NCBI taxonomy): domain Eukaryota; kingdom Metazoa; phylum Chordata; class Mammalia; order Rodentia; family Cricetidae; genus Peromyscus; species Peromyscus leucopus. The sequence continues at coordinate 84,221,435 of NC_051068.1, forward strand.
ATCAATGAACTAAAGCCCACGTGACGGGATAAAGGGGCATCTTTCTTTCTACCGTGTGATGCCTCCCAGCATGTTATGAGAAAATACTAGAACTTTATGATAAAAAACAGAATGTTAGATATTAATTAGTTGTTATTATAAATTAGTCTGTGATATTCTGTTATGGTAACATAAAATGAACTAAAATGAAATGTTGCTATTTAATCACGGCACTCTTTTGCACTGAACTCTAGAATCCTTTTTATCACGAAGTTCTAAGCATCCATCAACTTGTGGAGCTAGCATGAGAATGAAGACCCCAGTACCATGTTCATGTTCTTTCTATTCTGTACTGCATGAAGTTGTTAAAGAGATAATAGGAGAATTTCACCTAACATTTACCATTTCATTATAGCTCTATTTGGTGTTCTTCTATATGGATCAACTTCAAACTGAATTTAGTTGGTGACATTTATTTTAAGTTTATCTAAACTTTTTTATTGTTATTGACTGTAAAGGGGTGTCTAATCTCAGTAAACAGGAGGCTTCATTTTTAAATCCCTCATATAACTTTTGACCTAGGATTGATGTGAATAGTTAGTTGATATATACAATTCCTTTTGTTATGGTAAATTCTGAGTCAGATACAGAAAAAGCTGATACTCTTTTGGTAATAGCCTGACTTTTTTTTTAGGGTTCCCTTTTACTATATTTTCCTTTTACTATTGATAAGAATAATTTATTTATGGAATGACCAATCATAATGCCACATAACCTGATACCTTCTGATGCTCCAGTATTGGGGATGCTTTCAAAAAGTGTGCCCAAGAGAATCAGAGGACATTGGCAGCTAAGGTTGTATTAATGTGAGACTGAAATAGAGTTGTGTGGCCAGAAGTTGAAGTGTGGAGTCTTGGTGGAAAGGCTGAAGCAGTCAGGATATTAGGATAGCTCTGCTCACAGCATTGGTCAGCAAGCCACAAAGGAGATAAGCAAGTTCTCAGAATTGCCATGATTTATAAATCCATTCTGAATTTAATAGGGAGAAAGTAGGAGTGAACGCTACTTTTTCTGTTACTCCTGTTTTTTGTGTATCTTGGATGAGGAAAGCCAGAAGGATGTCATTAAATTATTCAAAGCTTCAAGTTTTTTTTCTTATTTTTGTGGGGAAGTTTTGGTGTGTGTGTGAGAAAGGCATGTAGTTATACATTGTGTGTGAGTGTATGTGTGTGTGAGTGTGTGTGTGTGTGTGAATGTGTAAGAGCATGTTATGTGTCTGTGTGTGCATATGTATGTGTGTATAAGTGCATGTGATATGTGTCTATGTGTGCACATGTATGCATATATAAGTATGTGTATGTGTGTGTCTATGTAAGCATTTATGTATATAGGTATGTGGGGTTTTGAACATTTTATACAACTGTTCTTTCCAAACAGCAAACTATCTTCAAAATATGAATTACAAAATCTTGATTTCTTTCCCTTCTGTTGGTCTTTCTAGAACGTGTCAAAAAGCAGACCTAGAAATTGCTCCTGTACATTGTTCAAAGAGGGCAGCAGCAAGGACTTAGTGTCATTCCTTGTTCTATTCATTTTTCCTTTAGAAACTGAAAGGGTCACTTATTCCCTTATGGTCACAATGATCCATCGCATTACTAAAGAGACATTTTCTTTCTCTGTTTGTGTTTGGTTCAAAGCTATACATTTAAGCTGGCCCTGTCCGTGAGCTGCTGCTATGCTTGAGCAATGCTGGGTCTGTATTTATAGACTTGAAAGTGTCTCTTTTTGGCTTTGCCTCCTGTACTTCAAGGAATCGATGCAATGCGTTGCCATGACAGCTTTCCTTGATGGCTGTATTAATAAAGTGACCTCTACCTTCACCACCTGAACCGAGCCCAGGATCGCTGAGGGAAAGATGTTCCAAATTGTTCCCATCCTTTGCAAAGGAACGTCAAAGAGTGAATAACCTCCACCAAACGGGGTAATAACAAAGGCATGCGTATTGCACTGAGGACTCATTCAGGCAGCAGGGAGCTGAAGAGCTGTGATTATGACCCATTTACACAGCCTTTGTGGCTGTTTTACTAAATTGTGAGCAAGACATAAAATAGAACATGCAGGTTAGATCCTGAGGCATGGAAGAAACTTTAGAGACTGCAGTGGAGTTTGGGGGCAAGTTCTAGGCACACCAGCTCTATTCCCCATCTTTTACTCACATGTGTTCACAAGAGGTGGTGTATCATGGTAGGAAAACTGGCTAGGGACCATTGATCTTGAATTCTCTTTTTGAGTAGCCACACTCTACTTGGAAACATTGACCCTATCATGGACTGGCCAGTGACATCTGTCCAACTATCTTTTAACCAGATACTTTTCTGGTATTGAACATATAGTGGGTCAGACCAACATGCTGATATGTATGTATGCATGTGGCTTGTCATTTTGATTACAACTATAACATTAGGGAAAATTAGCATTTCCGAACTCTCTTGGGTTTTATTTGCATGATTAATTTTTAGGGGTGTGTGTGTGTGTGTGTGTGTGTGTGTGTGTGTGTGTGTGTACACGCACATGTGTGTAGAGGCCAGAGGACAATCATGGGTGTTGTGATTCAGGCATTACCCACTGCTGTGGGATGTTCTGTATGTTAAATGTGTTGCTCTGATTAGTTAATAAATAAAACACTGATTGGCCAGTAGCCAGGCAGGAACTATAGGTGGGACAAGGAGAGAGGAGAATTCTGGGAAGTGGAAGGCTGAGGCAGAGAGACGCTGCCAGCCGCCACCATAAGGCTATGTTAAGATACTGGTAAGCCACGAGCCATGTGGCAAGGTATGGATTTATAGAAATGGGTCAATTTAAGAGATAAGAACTAGATAACAAGAAGCCTGCTACAGCCATACAGTTTGTAAGCAATATAAGTCTCTGTGTGTTTACTCGGTTGGGTCTGAGCAGCTGCAGGACTGGCAGTGAGAGAGTTTTGTCCTGACCATGGGCCAGGCAATACTGGAGAAAACTCCAGCTACAATCCACCTTTTTTTTTTTTGAGACATATTTTCTCACTCTCCTGGAACTTTCCAAGTATGCACTGCTAACTGGCCAGGTAACTCAGGGTTTTGCTTGACTCTGCCTCCCCAGCAGAGGATTAATAAGCATGTACCACCATGCCTGGCTTTTTTGGGGGGGGGTTGATTTGGGGAGTGAATTCTGGGGGTCAAGTTCAGGTCATCAGGCTTACAAAGCAAGTGCTCTGTTAACATATCTGTCTCCCCAGTCCTGCATGACTATTATTAATAGGAAGCGAAGCCTATCACTACAAAAGAATACAATTAGGAATTTCTCCCCCATTTCATGAGATGTCTGAGGACAGCTATACTTGTGTAATTATGTGTGTTTTGATGATAGATTTGGTGTCTACCTTCATTTGATTTGTTTTGCCTGTCAGTCTAAGTTGGCATCCCATGGGAACAAGATAGTGTTTGTCTCTCACATGTACTAACAGGATAAGGTAGGGTGAGGAAAATTAAATGCTGGATTCAAGTCTCATCTCTGTGGTTAATGTGGTGGGTGAACTTGTGGAAATCACTTAACCTCTGGGTGCTCTCTCTCCTCACTTCTAAAGCAGAGATAATAGCACTTGTCCTATTTCCCCATCCCAAGTTGTTGGGAAGCTGGAGATGGATTATATAGAAATGTTCTACAAAGGACAAAGGACAACCCAAGTAGGCTTTGTTAGTGCTCAGTTCCCTCTCCAGTCTCCCTAATGCAAGAAATTCAGGGTAGATGAGCAAAGTGCTAATTCTTCAGGGTGATGAATTTCTCACATCTCCAATCCAAGAAACCTGAAGCGAGAAGGATAGAGAATGGCCTCCCTCAAAGCAGCATCTGCACATGTTGTGTGGATATGAATCTTGAGAGAGCCTGGAGTCCAAGCATGTGGTTGGTAAACATTTGTATTCAATTGCTGTGTACTCCACAGTCTTGCAAGGTCACTTTGGAATGGCAGTGCCCATTCTCTCAGATGTGAAATTTATACTCATTTAATGTGTGTTCACCTGTGTCAGTCAGTATACAGAAATGTGGTCTGTTTCCTGAGGAGTAAGGTTGTGTGGGGGTGGGGTGGGGTGGGGGGTGAGTAGAGAACCCAACCTGCTTCTCCTGCTCCCCAGCTCACCTTTGCCTGTTTAATGCTGAAGGTTAGAAAGAATCAGGCACAGACTCAAATAACAGACTGAAATCTGGAAGCCATCATGTGCAAAGACCCCTTATCGCTTGCTTTCAACCTGTGTTTCTGTCTGTGTCTGTACCCTTCACAAACATAGGTGGTGCAAGCATGGCCCTTATGTGACAGCATCCAGTCTGCTTGATTTCCAAGCAACAAACCCAAGGAACAGGGCTCAAGGGTCTGTCAGGAACAGCGTGGAGGCTGTCAGCTCAGTGGTCAGATATGCCTCATCTTCTTAATCAGGGACAGCAGGTTCTGACCTGAGGGAGCAGCCATCCTATTGTTGTTCATCTATTATCAGAGCACTTGTTAGAGGAGTGATGTTTTCTCTTGTTCAGCCAAGGAAAACACTGCTTACAACATCATAAAAAAGCCCCATTTATTTTAAAGAAGACATATCTGCAGGCTGTAGTATTCCAGTAGGTGTGAAAGGGATGACAAGTAACTCCAATTCGGGAGGAAGAAGCACCATCTAAATACCTTAAAGGCTTTGGCTTTATACCATGCAAAAAGCCCCAATTGATGTTGAGAAAGAATTAATTCACTGCAAATCCTACAAACCTAAGGCTGGGCACCTTTCCAAAAGTGATCTTTAATGATGTATTGAAATCCTATTTAGGTCAACACCTTCAGACACAGATATAGGCAAGGTGCTCATGAAGACAGTACTGAGAAATCACAGATTTTCTCCTTTGGTATCAGAAAGATACTTTTCTCATTTAATGAAAAGGTGCAACCTCTAGTCTGGGCTCAAGGTGAAAGATGGCTGTTATGGGAAGCATATTCACACACAAGGGCAACACACATCCAGGAATAGATCATCTTTCCCAGGGACAAGTCATTATGTCAGGAGAAAAGCAGATGCAGGCTGTTTATTCTTGATGAGATCTTCATCCATGGTCTGCTCCATAAATGCAGATCTGCACCTTCCACATCTTATATAATGAAAGCCCTAGCTAAGAATTTGGGAAAACTTATAACCAAATATGACCCACATTTATCTGTGGCTGTGGAGAGTGGAATTGATTTTTATCAGTTTAAATTCTATCTTTATACTATTTTATTCTGTCCAAATTTCCCAGAAGATATATACAGTATTTTGAACATATAAAGGTACATATATCTATACATATGTATATGTGTTTCTTACCCCTTTACATATCTGAAAGAATTTACTGTTTTTTTGAGAAATGTATAATTTACTGAAAAGATAAAAAGCAATTCAGAAGTGAATGCTGATATCACATTCTACAAAATTTAGAATTTGTTTTATCAATACATATTTCTAGTAATGTTGTCAATTATCTTAAATGTCTCAAAATATCTAAGAAAATGAATGAGTTCCTACATGATCCAATACTCATAGCAAATGTCCTGGCTCCTTCTTTTACCAAGGATTCCAGAGTCCCTGGCAAGAGGGCAACCAGCAGAACTTCCTGAAGCCAATGGCATCTGAGGACAGACATCCATTTTTATTAGTAACTAGTGATGATGGAAGCAAATGGTTAGACATGGTTGATTTTGAAACCTGAGCCACAGAAACCACTGAGATGGAATGTCCTATCCCTTTTCCAGGTAGAAGAAGTCATAGTTGAATTTAAAGCAACTTAAAGAAAACAAACCTCTTTTACAAAGCTTGAGCTTTGAAGACTTTGATGTTCTACCTTTATAAATGTCTTTATCACAGGCACTCTCTTCTTCTTACATTTCCTGTTCACTGGTTATATCACGACACAGAGTTGTCTCAGGCACTAACTCAGGCTCAATAAATATTTATTGGATAAATACATAAAACTGTTCTAGCTTTTCCTCTGCCCCTTTATGAATGGCTCATGCCTATCTGTTACTGGTAAGCAGACAGCATGTTAGCTAACTCTTAGGGCAAAGAAGCAAGGAAGCAGACAGACACAGCTTCCTGGATATGGAAATCTTAAAGATCAGAGGGCAAGAGATGGAACAAAGTTTTCCTTGATGACTTCATTTCAGTCCCCTGGAGTAGGAGCTGGGTGGTTGCAAAAGCAAGAGTGGGAAGGCAGTCCACGGGTGGTGTTTGGAAGGGAGGAGCAAGGGGAGGATTGGCAGAGGATGGGAGAAGCAAACCAGGAACACATGGGAAAAATCACTTGGAGGTGTCTATCACTCCAACTCAGGCTGCATACCATGACATGTTAAAGATTCCCATGTTTGTTTTTGTTTGTTTGTGCATCAACAATAGGGGGACAGGCATGTGTATTAAGGTTTCTTCCTTTGAAGATCTAAAATATACCTGGGAATGGGGTGGAGGGGAGGAGAATCAGCAAGGGTGGTCAGTGTTTGGAGATGTGGGACAACAGGCATTCCTTTCACGTTCCATTAAGCAACACACATTAGTTTCTATTATGCTCAGAGCACTCAGAGCATTGTGAGTAAGATGATGGGGGCGGGAGAGGTGTCTCTGAGGCCTTGAAAGAACTTGGTAACTTTTTTTGCTTGTTTGTTTTCCAATTGGGAAAGTGGTTAGTTAAATTTTGAGCTCAGGCTGAAAGTCTGTATAGAGCTGCGTTATGTTAGGGTAGGAGAGAGGTATGGACCTGTTATGGGGGCATTGCAAACATGGCAAGAAGATTTTGTATTGAAACAATGTAGGAATTATGATGAATAAGCTATATAGACCCATGCTGTGCTGATACAAGTTTGTAAGTTATTGTACATCCTGAGAAGGAGGCAGAGGACCTACCATGAGCCTTGGATATGCAGCATTAAGAAACACAAGTGTCTAGGGCTGAAAGGAGATAATTGTGTCATTAGTTCCTGTGTGTGTGTGTGTGTGTGTGTGTGTGTGTGTGTGAGAGAGAGAGAGAGAGAGAGAGAGAGAGAGAGAGAGAGAGAGAGAGAGAGAGAGAGAGACGGTGTGTATGTGGTGTTGTTGTGTTTTAAAGACAGAATTTCAGTGCCTTTGAGTATTTTATAAATATAATTTGAGGTTCCTTTTTGTCAAGCTATAGTCAAATGTCTCCTTAGAGACTCAATTTTTCCAATGTATACTTGGCAAGAGAGTTCTAAATATGGTCTAAGCCCTCTTAGGATTTTTAAACAGCAGGGATATTTAAGCATGAAAAATAACTACAGAAATCACACAGCAGTAACTTTTCTTAATGATTTTTTTCCTCTAGGAATCACTGTAATTCACTCTTGTCTGCTGCGGCCTCCCCATCACCATAACCACCTCCCGACAATGTCAAACTAGGTCTTGAGAGGTGATTTCATAATGCCAGGATGAAACAAAGCCATTTCCTTGTTAATGCCAACGTCAAAGCAAAATGAATTGGTGTCAATAAATTCAAGGTGAGGAAAACAGCATTATGGAATCAAGAGAATGTGCAAAACGATGACAGCACTCATTTAGGGATGCCTGACTCTGAGTGAAAATGATCATTAATTTTCAAAAATGCATTTGTTACAGTAGCACTGGAGCCCAAACATTTAATTTTTCTAAAATACATTACCAAGGTTAAAAAAAGGACAAAGGGGTGACAATTATGAACAAGTTGTGTGCACATCTTTCCAGTAAAGTTAGTGTTGCTCTCATCAACTCATATTGTCCTTTCACATCTGTAAATTCCAGAGAGATTCAAAATTTGAAACATAATACTTAATTGCTTATGGTGGTGGCATCCAAAGATATAGGTTTAAATATGGACATCATTACTTGGGACTCTCCACTGCCATTTTGTATGGCTGTTGTGAACAGGAAGAATTACTTAAATTGTAACTTTGTAACTGCCAGGCATCATTGGAAGTCCTGCAATAAAAAGAGAGACCCTGCTGGGCAGTGGTGGCACATGCCTTTAATCACAGCACTTGGGATTCAAGTCCAGCCTGGTCTACAGAGTGAGATCCAGGACAGGCACCAAAACTACACAGAGAAACCCTGTCTTGAAAACAAAACAAGAGAGAAAGAGAAAGAGAGAGAGAGAGAGAGAGAGAGAGAGAGAGAGAGAGAGAGAGAGAGAGAGAGAGAGAGAGACCCTAAGAGCCATAGAAACAGTATGTGTGTGTTATGATCAGTGTGGGTCCTTCTGACTGAGTAGGTAAAGCAACTTCATGGAATGCGGACTTGGTGTCTTCTAGTTCACTTTTATCATTAGTAAATTCTAGTTTCTTGATGCCTGATAATTTCTTGCCAACTTGAAAACAGAAAGGAAAGAAAATTGCTGTTCACTCCTACGATTCCTTCAGTGACAGAACTGTTTACCCACTGAAGATTGTTCGTTTTTCTTTAAGTGAGAGAAAACCTGACAAAAACCCTCACTTAAGAAAAAAGTTTCATGGGATGCTAAACAAGCTAGCGAGTCATGTTAAAACTTCCTCACTTCATGCAATAGAACTTACAAAAACTGACCTTCAGGCAGGAGGTTGAAGAGTATGCAGAATCCTTTCCTAATAGCTACAGGAGCTCTTTCCCTGCTGGTTAAGCAAAAGGTGTGTAAAGCATGACCTCAAAGGGGGCAGCGGTGTCTCTGAAGGATCCAGAGCGACGTTTGACAGCTCTTTCTAAGACGAGTAAAGTTGTGGGGGGCCAGGAGTTGGGGGAGATACTTCAATGAGTAAAACGTGAGTGGCAAGAAGCGTTTGAAAGCTGTGCCTTTGGGGACATCAGATTCCGACGTGGAAAGAGAAAGATCATGGATTGGTTTGGATATAGTTGAGAGGCTGTGTGTATTATTTAAAGCACAGAGAACAGATGTTAGAGTTTCTGTCTAAAGCAGATGAAGCCTTACCAAGGTTAGGTTAAGCACAAATGAATGAGATTTGGGTGGAGTTGGGGAAGAGACATCACAGGACATGTTTAAAATACCTTGTTCTATACCTTTTGCTTTCTTCCACACTTATTTTTCTTATGTTTTGAATTTATTCCCCTAATAAAACTAATGAGATTTTCTAAAATGTAAACAGCATGAAGATAAGGAATCTGCTTGTTTTGATTTTGGGTAGGCAATGCCCAGAACAGCACTTTGTAACAGACTGTGCTCAATGAATATCTGAGTATTTTTGAGTGAATGAATAAATGAAATATATAGAAAAATTCATATATTACATATCTATTGCTTCCTTTTTGCTTCTAAAATAGCTTCCCAACTGTGTCTGTTCTTTCGCCCCTAAATTAAGTTGCGCAGAAGTGCTACAGCCAGATTGCGTTGCTTCAGAAAGTGTTTTCACAGTACTCTCCACTCATTCTCTCACTTGCAACCTCCAGTGGCCCCCCACTGCTAATTGGATCACAGTGTAGCCAGGGTCCCCCAGGACATGATTAGAATCTTTCTCTCATCTGCTTTGGCTCTATGAAACCGTCTTTCTTCTGCTAGCAAACACACATGTACACAGGCTCACACTGGTGTGCATGTAATTAAAATTAAAGTACTAGAGATTTTAATATGTCATATGTTTCATTTTACTGAATATTCCAGTAACTTGGCATAATAGGCATTATTAGTATTAGTATGATTTCCAGTTTATGGCAACCTATGTATCTTACCCAAGGATCCGTGTGGTAGACCAGAAGGTGTAAGGCCAGGAGTGACACCTCTTTGACTCTTTTTTTTTTTTTTAAAGATTTATTTATTTATTATGTATACAGCATGTATGACTGCAGGCCAGAAGAGGGCATCAGGTTTCATTGCAGATGGTTGTGAGCCACCATGTGGTTGCTGGGAATTGAACTCAGGACCTCTGGAAGAGTAGTCAGTGCTCTTAACCTCTGAGCCATCTCTCCAGCACCCCTCTTTGACTCTTAAGCACTGTCTATGCTACTCTCCTGACCCTTTGGTGTCCCCAGCTCACCCTGACTGAGTGACTCTGCTATGGGTGTGTCCTTTCCTAAACTCTTCACCCATTCTTCAAGGTTCAGTTTTTTAGACAAGTTCCACCAAGAAGACTTCTCTGATTGTCCTGACCCACATGTATCATCTCACCTTTGAAGCCACAGGGCAGATGGTCTACATAGTGAGACATTCATGGATGTGAATGAAGATGGAATTCATACAGCCTGGATTTAAACTTTGTATTGGTTCCACCAAACAAGAGCTGATTGTGTATGTCACTCAACCAATCATCATTTAATCAATAAAATGGTTAATTTTACACCTGATATCCTACTCCAAAACTGTTATGTAAATTAAATGAGTTAATATGTATAACTAAAATAGAACAAGTCCTGAGATATAGACAGTTCATCCATAAGTACCATGTATTACTGGGCTTTACTAAGCCTATGACAAATGTTTCTTCTCCATATGCATTTCTTGTCTTCTCAAGTACAGTACAAGCTATCAGAAACAGGCCATTGCTTTCTGACTTCCATTGTCCACACTGATCAAATGCTTGTCACCAGGGAGACATTTGCTGGCATTTTTTTCAGTGAGGGTAGTAGACATCTTTTATTTCTGTAACCTCAGGCATATCTTTTATCTTTGATCCTAAGCATCTGTGGTTTTGTCTGGAATGTAGTAAGAAATTCTCAGTAACTTTTTGCTTTTCAAATCATATTTTGTCAGTCAATCGCTGCATTTCCAGGGCTGTGGAGGGAAGAAATCATTTCTGGAGCACAATTGAAAGTAATCTGAGTTTTCATCCCTGCCTTCAAGTGGTGGCTTCAGGTAAGTCCCTCCCCTCAGTGGCATTCTACAAATTTTGCTTCTGTTTCTTGACTTGTGGGAAGGAGAGTAGCCTGGAGTAAAGAGTAAAGAAAACAGAATGACTGGGGCACCAGGTTTGGGCCGAGTGACAGGGAATTACCCCCATGAAGCTGCCTGGAGGGTGGTGCCTGTCTTACTTGGTGGGTGTCCCTGCTCTGTTGTCTGTAGCTAGGGATCATGTTTACATGTTTACAGACGTTAAGGTCTTACACTGAACTGTATCTCGTATTTAGCTCCTATCTAGGCCACTTTACTCCAGAAATTAAAACCATGATTGACAGTCACGGGATTCCCATGTAAAGGTACAGGGGAAAGAGAGGCAAACTCTGGCTTACTTTGGCAGTAGAGTCAAAGCCCTACTCTGTACCGCGTTAGACACTTTCCTTGTCACCGATGTGCTGTTTCATATTTAGTGATCCCACTCAGGTTGGCTGATCTGATTTATAGGGTTCTGATAGGGTTCTGATTATGTTTCTACAGGGCCAGTGAGTGTAGGCCCCTTAGTTCATCTAAAGTCCTCTGGTGTTACTCATCCCACATTCCCAGGGTATATGCCTTCACCGCTGTGTCTGATTATTCCTATGGATCCAATTCACACCAATCTGGACAGTGGTGCCTTTTACATCAGGTGCTCCTAACTTGTCAAAGTTTTTGAACATTTTTACATTCTGTTTAGTATCTATTTCAGGTATAAACCAAGGTTTAATCAGGTTAATGATGTTGCAGGTTACAACTCTCTCTCTCTTTTTTTTAATGCTTGTCAAGTCTACCTACAAAGCAAATGCTCTGGTCAATAATCTAAGCAATGGCTGGCTTGGCCAGCTAGTTAAAATCCACTGATTGCAGAAAAAGAAAAGATTCATATGAACCTGAAAACTGTTAGACTAGATTAGAACATGGCATACCTATTTTCCAAAGACAGAGGATGTTGTGAAGCTATTTTCTTAGGATTGGAACATTCCCTTGTTGAGAGAAGGGAATGGGTTCATGAAACTCATGAGAGAGTTACAAGACACATTCCTGAGGTGTAAACAATGTGCAATTGCTGTTGTGGAGACTTTTCAGTGGAAGTGTATGCAAATTGGGCAGGGAGCTCCAAGGATGCAGGTTTTGTGAGAAGTCACCTGTGCTGGTGGAGTTTTCAATGATGTTGTTTAAGTCACTGAAGCTTGTGAAAGTAACCCCCTATTCATGCTCCTGTAAGTAACCTCGGTAAATCCACTGGTTTATTAAACTAGACTGAAATGGAATCATAGATTGGTCTGTTGTTGTTGTTCTACCCGTGTCTAATAGACAGTTGTTTCTATCACCCTTTGGGAAAGTCATGCAAGAGAAGTCATGGTTAGGGAGGTTACTTGTCAGCTGAGCATCCTGAGGAGCCAAGATGTGTCTCTAGCTCTGTGACAATCCAGCCTTCACAAGTTCTCTGAAATGCTATGTAAGTTTTTACTGAACACAAAGCTGATGTTTCTGCTTTTGTTAAGAAGGGAGAAAGAGCAACACACCTCAAAAGGTACTGAGTTGAGAGCAAGGCGCCCATGTAAACAAACATGGAAGCTCCACTTTGTTGTCACTCATTTTGGCTTTTGGAAAACATGTTTTAGAAGCCTCCTGCTTTATAGTCTATAACACAGTGTTTCTCAACCCGTGGGTCACAACTCCTAGGGTGTGTGTGTGTGTGTGTGTGTTAGAATGACCCTTTCACAAGGGTCACCTAAGGCCATTGGAAAACACAGAGATATTTACATTATGATCCATAACAGTAGCAAAATTACAGCTATGAAGTAATAGTGGAAATTAATTTTATGGTTGGGCATCAACATAGCATAAAGAACTACATTAAAGTGTCACAGCATTAGGAAGGTCGAGAAGCACTGGTCTAACAAGAAAGTTTGTAATTTTAAGACTACCCCAAATCTTCTAAACTTACACCACACATTTCATCCCACTTATATTATAGGAATTATTGAATTTTAGCAAATGATGATATGAATAATGACTAAGGACACCAACTTGATAAACATGTGGCATTGACTCCCAACATTATCACCAGGACCCTTGCCTGACATGGACCAGGCAGCAAAGTGTTTGAAAATCAAGTCTTGCAAAACACAAATATATTTTTTGACAACTTTCTGCTGAGAACCCTTGGATTTTGTTAGCTGTAATGCTTACACAGCTAAAACCCTATAATTAATATTATGGTTATTCACTTGCTATTTTAAATTCATCGTCTTATTTGAAGGAATAAACAGAAAAAAAGGAATCATAAATTGACATTGTATCTTGTTCTTTCTAGAACTACATAACTCACACAACAAAACTTTATGACAAAGAATTCAGTCAGTAAAGAAGAATCATGCCCTAATTTCAAGATAAATGAATTTTTATGGCCAAGTGATAAAGCATATAATATAGATTTAGCTTACAATGCTAACATCAATAGAGCCTAAACTACATTGCCAAGAGCAACAAAGTGAGAATAATGGGAGAAGATTGAATGACCATATGAAAAAAAAAAAGGTTTTCAAAGATTTCCAACCCTTTTCATTTTATTTCTTGAGAAGTCCATAATGAATTCATATTGATGTTGGTGGCTTGACTAATGACATCAAAATGCATGATCAATACATGCTAACTAGGCTAAGAATTTAGTTCAGAACATTCTTAATTGGGAACTAGTCAAGGCACATTGAAAACCCGAGCTGGCACAGGGCAAGCAGTAGGGAGGTCTAATTTCCTAATTGCTTTAATGATGGCTTTGATAGTTGGAGGTAGCCTTGTTCAGTCTATTACCCATGATTTAAGAAAATTGGGAAGGACTGTGAGTCATACAGACCAAGAGTCACATCCTAGATCACAAACTCACTGGCTTTGGACCTTTTTGAGTCTTGGCTCTCAGGTTGTGAAATGGGTACAGCAGGTTATTACCTGGTATGAGAGATTTGGAGATGAAAACAGATACCCATCTATAAAAAGATTGCCCACAGATGGTAATTATTTTGATTATAGAGAGGTTTAAAAGAGATAGAATTGACTATGATACATATAGCAAGTAACAAATTTTAGTTCTTCTTTTATTTAGAAGAGATATTTAAACATGATTTCTTTATATAGTATTTCTTAAGTTTAGTGATGAAAAGGAATCATGTTGATATATCCTTACAAGCAGCACAATTCTGTCAAATGATAAAAAAGAATGTGAAAGCTGCCATTTGTTTTTTGAGCACTTGGTCTGTAGTAAACTTTATTCTAAGCACTTTTTGTCTTTGACTTAGTTAGTTCTGTTAATCTTATATGGTAGGCACTGTCATCCAGAGGCCTGAAAAATCCAAGGTTCAAGGAAGGCATCTGAGCTATCCAGGCTTACATAGGTAATGGATGGCAATGGTTGGGATCAACCTGATGCAAGGACATGACCACTAGGCTCTTTTATCTGACTGACCATCATACTGGACATCAACAAGCATTCACAACTTGTGTTCCATTTCTCTATCCACTAAGTAGAATCAGGCAGGAGCTGTCAGGACAAGATATCTACATGACAGAGTCAATACAAAGAAACTAAGGCACATCTTGGTTCTAAACTATCTAGAAATTTAGATTTAGAACCAAGTGCAAAGGCTGGCACAGGACTCCAGAAGTTCCTGGCTCCTTCCACTTTCATTATCTGCTTTACCCTAAATACAGCACAAGCTGCCCATACCTCTCACGTAAAAAACTGTGATCTCACTTCCTCTTATCTGGCCTCCCCATTGCCACATGAAATCCATCGTCCACAGTGTTATAATACTCAGAGTTACTCTTTTTGAAATGCAAAGGCCCCAGACATACCACTATCCTCTATGCCCACCAGGCTCAGAATAGAATCCACACCGCTTACTTTTCCTGGCTTCGCAGATAGTGAGTGATGTGATGCCTGTCCCCCTCCATCTCATCTCTGCCTCCCCTTCACCACTCTCCAGCTGTTTTTTGCTGCCTTCTATTCCACAAGAGAGAAAAGGCCTTTGCTGAGGACACCGACTGGCTCCCCATCTCCTAACACTGTCATATGAGTGCAGAGGAGAGCGCATCTCCATGAGCTCAAGGTCTGTGTCTGTCCTTCTTACCTCGCTAACCCCAGTATCCAGAACAGCGGCTGACACAGTTCGTGCTGCAATACATATTTATTGAATAAACTGAAGGTTATCCAATGCAGCACACATCCTTTAAGGGCCCCAAATAGCACAGAGATAATGGGCTTTGGTGAGGCTTTTCTGATGGGTTTTAATTGCACTTCTACCTCATGCTAAATTAAACCAGCTAAACTTTCCTGACTTTCTGACTTTAAGAGCTGCTAGTAACTGTATGACATGATTACCACCGGTGCATGGGCCTGCCGGGCCCTCTAGAGTTAAACATCACAGAATGTGTCACAGTGGGGTTCCTGTGTGCAGTCTTGCTCCAGGGGAATATTATGCACTTGGCAATCCATCAGAAAATTCTCCTCAGAGAAGGGATCATTCCTTGGTGATGGATGGACAGTTTTCCTCATCCATTTCCACAGCCAGGCTACCTCTTAATTTCTAGTTTGGCATTAAAGTGGGGCTAAAGGGTATGTGCTGTGGGGTGCTATCCAATAATCACAGCTATTCTTTCCACAGGGGGCTGAGTCTTCTCTCTCAAGCCATACAGCTAAGATGCCAATATATAAATAATTGTAAGAAGTCAATATTATACCACTAGCAATGGAGGAAATAATTTCATAGTCCAAACAGGAAACTATTGGATTTCTTTGTGTCCATCTAATTGCTAAGCTTATTCCAAAGTGCAAAATTGGTCCTGCCTGATGAAATATTATCTCTTGGAAAGCAGATGTGAAGTCAGCTTGCTCTTCCTGAGATAAGAGCAGAGTAGCCGTGTCATGGTAAACAAAGCCACTAATGACCCAAGTAGTCTAGGGGACTAAGAGTGAGGTATTAGGAGCAAGGACATCTCAGTCACTGGGCACCAGACCACTCCTGCAGTCATGAAGCTTGTGGCAAGAAACAAAACTGGCCATCTGTAATCTTGCAACTGCTTCTGCTGCCCACACCTGCCCTCACGCTCTTTGCACTGAGTACTGAATCTTCTGTCTGCACCTGCCTGCACCTGCCCGCACCTGCCCACACCTGCCCGCACCTGCCCACACCTGCCCTCACGCTCTTTGCATTGAGTATTGCAGCTTCTGTCTGCACCTGCCCGCACCTGCCCGCACCTGCCCGCACGCTCTTGGCACTGAGTACTACTTCTAAAGGGTTTGGTCCCTTGACCTAGGAAAGTGTCTTCTGCTCTCAGTGCTCTAAAGAAATAGGAAGGAGCAGAGTAAAATGAGTGCAGAGGTGAGTGTGGGTGTGGGTGTGCACACGGGTGGTTGTTAGGGAGTCACACTTGTTCTTCCCAGCACTGACGTCATTTCTACTTCCCAACTGTCCGTTTGGATAGGTGGCGGTAGGGCAGGTGTCTGATTTTTTTTATTTTTTTTTTACCACCCCCAGGAGAAAATCTGTAAGTAAATGATTTACTCTGCAAGTAGTACCCAGCTCTTCATCGCTGTCTTAAAATGCCACCTCCCCCTCCCCTGCCCCGGAACAGCTCCTCTGTGACATGTTGGTAGCTTGCAGCCTCTATTCCAGTGATGTTTCAACACCCACTTCCATGTGAGAGTCACTGCATAATGGATTTTGTCAGGAGCAATTGCTGGGGATGTGGCCGAACCCCTCCCTCCACCTGTGTGGAATCATTAATCTTGACTGTGAATCATTCCTAACCGCTTGACTGAATAGAAATGACCTCACACTGAAAATACAGGTTTCTGTTTTCCTCTTGGCAACTTATTTTCTACTCTGCTTTGCTCCAACTCCAGCTCCCTCTCTCTTGTTTTTAGGCTGACATCTCTGTTCAACAGCAAGGGTATTTTGAAAGCCTGTCCGACAACCATGGACTCAGAAAAGGAGACCTTCATAAAGTGTGTGTTCTATTTTGAGGCTGAATGAATAGCATAACCTGAAGCGAGTGGCCTCTGTGTTAGGAAAGCAGAACACAACACAACAAACCTGGATTTTTACAAAGGATATGTGTATAAAAGCCATTCTAAAGTAAAAGACTCAAATCAAATTAAATGCATCTCTCTCGCTCTCTTTGAACAATATGCTTATGTCTTTGAAAAGTTGCAAAGGAAGACAAAGCAAAGAAATGTAACTTTTTCTCCTTTGATATGCTCCAGCAATAAGAGGTAGCAGCAACATGTATGCAAAAATCCAGTAATGACATTCTCAGATGTAGAAGGAAATAATAAAATAGGCATTATGCATTGAAAAGGATTTTAAAGAGCATCCACCCAATTTCCTGTGTTGTTTTGATCCCTTCTAAGGTGACAGACAATAGAGCAAAATTAGGCAAAAATTAAATCCTATTTCTTACTAGGGAGTAATGTTTCTAGCTGGAAAATAAAGTTGAAGATTCCACATACAAAGACCACAGAAATTGGAATGATAAATCAGGTCTGCTACTTTTTTTTTTTTTGGCATGCAACAGTGTTATGCAATGAACTATCATATGAAAAACAGTAACTATGGAAATGTGGCAATGATAATTAATGGTAAGACATGACATATTTTGTTCCTTCCCCCCTTCTCCCACTCCCCCGAGTTTTTCAGCTTCTAAAAGACCACTAAGTCATTTTTTCCTCCCAGTAATTGCTTTATGAAAATTGTTAATATGTGAATTAACTGAATTTACAGGACTTTAAAAAGGAAGCAATGGACAGTGCTCATTTCTGTCCATATCGCAAATGATACCTATCTTTTAGTCTTAAACCAGATGGTCAATGAAGGCAGTGACCTCAATAATAGCCAACATAATTACCTACTTTATTTTCACTGAAATTGAAACTTCATTGAAAATAATTTTGTCTCTTGGTTTATTTATGGTGAAAAATGCTTTTTACCTTTTGAACTTCCAGACTACTGGGCTGAATACAGTGGCTAGAAATCTCCTTTAATCACTTCTAACAGCTCCCAAGTAGACTGAAGTTAAATTTAAAATGATATAAAGTTCTTCTTCTCCCCCTAGACTGGCAGTCCCTAATTTTAGAAGATTGCCACTGTGGTGATATAACAGGAGAACCAATGTGTCATCCCCATTAACCTGAATAATAGATTGAAAGTAAGGGGATTCTGAAACAGCTCTCTATTGTTCTAGGTGTCTCACTCATTGACAGTAACATATGGTGAATAAGACTCCCAAACTATAGACAAGAATATGTTGCAGTTGTGTATATCTGCACTTGGGATATGTGAGAAAATGTGTTCTACTGTTAATGGGATAAAACATACCACCCTGAGAGTGCAACCTTTGCAAAAGATAAGGATTCTCTGATACAAAATGAAAGAGAAATGTCTTGAGAGAAATTTCTTTATAATACTTGTAACATACAACTGACTGGAAATTAATGTTCTGCTTTTTGAGATAATATGACCAAGTATGAGACTTGTAATTTTCTAATACATAAGCAGAGAAAGTATCCTTATACATAAGTCTTCCAACATAAATAATTTATTCTGGCAGCTTATGGAAGATTCAAGCTTTAATAATTTTAAAAGAATGTTGTGATTTTTCTTGTTACAAAAATTTTAATAAAAATAAATTATTACAAGTGGAAAAATGAAGTGTTTTCTAGATCACACAAAACAAGGAAACTAATTCAAGACAAATCTATTTTTATCAGATTATTACATGAATATCCAAGATAATATATGTATCTTGTAGTTGATCATGATATTAAGAAATGTTCCCAGATTTTGTATGCATTGAGCTCAATGGGGTATCAAATGTAGGAATGTCAGGCATATACTCATACAGTTATATGTAGCAATTCTATGAAAGAATCATGTATTTTTGCACTGATTCTTATGATACAATGCTGTGTGTAATTACATACACACTTAACATTTACTATTACAGAATAATCACATAGAGACACTTTTTATAGTGGACCTCTCAGAGCCAATAACCCATCAAAACATCAATGCTATCCAAACTGGAGTCTGGTGTCTTGCATGATGTTAAGTAAGCAACTTTGTACATTGCATAGCCAAATCAACTCTTTCACAGACTGACATGAACCCTAATGGAGTCACTAACCCTGGATTAGCTTCAATTCTCATTGAAGACAACAGACTAGATGAGGTACAGTGTAATATTCAAAGGATATCCCCAATTTCAGTCAGTATTCCCAGTAAACAAACTGACTGAGCCTTTTGCTGGGTCCAATTTCTTTTCTTGAGAGCAAAGAAGTTTGACTCATTTTCCTGAGCAAGTGATTCTATTTATTCAGAATCCCCAGAATTAGACATGTATCTACGAGAAGACTGGCACTCCACATGTCCGAATTCCATTCTTCAACCCAAAGTTCCATATTAGGGGCAGAGAAACCTGCTTGCTATGTAAGGGATTTTAATTTTGCTAAACAAAGTAGTGTTCAGGCATGTAACCCGTGGCTTTTCCAACCAGCCCATTCAGTGTGTCAGAAATTCCTGTGGGTCATCCTGTCATCTTAGCCTTTTATCTTAAGCAGAGCCGCTCACTCAAGTTAAAGTCACACGTAGTTCCAGGATGCTTTCCGCTGTCCCATTTCATAGCCCTGTCTCTCATTAGTCACCCACCTCACATGAAGATGAAATGACCTATCTCCCATCAGAATGAGTCATTGTATCTCAGTCGGAAGAAACTCCTTTCCCTTCCCCAAGTGGACACGTCTTTCTAAACTTGACTGAGGGCTAGTCCATATTCAAAAAGATCCTGCTCTCAGTATTTGCTGTCAGCATATCAAACCACCTCTACGTCTCTTCACACACCCTTCTAGAACAGATGACAAGCAGAGCATAGGACATAGAGCTGAGACAGTGTGTCTGTGCCCAGCAGCTAATGATTCGATGATGAAGAGAATTCTTGCCTTTCCTTGTCTCCAGGGCAACAGAGGGAGCCTGACCATGTAAGATGGACATGGCACTGTGAAAGCTGTTACTAGAATAAAGGCTCTCCCACATATTGTTCCTACCATGCTATTCAGGGCTGTCACCTCATTTCACAGAAAAGGCTGCCGTGCAACAGCAGTTAATTTCCATGTCACCACAGAGCTGCATCCTAGAGTCACTTTGCAGCTGCCCTCCCTGTCTGAGAATATTGGACCCTCAAAGTGAATCAGGAATTTATTGCTTTCCACAAGCTCTACCTTAGCTGTTGATAAAGAACAAGCCCATTGTTTTGGAAGAGAAGGGCATCTTCCTGTCCAGCATCAAGTATTCAGTTCTATAGTCCTGAGAATCTCCACACTAGGCTATTGGGCAATTGTGGATACTGACAATTCATTCCTTCTAAAAATGACCATGAGAGTGTCTGATGTTCATCAATCTTTCTCATCTCCCCTACAAAGCTTACCATATTCACCATAGCACAGTCCTCTGTACACAGAACTTGAAGGATGAGTGTACTTGGTGTGGAATAGAAAGGGAGAGAACTGATTTCCGAGGATTATTCCTTGCTGGTGACATCTCATGACTTTGAACATATTTTTATACCTCACCAAGCCTTAGTTTTTTTCATCTATAAATTGCTGAACATGATATCCTATTTTAGGGACTTAGTGAAAATGAAATAAGATGATAAGATTTCTGCCACAATGGTGGTAGTAGATAGGGGTATCATTATTCCTTACAGGTGAATTTGTGATTAAATACATGTAACTATTACATGTGCTCTATTTTGTTTTTCCTTTGGGGTGCTGATTTCTGAAGGTCACTGTTGTAGGGTCTGCCAAATGGACTACTGTTTAATGTTTGTTTATTTGAATTTTTGACAGATGTGAGTAATTGGTTAGAACACTCAAGTCATGTTTTCATGTGAAAAGATGTGTAGGGCTGGAACTCACATACCTCGGTGATATGGTACCTCATTGTTTTACCTGCTAGGCCTACATGAAACTATTGGCTGCTTCTCAGTGGTAAGCATCATTACAGTATCTCTTCTCTTTACACACCTGAGCATTTCCTTTGAGAGCTGATCTGAGCATAACCAGTGTGTCCTGTGTGTGCAAGTGTGCATTTCATTAGTTGATGAGCCAGATTAAAAAAAGTTCACTGCACATAAGGCAACAAATAAACATTTACTATTATTGGTAGAACATAAAGTGATGAGATAGAAAGACACATACACACTGGGGAGGGGAAGGAAAAGGAGAGAAAGAGAGGGAGAGAGAGTGTGCCCATAATAGACAGGCAGAAGGAGGGAGAGAGGGGGAGAGGGAGAGGGAGAGGGAGAGGGAGAGGGAGAGGGAGAGGGAGAGAGAGAATCCTTTGTTAGTCCTTGTCATTAATACTTATTTTAAGCCAGAGTTTTTTTTCTCTTATGTGGTGCTTCTCATGTTCACGGACACTAACATTAATGAACACCTCACTGAAAGCAAACCAATGGTATAGCTGGACTGTGGTCAGAACATTGTTTCTGCTTGGTCCCCTCTCAGCAGTGAAGGACAGTTGTTTGACGTGGGTCTAGTTTGTAACTCCTGTATTGAATTTTCTTAGCATATGAGGCAAAGAGCCTTAGCATATAAGGCAAAGAGTAAGAGTTATAGTTTGGCTTTACAATGTCTCTAACACCTACTAGTTTGGACAAATTAATCTCTCTAAACATTATATTTCTCATCTATAAAATAGATATGCTAGAATATCCTTGCAGGGTTATTTGAAGAATAAATGAAACATATGTGGGCATGTCCAAGCCAACCAAGGACCCAGATACACTTGTTACTGGAATGTTTTTAGTGTAATTTAATTTATAAGATGGTTATAGCATGAGTGGTTTTTTTTTTTTTTTTTTTTTTTTAAGAGCAACATTTTCCTGCATGGCATATTTCTTTGCTATTTATTAGAGTCATGGCAGTTTGAAAAGAAAGACACGGTCAGCAGGAAAATCTTAAGTACATTGAAGGGGAAAATAGGACTTTTCTGTACTGACTTCTCCCTGGGGGAGCTTTGGTCATGATCTCTGCCGGTGTTTTCAAATACGCTCTTCAGTGAGTAATGATATTCTGTGGCTGGAAACTAGGACCATGCTGAGGGACAGAAAAGATCCCCAGTGAACTCCTGTCTTCTCATGAAAGCAAACATGTTTGCAGTGTCCTTTTTGACTGTCGGTTTCTGGTTGAAGTTTTAGACAGAAATCTATGCTCTAAAGGAACATTTTTTTTTTTTTGGTACTGGTGTTAAATTTGGAGCTAAGACCAGGTGGTAGCTGTCTTCCTGATGGTGTGGGGGGAAACAACAGACTACTTTTAACTTCCACTAGATTAACAAACACAGTTGACTGCGGTGTTTCACAAAATAAAATTTGAATCTAAAATGGGACACAGATGCAAACTTTCTTTCACCGTGTAGATGGTTAGTGCTAAGTGTTGTTTTAAGATATGCAATTACACTCAGAGACATGAGTCATAGTGAATGGAAGCTTCATTCTCTCGCTTCAGGTACCCAGGGGAAGGACTCACCAATCCAGAGTGGGGCCCAGTGTTCAAGTACTCTGTAGAACTTCGTTAAACTTCCTGGGGATAGAATTGCAAATCAGTGATGCCTGCTACCTCATGAGGGAAGGAAAATCAGTGAAATCCTTATATCTATGACACTTCCACTTTAAGGAAGCAATGTTGAGGACACTGTCTAAGAGCAGCAACCTCTTACATTCCTACAATGGACATTCACAGTTAACTATCTTGAAAATTGGCTTAAATACCAACACTTATGATTGGTATCTGCATGTACAGGTACAACAATGCTCATTGACAATTGCAGATCCTTCCTAGTTCTTCATTAAGCTTATCTACTGGCATCTGCTTATAGCAGATATTACCAACAATGTTTATTATGGAGATGATTACATACCAAAAATTAGTCAGGCAATGGTGGCACATGCCTTTAATCCCAGCATCTGGGAGACAGAGGCAGGAGGATCTCTATGAGTTCTAGGCCAGCTTGGTCTACAGAGAAAGTTCCAGGACAATCAGGGCTACATGGAGAAACCCTGTCTTGAAAAACCAATAAAAACAAACAAACAAACAAAACATATCAGGAATTATTCTCAGTAGTGTTTAGGCATTTGATATAAATTTGATAACAGCCCTGTGTGGTATAATTATCATTTTTGAGAAGTGAATTCTTAGGATGGATAAGTCATAATTTTTCTCTACTATATTCATTAAAAAGGGGAATGGGCAGGATTCCAACCACTCTGTAAGAAAGCTGTACAGCTAGAGTAAACCCAGCATAGTGCCTTCTTTCCTTGTAGCATTATAGGGCAAGTACGATAGCCCATGCACTAGGAGCAGGGCATTTGTGCTTTACTCTGTGGCTTCATGTGTGTTACTCCAGTCTCCTCTGGTTTAAGAATCTCTTAGAAAGATCTGTGCTAAACTGACTTTTCTTCTTATATAGTATTTATGGTAGTGCAAAGTTCAAAGGGTCAATAAACACTTGTCTCTTGATTGGCTTATCCCTCCTACTTTGCTCTTACAGAGTCCTGCTCTTAGTATTGTTTCTCTCTCCTTTGATGATTCTTCACTCAGCATGTATTTTCAGTGACTAGTACATTCATTCTTCTGTGGTTCAAATGAGAATGCCCCCAATAGACTCACATCTTTGAATACTTAGATCCCAGTTGGTAGAACTATTAAAGAAGAATTAGGAGGTGTGGCCTTGTGGAAGAAGGTCTGTCAATATCGGTAGGCTTTAAGGTTTCAAAAGACTCACTCCGTCTTGCTCCAGTGCCATACCTACTTGTCTTCTTCCATGCTCTCTTCCCTATGATGGTCATGAATTCTAACCCTCTGAAACTGTAAGTCCCAAATTAATTGCTTTATTTTGTAAGTTTCCTTGGCCATGGTGCTTTATCACAGTAACAGAAAAAAATAACCAAGTCAATGTCGAAGCATAGAATGAATGATATGACAATAGTGAAGAATACAGGAAGAGAACATTTTAATGTCAACACAGTTGGCTGATCCCTGACAGCGTGACCAGTATACGTATGCTGAAGGTGACAGCAACATAACCACACTGCCATCCTCCCTCCTTTTTAGAATTTATGCTTCCATTTCACTTTTACATTCTGTGGTAAGAGTGGCATTGTTAAAGCTAGAGTAATTATTAACTTATTCTCCGTTACTAATGCTTTTTGATTCACTATGAAAATTCAACTTCACTTCAAGGACAGCATGACATGTGGTTAAATTGTTACTCATACTATTTTTAAAGATCTATAAGAATAAACAACCTTATTCTCTTCAAAGTAGGAGTCTCAATTTGAGGATTTTTCTAGTGAAAGATGAGAAACCTTAACTCTGCTGAAAAACAGCACATAGTGTGAACTTGCTAAGAATAGCCAAATAACCCTGCCGAACGTCTCCCGAGGAGTTCTGAAAAAAAGAAGAGACTGAATATATTTCTGACATACAAATCCTGAAGAGTGTCAATAGTCACCAAGCTGAAAATAGCATGTATTCAATAGGTCTGATGGAGGCTCAAAGGATTGCAACTGTCCCACAATCACTCCTGAGAAATTGGTTTATGTCCCAGAGGAGAGCTGAGTCTAGTTTTGGTATGCTTAGGAATCATATAATTCAAGACATGTCTAGCAGGGAGTCATTTTAGCATTACAGAATGATTTCTAAGATTTAGGATGATGCTAAAATTGATAAAGAATTACTGCTAAGGTTAGGGTACATTTTAGTGAATGAAAATTTACAATAAAGGGTTTTATTTACTAATTTGATACTAAAAGAAACTGAAAGACACTTGTTTTAGACAAAGTATTAGATAAAATGCTGCATTTATAGGTAGCAACGACAGCTCAAACTAATAACAAATAAGGCACAATAGTTGTTAATCTCACACATTGTTTAGACTTTCATTTTTCAGAAACAAATATGACTAACATATATTTCATTTTGTTTTCATTTTTTTGAAACTTGATTGCTTATTTAAGTGTGTTAATTCAAACCATTGTAGATGAACCTGCAGAGGTGGATATCATTTCCTACAGTTAGATTGTCTTACTAAATGTTCTTACTGTGTGTCAGAAACCAAGCTAAGCATTTGAATGCATTGTATTATTTAGCTGTCACAGACATGCAGTAGATTCCATTTTTATCTTCATTTTACATCAACAAATTTATCATAAATGAGGCCTCAATTTTCTTCATCATGAAGTGCTATGGAATAATGCTTTTGCACACTGGTTTAATAAAATGCTGATTGGCCAGTAGTCAGGCAGGAAATAAAGGTGGGATAAGCAGACAAGGAGAATTCTGGGAAGAGGAAGGCTAAATTAAGAGACGCCAGCACATCATCCAGGGAACAGCATGTAATGGCACACAGGTAAAGCCAGGAAACCTATAGATTAACAGAAATTGGCTGAGTTTAAGTATAAGAGCTAGTCAGTAGTTAGCCTGAGATAATGGCCAAACAGTTTTAATTAATTAAAATAATAATTAAATATAAGCCATTGTGTGTTTACTTGGGTCTGAGCAGCTGTGGACCAGGCAGGATACAGGCAAACTTCAGCTACAATGAAGTATTCAAGTCTGCAACAATAACGGATTATGATGTTCCTTTATGGTGTACGAATTTTAGTTTATTAATCAAAGTTGGAAATACTGTATTTTATTTATCACCTTTAAAATTCTGCCATAGTCTTTATAAAGTCCTTATTTCTTTATTTAAAAAAACAAGTGTGAATGCATTTTAATAACTCCATTTATTTAAAGAACAAATTTAGAATAAACAGAAATTTGTGAAGAACAGAAGACAGTTGTTAGCAGAGATGAAGGAGTTATCAAAATAAATACCCAAGATGTTGATTTTTTAAATGATAATTAGGAGTCTGGTAACATACATTTTAGAGTAATAGTCATCATATATGTTAAGGTAAAGTAAATTTGGTAGTTTAAGTTTTCAGTTCCCTTCAGAAAAATCAATTAAAAAGCAGTTAAATGATTTTCCTGGGAAAGGAAAATAGATGAGATCTTCTGGGCAAACTGGGGACCGGGCTGGGGGGTCCAGTGGGGATGGGGATGTGTAGAGGGGAGGAGATGGGGGTGGGGACATGAGGGATTAGGGTGGCCGAGTTGGGGGAGGGACAGAGAGGAACAGCAACAAGAGATATCTTGTTAGAGGAGGTCATTGTGGGGTTAGGGAGAAGCCTGGTGGAGGAAAACTCCAAGAAATCCACAAGAATGACCCCAGCTAAGACCCCTAGCAATAGTGGAGTGGGTGCCTGAAATGGCCTTCTCCTGTAATCAGATTGGTGACTATCTTAATTGTCATCACAGAGCCTTTATCCAGTAACTGATGGAAACAGATGCAGAGATCCACAAGCAAGCACTTAGCAGACCACCAAGAATCCAGTTGAAGAGAGGGAGGAGGGACTATATAAGCAAGGGGCTTCAAGATCATGACAGGGAAACCCACAGAGACAGCTGACCCAAGTTCTTGGGAGCTCACAGACTTTAGACCTAAAGCTAGGGAGCCTGCATTGGACCAATCTAGGCCCTCTGCATGTGGGTGACAGTTGTGTAGCTCGGTTTGTTTGTGGGAGCCCTAGCAATGGGACCAGGACCTGTCCCTGGAGCACAAGCTGGCTTTTTGGAACCTATTCCCAAGGGTTTGGTCCTGCCTCAACTTGATATGCCATGCTTTGTTGACTCCCATGGGAGGCCTTACCCTTTCTGAGGAGTGGATGGGGGAGGTAGCAAGGAGGTAGGGGGAGGGAACGGGAGGAGAGGAGGGAGGGGAAACTGTGGTTGGTATGTAAAATAAATTTTAAAAAATTAATAAAAAATAAAATAAGAAAAAAAATCAGTTATAGCAGTTATGATGTTGACACTAAGTAATACATTCCTGAATTTAGTGAAAGAAAACACCTTCCAGTTTTGAAGGATTTTTTTTTATTTCTTTGTTTTGTTCTGTTTTGTGTTTATACCACAGAATAAATATGTAGCAATGATATTTGAGAAAGAAGAGAGTGTTTGAATTAGATGCTTTAAAATATAAGCATGTTGTGCATCTTAGCCTGCTTTGCTGACCATCTAGGGAAAACACTGGCCTGTCAGATGACATTGGCATCCATTGTGCTGTGGATCTTCTTATCTCCAGCTCTAACTTGGCTGGCAAGTTGCAGCTCACCTTGCATTTCACTTTGGGCTCTCTTATGAGTTGATTCAAGGCTGGAGGAAGTCTTTCTGAGAATGTATAGATATTAAAGTATGCAGTCTTCCATCCCGACTGCAGTATTACAACCAACTGGGGAGTGTGGTAGAATGCAGATGCCCGGGCTGCCCCCAGAGAGTTGTACTTACGTAAGCTGGAGTGGGGCCAGCAATAACTACTTCATTTCAGTCTTGATTAACCTTTGCCTAGTTACTGAGATGTTCAGTGTCTTGTCACTTTCTAGTTTGGGAGGAGGGGAACCGTGCTGTCATTCTTTTCTCCTTTGTTCTCATAAAACTAGTGACATAAAGGTTAAAGCCACCGAGAAAGAGAGATTTTCAACGACTACAGTCCTGCTCATCGCTTTTCAAGTGAGCAATTAATAATTCATAACAATTAACTGAGTTATGTGTTTCTCTTTCAATATGTTTCTAAACATGAATAGATTAAATGATAATTGCCATCAAATTTTATGTTCTATTTCATGTTCCCAATAAAAGTATATCTTTGGTAGCTCACTTTGTATTTTCTTTTGATCTATTCATAACCAAATGCAATATACTATATTAAAATATTTATTATTAACCTATCAAATATTAAACACTCTTAAATTATATGGATGAAAGAAAACAAATAGGCTACTTGTTTAAGTTTTCATGATTTTTCTTATTTTAATATGGTTCGGATTTGTAAAACACATTCTGATAATAGCTGATGAGGAGAGGAGTAGATGAGCCCTTGACCTTTATGGAAAGTTTTCTAAGCATGTATATCCTCTCAGTTTTTAAATTCTCATTATTCTGTGAACATGAAGTGATAAAAGAAATATACAAAACAACAGCAGTGACAGCAAAAAAAAAATGTTAGGCTTAAGAGTCTGTCTACTTGAGGTTAAAATACCTACTTGTCTACTTCTCAAAATTTAATATCACCCACTTATCTTTTTTATTCTTTCTTTATTTTTTGCATTTTTGTGGTTAAGGCTGAGGTTCTAAGCTTCTAAATATTTCACCAGCAATGTTCATGCTACTGGTTGAAAGATTATACTTTTATTTTTTCATTATTTATTATGCATGTGTGTGCACACCTGAGTAAATGTATATGCACCTGAGTATATGTATATGTGTGTGTATGTATATGATGTATATGGAGGGACATAGGGAAGCCAGAATATGCCACCAAGTCCCTTGAAACTAGGTGGTTGTAAGCAGCTGGATCAGGGGGTTAGGAACCAAACCTGTGTCCTTTGTAAGATCAGTCAGTGCTCTTATATTCTGATTCATCTTTCCAGCCCAAGTAATCATATGAAATACCAAGGTGGGATTGACTCAAGTAAGAAAGTTATGTAGCTTCACTGAGACTCTTGTCATCAGCCTATAAAATGAGGTTGACTACTAATAGTGTTTTACATACCTTACACAAGACTATAAATGTCTGACATTGAAAGCAATGGAAAAACATTGGTCATCATCAGTGTTATTGCATACTAATAAGGAGAATTAATGTATGACTTAAAAAGAATGGCTAAAATGAACTCTGTAAGGTTCCAGTCCAGATGAACTTTTAAGTATGTATGTCAGAACTGTCTATGACCAGAAAGCCAGCTAGAAAGACTATAGGAACAGAGGTTGGAGAGGACTGGGGTGAACAGAGACAGGACCATTGTTCTCATGAATGCATGGCAACTGAGGTTGCACACATGGTATTAGGCCAGTCAGCCTTCCAGCGTGGATGGAAAAGAGGCATATGAGTCTCCACTCCTAGATGAGGCTCAGTTGACAGTTGATGACTGCTGGTAAAGAGTCAGTTTTCTCTTGGGATGTGGGCTCTGGTAGGTTGACTATGTTCCAGTGGATGACCCCCCACAACCATGTATATATGAGAAGCACTAATTGAACAATCATCTATCATATTATTAAAAAAAGAAGAAATGGAGTTGGGATGGGTACATTGGGGATCTGGGAGGAGTTTGAGAAGGTAAATATGACTAAAATGTGTATGTATGTATGTATGTATATATATGTGTGTGTGTATCCATATATATGTGCATATATGTATGCATACATATATGTTTATATATGAAGTTCTCAAAGAATGAATTCACAGTATATTAAATATTTTCAAAGTTTCATATAATTAAATAGAATCTTATTTTATATAGATACATAGCTGAGCATCCTTTAGAAATCTTTTAATTTTTATTTTTGTTAGAAAGTACATAAGTGTAATATTTTAAGAAACACTTCCACGTGGTCCAGAAGAGCTGAGTCAGCAGCAGCGTGGAGCATAGAGTGACAGTGGCCTCAATCACTAGGTTACTTTGGGACAGATTCTCCCCAAAACTTTTTTTTTTTAACAAACCCAATGTGGACAATAGGATGGTCCATGTTACCCATTTCATGATGACACAGACACATGAACTAAGTTCATAAAGTTAACAGTACTATTTTAAAATATTTAATTGTAATTCTTAAAATAATTACATCAACAATTCACCATTTTGTGGTGTTTCATGCCTCATTATTTTTTTTGAAGTAAGTGTACAGTGCAGTGTTCACCCTACAGTGCTATAGAATAGGGGAAGTCTTAAAATATAACATAGAAATTATTCATAATTTGCTATGAAAGCATAAGTGAACTTTTGGCCATCTGAATGACACCTACTGCTATAACTCAACAAAGGCTAACTAAATATTTACCATACTTCTTAAAAACAGAAAATGTGCAAAAGGTAGGATGAAAATCATCTGTGCATTTGAATATGGGTGAGTCGTGGCATCGTTCCTGTGGGCAATATGAAAGGTCTTGGGTTTAATAGGCTCAGTCACACTCAAAAAGGAATCTAAGCAGAAGGAGTATGGGTTCACAGCACTGACACGCACCAAATTAAGGGTAATTACTGGCAACATTAAAGGTGATGGTAAAAAAAAAAATCTTACATCCTTTACATGTTGTAAATGTATTTTTTCCCTGTGCCATTGGCATTGGAGCCTTGTCTTATTAGTGTAATTCTCTTAGCAGCCCTTTCTGCTGATATTCAAGGTGATGGGCTCTTCCTGCAGTATGCAGCGGAATAATTCTTCCTCAGACATGAGCAGTACTGATTATATTATGGCCACCCTGACTTCTCTTTCATTAGTTGCTGATTGTACTAAATTGATGCTAAATTGGCTTGGCTGGCTCTTAAGGCCTTTAAACAGTTGGTATCGACCATGTCTGTGATCTCATCCTGGAAATTAAATGGTCAAAGCTTTCATGTTTCTGGGAATCCTAACTTTTTTTTTTCTTAAGGTCAATTAGGGCTTTGTAAATATGAACCTGTTAGATCACATCCCCCCCCCAGCCATGTCAATATTTTAATGAAAAGTCTTTCTTTTTATGACATCTCCCAACTCTTGCTTCACATTCTCTACAAATTATTTGCTAGCACATCTGTTTCTTTGCAATTGTTGTGCTGAGTTTGAAATAAATCAAGCTGTGGTTGTAAGGCCAAGCCCAGTCTGCCTTCTTTTTTAATGA
The DNA here is from genome assembly GCF_004664715.2 of Peromyscus leucopus. NCBI lineage: Eukaryota > Metazoa > Chordata > Mammalia > Rodentia > Cricetidae > Peromyscus > Peromyscus leucopus. The sequence goes on from NC_051068.1 coordinate 84,252,106, forward strand.
TTAAGCAAAAAAAAAAAAGTTTTTATACTTTTAAAATAATTGAAACAAAATTAAGAGAAATAGTATTTTTGACATGTCAAATTCCAGTGCAATGAATAACATTTATTTGGGGCATCATCACCTTCTAAATATGAGTGTTGCTGAGATGTATGTTGATATCAAGGTTAGTGGTTGGGACCCAGATGTATGAGCCATATAGTTTACCATGGGGATTATTTAGGTCTTTAGAGCAAAATTTTGCTGATCCATGGAAGAACTCATCAAAGGTTCTCTCTCAATCTGTGAAGTAAAAAAGCCAAAATAAACATAACCACCAACAGTCATTAGTAGCTGCTGTGCTACTTACGTGTTTCTGTTGGGAAATGACCTTTTTAATTTTCAGCTTTGCCATCTACAAAATGAGGAAAATACCTCCCTTATAGAAGGGGATAATGTATAAGAGCTCCCTATACACAGAAATGGCTTTATACAATTTTATTATCTTAAAATAATCATAGTTCTTATCAGAAACTGATGTGTGTGCACACAGTGCAGACCCATTGTGAGATTTCATGATTATGCAATTTCGGACCTGGAAGGTGCTTTGACTATTCAAGCCTTTGTGAGAGTGTCATGGGTGGCCCTGAGAGAGGTGAGGGGCATAAGGGCATATTCTGTTGAGAAGTAGCAACAGTTACACCCAGAAGCAAGAGTCTTGACTCCAGTGTTTGGCATGCAAGCAGAATGACTTCAGTTCAAATCTCCGGAGCCCACTTAGACCAGGCTGTCATTGCACAGGTCTCCAATCTCAGTACTCCCACCCACTCCTACTGCAATGTGGGAGGCAGAGACAGGAAACCCTTCAGAAACCCTCTAGGTAGCTAGGCTGGCCTCTCTGGCCATAAACAAGGAGACCCTGTCTCAACTAAGGCTGAAGGCAAGGACTGGCACCTAAGGTGGCCTTGGATCTCTGAACACAAGCAATTCATGTAGTGTGTGCTCTTCCCACCTCTCTCTCCCCTCACCATCCTTCTTTGTTCCCCTAGTCCCTCCATGCCACACACACCACACCACACAGCTTTTTAAAAAGCCCACGACTTCAGGTGTAAGCCTTATTTCCATGAATTGTATTAACTCTTGCAATCTGAGTAGCAAGAACCCATCTACCACATATGGTCTCTAACAAACCAGTTCTGCACTTATGAGTGCTGAGGACTGACTCTACTGCAATGGCGATTTTCTTCTTCAGGTTTCTAGTTGGGACCATGTTGCTGTTGGGCTTATTTTTTACACTTCTTAGACCTTATCTTTTAATATACAGCCTGATAAGATTTTGGTACTTTCTGTTTCTCTCATCATTCACACACACACACACACACACACACACACACACACACACACACATTCAAACATGCATTCACTAGTGAGTAAAAAAAAAAAATGGACAATGGTGAAACCCTATATTTGTTCTACCTAAAGTAAAAGGCAGTGCTACACTTTTCATTTTCACTTGGCCTTCTGATTACCTATCAGACAGGACCTGGCTGTTGTATTTCTTTCCAAGCAACTGAGCCTGCACTTGATGAGGAGTATTGGCAGCTCACAGAGCTTTTATTGTTAAATTTGGATAGCTTGGTGGTATAGAATGCTTGTTTGGGCATCCTTTGCATTATTAATATTCTCTTCCAACAAAGATGAAGAAAATCAACATGATTTTCTAAATCAGTAGGCTAAGGTCTGCCCTGTAGATGAGAACTGAAGATGCTTTTTGATTTGATAACAAGGTAGCAGAGGCACTGTCTAGTCGGGCTGTTTTACAATACTGAAAATGCTTGAAATTGCTCTCCATCTGTATTTGTCACATGTGGAGCTTTCATAATTCAAGAATTGCAGGTTTTGAATCCATTTAGTTTAGAATCCTATACTGAGTACATTCTGAACCACTTGCTCCCACTAAGATGCCCATGCCAGTATTTGCCTCTTGTGGCTCCTCTGAATGGACCCATTAGTATGTGGAGGGATCCAGCACTTTCCCCAGCATAATTCTGGACACCGTAGCCCCATCCCTCAGGGGTTGCACCAGGTCTCTGATAGGGTAGATGTAGGTGGGCTTTGTCTAACAACTCCAAATCAAAAGGAAGTATCGGGGAAACAAGAACCGCAACTGGAAAGCAACAGCTCTTAGCATGACTGCTGAATCAGGAGAAATTTCCCAACTGGGGGCAGCCCTGAACTTTCTCTTCTAGCTGATAAAATGAGCCTTGGTCCCTGGGAGGATGACCCAGCATATTTGTAATGCTTAGACATTGCCACTTTCTATCTCTGTTTTCCTAATATTTTCTCTTTGCAATGACCTCTGAGAGGCTCTGAATGGCTGTTTAAAGAGCACTGTTTTCTACCCAGAGAGGTTGGACAGCAGGAGCACCAAGAGTTCTCTCAGAGTACTTACTGTTCATTGTTCTTATGCATGTGGGCCTCAGCTAGGGAAAGGATGCTGGTGTTTAAGTTAGTGGGAAGGAAATTAAAAGTTTAGATCCAATGAGCCATACACTTTATTGGCAAAATGAAACTTTTGGTAATAATGATGAAAGAGTTAAATAAGCAGAATTTCGTGTTTAGGACTGTGAGTACTCTCAAGCATGACAGACACCTTCTCGTTTAGGTGACATGCTGCCTGTCAACAGATTCAATGCGCGAGGTCATCCGGTGAAATGTGAACTGGACATTTTAATGTAACACAGCAAATAGGAAGAGGCATCAACTAGAGGCAATTGAAAAATTACAAGTTAGGTTCAAGGTATTTGTCTTGGGAGGTATAATCTTCATCTCACAGAAGCAATTGGAAACATCGTCTTAATATCTCTGTGATCACAAGTTGTCAGGCCTACAGAAGTTAGTCTCCATGAAATAAAAAAGAATGAAAGGAAAAGAAGAAAACTTCCTGAATTATAATAGCAGATTTGTGATCAGAAGCTATCAGAAAATAATGGAGTAAATTCTTAGTTACTGACTTTCCAAGGACTAAATATAATTTATGATGTTTCTGTTTGTTTTTATTTTCATTTTTGTTTTTGAGGAAGAGAGTGAAAACATGAAGTTGGGCATGTAGGGAGATATGGAAGATCTGGGAAGAGTTTGGGGGAGGGAAAGTAATAAGATCAAATATATTGTGTGAAAAAATGAATAGAAAACAATATGAGTCATGTGAGAGAAAATTCTGGGGAACGTAAGTGAGGAATGATTAGAGTGTGGAAGATGATGGAGTGGCCCAACATGGTGCCTGATATTCTTAGCATACCTGCCCTCTGTCCCACGGACTTGGTCTGAAATCAAAGCTGGAAAATTTGAGGCATCATCACTAGAATCTCTATTGACATAAGACTGTCCAGAACCATCACTAGAAAGGGCACATTCATCATTTGTCTTAACTTTCCCACGGACCAGGAGATCTGTCATTTCTCAGTGTACCTCTCTGTCTTCTCAGGCAGTTAGAGATAAGTGCCGTTGGGAAATGCCATGTTGAAAGCAGTCTCTTTAATTTTACCCACATTCCTTGTCCTGTTCTCATTAACCAGCTGGTCTACTTAATTCATCACAGCCTCAAGGTACTGAGTTGTGGTTTGAATGTGAAATGTTCCACATAGGCTCATGCGTTTGAATACTAACAGCTGGTGGCACTGTTTGGGAAGGTTATGGAACCTTTAGGAGGCAGAGCCTAACTGGAGAGAAGTGACTCATTAGTGTGAGCCTTGAAATTCTATAGCTCGGTCACACTTCCTGTTGGCTCTCTGCTTGCTGAATGCAGATGTAGTGGGACTGGCTGGCCTCCTGTCCCTGCTGCGTGTCTCCCCTATGATGAGGAAATGCTTTCCCTTGGACTACAAACCCAAATAAACCTTTCTTTGCTTAGATCGCTTCTTGTCCTGTATTTTGTCATAGCAGTGAGAAAAGTTATAAATACTGGCTGACATCTGTAATCTGCCAAGTTATATGTTTACTCATATGCTTCAACTCTTCCTGTGAAAAACATCAAGGGATCAGCTCTCCTGCATCCTGACCTTGCTATGCTCGGAGTATTATACAGACTATATTTTTTGGAGTATGCTTTAGTGGGATCATGACCTTTGGCCTTTGTTCAGCTAAAGCTGTGTTGTCCTTCTTTGGCATACATAACATTCTAGGGTAAATCCAGACATTATCTGGGACCTTGGCATCTCTGCCACCTAAATGATTGTTCAAACAGTTCCCTAACATCTGGGTTTTTACAATTTATTTTCTAGCCTAAGTGTACAGCAGAGTGTCAACATACAGTCAGGACTAAATGAACACTCACTGGAAACATGTGAGTGAGTGAGATGCTTGATTATGAAGCTTCCTCTTTCCATACATGCACATTTTAAAAGGGCTTATCAATTTTGTCAAAAATATTATGAATTTTTTTTCACTATTGTGGACATCAGTTCAAGAGATTTGAGAAGCCTTTAGTCCTTTGTGTGACTCTGGCATCCCCATACTCTCATCACCTAACCTTGTATGTTACTCTGAGTTCTGACTCGGGGAACTAACTGAACTTCAACCACAGTGTAGTCCAGTTTGCCTGCAGGGATAGGGTTCCTGTAGGTCAGAAGTTCTTTTTCAGGTGCATTGGATCCAACATGGCTGCCAGTAGTCCAGACATTCCTTTGCTTCCTTATAATTTGAATGATAAATGACATATTCCCCAGTGTTTTGATAATTGACAGTTGTCAGGGTGACAACTGGAAAGAACCAAGTAAGAAGCAGAAGAGAGGCAGTATATGAATTCTTAGAAAACCTTGGCCCATTCTCTAAAAAGATGTGCATATGTCTTCCTTTTATTGGCCTTTTCCTCCCTCATTATTTTGCTCTATTTGGATAACCTGACATACCTACAATGTCAAGAAGTTGATTTGTATGTTTGTTTCTTACTTTTGCTATTCTTGGCCACAAAAAAGAATCCTTCATGGCGTTTACCACTTAATTGGCTTTATCCTGATACCAGCTCTACAGTTCTGGATGGAGGGCTCAGCTTAATTAGGACAAACCAATCAAACAAAACCAACCAACCAAACAAAACCAACCAACCAACTACCCAATCAACTAACCAACCAAATAAACAAAGAACTGGTAACAGGGACATGGTAATCTTTATAATACTAGTAGTTGGACAATGAGGCAGAAGGATTATTCTGAATTTGAGACCAGTCTGAGTTACATGCTTATGTCTAGGCTAGCCTGGGCTACAACTTAAGATCCCTATCTCAAAATAAACATAACAAAATAAAATAAAGAAAGAAAAAAAACCCCACAAAACAATAGCAACAGAACCCACATAACTTCTTTCACTTTTTTTGGTGAAAACTGCATCGATATATGTCAACAATTTCAGCAGAATACTTTTTTTTTTAATCAGATAGCTTGACATTTTAACTCACATGTATTGGAAAGTAAAAGAACATTTAAAAGTTCTAAATTTACATAAGACAGTACACACTCTTAAATGCTTAAATGATCTTTCATTGATAATACACTCTCACTTTCACAATGCCTTTTCCATACAGTCTTTTGTCTTGATTAAAGAATATCTCACTGTCTGGTCTTTCTAATTTATACTCCAAGTCTACATATTCTTGCGATATACCTCTTCTTTCTAATCCAAGTATTTCCTTGAAGTAAGCCTCATCCTTGTGTATCCCTATTCCAAGCAAAAGCTGGATTCCATCTCCAAGATACCCTCCTATTCAGTATTTGCATTGAAAGCTAATGGTCCTGATGGTTATTATATCAGGACCTATAAAATGGGTCTTCCCCAATTGCCCATACCTTCCCAGAACCTATTTTCTTATATGGCGTGTGATTTCACATAACATAAGCTATGTAAAAATGAGTATTTGTAACTTAAATAAACAATGTGCGGTTTTTACAAATCTTGTATGTGTCCTCCTGGAACATGACATATCTCTTACTAGAGTTACTCATTCTAATGTGGAGACTTACATTCTCCTTAACTGAAACACATTGCTGACTTATACCCAATCATTTTGGTGCTAGGACTGAATTAACTCTTCATATGTTATAGGAAGCATTATTCTGCTTGTTTTCTGTGACTTAGCTGAGACTTTTGGTTTCAAAACATTAATATTTAGAGTTGTTTCTTTATTCTCAAACTCCTTTCCTTCCTTCCTTCCTTCCTTCCTTCCTTCCTTCCTTCCTTCCTTCCTTCCTTCCTTCCTTCCTTCCTTTTTTCTTTCCTTCCTTTCTTTTTCTTTTCTTTTGGACAACTTTCACACTACTCTTTATCCTACTAAACCCCAAATGTCTTCTTTCCTCCTCCTCTACTCTGTTTTTTTTTTTTGAGTTAATGAGTTTATGTAGCCAAGAATATCTTTGAACTCTCTATGAACCTTGGATGATATTGAATTCTTTATCCTCCTGCATCTACTTCCCAAGTACTGGAATCACAAGTGTGTGCCACCATACTTGGCTGAAACCTTCCTGCTTATATTTTGGTTTTGGATGATTTGTTTTACTCTCTAAAGGCAATTCAGGATTGTGATTTCCAAATTTTTCATATTTTTCCAATAGAGAATACATACAAACTGCAGCACAGAAATGATGGACAGTTCTTTGACAGAAAGTTTACAGGTGAAACTGGAGTTCACAGATGACACACACAGACTTTTAGAATAAGTTTTGCTTCAGTCTCTTGTATCAGCCCTAAATCTAACTAAGGGGCTTTTAGAAGTCCCTACACCATTATTGTAATCCATTAGTAGTGGCCAGTCTGTCTGTAAGATGTACACTGTGCTTTTGAATATGAAGTTTTATCTAGTTCTTTTTGATCAACATGTGATGGGAACTAAACAATAACGTTTTGATTCCTTGTTGTGTATCATGAGGACCACAGCCACCATTTCCCTTGAATTATCACAGTTGCCTCGCATGTGTGGTCTGATTACTAACCCTGCTGTAACATGCAGATCCAGGCTTCAGAAATCTAAGTAGTTTCTAGGGAATTCAAAGCAGTCTGTAGGATTCAAGAAATCACCCAAGGAGTACATTTTGTTTCATTCACAGGATATAAGTGACATTGTCATGATTCCATTCCTTTCTTGTTTTTTCATGGTTATTTCTGTTTTAAAGTTCAATTCCTTTATACTTTATACTAGGACTTCAGCTCCATGTTGAACCTTCTACAAGATTTCTGGGTGTTAAGAGAACTATAGCCATGTGCCTGAGCCTCTCAGACTCTAGTACCTACAATATTTATTCTCAGCCCATCACTGAGACAAGTCTCATGGACAGCCCTACTCTATTTCCTTCTTGGTATTGTTTTCTTGTTGTCAGGTTAATTTCTCTGCTAGCAATACTGTTTCAAATACTGGGTTTGGTAAAAAGCTTTCAAAGTAAGTTTAAAAAAATCCAAAAAGCAAAAACTTGTGTGTTCAAAGGTAAATTTGAAATATATTAAATATGTCAAATCTAGTCTTGAGGTATTCCAATCCTTCCTTTAATGAGGTGCAAGAACAATGTTTCCAAAAAGAAATCTCACCCTTACAAACCTTTCGTTAAAAGCATATGTTGACAAAGGCTGAGGGGCCCCCAACTGGATCAGGCCCTCTGAATAGGTGAGACAGTGGATTGGCTTGATCTGTTTGGGAGGCATCTAGGCAGTGGTACCAGGTCCTGGGCTCGTTGCATGAGTTAGCTGTTTGAAACCTGGGACTTATGCAGGGACACTTGGCTCAATCTGGGAGGAGGGGACTGGACCTGCCTGGACTGAGTCTATCAGGTGGATCCCAGTCCTGGGGGGACAGACCTTGATCTGGAGGAGGTGGGAATGGGGGGTGTGCTGGGGGGAAGGGGAGGGGGGCAGGAAGGGAGAGAACAAGGGAATCTGTGGCTATTATGTAGAACTGAATAGTATTGAAAAAAAAAAAACAAAAAACAAAAAAAAAAACACACTGTAAGCTCTGGGAGATTAAACAAACAAATCAAGGGACCTGGGGAGCTGAGCAATATCATGGCAGTTTGTCAATCAGGTCTTCTTTTAAAATTTTAATTATTTCCTTTTTTACTTTTATTGAAAATATTTTTTCCTCACATGTTAGAGCCTGATTATGTTTCCCCTCCATGTACTCCTCTCGGCTTCACCACCTTCCCTCAGATTTGATTCAAACCCCTTTCTGTCTCCCATTAGAAAACAAATAGGCATCTAAGGGGTATTAATAAAATATAATGAGATAAAACAAAAAATAACACACCAGATTAATACAAAATAAACAAAGAGATGGCAAAGAGACTATGAAAAGGCACAAGTAAAAGACATGGACACAGAGAACCACTTTGTTACAATTTCTTTTTCCCATTCCTCCCATTAAACTCCCATATACCACCCTCCTTGTTCTCTTTGCAATTCATGACATCTGTGTCCACTGTTGTTATATACATATATGTATGCATACTTTCATATGTATTTCTTAATGAATAAACCCAGTCTGCTCTGTCAAAAAAAAAAGCATGTGTTGAGTCCCCTACCTCTCCTATATGATACTTTCAGTTCTTTTCCACGATGACATGTAACTTCTTGACTAGAATTTAAGAAATCACATAATCTACTTTTTACTTTTCTTTTCTTTCTTTAAAAATATTTTCTGTCATACACAGACATGTTCATGTGAAAACATACACACGAGAGAGAGAGGGGGGGGGAGAGAGAGAGAGAGAGAGAGAGAGAGAGAGAAGAGAAACAGGCATGCTAGGAGGATACACACACACACACACACACACACACACACACACACACACACACACACTTCCCACGTCACATAAAGACTGTTTGATATTTCTCAGACAATACATTGGCTCATGCATTTCTGTTCACTTGCTACCATGGACAGCACCTGTTAGTTCTTTAGTGGTTAACTCACGGGTCTCTTATTTCAGGGGCCTCATTCCCCTTTGGGCATCAGTAATAAGTTTCCACGTGTACATCTCCTTTAGTTCTGATTTCATTCTATCATAATTGTTACTCAGCACCATGACCTATGTCATCCTTGAAGCTTCTAACATTAACCCAATGCCCATACTTCAGGGGTTACTCAATACCTACTCCAATATTTTCATAGCCAGTGATGCACATAAAAGCATTAGAGTTGATGGGGGCTGAGGCACAGATAGTTTTGTTAATTGTATATCAGAGACTCAAATCCAGCCTTCTGTTTCCAGAAGGAACTCTCAGGTGACAGGACTTCTTATGGTTCTTCTTCTTCTTCTTCTTCTTCTTCTTCTTCTTCTTCTTCTTTTTTTTTTTTTTTTTTTTTTTGGTTTTTCGAGACAGGGTTTCTCTGTGTAGCTTTGCGCCTTTCCTGGAACTTGCTTTGGAGACCAGGCTGGCCTCGAACTCACAGAGATCCACCTGCCTCTGCCTCCCGAGTGCTGAGATTAAAGGCGTGCGCCCCCCCCCCCCCCCCCCCCGAGTGCTGAGATTAAAGGCGTGCGCCACCACCGCCCAGCGTAATGGTACTTCTTACGGTACTCCAATCACTAGTGAAGAGTAGCTGAATGAGGGGTGATATGGCTTTATGACAATATTAATTTGTATCCTCATCCAAGTCTTACCCTTACTACATCCCAGAACCTATTCTTTTTTTTTTTTTTTTTTTGGCTCATCAGACTTTACATTAGGCACCAGGCATAGTGGCACATGTTTCTAATACCTGCATTCAGGACGCTGAGGCAGGAACATGATGAGTTCAAAACCAGTCTGGGCTACATAGTGAGGCCCTGTCCCAAACAAACATAAACAAATATTTTCCATTATACTTTCTCTCTGAGGAGTTTATCTCAACTACACTCTCTCTACTCTTTTTATGTTGAATCTTGGTACTGGTTTCTACTTGGCATCTGTCTCTTCTTTGTTGCTTTTGACTGATGGTCAGCTCTGAGACTCATGTTCATCTGCTTTAGGACTGATGGCCTGTCTTCTGAGTCCTGCTTCTTCATGTGGTTTTTAGGAACCACTCTTAAGGATAAGTGCTTTCTGGAAAATTACAGCAGACAGGACTTTTAATCCTTGGCCTTATCTTGAGCTGCTGTGAAAGTATGTTGCTTGACTGGTGGCTATTTGAGTGCCTTTCAGTGTTCCTCTCGTTGCCCAGCTCTTGATACCCATTCTAACACTGACCTACGCAATGGCGAATGTCTCTGCTTACTGCCACAGTCCCTCTTCTTCATTTTATGTTACTTATAAATATAGCTGCCAGAAACCTAGACGCTCCGTGAGTGGCAGACAGAAAATTAGATTAGTGTCTGAGCATAGTTCTAGTAATATCTGATGCTAGTAGTTATTGTGATAGTATTTACCATCTTTAATTTTATACAGAAAATAAAATGATTGTATTGTAGAAATAACATAACTTCTCGTAGAAATTGTCTCTAGATAGTTCCTGCATGGTGCCATCTCGTTCAAAAGAGAAATAAGCACACAGAATTATAGTTGTGCTGCCTAACGGGGTAGACACAGGGCTGTTAAGTCTTATCAGATAGGTAGTGTGGACTGAGATGTTCTGTAACTAAGAATACCCAGCTGCTTCCAAAGACCATAAAAATTGGAGTATACCTCCTTAGTAATTTTGATATTAACTATATGTTCAAATGATATTATCCTTCACATTTAAGGTTAAATAAAAATAACCTGCTGAAATCTCTCTTACATATTTCTTTATCATTTATTTTATTTTTTTTTTTGATGTGACAGCAATACAATTGAAATGACCTCTGTGGCTTGCTCTGTTTTTTTATCAGTCATCTCTGCTTCAGAGGACATGGTTTGTGGGTGTTTCATTCTCGTAAGTTTATATACATGGAAAGGGAAGTAAATGCAGAATTATAAGGCAGAAAAAGTTACAATGAGGGCAGGAAGTGTCTGCTCTGATTTAAACATTTCCATTCCATGTACACACCCACATGTCACCTGGTTGATGAGCTCCTTAGAAGACACGATAGTCTCCCGAGGGGTGAGGCTGAACCAAATGGCAACTGTCTAAGGCTCACTGTGTGGAACCTAAGCCCAACATCCTCAAATCAATATTGATTCCTGTCATTTCTTTTACTGTGGCACTTCAATATGCCTTAGATTTATTACCTCCAGGATCCAGGTTAAGATTCAGTGATGGGCATGATAGCAAGTGTGGTTATAAGTTATGTAGATACCGTTGGATTTATGAACTCTGCAGTTCCAGGGTAGCCTTCAGTTCAGGAAATATATTAACCACATACACATCGCACTTCATTTTGTGGTGAGGATTTCCAAGCTGGGTTCCCTATTGTGCAACTTAATTTATGGTCTGACCAGCTATATGCATTGCCATACAATATTTCAATGTAAGTTTGCACTAGCCAACAGAGGAGATGAAGGCAAGCTTCAGGGAAGCCAGCTGGACAGCTGACAGATCACTCTCCTGAACGCAGGCTGGACCACTAAGTAGCCTTTGGAGCTTGTCAGCTGGTTGGGTCTTTTTCTGCTCTGAGATGCTGCACACACCAGCCTAGACAAGCAGAATCAGCCATGCTGCAGCAGGCAGAGGGCAGCTCCCACAGTTACTTACGTTGACAGCCGTAGTGCCAGGAATTTCCCGGCAGACACTCATCACACTTAGGCCCTGTCGTTCCAGTTTTACACTCACAAAATCCTGAGCCATTACAACGATCATGGATTGAGCCCAAAGGGTTACAATAACACTCTGTAGAAACAAGACAACACACAGGCTGGAGACACTTCGAATGGCTTAGAGGTTATCAACACAGGAGCTTCACTTACTTAGATGCATTCACTTACTTAGCGGAAGATGTCCATTAATGAAAAGCTTTGGCAAATATGCCTATTTCAGGGCCATTTATTTACTTGCTCAGCCTTCCATGGCCTCGTTTTTACGATATGGGAGGAAAACATCTGAACTCTTCCAAGGAAATAAGACAACATGCTTTCACCAGTAACAGATCATAATGGAGATTCCATTTGTTAGGGCATTTTTTAGATGGTTTAATGAATGCCATGAGAAGCGTGTATATCAAGGATAAATCAATATTCCATCAGTGTAAAATCTCTTTTAAATTATTCAAATGGGTTTATCTGCTACACTCAATATCTGAGAATGGCTGAGCATCTTAAAGTGCAATATGGATGCACTTTACTCATTTAAAGGTAGTTTTGCTTTACGATTTGGGATGGTGCCTTAACTTATTTATGTATATATATCCTGCTTTGAGATGAGTCCTTAAACTTTGTATTTGCTGGGCATGATCACATAGCTTTTATGTATGGTAGATGAACAACCATGAAAGAAAAATAAATTTCACACTCCTAAATAAATCTCCACAAAGATACACTTTGAGATGTATATTGGTCATTGCAACTTTGTTGGCAGGTCAAGGTAACCTTTGCATAGTGAGAAGCCAATAGAACGTTTCGAGGGGTCCTCACACACTCTTAGACAGGATGTTTTCATCTCTGAAGCTCTACTGGTGTGCAAAGCTTAAGCTGAAGCTGGGAGACCTGTTTTCCCCCAGTTGGAGGCACACAGGTGGTTTGGGGAAAGCGATTTCAGAGCTGCTGTTCTTTTCCCTGTTCCCATGCTGTGAGATCTTGGCTGGGTTGCTATCACTTTCTGTTTCTCAATTTTCTTTGTTTTAAAATAGAATCATTGTGAGGTTCTCTTGCTAAAAATTCAAATAAAATCACATGACCAACCAATTGACTGGATTATATTATTGGCAATGTGGATTCTGGGTTATCATTATGAAGAGATCTCAAACTTTGTCATTGAGACAAATAAAAATTTCTTTAAATTGTGGAGTAAGTACCTTAGAATTATGATTTATTTTGTGCTAAGTCAGATTTTTGAGCTCTACATTCTCATGAAACAAACAATGACAAAAACTAATGGGTGTGTGTGTGTGTGTGTGTGTGTGTGTGTGTGAAGCTAAAACACAGTTCCAAAACATTTCTTCTTTTCTTGGCTTAGTTTGTATTTAATAACTAGGTTTTAAAGTGGCATCTTCTAATGTGTGTCTAGGAGCAGTTTAAAAACTTTTTTGTGGGTTCTTAATGTTTTGTTTGTTTGCACATTTGTAGTCACTAAGCTTGTACCTAGGTCATACTAGAATGTTTCTCACTTCATAAAGTGTACACATTGATGATGAGGTATCGATATTTTGTAAGTCAGTTAGTAGAGTTGCATTTGGGCAGCATGAATTCACATGCTGTTCCAGTTAGTTCATACTGATCAATGAGATAGGTTTTAAACAAAATTTAAAAATACACTCCCTGCACCTAACCCATAGTGTGTCCCATGTTTGTTATAAGAAAGATGGCAAATGTAATCTTAGTCATGAAAATAAATGGTAAGGAGAAATATGTAAGCTTCTCCCTCCTCCAACTTGCACACAAATAATTCAGTTTTTCAGACTTATGGAGCTCTATTCAATGGTTGATGGAGTAATGAGGATGGCCATGGAGATTATATTTTATCACATAAAATAATAAATAAAATGTAGGGCTGTCAGATTGCAAAACAGCATGAAATACTTTGCACAGCTCAATTAAAACATTATGCTACAATTTATTTATGGGCATTAAAATCATCTTGAGTTTCCTTTGTTCTGTGTAAGGTACCTCTGATCCTGTGTTTGAAGGAGAATTAAAAATAATGCATCATAACTTTGAGACATGTTTTGTGGCAACTGCTGAGCCTCGTGCTTCTTTCTGATGCAAAACTTGTTAGGGAAATTATTACCAGTGATTACTCAAGGTCAGAAACCATGCATCCTCTAGCTTCCCATATAATGCTCAGGTTTGTAGAAAGTAGAAGCAAGCAAAGATGCCATTTTCATGTAATTGTTGCATCACCATGGGGAAATGTCACGTATCCCTGAAGACATGACTGTGTTTGGAATTTGTGTAAAAATTGGGCAAATTCAACAGTAGCCACAATGCAGCGATCACTGTGGCAGCATGAACTAGCCCGCTGCACTGCATATTTGCCGTAGTTTCCAGTGACTTTAAAACATCTTCACAGACCCTAGGTGGATCAGAGATGTGAGCTATTCCCTCAAAGCTGGAATAGTGAATTTCATTGCCATTTGTTAAAGAATTTGCAAGGCATCTCTTGAAAAAGTTTTTTTTTTTTTTAATTTAAAGATGATGTAGATAGAGGTCAAAGTGTCTGAGATTAGTACCCAATGAGTGAGAATGTGTTAAGCAAATATCCATTCAATTTCATTAGTTCTTTCTGTACTAATAGCATTAAAATTAGTACTCAATTGCTATAGTGGAGCCTCACAAATTAAATATTCAATCTTTCCCTGTATGGTCTTTTCACTTAGCTTTATTTAAAGTATTTAAATGTGAAACACTTTAATTTCATGTATTTTATATTTTTTAAAAAACGGGTTATGGTTTATTCTAGTGTTCCTATTAACTTTACCTTTTCCGTTCTTTCTCTATATTTATAGCATGATATCTATATATTCTCACAAGTGGAATTCAGCAGAATATATTCTGTCTTCAAAATACAGGCAGCTGTGCATCTTTTGGTTTTTATTAATGTCCTCTGGTCTTTGTAATCCAAGCGTTAGGAAGGCCTTGGACTTCTGTTCATAGTTAGCAGTGGAACGGCTGCCGTCATGCTTCAAAGAGCACACTAGAGGTAAAATCTAGGCATCTCCAGTTGTGCTGGCTGTGCCAGAGTGGTCAGGAGGGAGTGCACAATCTATGGAGTCGGGTTGCTCTTTGCAAAGAGTGTGCACGTTGGGTCAATCTATCTTATTTCTTTTCCAAGTATGAAAGAGGAAAAAATCATTACTGTAATACTTACCCTACTGCTTTGTTAATAAGAATTAGATTTTTTTTAAAGTTGCAGGTCAGTGCATACTTTACCCAGTGTTTCCTGTCCTCTTGCTTACAAAGAAGCCAGGAGGTTTAAAGAACTTACCCAAGGCACACAGCTAGGGAATAGCAAGTTGGGACTTGAACCCAGCTCTCCAGCATCTAACTCCAGTGCTTTCTCCACTAATTCACAGATAATAAATAAGGAAGCACTTTGAAAAATGGAAAATACTGTAGACATAAACAGTATTGTGCATACCTGGTCCAAATAAATTCACAATAACCATACAGCTAATTAATCCTTGGCAAGAATCTCTGTGACTGTCACACCCCAGGCAGAAAACAGGGATCCTAGACACACAGTTGAGTTGAAAAACTGTTTCTTTTTTTCCTTTTTGATAAAAAGATCTCTTGTCAGTTTCCATCTTGTATGCTCTAATTTTCCAACTTACAAACTCTACTGAACTTAGACTCTGGGGAAAACTTGGTCTTTAAGAATAGTGGCCTGTAAACTTTCTGGTGTGGTAACAGACATCACACTTCAAACATTTTGCATTTTTTAGAGGAAATTATAGCATGAAATTCCATTTACTGTTTTTCTATCAGACTTCTTCACTCCACTGTTTTGAGATAGGCTGGTCTCCATTCAGTATGTAGCCAAGGCCTGCCTTAAAAATCCTGATTTTTTATTTTTATTTTTATATTTTGCATTCGCTTGCCACTTGCACGGATTACAAGTGTGCCCATCATGCCTGCCTCCAGACTCCTTTCCTCAGAGTCAGGTCCCTCTATAGAAACTTTTTTGAAAGGAAGCAACACCTGGTCCTTTCCAGGTGAGAAGAATTAGTCATAGAGGAGGGAATCTTCCATCCCAGGACCCTATTTTCTAGGGCTAATCTATTTTATAATCTAACAATTTATAACCTGAAGAAGTTTTGAGAAATTACTCTTCCTTGAGGGAACAATAGAAAAATCCAGTAAATGGAATTTCATTACTATAGATGGAAAAGGTAGGCAAACTTCTGCATTAGAACTTGCTAGTAACTTTCAGTTCTTAATGGCAACATTTTTATGTACCAATACTTGTAGATCATCAATTATGCGTGGGTCTCTATCCCAAAGTTTCATATCTAAAATAGTTACTTATCATTTTAAAGGCTGAATGTACAATTTGAGGCAATTAAATCAGGTCAAAATTTATCAGATTTTAAGATTTCATGCAAGAAAGAAAAAGAAAAAAGGAAGAAAGAAAAAAGTAAAGAATGGAAAAAGAAAATTCGAATATTCTTCATCTCCTAAATATGATTTCTCATGACATCATCTTTAATGTAACAATATTAGGATTCAAATTCTAACCCCTCCCCCCACCAAATATGACTTTATCCAAATGCAAATGAATTTTCAGTTTACTTCAAGGATATTTGCTCCATTGATGATATTCATTCTGGCTCAGCTCTTTGCAGATCACCAGCTTCTCCACCCTAACCAGATCCCCATAGCTCCAAAGGCACAGAACAAAAGCTGAAATTGTAATGGAACTGACCTATGCACACATTCTCATCGTCCAGCTGTGCAGAAGCATTTCTGAAGTAGCCCAGCCTGCATAACTCACAGTGCTGCCCTCTAGTGTTGTGTTTACAGCTCACGCAAATGACTGTGTTTAGCAGATCGATATAACTGCACCGATTGGAGTGGCCGAAGCATTCACAGTCTTGCAAGGAAGAACAGAAATGTATACAGAATGTATACAGCAGCAGAGAAATAGCACGCTACATGCTTGAGTGAAATGAGGGATGGAGAAAGGATGGCAGAATGGTATTACATATATGGGAACCAACACAACACATGGTGACAGCAGGTGGTTGTGACCGGCATGAAAGTAGTTGTTTCAAGCAGGATAGAAAGGTCAGACAAACACCACTAAAGATTGTTAATTCTTGGCAGACAAGATGAACAGAAGCATTTGCAGGTGTACACCTTTTAAAATTTGGGAAGGCTCAGTTTCAACTGATGCAAAAGTCTAATTTTGCACATGAAAAACTTTACTGACTTTGCATCATTTTTTCTTCCATCTTTGCAGTCCTAAAAAGGGGGAGGGAAGCATATGAGCGGCAGGTGTGTGGATCTGCTGATTCCCATGGCTCTTCTGTCTCACTACTTTCTTTCTTTTTCTTTCTTTCTCTCTCTCTTTTTTATTTTCTTCATTCCTTCCTTTCTTTTTTTAAAGACTTAGGTGGGACTTTATAGACATCATGGCAAGTTCATAAGGATTGAGGCAACTACATAATTCTTAATTTTGTTTTTCTCCAGTGCTAAGAGGATATGCCTTTCTTGTCTCTTTCATGTCAAATACACATGATTATGTGTTATAGAAAACACAAAATACAGGGAGATTATTCCTATGGAAAAACACTTAAAATTTCCTTCACTCAAGTTTCTTACTATGTCTAGTACCAAAGAGGAGTCAAAGACTGACTGTACCTCGAATTTATTTTCCCTTTTCTCTATAGAATGTCAGAAATGCCCATGAGGCTATAGGAGTGATTGCAGGATAAGCTATAGAGACATGAAGAGGATGGGAGCTGGTGGGGAGTGGAGAGTCATTGGATTTTTCTCTCTTGCATCTCAACAAACACAAGAAATTACTTCAATCTAATTCAACCTTTAAAAAGAAATGGTAAAGACAATGCCTTCATTGGCATCAATAACTATTTAATAACTCATAAAATTCGGAGGGACAGTTCTGTGGGAATCAAAATATGAGGATTTGCCCAGCTGACATTTATAAGGAAAGTGAGCTATGATTTTGCAAATGGTGGTTGTCTGTAAATACTCATCTCATTATTGTCTTATCTTTTATTTTACCCAATAAAGAAGCTGAATAAATTTACTATTTGAACCCATTCATTCATTCTTTCATTCATTCAGTATTTTATTGAAACAGCCTCAGAATTCTTATAAGTGCTAATTTATTTTTTAATTTACATAAATCTTTTAAAGAAATATAACACTTTAATGATCAGAGTAAAAATGAATATATAAATTAAGATAGAATAAGGAGAGGTGACATATAAATACATATGCGTATATCATTATATACTATATTTACTGTGCTTCCACTTATCAGAACAGTGTAGATTCGTTGATATGAGATTTGCTTACTCCAATAGACATTGGGATCAAGGTCAAGATCCTGATGGAAAGAAATTCAGTTTGGCTAGAAGCAGAGGAGGACACAACATGGGAGGTGATGGAAAGTAGAAGGGAGCCATGACAACGTCAGTAACTCGTTGAATCTAGTTGCTTAAAAAAGAAGCAAGAACAAGGCAGGAATCTGGAAGCCATGTGGCTTCCTTTACTAGAGATTATTTATATAGATGTGTACAGAATAGGGCTGTGGATGAAAACAGGGAAGGACCAGGAGGAAGAAAAGGACCGAGAGAAAAAGGCTTTCGAACTTCAGCCTGAGAATGAAAGGATAGAAGTCTATTGTGTAGGTAAGAAATGCCCCATCAGTTACAATAGTACCAATAGAAGTCAAGTTATACATCTTGAAGTGAATTACTTTGGAAACAAGTTACCCAACCCACAATAACAAATTACCCATCACAATATGTGATGGCACTATTTGATAGTTCTGTTTGAAAATCAAATTATTAATTTCATAGGAGATTTGATATCAGTTATTCAAGAAATTATAATCTGCTACACATGTACTATTATAAACATGTTTCCAAAGGTAAATAGATATTAAAAATAAAAGATATTCTAGGAAGTAAACTAATGATAACTTTTCTAGACTGGTTCGAGGATCTTGATAAAGCTGCCTTCTCCAGCTATGATATATTTGAGAACATAAAATTAAAGAGAGTTTCAAAGTGACTTGGGAGACACTGGAATAATATATAGATAAAATACTTCATATACATATATCATTTATAACTGTGTGTGAGTTCATTAAGTTGTATAGAATTTGGGTCTTGTTAATTTTGGTGTGTGATATTTAAATTTATTTGTAAATATTTTTAAAATAAAGTTTATAAAATTATACAAAAAGAATAACTCATACATTATTATTATATTGTCCTATTGTTTTTCATGGATCTATGAATTTACCATCCTTTACTATCTTTTCCTACTCAAGCAGAGTCCATGAATAATCTCTAATGATACAATTTGAGTTGTACTGTTGTATTAAGAGTCCCAAGACATGATATTAACTGTTTCATAATTCTTTAGTTCTTCAAGTCACTGATCTACCACATCTTCTTGTTTTTTTTTCTTTCTTTCTTGTGAATCATAGAATATATGGTACCTTCTTAGAATCTCACTTTCTTCTATAAAGCCTTTCTCCTACTCAATCTCCTGGGAAAACCTCTTAATGATTAAATCAAATTATCTACCTTACCATGCTGAATTGTTAGCAGTCACCATGGTTGGGAATATATTTCTCAACTGTTTTGAAATAAGTTTCATTGAAGTTTATACTCGTTAACTACAGTTGGGTCCTCTGGGTTACACTCTATGTTGGATCTCCTCCTTCCACACCCATTGTTCTTGTGGTTATTTTATACATTTGCTTTTTTCTTCACACTTTAAATGTCTCAGAGTTGAAGTCCTTGGAGCTTTACGATCTTTAGAGGCACCATTGGTATTTTTAAGAGTTAAAAATCTATCTATATGTAGACTTTAAAACCATTTATTTGTAGAACACTCCAAAACACTATTTTCCATCCTGAATTGACTCCTTAGTGAGACTCCATTCAGATACACATCTTGTACTCAACAGCCTTTCATCATCTCCACTAGGACACTTAACTAACATCTTAACTTGAAGATGTTTGAAACTGAGCTGTTGGGGTCCCTTCCTAACCTTGCTGCGCAGCAGATGGCTCCATCTTAAGAAGTAACAACTACATCCTTCCAACTACATCCATGCTTAGGTTGAAATCCCAGGGTTGTCCTTGGTACTTCCTTTTTTTTTTTTTTTTTTTTTTTTTTTTTTTTTTTTTTATTTCCCTACAACCCGTCAATGAATTGATCCACCTGGCTATGTTTTTATATTTGTGACAAAGCTGACCTCTTATCACCATCTCTGCCATCTCATCACCCATCTCAGATAACATCACCCTCATTATTGTCATCATCTCTAAGGTGCTCTTTCAGGCAGTGAGAATGACCCAATGAAAACTCATATTAGACCAGGCTACCCCACTTCTCACAGTCCTAATGGTTTCCTGTTTCATTCGTAAAAGAAAGTTCCCTGATTCTCAAATTTACTGGCCCTTGACTTCCTTCCTCTTTCCATTTCCTTCCTCACTTGTTGCAGGACCCCTCCTCAGGCTTTTAAAACACACCAAGCACATCTCAGTGACTGTATTGTCTGTCGGCTAGGTTAGACAGATTCCTCTCCAGACATCTCTTCAAACATTATTCAGTACTTATTTTCCCACCTTTGTCAAATCCCAGGTGAAAGAAAATTCTCTTAGCACTTTATCTGAAATAAGAGCCCCTCTATTTAGACACTCTCATCTTCCAATTTCTTAATCCTTTTTGATATTTTTCTTAGCATTTATAACATCTGAAAATTGCATCTTAGAAAGGTCTATACATTCGGCACAAGCGTGTATATAGACCATGTCTGCTTTGTTCCCAGATAGAGCCACAGAACTTAAAGCATTGCCTGGCATATGCTAATCACTCAGTAATTCTATTGAATGAGAAAATAAATGAGTGAATGATGATTCCAAAGCACCCTCCCTTGGGAGACAGAGAAAACACAGAGGAAAGTTATCTTTAAATTTATTCTTCTACCATTCAAATCCCAAGAGAGTCTGACTATATCCTGAACATTAAGCAGTTTAGAAAAACAGCACCACACAATAAGATATAACTGGGTTAGTGATTATATTAGCTGAGTGAATACATCTATGTACAGACCAGTTTAGCAGAAAAAAAGCAGGTTTCTGCAAATTGTTGTGCCTTTATGTTTTTAAATTTCAAATCACATTATAATGTATAATATAACAGGCATGTGTTATTACTGCTGTAAACAGAGCTGAAGTTTTTAAAGCACACATACATGAATACATGATGTGAGGGGGCAAGCACAGGCAACAAATTTATCAAGATTCTCCTGTACCAGGCACCTTATGTGAGGAGGTAAAGTGAAAGAGGTCGAGTCATGCATGAGTGTGATTGACGCTCAGAGCCAAATACTTTGTTGAGTTGGTCTCGCCTTGCATTGTAGGAAAGTCAGAAGCATCCCTAGCCTTAGAAACAGTAGAAAACCCCAATGTGCAATAATCAAATATGTCTTCCACCATGGACTAGTGATCTACTAGGAAGATACTTACATTTACATTTACAATTATGTCTAGATCTATAACATATATGGTATATGTTTCATCATGCAATGTGCTTATGATAATGAGGTACTTATTTGTGGCCAGTTAGGACTAGGGCAGGCTAGAGATGCTTCAGAGAAGGAGAGAGCTCATAGTTGGTTTTCCATGGCAAATGAGGCCCACACCCCTCTGAAGTTTTCCACAAGGTTTCTTCTGACTGAAACTGGCTGTGGAAGACCTCAGCAGATAAGAATCACAGGAAAGCAAAAAGTTGGAGACAAAGTCAACTGAAGAAAATTAATGTCAGGAAGAAGAGCAGATTGCATTTTCCTTCTATGTCTTCTTTTCCCTTATTATCTTCATAATTATAATATTACATCACCCATACTACTATAACAATGACAACAAAATACACTCTAGGTGTACTTTTTTCAAACAAGGAAAGCCTATTCAAATCCAAAGCTGCTGAAAATTCATTTCAGTCATTCACATGGAAAGGAATTGGGAAAGTCACTTTAGAAAAAAGGCAATGGAATAATAATTGTGGGAATCTTTTCCCTTCATTGAACTAACAGTGTGACACTTCCTCTGAGATCTTTCCCAAGGTGACAATAAAGAAACTCTAGAATTCTCTTCATTTTTCTTCACTCCACTCTGTCTTGCCTCCTTATATAGCTACTGAGCATCTTCTGCCCATTTTTAATGATCTCTATTAGTTGGCTTCTTCATGCTTCTGGAATGTGTTTGCCACTAATTAGTGCTCTGACCTCAACAAACTAGAGGATACAGAGTTGAACTCATGTCAAGAGGCCTTTTGTATGTTAAGTGTAAAAGAGAATAAAAGGGCATCAGTTCCCTCTGTCTTCTTTCTTCTTTATTTCTTTGGTTCTAGTCCATAGATTTGCATATCATGGATGGGGATGCTTTGACTGCTGTCTTATAAATCATGAGCACAGATCAACTTCTGATATTCTGAACCTACAGCAGGTTGGTTCCTACTTATTTTCTCAAATTCTCAGTCTGGATGGTTTTCCCTCCAAAGAGCACCCTCAATATCCCAATTCAAAGTACATCTTGAGGCATTAAGATAATAGTTTAAACACTATCATTTTCCCTTTCTCATCTGCTGACCAACTTTCTCCTTTTCCCTATATGCTTCAAATATAAATTCAGCATTGACTGCAACTTTAAAAACAGTAGAAGAAAGCTCTCCTGGTATTTTATCAAGAAGATTAAACCAAGTTCAGATTTTGTCAAGAGATGTTTCATGGAAAATAAAATAAGAAACAAGGAAGAAGACATATGCCCAACAGCAAAGACTGGAAAACAAGACACACCTGTTACAAAGGACATTTAAAGAAAATTGGTGAAGAAATTAAAAAAGGGTCTTCATGTTTCCTGAAAAAATCTTCATTCTGTGAATGACAGATGCTAGCTGGAGTGGGCCATTCATGACTTACAGATGAGCTACTGCCCATTTTAATTTAAAGAAAGTGATAGGACTATTACTTTAGAACATGATCAATACTTAATCAAGACCAGATCTTCATGGATATTTTTTCACATTCATTAGAAACCATGTTTGGAATCATAAACTCTAAGGCATTTCTTTTGTCAGAAAATGAAATGGGCACCATATAAAGAGTCTGCCCTTCTGGCTTCATAAGAAGCACCATTGAGACCCACTGCCAGTGGCTTTTCTTGTTTTCAACACCAAGGAGCGTAAGTGAAGTGTTATGCTCAAATTCCTGATCTACCCAAGAAACTAAACTATTGTAGTTCCTACTCATACATTAGTTTTTCAGAAAACAAAATTTGCAGCATCTTTAAGTGCAGTTGAATCTCTGAGTGAAGTCATTTTTCATATATATATAAAACATTCTCAGTCCTCACTGATGCATTGGCTGGGATCAGTCAACATGCCTCACCGATAAGCTGATGGGTACACTTCACAGATATTCCAGATTCATACAGTGCAATGTTTCACAACACATAACACCATGAGATCACTGTATGAATCCAAGAATTCCTACCTCGCTTGTGGTTTGCAACTTGAACAGAAGAAACTGTTGACAAAGCTAATTTGGGAGCAACTGCATAGGTTTAAAAAAATGAACAGTAAATTAGAAACAGTGAAACGTTCCAACTGTAATTAATACCTTATTACCAACCCATTCTGTGGAGCCCTAAGTGAAGAGACTATTCATATATTTTCTTCCTGGGAATCTGCTGCAATTACAAGGAAGGCATCTATTTGTCTGAAAATGGTTCAACATTGTCATTAGTGATAAAGTCTAGAAGCTTACTTTTTTAGGGGGAAGGAGAAATAGCATTTAAATCAAGAGTTCAGTGAGCAAAGCTTATCCTCATCACAATATGGATGTTAGGATCCCTGAATATCCGGCATCATAAGTAGCTGTTGTATTGTTGGGATAATGAACAATATCAATGCCTCAGTTTATCATGTCTCTCTGTCTCTCTACATATGAGCCAGCTAGACCATTTGTTGTTGTTGAACTCTCTAGATGTCAGTTCAGAGTCAAGTGGTCAACTATTCAGCTGTATTTGATCTCAGAGGCACCTTGAACATGGATCCCTTTAAAAACTGTGGTTTTCTTTTCCCCCTCAGTGTATTGCATCTGTGCTGTGTACTTTGTTAATGATAGGGTTCTCTTCCTAAGGAAGCCTGCTGTTTCTTTTCCAATTATTGATGATGAACTGCTTGGGTAAATAACAAGAAACAGAATAGAGGCTGAGGGTCTTTGTAGATGTTGGCAAGAAAAATTATAGTTCCACAAAAATGGCCTCTGCTAGACAGAGTGCCTTTCACTAGTATTTCAAGTTTAAGCTCTAAATCCAGTTGCGTTACATTTTAAAGCAGATTCATTTGAGCTCCTTGTCCAAATCCAAAAAGTACAATTGGCCGTCTCTAATGACAGTTCTGAAAGTTTTGGTCCCAAGACACCAAAAACATAGCAAAATGATCAAATGGGTCCATT
Source organism: Peromyscus leucopus (assembly GCF_004664715.2). Lineage (NCBI taxonomy): Eukaryota > Metazoa > Chordata > Mammalia > Rodentia > Cricetidae > Peromyscus > Peromyscus leucopus. The sequence goes on from NC_051068.1 coordinate 84,276,336, forward strand.
TCAGGATTTGAACAAAGCATAGTCTCACTCGGATCAAAACTCAGTGCGGAGAAGTACCAAGCTTAGGTCCTTTCCTACATATTTGTTGGAATTCTGAATTCAGTGGTAAATACTGTGTGCCATTTCAAAGATACTCTCAGGGAACATGCCAAGGAAAAAACCCACTACCTCCACCCTTTCCTCAGAGAATTATATTAACAGGGAGGGGCTTGATCTGTATTTCTTTTCCCACATATGTACCCAGAAACTTGAAGAAATTCATTTAGAGCAGATGATTAAGGTAATTCTATTTGCTAGTAATATATGTATCTAGGACAGTCTCAATTTCATCACTGATAGTGGACTGAAAATGCAGCCCTTCCAATTTGACTCCTCAACAAATTGCTAATATATTTTGTTTTGTTTAGTAGCTATTTCCTGGTTCCTCCTTTTGCTCATTTCCTCCTCCATCTGTATTCATTAGAGTTCAAAAGGAACATCCTGTCTATAACTAAGGAAGGCAGAAGTCAGTGATGAGTGTTTTATTTTTGGAGAAAGAAGGCAAAAGAACACTGCTTTCTATTTGAGATAAGCGCCTATTTATATACAAACGCATGCACATACAGGCGAGATGTCAGTGTGAATCTAACATTACCCTGCAACTTAAGGAGTTCATCATCCATCTGAAAAGTTCTATTTCTACATAATCCTACTGTGAGTTTCCTCTGTCCCATTTTCCTGCTTCCCCTTCTTTCTACTCTCCCTCCCTCCTTTCTCTCCTTCCTTCCTTCCCTTCCCCTCCCTTCTCTCCTTCCTTCCTTCCTTCCTTCCTTCCTTCCTTCCTTCCTTCCTTCCTTCCTTCCTTCCTTCCTTCCTTCCTTATGATGTTATTAACCATAAAATAATTACTGTTCTTAGAACAGACAGAAGCCAGTATGTTTTTTTTAAAGCCAATAATAAAAAAGTGAATGTTCATTGGTAAAGGAGATGGAGGGAAAATCCCAACAAGAAAATTTATTAGAATGTGTATGTATGCATCATCATAGATACGTGAGAGAGGAGAGAGAAGAATGGTAGAGAGAGGGAGGGAGGTGAGGGAGGGAAGGAAGGAGGGAGGAAGGGAGAAAGAGAGAGAGAGAACACTAAAGTTTTCAAAGTCAATAATAGAGCAATAGTAAAAGAAAGCAGACCTGCTGGGAGATTCAGTGCTGCCTTAATCTATTTATTCTGACCCTCAAAACAATGAAAGCACCTGTGGGTTACTTAAGACAAGTGAAAGGGAAGGAAGGAGTTCATGGTGCCCATTAACTTTTAAGATTTACACCCACGCTGTGATGACAACTAAACTCTAGGCTTTTCTTGGGAGCCTGTCAATATAAATTTGTTCAAGACTTATAAATTCTGTGCCATCTCCTCCTGCCCACCCCACCTTTACCACAACATTGGCTGGACAATCTTCGTATTAGGAAAAAAAGTTCCAAATTATGATTTGTTCAAAGACAAGGTATTCATGGTAATGCTCTATTTAGTATTAAGATGGTATGTAGGATTTTTTCCCCCCAAACGTGGGATTTTTCTATCAGTAGGAATTTTAGACGCTCCTACCTTGTTTTGGGTTAGAAACCTCAAGGGAAGAAATATTCGGCCATATCCTATTAAACTTTGGAGGAGCTGCATGCATCGGGAAAAATCAGGGCATGTTATTTTCAACTATGATGTCATTTGGTCCAAACAAAAATATATCTCTATGGACAAAGACACGAACCACACACCTGTTTTTTAAACTTGGCTGTGATGCACTTAAACAAAACATGACTTCCACACCAAACAAGAGCAAGCAATTGACGACTCCCAAAACATTGAATGGACATTGTTTATATAGCCACTTCTTTAACAAAGCTTTGCATTTACTTTGGAAATAAGTAGAATGTTTTTACACAAATAACCAAATAGGGACTTCAGCGATCCAAACTGATAGGTAAAGTTGGAGCCTGAAGCTAGAAGATAACACTGAAGAAATCATTTCTCACTTGAAGCTTCCATTCTACTCAATTTATATTTACAGATATGAACTGGTTGCATTAGTCTTTCATGAGAGATTCTCTGTGGTATGTTTTAAGTGTGAGCCATTATCTCTGACAGGAAGTGGATCTATTTCCTGTTTTTATGCATGCAATTTCTCAGAGAAAGAGAGAAGAGATTACTGATGGTTCTTGCTAAAGAACAGCACAAGGGTCTTCCAATCACATCTAAGCCTTGTATGTATACCAATACAATATTTTCATGACATTTTTGCCTTGAAATACATTTCTAAAGTACTTGTTATAAACCAGAAGTAATCAAGGACATGTTTTTTGTTTTTGTTTGTTTGTTTGTTTTTTAAGACAGGGTTTCTCTGTGTAGCTTTGCACCTTTCCTGGAACTCACTCTGTAGCCCAGGCTGACCTTGAACTCACAGAGATCCCCCTGCCTCTGCCTTCCAAATGCTGGGATTAAAGGTGTGCACCACCACCACCACCACCGCCCGGCTATGACAAGGTTTTATTTAATAATATCAATTCCATTTTAGGTCCAGAAGGGAAGAAGGGAAGAAACCCTCCACATTTAAGAGTTGATGTTCTGAATCTGGTTGGTAGTTTTGTTAAGTAAAGAAGCTATTTCATGACTGAATCTCATTCATTAAATCCAGCTCAGAAACACACTTGTGTCTCATCCTTTGGGATCACCCAGTCCTCAGGGCAGTTGTGACTCTGTCCTGCCTCAGCACATTACTGAGGGTGATCCTGACTTCTCATTGGTAATGTGGACTGGAATGAGTTTTAATAATGCTAGCTAAAATTTTATAGATCTACTTTTTGTTTCCCTGATTAGATTGGATCTCTTCAAAGAAGGACAAAGCCTTTGAGAGACCTGCAGTAAGCATCTGATAATTGAGAAATTGATATCAAGTGGCTGGGCTACTGTAAACAGGTATTATCAGATTGTTTCCTCTATCATTAGATTATAGCAAATATAACGTTCTAGCAAGACATGGAACTTTCATATTCCTCTGAATAACTTGTTGGGAAAGCTGATCTCATAGACCCATTGGTGCCACTGCCCTACCCTCCTCCGCTTTCAAGTATGTGGATGCCCAAACAAAGAAAGCCGTAATTAAGATTACTACATCTATTAAAGTTTATGACCAGAGAAAGAACGTTATTTTTCTGTCTTTGTATCTGGGCATTGTTAAATAACCAAACACTTGGTAACATGTATGCTAAAAACATGGGTGATCCATCGGATGCTGATTTTCATGTCACCATTTTGACATTGGGTAGGTACTGAATTAGTGGAAGAAGTCTAATGGCTTTTGATGATCAGCTTTGGGAAGTTGTACATCTACATTTTGAGAGAATTAGGCCAAAATGGTTTTTTAAAAATACTTCAATTAACTAGCTGGATTTTAGTTAGTCATATTATTAGCACCAGATTTAGTTATAAGTTCAGTGAGAGGCAAGTAAAGGCCATTGGTGGGGGAACTATTGATAACTGTAATGGTTAGTATTTAATGGCCTTGTCTTGACGAAAGGAACCCAACCATCTAGTTTATTAATCTGTCAAAAAACTTTTATTAAATATTTTAAGCAATTTTTTTCAGACATGATAGTGCATGCCTATAATCTGAGCACCTGGGAAATAAAGACAGGAAAGTTTTCATGAGTTAAATCTGAGCCTAGACTGCCCAGTCAATCCTAGGCCAGCTGCAAGTCATGAAGTGAAAGTCTATCTTAAGGAATGAAAGAAATTTAAGCAATTTTATATGTTTATAAATAAATTTTAGCAATTAATTTCATGAATTAAATTTTATTCCCTATTCAAATATATTAAACATCTACTATGTTTTAGGTTAGGTCTTTCCTCAGCTTTTGTGATTTTTTTTTTCTGGGAATTTGAGGTTGCAGTTTATTGGTCTTTCTTCAACTTAACAAAAATGGTGTAGATCATTTATCTGCCCTGCATGGGATTCTCGCGGTGGACATAGTTATTTTGTTCTCTACATATATTTCTGCACAGAGTATTATTTCCTCTGTATTGTGTCACTAAGATAGTTTCCTGGGCAAGGGAAACAACCGTTGTTTCCTGATAATGTAATTAGAGAATTTTTCCTAATAGATGTTGTTATGTAGGGTTGCTAACCTTCCTGAATGATGAACAAGTCCTTATCCAATCTTCCAATGGGGCAAATAGTATATGCTATTTTTTTTTTAAGGAGTAAAAGCATCCCGAGAAATCAGTATTAATATATGTGGCTTCCAAACTTTAATATGTGGTTACTGTCTATTCATATATGTTTAGATATTTGGCCAAACATGAGATTTTTAAAGAAAACTTGATATCTCATCTTATATTTTAGGAAATATTTTGTTTTATAATTGCAAGGCCAACTTAGAAAGCAATAAAAATGATCATACTACTCTCTCATTCTTTTGCTTCTCTTAAGATCCTGGCAGTAAGCTAAATATTCAATAAATACTAACAAATATTTAATCCCTGAAGGAAATTAGCCTCATTGGAAAGTATACAGATACTATAATTGAGACGAGTTCCATCTTATCAAATCTAAATGTAATGATGCCTCTGAGAATTCTTAGCCATTGGGCTACTTGTTACAAACAGATAAACAGTGCAGATAGCACAATCTTATACTATACCAAAAGACCTTGTATTGTATTAAGAAAACTACTGCAAATTTATTGATTTCATTTTATTCCCCAATCAGATAGGAGAATCTCCAAGTCTCAGAGTGGTGCTTCATTACGAGGCAAATGGCCCAGAGAGTCATAAGATGAGGAATTCGGTCTTAGCTGTACCACTTAGGAGCTATCTGGCTGTTAATTTGCCTGAATTCCATTTTTCTTATACTTAAGACAAAGATGCTGGAGAAGTGGTCTCCAAGATTTCTTTTAGATGACCAGTTCTGTCACTCCAGTGGCTCCCTCATGGCTTAACAAGATCATCCTGAAGTTTACGGAAGCATGAAGCCTATTGGGATGACACGTTTGCCCTCTAGAGTTCCCTCCCTAAGAGGGAATGACTGCTGCATGCTTTGGTTATGAGCCTTTTCACTACCACAGTAACTCCTTCATCTGAGTTTAAAATGCACCACTGGGGAGAGAGAACCATTTGCAGATGGTCAAACACTCAGGAATAAACTTCTGTGACACTGGGCCATATGGGACAAGAGACTGATGTCTTGCTATGATGTCTCCTTAGCTGGACTTCAAAGCCTACCTATGTATACGATAAGGAGAATATAACATATATACCACAAAAGGCATATTTAAAGATAAGCAATATGATAATATTTGCAATATCCATAGGTTACAATTATCCTATTAGTATTTTTTATTTCAAATTTTATTTTTAAGAGCCTAGAAAATAACTATTTAAGGGAAATTTATATGAAATATGGTACACATAAACAGATCTCAGACTGAAACTCAAATTCTACCACTTTACAAGTTCTTAACTTCTCTAAACCTAAGTTTTCTCATTGGTAAGATGGAGAAGATGGAGTTATGTGTTATGGAAGCTGCATTGCAGTGATCATCCGGTAGCTATCAACTCTTTTCTATTTGTGAGTACCGTGTAATGGAGATCAATAATATAGTATAAATTCTTCCAGACTCAAAGTATAAAGAAGAACGTGCTCCCCTATTTTTTTTTTGTCTTCATTTTTCCCAAAGCAAATTATTCTGACCTGCCTAAAGCTCATTAAGATGTAGCTTGCTCTAGAGAATAATCTGGTTCTAGACTGTATCAATGGTTCTATACTAGTTCTATACTGTTTAGAATGAAGCAAATTATCTCCCAAACTATGATAAATACTAGATTTCAACCTTTCACAATATAAGGATGGTAATTTGCACATTTCTGTTTGGAAACTCATTAACTTAGCACATGATTCAGATAAGTAGTTTTTCTGAATTCTTTTTGTTAACAAAACTCTTGTGAAAAATTGTAAAACAATTTAGTTGTAACACTTGAAATCTATTTTCACGAATTGGAAACAAAATATAAAACTCAGAATCTGGAAGAACATTTTTTTTCTCAACTTTGTGCCCCAAGGGAAGGTCTCTGCACTGTAAATTGAAAAGAACTATGCTAGAACTGCTAAAGCTGACCATCTAGTTCCAACACCGTAGGGAATCAAGCTGGAAAGAAGTCTTGAAACAGAAACTAAGGAGTTTTGATTTATAGAATCATGTTTTGAAGGTAAGATTGCCTTAGATTATTACATCCCATGATATTCACTAAGCAGAAACCGAAAGTGAGTTTCATTTTACTTGTGGACAGTCTTTAAGGACCGAGAAAACTGACTGTCCTTTCCAATCAAGGAGAAAATTTACTGACTTTTTCTAGAATATTCATAGCATACTATCTTGTACTATGGTGTTTTAAATAACCGGGAGGCTATTTCTAAGGCCATGGTGAAGGTTTAAGGTAGGAATTGGAAACTAGACATCAGTTGATTCATGTGTAAGATGAAGTTAGATGAGTTGGGCTTCAAATATATTAACAGTACTAATGTTAATATAATATTTTGATTCTGAAACATCACCATAATATAAGCTGGTACTTGAAAGATGCTGGTGAACCATTATGAAACACGTGTCCAAGGTATTATGGAAAATTGGGTGGAAATTTTATCACAGGCCCTTTTTGTATTTATATAATAATCATTGCTATTTTTCCTTGGGAAATCTTGAAATAGTACTATCGATGACCTTAAAAGTGTCTATAGAAGGCTCCAAGGCTCTTCAGGAGAAATTCTCTTAGATGTTATATTGCCGTCTTCACAGATACCAGCCTGCTTCTGAGAAATGCAGCATCATTTGATGGGAAAGATGAATTTAATGTCATAGTAGGAGGACTATCCTTGAGATGGCACAGTTACCTGTATTTTACTGTAAGCAACTATTTCAACAGATAAAAAGGTTGTTTTATTCTCTCAGAGTCTATGTAAGCATCTTACATAATTTGCATAGCTCTCATACTGCTTTGTACTCTACAACAGCCCAACATTTATATACTTGCACTCTGCTGTGTGTGCTGGGGAGTTGTATGATGGTAGAAGAAGCACGTGCTTTGATGGGGTTAGAGCTGGTGATCCTTTTTTCTCATTCACCAAGCTTATATGTTCTGCTGACAGCACAGTGAAGTGCCAGCAAAATAACTTCCATTTTTCTCCAAACTCTGTGTTTCTTTGTGCAGAAATGGGTTAATTCAGGAATCAAGGGGTTTTTTAACTACATAGAAATAGTCTTAGCAGGAGTCAATAAATCCAGATTTCTTTTCCTTTATGTAATTGTTTTCACTTCATTTAATGCTGTGACATTAGATAGACAGTCCTGCTCATAGTACATTGGGAAAGCCACTCTGAGTCTCAGATTTACCATTTGTAGGACAGCAGTCTATAGAAGCTTGGGGGACATAGCCCTATAATTCAAATCACATATCTATGTATAACTTATCCAAAGAGGTGGAATGGTCAGTTGGTCGGCTACCCATTGGTACTCCAAAAAGACGTATGATCCAAGAAAACTTCAATTGGCACACTCTGAAAGGGGCTTCTGCAGGATAGGGATTCACAGTAATCAGTTTGAGGGTTCATTATAGAAACCTTGGTATATCTTCCATCTAGAAAACATCCTATCCTACAAAGACAACTAGCAAAGGTAGAGATTTTAGCTCACACTTAAAAAATGGATTGACATTCTAAAATTGAGTAAGTGAAAGTTAAAACTAAAAAAGTCAATTTGCTCAAGATGGGCAATTGTTGTCAATTAAAATTGGTAAGCCTCTCAAATTCTTGTTGTAAGTGGAAGATTCTTACCCTCTTGCTGGAATATTTGATTTTTTTTTTCAGGATTAAAAAGGCAGCTATGTCCTAATGTTCATTCAATTTTAGGATAACAACAAAGGTTCCATGAATATGAAATGCTAGTTACACAAATATGAAATGGATCTGTGATGAGGATACTGGGTACATGATAAACAGTCCCAAAAGGCATTACACCTGAGACCTTAGCTTTCTTTCTAGAACATCAGCAAACAGTTCAAAATTAATGTAGCGCACCATGCAATTTGCCATGTTGCTACACTAGCCTGATGATTTTTCCCTCATTATATAAAATCTAATTAGTTAAAGGGCAATTCAATGGAACTTTTATTTGGGGGATTTAGAAGTATTAAAACAAGGGGGAAAATCAAACAGACACTGCAGCTCTCTGAGTAGAGTGAACATGATTATTAATAACCCTTGGGTGGGCAAATGATTAACCTTGTTATTTTTCCTTCTCACCATTCAAATTTATACAACAAATTATCACTGCACAAAAATATTTGGATGCTGTACGGAAAACAACTTTTACAAGGTCTCCAACTGGCATCAAATATTCTCAAGTATGAAAACATCTCTGGGCTTTCTCAACAGGCTGATGGATCCCTGCAGGTAGCATTTCCCTTGTTTAATAGTCCTGCCAATTAAATCAAATTAGAGATGAATTTTTAACTCTGTGATGAAGGCAATGCTCATTATAAGAGAAAACAGGAGAATGAGATATTTCCCTTAAGTGAATTGTTGTTTCAAATTTAATAAATGGGCCATGGGGGAAGGGGATGTCAAACAGCTTCATCACTGTTATATGCTTTGTATACCATCGCATCAGTCAAATGCAAGTTATTTAGGAGAATAATCTGTAGTCCGAGTTGCAAACCATCTATTTCCCTATTTTTCTTTTGTGTGTTTTCTTTTGTATTTATTTAAAAATTCAAAGTATTTTTAAAATGCACTTTCTTTATGTCATATTTCATTCTCTGGAGGATTTACTTTTTATATTTGACTAATCTATCATCTGCCTTTGTACAAAATAATAATCACCCCCACAAAGCTATTAAACATTAGGACAATTCTTGCCAGCCTAATTGTACTCTTTATAATATATTATTTAACATGATTAGTTCAACTCTTTGTGTTGCTGGACTGAGAATTACATAATATATGTTAGAAGGTAATGATTAAGTTCTCACTATAAACAAAAAACACCCACAGTAAACCATCTATTAATTTGGATCATCAGCATCAACAAATGTTCACTTGAATAAAATTGTAAATTATATGTATATGAACTGCTGTCATATGAGGTTAAATAGAAACAGTGGTCACAAAGCTCAAATGGCTATGGATCGATTTGGGGATTCATTAATTGCTGACAATATCATTAGTTTTTTTTTTTTTTTTTTGAGTGGGTCAAAGCACATCAAAAAGCAAAAAGACTGAGTTTTAGATCAAGTGCTCTTGGAATGTTTGAAGAGCCTATTTCCTAGTAGATAGACAGCAGCAAGTACAAATAACCTTAATGGCAAATTTGCTTTAAAAATATTTTTAGCAGATGATCAGAATGGATAGCCACTCTGTCCATGTATTTGAATCTTAATGCTGATGGTGACAATATGAAATCTATATTGAAGTCTATTAGAGCTAAATGCTCCAGTCATTATAAAATATAGCATATGCATATGAACTTATGGTTACAAGCATCAATAATATACATCATTTATTTTCCACAAAAAATACTTTGATGGTCAGAGCCTCATGGGTGTTTCATTTGTTACAATGGGATCTTCCTAGGTAGCCATTAGGGTTGTGTTCATTGGTTCCTTCTTTGCCATGAAGAGAGAAGCCCTGGAAAATGCCAAGACTTAGCTAAATATCCAAGAGCTTCCTCTTCTCTATCTTGTATCTTGAATCCAACTGCCCATACCCTCTGCACCTTCTAGGCCTGGCAATGAATCATCTACTTGAATTCTTTCCCTGTGGAGAAGAAAAGAATCCACCAGTGCACACAAGAAGCACTGTGCAAGGCCACAAAGAAGGAGCTTGCTAATGCCATTAAAGACACCTGGGAGATAACGTGGTGTTTTACGGTGTTATCATAAATTTCTTTACCTTAAGAGTCAGGCAACAGGCAAGCTAGTCGTGTGTGATACTGGATAATCCCTGAATACTCTTCCATCTTGCTTATTAGAAATTAAAACAAAACAAAAAAACACCCATTGTGCTCTAAGGTGCATAGCCAGAGGTATTCAGACTACAGACTATTGTTTTGAGTCATAGAGTTTTTGTCACAGATATTAGCAGTAACATTTTCTCAGGTTCCTGGTAATAAGGATTAGTACATTTTCCAAAGGAACAACACAGCGTCCTTTCAGGTCACCGCTGATTTCAAAAACAAAATTGTGCAAAACAAAAATTGGAATTTCTTGATTCAATGCGTAAAAGGTCAACATCTGCTGATGCTCAAAGATGGGGAATGGGGTGGAGGCGGCCAAATGAGATGTGGAGTGAGCAGGTACAGTCAGAGGTCCATGCAACACACAACTGGCTCCCAGAACAGAAACACACCCCAGCACCAAAGAGCTGCTTTTCTACTCATCCATTTCTGAAACTCTGGCCATGCCAGATCACAAGAGCCCCCATCGTTCCCTCTGCTTTAAAATTTCTCAAGGACAGTTGTCAAGGCCTGAAAGGAGCACATTGGACTACACACATAGACAAGTGCCAAGCACTGAAGCAGAAATGTTAGAGCTGAACATGCTCCTTGGAAAGGTGGCCCCAAGACCACTTTTGTAAGATCACAAAGACAGTGCTGCCATTGTGGGTTTGTGTCAAAATGGATGTCAGTTCTGCTTCTGGTTGTAGAGCAGCTGATTTTCATGGCATTCAACATGTCTAATGCTAAAATATGCTTTTGATGAGTGACCATCATAAGGACCAGTCTTCTTTCCATTTACAGTCCTAACTGAGGTTTCCTCAGTATTTTATTTTTAAACCAGTGAGGTAGTAGTGGCTCTAGGGTTTTTGCCATTGAATATAAAGGGCATGCTGTTAAAAAAAAAAAAAAACTGTGTGAAATTATGTTCTGAAACAGTATCATACATGTTTGTAATGACCATTTCCAACATTGGGTAAGGCTGCACTAATTCAGACAGGAAGAAGAGTTGCAGCCTTAGCCTCTTGCGGTAGCTGGAGATGTTCAAAGCAGTGATGTGAGAAAGGGTTGTCCAGAGAGTGGAGGGAAGATTTCTCTTCAATTGCTTGGATTTCTACTGAGAGATTTCTTTAGGAAGTTTTGGTCATATATATATATATATATATATATATATATATATATATACATATATATATCCCTTTCTTACCAAAGAGAAAACAAAGGACTCCAGAATGAACAGACCACTGTAATTCTGGAGAAAGGAGTGGGCGGTGTGCAAACTGATTGCCTTTAATTTCTCAGGATGATTAATGATCATAAACCCACCTCTTTCAGGCCTTCACAAAACCTACATTTTAATGCATTAAAAGATTTTTTCCCTGGCTCCATGGTGTTTTCCTTGAATTTTAATGAACACACTTAGGATGTTCATGGACTCTCATTCTCTGCTTCTCTCAGTTACATTAGAAATTCAAGCTTGGTCCTACAGAGAGAGTGCAATCTGTTGTTGGTTACTAAATATGAAATAAGACTGTATCTAAGATGAGATGTATTTATCTAAGTAGTTGCTTCTCTGTTCAGGTCTCTGTTCAGGTGGCCTTCATGTATCCAAAGTCATTAGGGAAGTTGGCATGGCCCATCTACAGAAGGGCTGTGCACCGGTCACTATTTTATCTGTGTTCCCAGTCACGTGTACCTAAAACCAGAAGGGAATCAAATTCCCCTAGAAAATGCTATATTGCATCAGAAATGGACGTAAGAAAAGAGCTCTGAGGAGCTGCACAACAAAGCAAAGCTCGCCTAGGTTGGGTTTGGTGATTGTTTTACTTACTACCAATACTGGAAATGCTGGGGATACCTGCAGAGACAAAACAAAACAAAACAGGAAGAACTGTTAGCTACATATCAGGTGACATCTTTAACTTAATGTAAAAGTCTTAGAAATGTGGCACTTGGTGACTCAGATGATCAGAAATTAGTATAGAAAATTTACATAAACTATACGTGTGTATGTATGTATACACACACTGCCACCTTTGGCATTGATTCTCGAACTCTTCAGCTCATCAGAATTGAAAAGTTCATGTCCACCTTCAATCAGGAGTGCAAGGATGCCTAGGGACATCAAAGATTTTGTGCTTATTTGTAAGGTTAACAAATTAATTCTATGTGGTTCGGAGCAGATATGAAGCTAGGGGTTTTGATCCGATCACACTACTGAATATAAGCCATGTGCACTGGGTCTCTTTAAATCTGTTACAAGCTGCATACATTAGCTGCTGAAAATCATTTGACAGTTTATTTGATTAATTTGACATAGTCATCCCTTTTATTCTTCTTTTACTTGTCAGATATGTGGATTAAACTCTGTAATAGAAACTTAATTGAGCAGAATAATTCAAGAATACATTACATTGTTCATATTGATCATGGACTTCACCGATTATTCAGCTGCTCTTTGATTCACAAGTCGTGCTAAGTTAGTGAAACTATTTCAGAGTTTGGCTTGATGTCTTAGAAATGTGGACACACCTTAAGTCTGCATCCACATTATGACTCCTACCAACCAGTATAGTACTCAGGCCAAGTCTGAGCAGCCAGGACATCTAAATCTGAAGGGTGGATCCAACTCCTAAATCCTTACGAACCTTGTAATCTTGGGCAAGTTTCCTATAATCTCAATGTTCCCTTAGTTTCCTATCTCTCTATTTGTTGTAGAAATTATATAAACTGATAGATGGAAAGCATCTATACCATTATTTCGTACGTAGTGTTCTTACAATAGTTACGCTTACTGTCTTAGCTTGCTCATAAAGCAGGTCTGTGGTAAACATTGCTGATTAAATATCAGGGATTTACCTCCTGACACCCAGTTTATAGTTTCTGTATGGGTGACAAGGAGATGTAGATCAGGCAGTCCTGAGTGAGGGGCCTGCATTGCTACTACTGACTAGTTAGGTGATTTTTAGCTGATCCAAGCCTGTTTCCTCATCTGCAAAGTGGCCAGTCAGATCAAATGCATTGGGCTACTGTGATGATTGAACAAGATAATCCTGAAGCATGTCTGACCCAAGGTATGCAACCAGTAAGTAATATCTGTTAATGAGTTGGTCAGTCATGTTCTTCACATCACTGAAATGTGCTCACAGGTGGAAACTGTAAGAACTGTTAAGCTTCTATTTTAGCACCCATTTCCTAACAACTGCCCTCTTCATAACTGAACTGATCACTGTACCTTTTTTTTTCCCTGAGACCTCTAGCTTTGTAGCCTTTAAAAATAAAGCTTTATTTTTCTGTGGTAATGTGAGAAATGGAAGACTATATAATAAAGGGTTATTATTATGTATTTAAAACCCTGGAAAGAGGAAAGGATAGAGTCTTTTCAGTCATCAGGTACACCAAAGATCTCTTTATTTTAGATGCTTGGAGTTTCCTTACTTTGTTATTCTGATTTTTGCATTGTTTGTACATGTGTTTGTGTGTAGAGGAGGCACTTATACTGGCCTTCACATGTAGAAGTGTTCGGTGTCTTCTTCTTATCCTTCCCATCATATATTTTTTAATACAGGGTTTCACATTCAGCTTGAATCTCACAATTTTGGCTAGACAGACTTGCCAGTCGGCCCAGTGATATGTCTGTCTTGCACCTGCCCTCAGTGCTAAGTTTATAAGCATGTGTCATTGGGTCAATCTTTTATGTGGGTACTGGGGATCTGAACTCAGATTCTCAGGCTTGTACAGCGAGCACTTTGGCCGCTGAGCCATGTCCTCGGCCCCTAAATACTTGGAGTTTATAGTAAGTACTTCAGCTTAATTACTTATTTCTGTTCAATCACAATTGGAAAACTAAATGCCCATATTTCAACTCTCTCCGATGAACTGAATTTAAACTGAATGTGATTTCTGCAAAGGATAGCTAGGCTCTGAGCCCAACACTTTAGTCAACTATGTCTACTTCAGTGTAACATTGACTTGGTACTGAACCCTTTTTTTTCCCCATTTTTTGCAAATTCCTCACTGAGTGAGGTGTGATGGCAGCATCATAATTTTAGTCTCAATTGCAGAAGTTCAGAATTTCCTCATGATTGAAAACTCTTCTCTCATGCAAGGCACTGCTTGCTTGTTGCAATCCATCAAAGAGAATGGAAGCTGAGATAGCAGGGAGAGACTCTTCATGTGTCTTCAAACTTCCACAGAGGCAGAGGGCCATGCATAAATGCAAGGTGAACTGCTCTGGGAGTTCCACCAGACACAATAATAAACAAGCTTGCGAGGCAGCTTACCGCAGCCCTTGCTTCTGTAGAATGCTTCAGAAAGATGCAGAAGTGTTTTTGGTTTTGTTCCTTTGGGGCTACAAGTGCAGGAGAACCCTATTCATCTCAAGTTTCCACACAGTGCCAACCATGACTATTCTGAGAGTTTATTTCCCTCATGAAGATGCTATTACCTAATGCTGGATGCTTAGAATTCAGGCTCTTCTTCATTCTGTGCCTTTTTTTTTTTTTTTTTTTTTTTAGGTATTGCCAGATGAGTCATTCTTCATTCCATGTCTGTAAAAATGGTAATTACTCAGAAAAGATTTTGAAACTGCTCATTTGAATAAAAAGTTTTGAAATTGAATATATCTGAACAGTAAGGGATGTCCATTAATTTATTTCCAAGTACTATTTTCTCCTAATGGTTCTTACTTTAATGTCAAAAGCTCCTTACTTTTTGTCTGTGGGCAGCTGAAGAACATTAGTAAACCCAGTGCATCAACTAGAAAGACTACATATAAGCTGTGAGAAATGCTTTAAGAACTCAAGAAAAGAACGCAGGAAGGCCTAGAAGTGGAAAGCTTGTGTCTTCAGGCTCCATAAACTCGAACCCAGGGATTTGATCCCATCTTACAATGGCCAATGCAATCATAAGTGATAGTATGACTCAGATTGTGTTGGAAAAAATTGTCTAGGCACATACATGTTGGCAGTTTTCTTTTTCTTTGTAATGCTCCCTATAATGTGGTAACTTTTGTGTAAAGCATGTTTTACCTTTGAAACTGAGCTCATAAATGTTTTCTTCCATTCTTTCTCCATATCCTCATGTTGGTTGCTCTCTCTACGATCTCATAATTCTTTGTTCAGCCTTCCATGATGGATTTATCCACTGTTCTGCAATTCAATTGTGTTTCTCTGAGAGTACTGATGAAGCAAGTCCACTTCCTTTTCCCTTTTGTGTCCCTCATATTGTCTTGGGACAAAGTATGATACAGAAAAGTTTCACAAGACATCAGTGTATTGGTTCTGGGGACTGGAAATGTGGTTTCATCAGGCTTGGCAAGTGCCACAGGGCTGTTTACAGCCTTCTTTCTACTTTATGTTTTGTGATAAGGTCTCATTGAGTTGTTCAGTCTGATTCACTCCATGCTCCTTGAAGACTGTGGTGATATTTTATTTGTGCACCCCAATAAAGCTTATATGAGCATCAGAGGAAAAAGCCAGCCACTATAGTAAACATAGAAGTCAGGCAATGATAGCACATGCCTTTAGACATAGCATTTGGGAGACAGAGATTCATCCGGATCTCTGTGAGTTCAAGGCCACACTGGGAACAGAGCCAGACATGGTAGCACACACCTTCAATTCCCAGCACTAGTTAACCATAGAGGTCTGGAGGTCTGTGCAGATAGACAGGAAGTGATAGAGCTAGGTGGAAAGAGAAAAGTGATGTAGTTGGGTGGAGAGAGGAAGTGAGATGGCAGGCACAGAAAGGATATAGGTGTGGGTATACAGGAAGTAGGTCTCTTTTGGGCTGAGGACTACCAAGTGGTAAGAACATGGCTGGCTTCTTTCTGCTTCTCTGATCTTTCAGTTTCTCCCCAATATCTAGCTCTGGGCTTTTTATTAATAAGACCATTTAGCAATTCATCTTACAGAAGACCTTTATTGGAGAACCAATATTGTGACGACCCCCCCTCCCCCCGTCTCAGGATTCCAAGTGGTTGTGATCAAAGAGGTAATAGGAAGAAGTATTAAATGTACTGATTCCTCTCACCACTTTGCCATTCATGAAACTCACTGAGTCAAGTCCAACGTTGTGCTCAACTGAAGAATTTGCCTGATATTGAATGTCTGGCCTATTTTCTTTCTAGTTTTTTGTCCATCTCTTTTATTTTAATTACTATTTTGATGCTTTCATTTATATTTCCCCCTAAATTACCTATGGGCAAATACAGGTTTTTTTTTAAGGACACATTAGGAAATTTAAAAATTCTTCTTAATAATAAGCATATCACTTAACGTTTAAAGTTAGATATGAAATTGAACTTCTTTATTTGAAGAACTTGAAATTTAGATGTCATTAGCTTTAATGATGCTCCAGAAAAATAAATCGATGTGGTACATAATAAAAATACACTAACAAAGAAGGAAGTGGGGAACCAGCACAAGCTAATTCTCAAAGGTTGGTAAAGGTTTGAGATCTTACAGAGATTTAACAAATCATCGTATTCAGCCTTTCATTCCACAGAAGTGTCCTAAGGAGCTGCGGGCACCCAAGCTGACCCCTTCATATGCAGCACTAGAGCATGTGACGCCCAGTCTCTATCTAAGCAGTGTAAATGCATCCTGGGAAAAGAAAATGCAGTTGTTCATCCCTTCCTATTCCCAAATGTCTGTTAATCTTTATTATAATGGAATTCTGCTGAAAACCGAGACAAGAACGTAATAGAATTAAATAATGTTATACAGTGATATTTTCTTCATTTTCAAACTGTTTTATTTGGCTAGCTCTTTCTCCATCAAGCAAATAGCTAAAAGGGTATGTAACTAAGCTTAGAGAAGTCAACATGGTGGATATCTCAAAAAAAATAAATAAATAAATACCCAATCTGCAAAAGCAGAGTAAGGCAGTGCTAAAGCTATAACTCCTGTGAGAACCAATGGCAGGCTTGCAGCTTTCCATCATGAGGGAAGCGACATGATAGCTGTGCTTCAGAATGTAAGTAAAAATTACCACTGTTGTGATAGATGATTTGAAAAACCCATGGAGTAGGGGAGTAGATCATCCCCAGTCAGACTGCAGCCACTGGGAACACTTAGTCCTAAAATGCCATAAAGAAGAGGTCAGGAATGGTACAAAAATATTCTGCAGACTCATTCATATTCCAGAATAATTGCTTCAGTGTCTTCCAGTCTGAATTGCTAGTCCAAGCTGTTGTTACTAGGAAGTGTGGGGTGTTGTCTCCCAGGAACTTAAAAGTGAGGGAAATTACATTGCCATCACAAAATGACACTCTAGAATTCTCGTGTAAATTATCCAAATTGAGAGTCAATGTCACCTTCCTGTCACAGGAGGGCCCTGGGAATAAAGTATACAGGGCAGGCATGACAGAAGTGATATTAACCTGACTTCCTGTATTAATGTATCTGAAAAATGGGAGAATAAACTCATTAAAGGTGGGAAACCTAGGAAAACAAATCACTTGAAAGGCAGTGTGGCATTATGGTGTCATTGCTGCCTCAGGAAGAAAGGTGGCAACCTGGATACCCTCCGACTCCCCTTCCTCTTTGAAGGAAGACTGCCTCTGGTGGGATGTGGATGTCAGGATGTTGCAGCCATTTAACTTTCCTGCTCCTGAGCTTACAAAGCAGACTTTGGAATATTATCTGACGCAACATGCAGCCTTAATTGCAGGAAAGAGGATATAAGGCTTTGAGTATTTTTACCGGTCATAAGATTTTGAGTATTTTTAATGTCATAGCAGTTATTTTGTAGTATGGGTAACAACGTGGTATTTGACCACAATTTATATTTCCATATAGCTATCTTCAAGGGGATCCTACTGATCCTGTGTTAGCTCCCAGTGTGAATACAATAATAATAGCAACTAAATTCAGTGTGGTATGTCCCCAGCACTCTCTTACATATATTAGTTAATTTAATTTTTATGTCAGCTCTATGAATAGTCAAGATAATTTTACAGATGGAGAAAATATAAATAGAAGAGGATGTGTCACTTGCCCAAGATCAACCTAGTTAACTGACAAGAAACCTGAATTTTGAACTCAGAACTAGTTTTGTAATTCTAGACCATAACCATCACATTATAGTCATTCTATTTATTACAGACTGAAATCTCTTATCTACCATTCTCAAATTTAAACAGAAAATGTGAAAGTGGAAAGCTTTTCCCAAAGTACTCCTGAAGCACAAGTAATGTGATATAAAGTAATTTGGAGGGAAAGCCAGTAACTATTATGTATTGTCTTCTCTTATTCCCTTGGTGAGAATAATCATATAAAATGCTTGATTGAGTAAGGCTGTTGATATTCTTCCTTGAGTACTATAACAACATAATGTATGGGTACTGTCTTATCATTCAAAATTCCTGAAAGTGTTACATTCAAACCCCATGAGCTTCAGATAAGAGCATACAGGCTGGAGCTTGTGAAAAGTTTGGAATTCTACTTGTATATTTGGGTTTAGAAGTTTGTTGATGCATAGTTGGCCCTGCACATTTCGTACCCTGGTGACTGAATAGGGATTCTCAGCTTCAAGGGCTGGAGGTCAATGTCTAGAAGTGGTCCAGTAATCCAGACATGGAATTCTGCTCAGGGAGGCTTGTGAAAATCAGCCTGCCAGCATGCTATTTCTAGACGGTTTCATGGGTAGTGAGAACCAAAGAGCCTGTTTTACTACTGGATTTTCTCCAAGATCTCAGATGGTCTCTCTCTGCTGGAAACTGAAGACTCTGGTGTTAGAGCTGATGGACTGTGAAGGCTACATATTCCAGAAGACATAAGAAGATAGATGCAAAGCCAATCTAGCCATGCATACATTAAAGGATTATTTAGGATTACTCAATCATTTACCAAAATAACTGTTCCATAAACACTTAAAAGGACCAAGAATAAAGCATAGCCATGCTATCAAATGGCTAATGTTTCAGCTCCTGTAGCTAGGCAGAGCTGAGTTTAAATCTGGCTTTTACATACATTAGCTGTGATATCTTAGGAAATCTTGCTCATTCTCTGTACCTGTGTTTCCCCATATTTCAAATGGAATAATCGTAGTTCACACCAAATAGAGATATTGTGGGGAATAAAGTCTGTAATATATATAAAGCTTTTAATGAAGTGCAAAAGCCTAAGAAAGCAGCAATAGCTCTTGTTTTAACAGTTTTTGTTAGAGAAAATCAAGCAGTTCCATTAAGTCTAGACACACTATCAAAAATTAGAGTGAGGGAGAAAGAAAGGAATAGATAGTTTTCACAGGAGAATTTAGGCAGGCTTCAATGATGAGTTAGCTTGAGGCAGAGTCTTGAAGAAATGAATAGAATTTCAATAAAGAGAGAAGAGAAAGTACTCTTGGAGAAAGACATGAATTTTCTATGGTGTTGTGATCTGTACGGACTACTGGTAATGTTGTTCTGTACTCACTAAAAAGACTGGAATTAGAATTGGTTGATGACTGCTAAACCAAGAACTAAAATCATGGGATAGATTGGGATGCTAAAGGGGGCAGGATGCAGAGGGATAATAGACAGGGCTTGGGAATGATGAACAGGTTCAGGGGAGACAGTTTCAAGAACAGGAAATAACGATTAGAGTTCTGAAGAGCCACAAGACTTAGAGAAGAGTCTCTTGTTTGAATGAATGTCAAAGGGGAGCTCAAATCCAAGTGGAGACAGAGACGGCCACTCGGATAACCTGAGGAGCAAACATGTGAAATGTATAGTCATTAGAGGAAAGATAAACCCTGGTTTAAGTTTCCCTCCCACCTGCACAGTGTGTAAAACCTGAATCATAAGAATCATAACCATATGCTTCCATACTTGAAAATTTAAAACCACAGCATCAGCTTGCAAGATTGGTGTGAGTCTAGAAGGGACTAATGCATTTCAAATGCTTAGGAAACTGACTGGATAATGATGCATCCATGTGTACATCTGGGACTATAGAAACTGGTCAATGCAAATTTAATATCAGGGAAAATAATAGAATAGTCATCAAATTACTTCCCATTACTCATAGGAGTAGGGGATATTGTACAACAATTCAAGTTGGATATACAAACACACAAATAATGCCAGCATCAGATCAATTTAATTTTCCTTCCTTGAAGAATATTAGGCCAGGTCTTTTAGAGAAAGGTAAAAATATAGAATACAACTGAATTGACTGTGCTTTCATCTGTGTCCATGGTGTTCTTAAGCCCACACTGCAAGAAATTGTTCAGATCAGTATGCCCTACAAGAGTAGAAAGCTATTGGATATTCAACCAAATAAAAAGTTTGGGAAATACTGAGTCAAATAGAGTACTTTGTGGCAGAACTTCTCAAATATTTCAAATAATGGGATGTGAATATGCAAAAGTTAGCATAATGTAATTTTCTAATTCTTTTGTCATAGAATTTAAAAAGATTGTGTGTGTTTTTGTGTGTGGTGTGTGTAGGCAGGTGTTCACATGTATAAATTGGATAGATACTTGCCATGTTGCATGTGTAGAGGTCAGAAGGTCGCCTTAGGTGTCAGTAGTTGCCTCCCACCTTGTTTGAGAGAGGATTTCTTGTTGTTTGCTGCTTCACATCCTTGGCTATTTGGTTCATGAGCTTTTACAGCAGTGGTTGTCAACCTTCCTAATGCTACAAACCTTTAATACAGTTCTTCATGTTGTGGTGATGCCCAACCATAAAATTATTTTTATTGCTACTTCATAACAGTAATTTTGCTAATGTTATGAATAGTAATGTGTGTTCTGATGGTCTCAGGTGATCCCTGTGGAAAAGTCCATTGACCCTAGAGGGGTTGCAACCCATAGGTCAAGAACCACCATTCTACAGTCTTCTATCTCCACCTCTCATCTCCACATAGGAATTCTGGGATTATAGATGTTCACTACTATATCTGGCTTTCAGTTGTAATACAAATTACTAAACAGTCTTATTAATAAAAAAAATAGGAGCCTGATATTGGGGTGAAAGCTGAGAGATCAGAAGAACAGAACAAGCCACAGCCACAAATTCTTACCCTAGGAAATCCTCAGCCTAAGAGAGAGCCACTTCCTGTATACTCATGCCTATATCTAATCTGTCCCTACCATCTCACTTCCTCTCTCTGCCTGGCTATATCATTTACTCTTTCTGCCCAGCTCTGTCACTTCCTGTCTGTCTGTACAGCCCTCCAGAACTTTATGGTTAACTAGTGTTGAAATAAAGGTGTGTGTCACCATGCCTAGCTCTGTTACCAGTGTGGTCTTGAACTCACAGAGATCTGGATGGATCTCTGCCTCTTGAATGCTAGGATTAGAGGCATGTGCTACCATTATCTGACTTCTATGTTTAATATAGTGGCTGGCTTTTCCCTCTGATCTCCATGCAAGCTTTATTTATTAGAGCACAAATGAAATATTACCATATTCAGTGGGTTCTGTATATCATAACTCAGGTCCTCATACTTGCATATAAATTGTGTTACCCATTGAGCCATCTACTAGGTCTGTTATAGAGTTTTTCTAAGGACAGAAGAACACACTTTGAGAAACAGATGTTGAGACATTACATTTTGTTGTAAATACAACTTTTACAGGGAGATTATTAAGTTGCATGTAGAAAAATATCATGCTTATGTTGCATATACCACAGGGGTAAGAGTTTGGGGATTGCTACTGAATACCTTTATTCATGATCTGGACAATAGGAATCAAGAGAATCATGGTTAGGCATTATGTTGGACAGAGCATCTCTCTACTTGGAAAATAAAAATGAAATTCAAAGGGTATACTATTTATTAAAAATAGGATAAAGATCATTAGAGAGACAAAAAGATGCTTTTTCTATAAAACAAGTTTTTTAGGAGAAAAGACAAAGATCTTTATGAACATGCATATGACTTTAAAAACACTGGATCTTAAATACATGCACAATGGAAAAAATATCATCAGAGAAGTTCTTACTTGGCATTGTTCAAGTTTATCATAGTAAAAAAGCTCAGAGTAGTATGATATATCCAGAAGACTAGGGTGATTTATTTTTTAATGTTGGTATTCTATACACTTCTTCCTTGGGGCTGTATGTATCATGAGAAAGAGGCTTTGAGTTGCTCTAAAATGCAATAACTTCAAAGCTCAGGAACTTGAAGCAAGGTCCTAGTTTGAGTTGTTCCTAAATGGTAATGCAAGTGTCTTTGAAGTGGATCTTATAATGAAAATGTCCTGCCTTTCTAGCTCAAGCTTGTGCAGGTATACAGAATCTGACATTTTTCCTACCTATTTGTGATTCTAAGTGTAGAGATTATGCATCTCCAGGCCACCAAAGTGGATGCTGAAGGTTTCAATCTCTTCTTTTTCATTCCAATGACTTGAAGTGTGTTATGGAGATGTGACCTCCTAAGAGTGCCTCTTAGACAGTTGACTCACAATGTATGGAATAAAGTCATGTGAGGGTGTGTGTCACAATGTATGGAATAAAGTCATGTGT
Organism: Peromyscus leucopus; assembly: GCF_004664715.2. Lineage (NCBI taxonomy): Eukaryota > Metazoa > Chordata > Mammalia > Rodentia > Cricetidae > Peromyscus > Peromyscus leucopus. Next base: position 84,298,809 of record NC_051068.1, read on the forward strand.
AAGTGCATGTGCTAACATATGAATGCATGTGAGAACAAGCAATATGTATGGAGAACCATGAAAGTACAGGAGGTTCTGGAAAAGAAAATGAAATTCAAAGAACCTTTTTTAAAAATAATATTTTATAAAAAATAGAATGGAGATCATTAAGGAGACAAGAAAGATTCCTTTTTTATAAGCTTTCTATAAGAAGAGAAGAGCTTGGTACTTGGTTGAAGAACCATAGTCATTAACTGGAGGACTTCTAAGACAGGTATCCAAGTAAATGACATGGAAACATTTTCACATGAAGATGTTATATGTGTTGGAAGATTGTTAACCTGGAATAAATAAACCCAAGACAAAGGGAGTTGTTATAACATTTAGAAAGATATGAAGGGTTAAGATTAGGAGACATCCAACATTGAAGTTAAGAAATAAATTACATTAACAAAGCTATCTTACATAGGGCAAGACTGTCTTCTACAAAAGAATCTTAAATAAAATTATTTTGTACATTTTGTGAAGGTGTTATGCAAAGCATATTTTGTGAATTAGCTTCTTAATCTTCTGAAAATTGCTGTGAAGGAAGAACCACTATCTTCACACCAAGAATAGGAAACAGGATGTTGGAGAGGGCAGATTATTAGAAAATAGAAGAATGTGGATTTGGTCTTGTAACACACTGCCAAATTGTGAAAGTGTTTATTACCATTGTTGGGTTGGTTTTTTTTTTTTTTTTTTTTTTTTTTTTTTTTTGTTGTTTTTGAGACAGGATTTCTCTGTGTAGCTTTGTACCTTTCCTGGAACTCACTCTGTAGCCCAGGCTGGCCTCGAACTCACAGAGATCCACCTACCTCTGCCTCCCGAGTGCTGAGATTAAAGGCATGTGCCACCACCACCACCCCAGTGGGTATTTTAATTACAGCCTGAAATGTTAGGAAATATTTTGATTTCAAGAATTTTTGGTATAATTTCTAAAGTCTTTTGTGAAGATTTTGCTCTACTGATGGAAAATTGAATTGACCCCTTAGCCACTGTTAGCCATTTGGTCTATATGTCATTTTGCTACTTAAACACAGATGTGAAAGAATTCCAGTAGTCCATAGAAGGCCAATTAAAAACAGGAGAGGGTATAGTTGAACAACCAGGGCTATAGGGTAAATCAAAGGAAGTTATGGTCGCTTGGCCAGGACTAACGTGGTGGTATTTAATATGCAAAGGGATAAGGGAGTTAAAAAATAAATGATCCCCTGGAGAATATAGCGAGAAACTCATTTCAGGGAGGGAGCTTCTCAGAATCAAAACCTTCTTAGAGAAAATATTATGAAAAACCAATTATTTGAGGCACAGGGAGTAGAACAGGTAGAATGGGGTGGTGTAGCGTGAAACTAATGTCTTTAATAGTAGACATTTTGCCCACTGTCCTCCCAGTGACTTTGGCAAGGTCTGACCCTAAGCATGAACCAGAATGCTAGAAAGTATGTGTGAACTTGGCCCTTTTCATACTCTCCCATTAAAGAATCATTAGGACCTAAAGGTAAAATCTGAGCCATTTTCACTTAGGGAGAGCCTTAAACTAAGTTTGACACCTATGATGATAGGCGTTCACAGGTAGCCAGATATACAAGACTGCAACAGATAACCTCAGGAGATCCCTTCCAAAGTCAGGAGTCCATCGCTTTCAATGACCACAGAATGCTCAGAGTCCCCATTAATAAATCACCTAGAAAAAACCCCAGCATTTCTGATTAACAGAGCTTTGATATATTAATTTTAGTAGTGAGAAGTCAGTTTCTCCTTTAACACAAAGAGAACTGAACATTCTTACAAAGGGATTCTTTTTAACCTCTGGGAGCACTCTTCTGCTTCATAGAAATTTATCCTAATTTCCTGTCCCTACACTTCATAGCTTGTTACCTGGTCCATTACTCTGACATGTAACTTGATAAAGCTTGGGTTCTTTTGATATTGAATTTCAGCTCTGGCTTCTCCCAGCTGCTGCTTTGAAGTACCAGATAACATTCTTTGCCTTGCATGGAGTCCGTGGCTTGCTGTTCAACTTCTCATTGTCCTGTGGCTCTTCTGACTTCTTGCTGTGTGGTTCTATGCTAACCTTGCCCTTTCTCTGCTTTTTGAAGAGGGCAAACCTTAGGCTTTTCCAGGTGGCTAATCTGTCCATCCACAGAATCGTGCAGATTATTCAGGGAATCGTTCCTTTTCACCTTAAGCATGTTAAGTTTTGGTCTTTACATATCTAGGGATGTCTTAATGGTGCATTTCATGTGGCCTCTGTGAATACAGATACTGCCTATGCTCTTTCACAGACAAAAGCCTCTTTTCTTCATGTGGCACCCTGAGTTTACAGTCATGCTTTTCAATCCAAAGGCATCCCTTCCTGAAAGAATCCAAAGCAGTCATGGCTCAGTGTCTGGCGTTTGGGAAAAGCCACCTATCTCACTAGACAACATTATGGGCTACCTAGAATTGGAGGGTCCAACCTTCACTGGGCAAAGCAACTTTTGGCTTGCTCACTGTGAGAAATAGAAATGGAACTGTCAATACCCAAAGATTTCTGGAACTTGTTTATGTCTAGTCAGTATTGAGAATTTTCATGGCCTATGCTATTTTAATAGGCTATTAATTTGGGAAGGAAAAAAAAAACAACTCCTGTTTCACCTATTTAGAACAAAATTACCCCTGTGATTTTAAAGAACTATTTTGTAACACAGTGGGAAGGTTAGGTGACTGACTCTAGCAGGTGATTACTGTGTTAACACATGCTTACAAATGGTGAAATCAGGAGTGACTCTTCTGCTGCATTTTGAAGAGGAAAGAAGCAAAATCATAATTGTAAGTGGAACCAAGGAAGAAACAGTTCATCATGCAAGGAACATGTTGCAACAGAGCAAAGTTACTCACAGGTGTTTGCTGTGCCTTTAGGGATAGGGAGGTATGAGCCTGGACTCCAAGGCCGGCCCTGATAATTCTTCTTGCATTTCCCACAGTCTGGACCTGTCGTGTTGTGCTCACATTCACATGTCAGTTTACTGTTGTCATACACACACACAGTGGCATGCAGGTTGCACTTGCACCTAGGCAGAGGAGAGACAAAGAGTTCTCTGTCAGTCAAGTTGGTCTTAGTAGTCTAGCTAGTAGGGCTCATGGTTAGCTCTCAAACCATGCAGCATTTTTTGTGCTATACAGAAACAAGTGGTGAAACACATGGAGATTCAGGCTTAGCCCTAAGGATCTCTTCAACAAAGGTCTTTTGGAGAAGGGTTTGTTGAGATGTACTCATCTTCCCTCTCCATTCTGAGGAAGCCTAATACTAGTCTGTTCTACATGGGCCTGAAGCTCTCCCTGGACAGCAGCGCTCCTAAAGACTTTCTTCCAAAGCCATCCAAAATACTGTCTCCAGTGGATGGCTAATCTGTGATAGCAGAAGTCTGACAATGTCACCAGTTTCTCTGACTTTAAAGAAAGATGCTGTCTTTTTTCATATCATTACGACACTTCTCATTTGTTGTAAAAAACCATGACAACCATTAAAACAATTTGCTACTCAGTATTTTTCTAAGGACTCAGCAGCTTATGATCAGGCTTTCTCATTCCGGGACTAAATAATCACAGGAACTTTTGCCTCAAGTCCTCCCCCTGGCCCTAGGGGAGGTGAGATAGCAATCTTTATACTTCCCAACATATAGCAAGAGGTGCTTAGAATCCTAGAAAATACAGAATGAACAAACAAACAATCATGTATGTATGTGACAGTGATTTAAGGCCATTAGCTGTGACATTTGAACTGTGACATATTAGAGGCAACAATGGAACACATGATTTCCCTAACCCATGCCTTGATTCAAAGGCTTTGACTGAAACTGTGAAGGCTAACTTGCTATTTGCCAAGGCAGCAGGTAATAAAGTGTTTCACATCCTTTTCAGGCCATGTCCTCTGGAAAGGTAAAACCTACATTGACAGAATGACCATGAATAGGAATGTGCCCACACAGAGCAGAATGACCATGAATAGAGATGTGTGCCCACACAGACAGGGCCAGGGATAAAATACCAACATACGTCAGACTCAGAAACTGAAATGTCACCTGTGTGTAGGTGTGTTAAAATGAGAATCTTCTGTGAACTAGGTAAGAATAACAAAACCCAAGTTTCATAATAACAAATACTGTGGTGTTTTGTGTATTTTCTTTGGAGGAAGATGTCATAAACCGGAAAAAAAATAACAGAACACTTTTTCATAGGTGGGAAATGGAACTGTTTATTGTTATTTCTACAGTGTCTGCATGACAATGGCTATTCTCGCTTGATGCAAATGGGCTCATATTCATGACAAGGAAGAAAACAAATGGGTATGGCTATGACCTAGAGATCCTTGGCTCTCTTCTATGAAGGTGTGGTTCCTGAAGCAATGGCCATTCAGTCAAATCTCTCTGGGAAGCCCAGGCCTCAGCTTCCTAATGGCTTTCATAGAATGAATAATACTTCTAGCTACACTTCTTCCTCTGTGTACCTATTATTTATAATAAGATGGAATGGTCACATTAAAATAATAGAAATCAAACTTAAATATATAAATAACATCTTTAGAGATTTATATTTTCACCATCTGCCTAAAGGGAAGGAGAAAAATAATTTCTTTAAACAGATAGTGTTTAATTGTGAACTAGGCCCTAGAACAATCTCCAATGCGCAGGCAGTTGTGTGTGCAAGTGTATTTTATTAAGAGATCTTCTTTCCTGCCATTAGCACCTTTATTTATGGATGTGCTTATACATATGGAAGATGTTTGAAACCCAAGTGAGAGAAGCAGCAGATCCTCCTGATTTAACATCCTATCTGGTGTTAAAAATTTCAAATGAGGAAATGAACAGTGTGACCCTAAAGAATATGCTTGCTTCACATTTGAAGACTGAGAATGCAAACACTCAGTGGGAACTGGATTATCTATCCAGCAACTTTTAGTGTGTGCATCCTCATCATTCTTCTTTGAGGTCCAGGCAATTTCCATTCTAAAGACATTATGTTAGCTGAGAAAGATATTCTCTGAATAACAAAAGGAGGTAAAAGGAGAATAGATAAATTGTTGCTACTATTTTTTCTTAGATTTCTGGCAGTAAAAGACTCACTCTCACCCATCTAAAAGCTTTTTATTGAGGGTTCAACTCAGTACATAACCCTTAACCAAAACTCATATACATCTCCAGTATTACTTTTCTGATTAATTAAGTTACTTCCATGTGTTGGCTTGAAAATTATTACTTAAGGTTTTAGTATTTTTTTTTAATTGTTAACTGAATATATGATCCTTTTATCCTCTGGAATAAGTAGTGTCTACCTTGTACCTGGCCTTCTCCAGCTACTTCCCTGTCTTAGTTATGAGTTTCTGTTGCTGTGAGAAAACACCATGACAAAAAAAAAAAAAAAAAAAAAAAAAAAAAAAAAAAAAAAAAAAAAAAAAAAACCTTAGGGAAGAAAGTGTTTATTTCATTTTACAGCTTATAATCCAATATCCAGGGAACTCAAGGCAGGAACTTTAGCAGGGAAGAAATCTGGATGCAAAAACTGAAGTAGAAGCCATGGAGGATCTCTGCTGATTGGTTTTGCACCTCCTAACTTCTCCAGTTTGCTTTTTATACATACCCCAAGGCCACCTGCTCAGGAGTGGCATCACTGAGAGTGACCTAGGTCCTCCCACATCAATCATTACTCAAGAAAATGCCTCATAGACTTGCCTACAAGACAATTTCATGGAGATATTTTCTCAATTGGGATTCCCTCTTTCTAGAAAACTAGCTTGTGCCAAGTGGGTAAAAACAAAACAAAACAATGAACCTAACCAGGACACTCCTTCAGTGTCTGTGATGTTTGTTTACTTGTATCTTTATTAACTCACCTCCTGCTCACTCCTTCTAAGAAGCTAGCTTCTCTTGTCAAAATCACCCATGTCTTCTTTACTGAAAACCCAATGGCTATTCTCAACTTACCTTGACTTCTTCAGATGTGTTGACTATGATCCACTTATTTTACTTGCTAGCTGTCCCTACTGTATGCCTAAGCTCATTTTCAGGACTCTGTTTGCTTTGGACAGGCTGTTCCTTTGGGTTCTAACTTAACATCATCAGCCTTGGACACTTGTCTAGATTTTTTTCCTTCATTTTCTTCTGTGTTCCTAAGTTTTCTTGAGTTACAGACTTTAATGGCCAATTTACATTATCGTCCTCATTAACCCTCAAATGTAAAAGTTACCTTGAAAATATGAAAACATTTCAGGAGACTTGGATTCTCTATGTCCTATGGGGGGAGGGTCTACAGAAGCCCCGTGCTCTATTATCAGCAGGTAAGAATTTGTGATAAATATGTTGAGAAGCTCTCTGTATCCTCATCACAGGTCTCTCTCCCTCTGGCCTCAGACGTATTTACCAAAATGCCTTGTGGACATAAGTTTGAAAGGTCCCAAACCAATCTTCTTGACTTTCCTCACCCACCCACACCTCTTTCTGAGTTTTTTTTCTCCCTCAGGAAGTATTGTTTTTTTTTTTTTTTTTTTTTTCAACTGGACCTCCTTCATCTCAGTTAACCAAAGATATTCTTCTCTATTGCTTTCATGCTCCACCTAGCTGGTCATCATTCCATATACCACCAAGTCTTCAGATTAATGCTCCTTCAGTATTGCTCCATCCATAGTTTTAGCAGAGATTATGTCCTTGGTGATGGCTGTCACTGTATGTGACTTAGACATTTACAAAAACTTCTAAATAGAAGTGAATGCTGCAGTTACACTTCTTTCTGCCCAACCCCAATACTAAGTTTTAACCAGTCTCTTACTCAAATATCTTTAGGTCATTTCTGGCTTAGAACTTTTGTAAGATTTTGTATTATTATCAGAGCAGAGTCTAAGCTCTATGGTATGCCTTCAACTCCCTCTACAATTTACCTCTTTTCTCTTTTCCAGCTTTGTTGTTAAAACTTCTCTTTCCTTGGTTTTTTGAACTTATACTCATGTACTCTTAGAAGTTATTTTTTCTTCCTTCACCATTTCATTCTCCATCCCATATCTCTTCCATCTGGATAATTCTTCCTTTTAGGTGTGAACTTTGGAAACTCAGTGCCTGGTTCTTTGTTGATATTCAAATACCATTTGTCAGTCAACTAACTAAATGCCTTTTCTATCCTGTAAAATGCTGATCTTCTGTTTATCTATATGAAGCCCATGATCTCTCTGCAACAGATACAGGTTGTATTTCTGTTGCTTTTCTGTTCGTGCCCCCACTGAGAGGCAGCACTCATGTCTGCCTATTTATTGTAAGAAGTTCAGCATATAGCAACTTGCTTGACACATCATAGGTGCCCAAATGTATTAGATGATTAAACAAGTAACTAGAAAATGAATAACCTCCCTAAAGGCAGGAACTCCACATGCATGTCATACAGTGTATAGCATAGCAATGGATTAATAGTAGAGTTAGTAGGCACTGGACCCAATCAAGCACTCTATGATGTATGTTAAAAACTGCCACATACTTTGTTATAAGTTTTCACAAAACACACTCCCTATTTAGCAAAGAGAATTCTATCAAATTGGTGAGATCTTATAAACTCAATTTAATTTAATTTAAACTATTGAGGATTTGCCAGATGACTGAAATTGAACCTAGGAGCTCTCCTATAATGATCCCTAAAGATCTAGGAAAATGACACAGCTCAAGGAAGAGGAAAAACAGCATGGTATATAGCATTCTCATTGTAGAGCCTGCATTTTTTTTTATCTTCAAGTCCTTGTGCTGAGATGGCTACCCCAGTTTAGCTGGAGCTTGATGGAGCCTTGTTTTGACACTGGATAACACTTATATGTCCCCAGAAGTAAATCTGCTGACCCTGGGTGGATTTCTAGCTGTTCTTGCTAGTCCTTGAAATGGTGACGTGCAAGGGCCAAGTATTGAAAGTGCACACTGTGGCACCATGGCTTTGCCTTGTATTTGGAAATAGCTCCCTTTCCCTTTCCACAGCTCACTTTATTCTCATCACTCCCATTCCAATCAGAAGCTAAAATCCTTTATTTAGAGCCCTTGCCAACCAGACTGACTTTTCCTCTAATGGTAAATAAATAAATAAAAGTGAATTTTAGTGTTGAGAGATTGCTCTCAATTCTTGGTGTCACGACTTCTGGCCTTATTATAGATGGAGGGCAAATTTCCAAATCCATCCCACTTGTCTCTGACAAACTCGTTGTTCATCCAGTTCCCACATCTACTGTCACAGGCAGGAGAGGAACTGTACATGTGGAGATCTGTCTTTGATAATAGTCACGTATCTGATGCTCCAATATGTGCTATTCACTGGAGTTGTTTACATATAGAGAGTGCATATAAACATGCTGTAGATAGAACTAATTGACTTGCATTTACCTTGAAGATCTATTTGTGTGCAGTGACAAGTACTAGCCATTGTCAAATGAGAGCTACTCTTTCTGACTTTTAAACAAAAATAACCTCTATTCTGTGCTCCAAACTTAATGAACACCAGCGTGTTCTCACTTTCAACCAGGTCTGTACTTCCTGTATTTTAGTGACCAGCTGTCATGAGTCAATTTAATCTTGCTTATAAAATCGCTCCAATGTTTAGTTCTGTGCCACCTGCCAGTAGGTATGAAAAACCCATGCAGTCTGCCCGGTTTTTCTTTATAACTTAATATATCTATTCTGGGCCAGAATTTCCTGCCAGCCAGAGGTCTGTATAGTCTATTAGAAATGTTTCCAGTGGCGACACCAGGACTAGGGGAAGCTTTCTATCTAAAAAGTAACACAGAAAGCAGGGCTATGCTTTGTCTTGCAGGTCTTGGGTTTAATCTACTTTTTATCCTGGAAGGATTTGTTACTAAGTAAAAGAACTTTAAGCTTTACAGACATTTCAGACACAGAGTAGGACCTTAGCAATGAAGCCTCATGGTCATATGCCTTTGTATAATTTCCACATGTAAGACATTATTTATGTGTAAATCAGCTCTTAGTGAGCTAAGTCTCAACTCCCCTCTCTAATAGCTATTCAAAGGTATGTTTTAACCACGACCAGACCTGACCTAGATCTATCCTTCATTACAATTCCCACTTTGGATCACCCTTGATTATATAAATTGTTTTTAGAAAATGTGTCAGCATGGAGATTGGAGCACTGCAAATATCTTTTAAAATAGGTGAACAATTATATACAATGAGTATATCTTGCTTTTCTGCCTCTGCAGCCCCTTATCTCTTTTACCACTGACACATGAATTCCAGGCTCCCGCCTCACTATATTATTTGAAATGAGGTTTGTAACAAAGGACCTTCCAGATTCCATGTTCTGGTGTAAGCGTTTGAAAACATGAATCCAAATGCTGACTTTGCCGCTTACTTGTTATGAACCCCCAGATGAATTGATAGAAAATCTTGATTATTAACTCAATGGGAGTTAAGATCACCATGAAAATGAGCCCTTGACCTTGTTCAGTGAGGGAGTTTCTAGACCAGAAGATCCACTCTAACTATGGGTGGCAGCCCTCCAAGGACTAAGGAGCTGAGTAGCAACATTGTCCACCCTCTGCTTCCTGACTTTGGTTGTGATGTGACCAGCTGCCTCATACTCCTTCTGCCGTGCCTTTTCCACCATGATGGGCTGTGCTTTCAAATTGTGACCCCAAATAAACCCTCTTTCCTTAAGTTGCTTTCATTTGGTGTTGTATCACAGCAAACAAGAAAATAACTAATACAGATGACTAACTTAACAAATACATAATGACGCAGAGCTAATGGGGACTAAATACTCCCAAGCACCTGGCATTGTACAAAGGTGCAAACCTCATATAATCCCAAGAGGTTGGCACTAATAACTACAGATGATGCAACTGAATACTAAGGGGTTACAGAAACCTGAACAGTAATTCTGAGCATGGACAGCCTGCTTCCAGAGCTAAGAGGGCTTCTCTCTTCCAAAGTTTCATTCTGCCTCTGTTATTTCATCAGTAAATCAGAGACAACAAATGGATGTGTTTCAAAGGACTCCAGTGGAGACTGAACAAAGTAATGCATGCCAGCTGTTACTATCTACCACAAAAGCCTCAATAAGTATCTTTTAAACATTACTATTTCTATAATTGCTATATCTACTACCAGTTGGGCTATCGATTCATTCTATAAGTATTATGACATATATGTAGCAACCTAAAAAGCCTTGCAGGTATTCAAAAAGAACATATAATCTATTGAGTAGGGAAAAGGAGACATAAATAGAACACAGACCATAAATAGTAATAATTGGTCTTTTTAACCATGATGGAATAGGGACTTAGGCTAATGACACCATACTCTCTCTATGTTATAGATGATGAATTCACCTTTACCCATCAGAGGGACAAACTCTACTTTTTTATTATTAAGAAATTTTCTATTCATTTTACATATCAACCACACATCACCCTCTCTTCCCTCCTCCCACTCCCCACCTTTCCCCCGAAAATCCATCCCCCATTCTAACCTCCTCCAAGGCAAGGCTTCCCAAGGGGAGTCAGCAGAGCCTAGTACAGGTTCAAGCCCCTCCCCCTGTACCAAGTCTGTGTAAGGTGTCCCACCATAGGCACTGGGCTCCAAAAAGACCATTCATGCATCAGGGATGCATCCTGATACCACTGCCAGGGGGCCCCTTAAACAGTTCAACCTAAACAACTGTCTCACCTATGCAGAGGGCCTAGTCCAGTCCCATGGGGGCTCCACAGCTATTGGTCCACAGTTCATGAGTTCCCATGAGTTTGGTTTGGTTGTCTCTGTATGTTTCCCCAAACTCTACTATTAAAGTAATGTGGAGAATAAAATCTACTGTGGTTTGCCTAAGCGATTAGAGGGTAGCATATCACCAAATGTACTTTTTCCAGTACAAAATATGCAAAGTGCAAGATGAAGTAGAATGCTGCTAACACTGAACTTTTTGAAATCAACTGCATGTGAGTGGGACAGCAGAAGAGACTGGATCAGAGGATTTGTGTCTAGACAGCTGCACAGTAGGGGAAGGCACCAGGAGTGTAGGAATTGCCTCTGCAAGTCACAAGGGCTGCTTTCCATCCAGTTCTAAAGGTTCTTATGCCAAAATGGTTTGCCATCCTAACCAGAGTGATGGCTGCTGGGCTCTCTCTTATTCTGAGCTCTGTTCTTTAGAGAATAAGTTTTGCAAAATGATACTCACAGACTTGCTTTAGAGGCCCAAGTAATGGCAGCTATAGTTTTCTTTGAGGATGTAAAACGAAGATCAAAATCTTGATCACTTCTTCACCAATAGCATGATCTTTTGATATAAGGTGATTTGCTTGCCTCCAGAGTGACAGAACAAGGACCAGAAAGTCTTTTCTACACTTACTAAGTAAAGTGACTTAAATACCTGCATCTTAAAAACCTTTTACAAGTTTTCTTTAATCCTTGCTTGAGACACTAAACTTGCTTACAGTGAATTATCTGATTACATGAGTCACTAAGCTGTTGGTTATTTTAAGTGATATTAAAATAGTCTTTTTCTTTTTCTATTTCTAAGCTAGCTACCAAGGGTAAAGTGCCATGACTGTAAAATAAAAATAGCAGCTTATACATTTCAGATAATGCACTGTCTGAGATCGGTGCACAGAAATGATGGTGCCATGTGACCTGTTACTAAGCTCATGAGCATCTAGCTAAATGTTCTCAAAGAAATATCTCATAATATCTCTAACTATCTCAAAGAAAAAAGACAATACAAAATGAATCCTGTGGCCCAGGTTGCCACTCTTCTCTGTTCTGAAGACTGGCAAGTAAAGAACATGTTAAATTAAAATTAAGATAACCCAAGGCCAAATTGTAATTAATAGATGATTCCTGATGCTTGTTTTATTCACAGAGATGGTATATAATATTGGGGTCTCCAGTCTCAGATATATAGATTCCAGATATTCAAGCAGCTCTAGGCTTTGTAAGAGATACTGCAGTGTAGTGCTAGGTGCTTGGACTCTGAAGAAAGGGGTATGAACTCACATTTTTGTTCTACTATGAGTCTGTTGTCTACCCCATGGGACTACTTACAGCATGTAACACAGGTTTGCTAATGAAGACTGCACTCAACAGGCTTACCAGTTAGAAGGACTTTTAATGCATTCGGGGTGTTTTTACACATACTCATCTATTCTGTGGCTCATACTAATCAGCTTCTACATCTCTATTTTCTTTTCATAGAATCACACAAGGGAACACTTTCTGTCACCTAGGTTTGGGCAGCTCTTAAATATGCATACTTGTTCTTTTAAAACAGGTCTTATCTGAGTACTTGTATGAGAGTTACATTATACGTAGCAGGCTAGACTAATAGCTCTATGAAAAGAAGTCTGAACAGCAAAACCTGTGTGAAAGACTAGAACCCGCTTCATCAGCCTTATTCCACACTTTAGTTTTCACGAAAAATTTTGAGAGGAAATTGAATTAGATTCCCAAGGGTGGTATGGAAAATTGGGGGAAATGGGTTTCTTCTAATTCTTCTTTGCTGAAAAATAAGATAATATCCACTAGAAAAGTATGGATGTGACAGAACCTTTTTTTATTCCCTGTATTTGGTGGCCTAGTTTTATTAACCTCTAGAAAAGAAGAAGTTTTAAAGGCAAAAACAATTACCAAACAAAAGATAAGAACAAACAAAAGGCAAAGGCAAAGAGGAGGGGGGGACCTGTATCAATAAGAACATGATCCTACTTTGTGACTGATGACCCAAGATGCAGCTACAGTCAGACCCTCATCCTACTTCATGACCTAAACTGTGCCAAATGAAGAACTAATGATTGTAAAGCAAAGAAACAAAAGCTCTTGTGAAAAAATTAACAACAACAATGAACTATGAAATGGTCCAAAAGAAAGAGCATCATGAAAAAAAGCAACTAGACAATGTCCACTGGGTTTATCAAGATCACTGTTATCAGTCAGCACACAATTTCCTTTCATGGTTAAACAAACTAGATGCATGAGAAGGTTTTAGTATAATGGGAAATTTTAACTAATTTAACATGGGTCAAAATCAGACTTTAGCTTCAAATGAAATATGACCAAGAAACCTGGTTCAGTTGGTAACACTGGCTGATTCTGTTTGGGTAAGTCTACTTGAGTGATGCCTACAGGCTCATGTAAGACTTCTCTCTAGAGTATGAGTGTTGGGAAGGGGTGTATTCTTTAGGAAGACACTATCAGCAACATACCTTCAAAAAGAATAGAGGCCATTGGCTCTTTCTTTTCTTTCTTTACTTCCTTCCTCCCTTCCTACAATTCTTTTTTTCTTCCTTTTTTTTTTTTGTAATAGACAAGAGGTTAAGAAGTCTGTTCTTATTTATACTCATCCATGATGAGCTACTTCATCATAGGCCCAAAATAATAGAGTCAATTGATCTAGGACAGCAAAGTCTAAAACTACGAATAAAAATAAAGCTGGGCAGTGGTGGTGCATGCCTTTAATCCAAGAACTCAGAATGCAGAAGCAGGCAGATCTCTGAGTTCAAGGTCAGCCTGGTCTACAGAGTGAGTTCCAAGACAGCCAGGGCTACACAGAGAAACCCTGTCTTGAACCCTGCTCCCCACCCAAGGAAAAAAAAAGAAATATTTTCTCTTTTAAAGTTAACTTTACCAATATTTGTTATAATGATAGAAATCTGGTTAAAAGAGTAGGCCAGGCAAACTTTCTGGGAATAATTTCTCTGCAGTGTGAAGGATTACTCCAAGTTTGACAAATGTCCTGCATTGACTACTTTACTGACCTCACCTTCTAGCAATATCTTAGCCATAATGCATATACAAACTACATGTAGGTCTTCAATTCCTTCTTTGTAACAGAAGTTTGGGCTCGTCTTCCTTATTAGCATGGTAAATTTAGGTAGAAAATTCCAACTTAGGGATCTAGAGGTCAGCAGAAAAGCCAGGTTTATCCAATTGTCCTGTTTCATCTCCTGCAAAATGATTGGTTCAAGTATGAGAACATGACCCAATTGCTGTTGAAATTGACCTTGGGGTCAATTTAAAGGACAGTTTCCTGATGATAGTCCATTTCAAAACTACAGCAGCTTTATCAAAGACAGACAGGCAGGAATCACTGCCTCTCTGTTTCATAGGTAAACAGAAAAACAACAATTGAGTAGCCCCAAACCCAAAACCTCAGTCCTAAAGAGCCTGCATGTTGTGTTAATGCGAAGCTGGACTCTGTTTCCTATGGAGGCTTGCTGCTCAGCTCAATCCCCCCTATCCCCTGCCCTTCTCTTCCATTAACTGTTTTAAAGTAAGACAACTTTTTTTTCCTTCCAAGAACATAAAAACTGAGTTTATTTCAATTTTGTTTTTAGTTGCTAAACATTTCTATTCTGGTTCTAAAGGGTTATCAAAGCCATTTAGTGGAAGAGAAGGAGAGAGATAAGGTGATTTTTTTTTTTTTTTTGCTTGAAAAAATAAAAAGTGTTCTGCAGAATCACGATTTTCCTTTCAATGTTGCTCCACTGCTTGGACCTCTGTTTCCTTATCTGCAAAACTGGACAATAATAGTAGCTATATCATAAGCTTATAATGCAGAACAATTATTCTCTTCGAATCATTGACAAACAAGGTCTGCCATCCTCAGCATCCCTACCATTAAATTGATTTTCACTGTTCTTATCAGTATTTTTGGTTATGAGATGAAAAGCTAATGAAGCACTAGGAAATATCAAGGCTTCCCAAATCTTGGAGTGCAGTTTTGTATAACACCCTTGTTTTCAGAGGGACAGTTTCCTGATGCAAAAGCTTTAGATTGATCTTTCAACAACACTAATACTTCTGTTGTCCACAAACTGTAGGTCAGATATGATATTAAAATTCCAGGTTCTTGAACCAAAACTGTTAAACTCAGATCCCTGGAAGTGAAAATAAGTCATTTGAAACTAAGGCAGAAGGTTCCAGAAGTCCAAAAGACCCACACTCTTTAGCCCACTGACATGACCATAGAAAGGAAATGACCTGTGCTTTTCCTAATAAAAGTTGTATGATGGTGGCAATCATGGTCACAATGCAGTCCTGGGCCATGAGGCTTGCCTTCACTCGAGGGTCCTCCAGAAGAGCAGCCTACAACAAAAGCAAATGGAAATGGCCTCTCCTGCAGGACTGGAAATATCAAATGCAGAGCGTGGTGTAGCCTTTTAATCCACAGGGTAGCAAAGTAAAGGTCAATTACCTCACTTAGAGAAATGAAAGGCATGTAGTAAAAGTCAAATAGATACGGCTGTTAGATAATGTATTTCAAGCATGAAAATGAGGATTTTTCTATTGCTGGGTTATATTTAATGCCCTGGTAAACACAAGAGCTGTATGACAAAGAGGGAGATGCACGGCTGGCCGGGAATCTGCCTGACGGAGTGCCCTCTGCTCCGTGTGTGGGTCAGTGTAGCCATCATTGATTGGTGTCAGGACCCTGCCCGGAAGCAGGAAGACTGGTCCCACCACCATCAGCCAGAGCCTGAGGAACAGATGCTGCTGTGGGCAGCACCGGGGGTTTAAAGCGATCAAGAAACTCTCCACAGTTCTATCCCTGTCTCTCTGTCTCTGAGTCACCTGACCTATGACCCTTGTCCCTTGGGCTTTACTCTCTTATGACAATCTTTCTGTGTCTCTGACACTGGCTGAGGCCCAGCTCTGCTCCCCTAGATGGCTGAAGAAAGTTTAAAGATCTTATGTAACTGCTTCTCCCCAACCCCAGTGGTGACTCTAGTCCAAGGTTGTTCCTCCACCCTTTCTACTCTAGAATTGAATTTTCCCTCCAAACAGTATTAATGTGTAGCCTTCTTGGTTTCTGCAAATGTGGATAATCATATTTGGATTATTAGGTTTTTCATTCTGATCACCCTCTAGGAAGGACTCTTTCCCTTAAAGCGATCACCTGAATAAATTTCTGGACATATCTCCTTCCTGATTTTTTTAAACCTCATCAGAAACCTTCCTCAGGGTCACAGACAGTGTACTGGACTTGGATTGAGATATGTTTCTGCTCTTAATTCATGTTATTTTACCTGAAGAAGCATCATCAGTTTCTTGGCCACTACATTAGATGCCATGGCACTTTAGGCTTGGTGTTCCATTTCCTTCGGCTGCACCTGCCCTTGTCTCAGACAGTATAAGTCTGCAAAATCATTCACTTTCTGTTTATTTTTTCAAAAGAAGCATTGACATTCAATGAGTATATTCATTAAGAAGTTATTTTAATATTAATTAATGCTATGAAATTCACTTGGTGGCTCTGTTAGAAATATCAAGAGTGAGTCTTCTATAAATGATACTTTGGTGAGCTTCTCATCCATGTGATAATACAAAAAAATTATTCCTTCTCAGGAAAGCGCTGCATATGGAATAACAACCCAAAGGCTGATGAAATCTTTCTGTCTGAGTTAATAAGCTTTCTGGTTGCTCATGTAAACTGTATATGTGTGTGTGTGTGTGTGTGTGTGTGTGTGTGTGTGTGTGTGTGTGTTGCAGATGTGAATTTCTCAAGAGTCTAAACATTCCTACCCCCTATGGGGAATGAATACATCGTTTTTCCAAAGCATTCACTCATAGGTAATTAGGAGAGTCCGTGACAAAGGAAGAGTGTAGACTCTTTACCTCTTCCTCTTATTGGAGAAAATGTTCAGAAAAAGTGTCAGGCTAAGTTTAGTGCCTACCACCTGTCCTAGATTTTGTAACTATAAACATGATGTGATAGAGGAAGGGAAAGAGTTGAGGAAATATTCTATTGGATAGGGCAATTCTTTTCAGATGAGAATGCCTGATCATAATCTATATTAGGAGGGAAAATATTCTTTGCAGAAACACAATTTTCCTAGACAATCATCTTGATTCTGGGCATTAAATGGAAATTCAAGATATCATATAGTTTTTAGTCTATCTCTATAGCTAAAGAATAAGGAAGTCATTGTGTATGTGGTGGTGGTGACCGCATGACTCCCCAAGTGTTGATGAAGAAGCACCTCCACATTGATAGTAGATAAAGCCTCATGGGAAATTTTCATTATATAATCATGCTCATCCTTTATTCTCTGTGTAGTTCTTCAATGTCCCTAACACTTTCTATCAAGTGTTGCTAAATTTAATGACCTATTTTTAGGGAAGTATTTGTTCACATTTGGGGGAACAAACTAAAGCCTGATTAGCCCCATGTAAGATAGAAGACTGGGCTGGGGAATCAGGTGCCACATATCTCCAGCCTAGGTCCTTCAGGATGGCCTGATAGAACCACAGATTCAGTTCTCCTGGCCTCTATGTTCTTCTGATTGAGGATCTGCTAAACTTAAGTAAATGGGTAGAGGCCATAATCATTTGAGGAGAAACATTTCACAGATAGTTTAGGATGAATAAACCTGTGATCCTGAAGAAAGAGTAGGGAACATTCTTCATATGTGCTCAGGGTAGAATCTGGGGACTAGCAAGAGAGGATGGGAGGTGTCCAGGACAAAAAACCCCCAGAAATTATTTAGCATATTTCACTCTAGGTATTATGCCTATAACCACAAAAAAAAAAAAAAGTTCCCATGTAGGGACAGATGTAGTGGCACATGCTTACTTCTGGCATGTGGGAGGCAGAGGCAGGCAGATATCTGTCAGTTCAGACAGTTGGGTCTACATATTGAATTCTAGGCCATCCAGGGATACACAGAGAGGCCCTTTCTACAACAGAAAAGTCCCAAGGTACATAAATTGAAAATCAAAATAAAGACTTAAAAGAAAAAAAAAGAATTCAAGATATGAAAAATTCACTAGAAAGAACTAAAATAAAATAATACTGAATTTATATGTATTGCAATAGAAACCCTTAAAGTAGAAATGTGGAAGGCATCAATAAAGTGTAAGCCATCATCATGTGACTCATGGTGCATAGTGAGAAAAGCCTGTAGGGACAAAGAGAACAACAGGCAGAACATCTGGGAGAAATTACCAAAAATATTCTAATTTTTACAAAGTGAAAGAAATGCCAAATGTGATAAGCTCCAAACATTAAAAAAAAATTGTATCAAAACTTCAGAAACAAACTGCCCCAAGTCTATGGAAGAGAACTCTCTAAATGCAAGAAGAGAAGAAAAGACACATCACATTCAGATATCTCCTTGGAAACTTTATAGCTGAGAAGGCATCAAAGCAAAGGAAAATTAAGGAAGTAAAGAAAGTAAACATGTCAACTTGCTGTCCTTTACTCAATAAACTGTCTTTAAAAAAATGAGGCAAGATTAAAAAAAAAAAACATGTTCAAAGACTCAAAAGCTTCAATATTTCATTCCATACTTGGAAAGGTTAACGGACGTTCTCTAAGAGTTGATGTAGAAAAAACAGGAGCAGTAGAAAGTGAGATAGACACACATAAATAAGGGCAACTGCATGTGTAAACCATGCTGATTAACATGTGCTGTGAAAACATAGAAATAGGAGAAACTCTATGGTGGATGACTTGCTAGCCTGCACTGGGAGTGCGACAGCAGTGCCTGAGGTCAGACTAGGATGTGACAGGTTCTGTGACACACTTTAAAGTGATCCCCAACTAGCAACACACAAAGAAAGCAGGTCGAGCACATAGAAAGGAGTCCTAAAGATTTCGTTCATCTGCAGAATGCAGAATGGAATGGAGAGCGCAAGTGGAATGGATAGAAATAAAATAACGAGATGTCAGCTAGAAACCTGATCATATTAATAATCATATTAAATGTAAATTATATGAATTCTCTAGTTAAAGACACATATCAAAAAGGAAGACTGATGTATATTGTCTAAAGAGTCAGGTCCTGTTCACACTAAAAGGAAGCTGAAATGGAATGGTGAGTCAGACACAGCAGGTTTTGCCTCAAAAAAAGATAACTTGGGAAAAGTGGGTAATTTAGCAATGATAAAGGATTTAACAGATCAAGGAAATAAAATAATTATGATCATTTATGAAGCTAACGATGGAGCTTCAATGCATTTCTTAAAACTCTGGTTTTCTTTTCTTTAGAAATTGACAATCATCCTAGAATTCTAACATCCACATGGATATATGAGGCCTAAAATGGCCAAAGCAATTCTGCAAAAAGAGCAAAGATTGGAGACTAACACTCTGTAGTTCCATGACTCACAAAGCTGCATTAGTTAAAACAGTGTGATATTGGTGTAAAGATAGATGAGAGAACAGAAGTGTCTAGAAATAGACACATACATATATATGGACAACTGATTTTTTTCCCACAAAAATGCAAAGGCATTTCAGTAGATAAAGGGTACTTTTTTTCCCCAACACTAACTGGGTCTACAACAGTTGGTAACATAAAAATGAACTTCTATTTATGCCATTCAAAATATGAACTAAAAGTTGATCATACAATTAAACATGAAAACCCAAAAGCATTAACTTATCAGAAGAAAACATGAGAAAATCCAGATGACAATGAATTAAGAAATATTTTGCCAATATTGATTATATCAATAATGTAATCAATCCATAAGGAAGACAATGAAAACATTCTTTTCTCCAAAAGAAGATCGTGTTCCACATATGTGCCAAACACATCCAAATACACACACACACACACACACACACACACACACACACACACACAGAAAAATGGGAAAAGGAGGGGAAAGGACCATGTAAATAGGCAAAAATGACAAATTACAGTGTGGAAGGAAGTGTTTGAAAGATACATTATTGACAAAGAAAGTCTATTTAGAATACATGCCTCAATCACAAGAAGACAAACAATCTAAGTTACATAATATTTTTTTGCATGTATATTTGTTGTGAATGTATGTGCATGTTCATATGTGTGAGTACATGTGTGAACAGGTGTGTGTGTGTGTGTGTGTGTGTGTGTGTGTGTATGTGTGTGTGTAAGTGTGTAGGCCTGAAGTTGGCATCAGGAACTTTCCACAATTGCTTTCCCCCTTCTATTGAGGCAGAGTCTCTCAGGTGAACCCAGAGCTTGCCTAGATGTCTTTCTTTCTTTCTTTCTTTCTTTCTTTTTTTTTTTGTTTTTGTTTTTGTTTTTTTTCGAGACAGGGTTTCTCTGTGTAGCTTTGAGCCTTTCCTGGGACTCACTTGGTAGCCCAGGCTGGCCTCGAACTCACAGAGATCCGCCTGGCTCTGCCTCCCGAGTGCTGGGATTAAAGGCATGCGCCACTACCGCCCGGCTAGATGTCTTTCTAATCCTACTTTCCAGTGTGCTGGAATTACAGGGAAGTCTCCACATCCACTCAGCAATTAAGTCAGTTCTGGAGATGTCAACTTCAGTCTTCACACTTGCAAAAGTTTTAGCCACTGAGCCATCTCCCTAGCCCTAATTTACCCAATTTACTTAAAATTAAAGGAAAAAACCTGGTTTCAAAAAATTGTTGAAGATTTTAAATAATAATCAAGAAATTACATGGAAGCTCAGTCAATAGAAGTCTCAATGCCATCCATCATTTATAAAGTACTAGTAATCACAGTGTGGGACCAGCAAGATAGTTAAATAGGAAAAGACATCGCCAAGCCTGATGCCTTGAGTTCAATCCCTGAGACCCATATGGTGGAATGAGAGAACTTACTTTGGGAAGTAATCTTCTGATCTTCTATGGCATGTATATGTATGTCCATGTATGTGCTCACATGACCAAACATAAAAATAAAAATATGATTTTTTTTATGAAACCACAGTGAGATACATTTAAACACATATGTTGGTGGGAGCATGATTTATTATAGTTAATTTAGTTGAAAATTTTGGTTAGTCTCCAGAACTTGACAGTAAGACTCTATTGCTGAAGCTGAAGACACCATATGCCCGAGTCTTACAACAGAGAACTCATGCTAGTATTAACTTTGAACCTTCATTCTACCTTTCATAGTACTGGAAAATACAATGGGGGCTACCAGAGGATAAAACCATCATAAATCTTACCCAATGTTACTGGCTTCAAATCTTCCTACCTGTGAGCTTTAACAAGGACCAGCCTGCCAGGATTATGCCCACCGGTACAATATTATAATGAACATTATAGGAGTAACCAATCACTTTCTGATTGGACTTATGGCTCTCTCCATAAGATGGGCAAATAACATGTGGCTGGACAGATCAAAAGCCCTAGGAGAGAATTTACTACTATTATTCTAGTAAATAGACATAGTATTAAACCAACTCATAATGACTTATCACTATATGCATAAATTAATTAATAAACCTTTCAACCCTTATTAGAGAAGATAATTTTTGCAGTAGATAATGATTAACACGTAGACCCATAACTGGTTAAGTTGAAGAGAATAAGAGACTGTTGAATATTCAGCCTTAAAAGGGACATCTATATCACACCTCCTCTGCCAAAGTTCAGTGATCAGTGCAGAAGATGGGGTAGAAAATGTGTTAAGAGCCAGAGTAGATGGATGACACAAAGAAAGAGTGTTTTTCAGATACAATAGGACACTTGCACATGTGCATTCACAGCTGTTGTGACAACATACACAAGCTCAAGTCATACAAAGTCCCAGAACAGAGGGAGAAGTTGGTCACCAAGTCCCACCGCTAGCTGTTGGAAATGGCTAGATGCTGGGAGAGGGAGAGATGGGGTTGCTGATTTTGTTTTTAAGTTTTGTTTTTTTCAGCAAGGTGAAGCCTTGGTAGGTCCATCCCGATTCAGTGGGCAGCTCCACACTCAGAAATAAATGAGCAGCACAAATTTAATGCTGTATATTAGTTTTGAAAGGGTAAAACTGGAGGACATGAAGGAAGGAGTGGAGAGGAGGGGGTAGATCTGGGAGGAGTTAAAGGGAGGAATAGGAATGTGATCAAAATACATTGTATGAAATTCTCAAAGATTCAATGAGATTTTTTTTTAAATAAAGGAACAAAAAGTTAAACTTTCATAAAACTGTAGAAATTTTAAAGTAAACTAGGGAGCTGATCAGGAATATGAAGCTACTCAAATGATAATTTCACTGAAGTGTACATAAGTCAGAAACTTCAAATTGTAGAGTGCAAACATGCAATTTTCTTTCTGTCAATTACATCTCAATAAACTGTTTATGCATGTTTCCAGACTGCCTGGAACTGAAACCTGACACGGCTGTACACCAGCTGTTTGACTGTGGGCAATTTGCTTAACCTTTTGGATCACATTCATCTGGCTGGGACGATAATCATACAAGTCTCCTGAATAGTGCTGAACAAAACAAATACATAACAGAAGAATATCAATCTATTGATGTAAACCCTTAGTGAATTTCACCATTACACAGTCATTTCTGTATCCTTGGGGAGATTGATTTGAGAATCTGTTTAGATATCCAATCATCAGCTACCAACACATATGTTCAATAGAGACACAGCAAATTTTACTTTATGCCAAAAAGTCACCAGTCTATGTTTCATGTCTATCTCCATTTATTTATTATTACTGTTATTGTTACTTTTACTTTTTTTGTGTGTGTATGTGTGTGTATGTTTGTGTGTATGTGTGTGTGTGTGTGTGTGTGTGTGTGTGTGTGTGTGTGTGTGTGTGTGTGTGTGTGTGTGTGTTCTTCTGGAGGCCAGAAGAGGGCTTTTGATCCCTGGAGTCTGAGTTTACAGGCAGTTGTAGGTCACTTGACAACTGGACATGAGTGCTAGGAACTGACTCTGGTCCTCTGCCAAAGCATCAAGCACTTAGAAATGGTAAGCCATCTCTCCTGCTCTCTGCTTCCATTTCTTAAGGCTCTTTAAAAAAAAAAATCAATGTGAGGCGGTTAAGATGTATGCTTCCTGCTTGGAACAGGAACCAGGTCTAGAATTGCCAAGTCTCCATTCGGTGTGCAGCCCCTTTGTCCATTATGTCTGTGTGGCAGGGCTGATCTATCACAGGGGCTTGCTGGTATCAAAAGTTTCAAGCACCTATAGTGTGCTAGACACAGAGAAAACAGAGAAAAGTTCATGATTTCTGCTTAGCAGCCCTTGTAAAAGAAGACTAATGAATATATATGTATATATATGTATATATACATATATATTCAATAGATCAAGAGAACAACATACATTTTAAGAAATTTATAAATATTTAATCAAGATTTTGTACAGTAACTGACAGAGAAACAGACTTCTTGGAATATTAAATTTGAAAGCTAAATGACTGAAAAATTACAGGTTCACAACTTTCATGGGCAAATGAAGTGAAGAGTCTTGAAATGGGAACTTCATTCTTATGCTATATTATTTCTTGGAATAAAGGTTTAAAGATCAGAAGCATTGCTGAGAGACGGTGGGTTGATTTTTATCATTTCGAACTCTATATAAAGTGTGGAAGCATTTCATTTTATCCTAGTAGCTTTTGTGTCAATATTTTGGGAAGGATTTGAAGTATGAATTCATCCTTTTATTTTAAGTGCTTTTATATATAACATTTCTTTCTCCTATCTCTCTCTGTCTCTCTCTCTCTGTCTCTGTCTCTCTCTCTCACACACACACACACAGAGAGAGAGAGAGAGAGAATATTTTGTACAAAGAGAAGCAGAGAATCTGTATCTACAGACCTATGACCCTATCATGTTAACATTTGGTCTTTCAAAACATCATCCTTGACTCCATACCCCTTTGTTCTTAAGTTAATTTTAGCTCTGAATTCCCAGTCTCTGGAAAGAATATGTGACAGCAAACTTTGCAATAGATGTTTGAGTCTGTGTTTAATTAAAAGTGCCCTTACATCTGCTAGGATGCCATCTGAAAACTGTCTTCTGAGATATGAGTGATGACCTACAACTTCAAGTCCATTTCTGTAGGTAGTGTTCCATAGCAACAGCTGCCAGCTGGTACCCTGCACGTTCCTCCCTACTGTGCCTCTAAAAGGGGACCGATTTGTCCTGTGGGAGGTCTAAAATACTGAGGATTAAATTACCATCTGAGTGGACGTGGTTTCAATACCATTCAAAAACATTACTTAACTCCCTGCTACATTTCTGTTCCCCCCCTCCACTAACAGAATTATCCAGGTGAGTTACAAAAGATCTTGTGTCAACTGCTTTTGTTACACAGAACTGACAAGGATAGCAGAATCTTTTTCTGTCATCAGCTTACTGGGGAGAAAAACTAGAAGGTATTTTGACACAGTGGGGAACACAATACATTTGTGAACTGAAGGAAAATTGAGTTTCTGTTGAATTGTTTATGGATGCTGGAGAAAGAAGTGAGGTTAATTTCACATTGGTTAATTCTTTGGAAGGATGCAAAATAAAATAATATTTGAACATAACTGCAATATGCTAAAAAACCTACCCTCCCCCAAGCAAAATAAACTGAATGTAGTTTTAGACCTTTAAAATAGATTTTAAATTCCTATGAATTCAGATCCTGAAGGATTATGTTAAGTAGTTGTTACAAATTATATCCCATGCCAAGTGACATATACAAAAATATGCAAAAATATGATAGTTCATTGAAGATTCTGTCTATCCCGTATTATGGCTAAATTTGAATTTGTATATTTAAGCATCATTATAGCACATATGGTAATTGACTGTAAAAGATGCATATGTAAAATTATATTGGTTTACCTATATGCAAATGAATATATATATATATATATTTTCTATGTGCATTTTTAAATTATCTCTCAAGTGCTAGAAAATTCCAGAATCCAGTTGTTTCTCATGGGCCCTGCTGCAAAAATATAGTGTACATTACCAATACTCCATTTCCTGATTTGTAATTCTTTAGCTATATTTTATTGCAAGGGACCATTCATTTTCTTTGTTGTAGGAAGCATAGTTTCTACTTCAAGCTAGCATTACAGAGTCATAGAGTGAGTGAAGACAAGATCCTGGGATTGGCTTAGACCATTCTTAATAATTTCATAGAAGAACTCTGCTCTAGGGGTCCAGACAGCACAAGTAGTCTCAGTGGTCTTTCATGTGAGCACTTTGTAGTAGAAATGTAATTCATGCCACAGATCCAACCCACACCATGTAGATAAGTTTAAATGTTCTAGCTATCTCCATTAAAAATCAGTAGGTACAATTAATTTTAAACAATGCATTTAATCTATCTAAAGCAAATGTCATTTCAATATTTGTTCTAATGCTTCTTAACAAGCATGTACACCTGTGCATGGAATAAAGTTAGTTCAACTCCCACTGAAACTATAGGTGCTGTATTTGAGAAACTACTTTTCTAAAGATAGACAGAAGACTTACCACTCTAAGCCACTCTGTTCTTGAAAGGGAAATTAATGATACCTGCCAGATTCAATAAGCATTCAAAACTATTAGCACATTGCCTGGTGTGGTGCAATGGCTCAATCAATGTTAAGAGGAAGGAGGGATGCTGATGAAGCTTGGGACGAAAGCAGGGCTAAGTTTTGCCCAGCTCTCTAAGCTCACTTGAGAGTTGATATACACCATGTTGGAGACATGGCAAATGGCCGTTGACTTCCCTTACAAAAGTGTAGGTGAAACTTAGTGAGGTGATGAAATGTAGTCTCAACACGGTAACTTACTTCTTCAACACATCTGAGTGAAATATTTCAAATGAAAGAAAAAAGACCTTGTCATTGAAGGTTTTCACTGCAATGCCACCTATGATGGAAGTGGGAAATGACCAAAAGTTGAATGATTTGCGAAGAGATGAAGTAAGTGCAGTAAATGAAAATTCAGAATACAAAATGGTAAGTGTGCTACAATAACAAAATTGTAACATATGTATTGATGTAATGAAAATGTGAAAGGTAATTTGCAAAAATAAAAGTAAAAATAGGATTATTTTAAGGTGAGTTAAGTCATGCTTTAATGTTACATAATATTTTGAATAAAATAAGCGGAAACACTTTGCTTCAGAAACATTCATAGATTCCTCTTGTTCAGTTAATCAAATGTTTAGGATATATTTTTTTTTTTGTTATTTCTCTTCATTGGACACTGCCACAAGGCAAAAACAAGGGAAGGGCTATACTTTTCTTTCCCCAAGATATTGCTAACAATACAAAATATTGGTGCACAAAGGTGTTACTAATTATTATTTCGTCTTATTTGATAATAAAGGCATGTGATGTCCCAGGATACATGTATGTGTAACTTTACAGGATGAGAGAATGCTGTGTGGAATTGGGCTCAGGTAAGAGGCAAGAGGGAAAATAATGATCGACATGGAATGGTGCCTCGTGGTGGAGATTAGCTTTTCACTTTGAAGGACGGGCAATTTTGTATAAATGGCAAGAGAGGATCTATATTTCAGAAAGTGGAAGAGTGAATGAAAGTGTGGGGTGAATGGAATGAATCATGAAAGAGACTGGGATCATTAGCAAGTTTCCTTTTTGGAGGGAAAAGATAGTGGGATAATTATTCTTCGTGCTTGATTATTACCATTTATTAGGTGTTAACTGCAGTTGAGTAAGGAGATGAAATTTAGCACAGTGTTGCAAGGAGCATCCATTGCGATTCACATCTCGCATGTCCTGAATGAGGACTGGAGTGGGCTGGATGCGGGTCCTTCTGACAATCCACCTCTCACAGCTCTCTTACCTAACACAGCAGCAACGCTCTATCCCCTTCACACACCAAGGTGCACGTCTATGTATCAGTGCTTGCAGTGGGAGCTTTCCACTCTTTCAGAAAATAACACTAACTTTAAACCTTTCCTTCACCCCTATTTTGTTGAAATTAAAATTCATTAAATGTCAGTTTGAAAGGCTTTGTTCTATTCATTTGTATTGACAAAATAAGTAGACAGTGTTATTCGAGTCACTGGGCAATTCTAAAGAAGCAGCAGTGTGGGATTCTCACAATGGATCTGACTAAAGTCCCTCCAGAAAACCAAACAAGAGAAAACACCAGAGAAGCTTCAGAGCCAGAGTAGAAAGAGTAGAAGATGCCCTAAGACCAGCCCAGACCCAGAAAGTTCTGAGCTCATCCTCAGGAAACCAACACCAATCAAAACGGATATCTCAAAAAAAAAAAAAAAAAAAAAAAAAAAAAAGAAAGAAAAGAAAAAAGAAAAAAGAAAAAAAATACAAAAACAAACAAATCTAAAAGGCCTTGAAATTTCATCTGCCCTTATTCTATTTTTGCTCCTCCAAATGAAAATAGCATCATTTGCCTTGTGATTTACAGTTTACAAAGTGCTTTAACATAGTCCCTATGTTTAAGCTTCACAGCAACTCCGCGATTTTTAAAAATATATTTTTGTTAATTATTTGAGAATTCATACAGTGCATTTTGATCATTCTATAAATGATGTAAGACTCTCAGAGGCAGAGGGACCTGCTCATCTATTTTCCCCCTAAGTAGCACAGAGGATGACTCAGGTCACCAGGCTCAAATTTCTTGTTAGTTTTCCTCCTCTTGTTGGGATACACACCATGATATCACCTGGAAAGGGTTTGTTTCAGCCTGTGCATCCTGACCACCGTCCATCATGGAGGGAAGTCAGTACAGGAACTCAAGCAGGAGCAGAGACAGGTACCTCCTAAGGGAACCGCTTTTGAGGTTGCTCCTCGTGGCTCGGCCTGCTCCCTTATACAGCCCAGGTCCACTTGCCCAGGGATGGCAGTGCCCTTAGTGGTTGGGTCCTCCCACATCAATTATTATTTAAGAAAATGTCCCACATGCTTTTGTATTTGTATTGACAGGCCAAACTGATAACTGTTTTCTGGGCTGGAGCGTCCACTTCCCAGAGTCTCCAATTTGTATCAAGTTGACAAACAACAAACACCCTAACCAACACAGTTTCCTTCTCTTTCCACTGCACAACATCATGTACCTGGCTTTAAGTGTTCAAAAATAACATTTATGCAGATTTATTTTTCTACTTAGGTCCATCAGTGAAGTAGTGGTGGCAGATGAGGAGTAATTGGCAAGCATCCAGCCTTCTTGTCATGAAGCCACTAAAACAATTCTGCATGCATCCAGGGTTTCAGGCAACAATGTGTGCCCCACAACTCTATGTTTGGTCAGCCTTAGTTGGAGAGTTGGTATTCCAAAGGGTACATGGGCCTCTTCTCCAAAACTTTTCAGATTACCTGCCAGTCCATCTAGACTCTCCACCATTCCAGTTATTCCTTCAATAAGACAGTAGATTTTTCTGTAAAGGCAATCACATTACTAATGTGGAACTATGGCACACAGACTTAGTAAACACTTAGGAGAGAACAAGAGAGAAAGGGAGAGGAGGTGAAGGAAGGCAGAGAAGGGAAGAAAGAGACAGGAAAAAGAGGGGTAAAGGGGTGGAGAGTGCTCTGAGGGAAATGGAGAGAAGTCACTGAGAGTCCAAAGAGTGGGCTTTGTGGGCTATCCACAGTCTCTGTGGTGATCACGCAAGAGTCCCGAGTGAGTGAGCAGTGGAGGTGAGATGACGTTTCATCTTCCTGAAACTGTGCTTAGGGCTCTCTCCCTTTCTAAGTCCGTGTCATTATCATATTCAAACCAGCCTGATCTTGTCGAATGCTCTGTAGACCCATCCTCTAAGGCCTACGCTCTAGGATTCTACAAATTAGCTTTCACAGAAGGCAAGATGCTAACTTGATATGGCTCCACAATTGTTAAATAGCAATCTTTCATGGGTCATTATAGCCAGATGGTGCCTGGATTTTTTTCCCCTCCCATACAAACTTTGTATCCTGACTATCAAAATTAATATCAGTTTTCAGCAGAGTGAGGAGCTGTTGGTAAGGACTAAGATATTTGATTTTTCATGCCCAATTCCCAGATCATTCACTTTTTCCTTCCTAGAGCTATGTACTCCTATAATGCAGCATAAGAATTTAATTATCCTTAAAAATGATGTAATGAATAAAAGAGTTAAAGAAGTGAACTAGAACTTCCACTAACAGTAGACATATGCACAATGCATATTAATTTCTCACATTGCTAATGTTCTTAGGCCTTTTGTCAAACAGCAAGAAAAACTAACATTTGCTGGTGATCAGATCTTAAGAGAAATGTCTAAATTCCTGGAGCGAAAACTCATGTTACTTGATCCTTCTACCCTAAACAAATTAGCACAGGACTTTATATATAGCACATATACAATAAGTTTTATCTAGCCTATACTGATGATCTGAGTGATTAGGAATGTAAATTAAGCTTCAGTGGCATTATTATTTTTTCAAATATTTTTAAAAAATTAAAATATTTATGCATCGCTTATGAATTAGAAATTACCTGTCTATCATCATAGAAATTAAATTACTTGATTTCCTTGCCCTAAATCTTTTTTTTCCTTTTCTTACTTTTAAATTTATTTCATGATTTTCTCTCTCTATATATATTATTTTACAATACCATTCTGTTCTACATATCAGCCATGGGTTCCCCTATTCTCCCCCGTCCCACGCCCTCCCCTCACCCCCAGCCTACCCTCCATTCCCACCTCTTCCAGGACAAGTCCTCCCCCGAGGACTGCGATCAACCTGGTAGACTCAGTCCAGGGAGGTCCAGTCCCTTCCTCCCAGACTGAGCCAAGTGTCCCTGCATAGGCTCCAGGTTTCAAACAGCCAACTCATTCCTTGCCCTAAATCTCCCAGTGGATTTTCAATCTCTCAAATTAGCCTGTAAGATGTAATTAATACACCATCTATCCAACTCCTTACCTCAATTTCTATTCAGCCCACTTTGAGATCTCACTGTGTTTCTTGCTTATCTTCTGGGTCATGACCCTTGCTATTTCTCCTTTAGAAACATTTCCTCCTAGGTATTTGCATACTTTATTCATATCCATCATGTGCATGCCCTGATATTCTACCCTTGGAATAACACTTTCTGACTACCCCTTCTAAAGTGGCTGTATTCTTGATCTTTTTCTCTAAACCTAATTTGCTTTTATTTATGGTATCACTGGTAAAAAAAAATGTGTTTATTGTTTTGGTTGTGTCAAGTTTAATATCTGAGATGTTGTATACCCAGTAAAACTTCTGAGAAATCCCACAGAGAATTGGTGTTTTCTTATCAGTCTTCTGGGCAAGGCAGTCCAAGAAGTTACAACTAAGACACCTTCAGTGCCAAGCAGTTAAAAATAAGACAAGTATGATGTGATCCACATCTATGTGGACAGTTCAGGCTCCATAAGAATGTATTTAGTTAGATGATGAGGCATTTGGCTACCTTAAGAGAATCATAGTTACTCCCGCCGTTTACCTGCGCTTCATTGAATTTCTTCACTTTGACATTCAGAGCACTGGGCAGAAATCACATCACATCAACATCTGCCGAGGGCCTTCGCTATGCTTTGTTTTAATTAAACAGTCGGATTCCTCTGGTCTGCACCAGTTCTAAGTCTGTCGGTGGGCTGCTAGGCCCTGGCCAGGCTCCAAAAAGCCCCCTCATTCTCCCCATGCAGAGGGCCTAGTTCAGTCCCATGCAGGCTCCACAGCCATTGATCCAACTTTCATGAGTTCTCACTAGTTTGGTTTGGTCATCTCTGCAGGTTTCCCCATCATGATCCTGATACTCTTCTTCATAGAATCCCTCCTCTCTCTCTCCTACTGGATTTCTGGAGCTCTGCCTGGTGTTTGGCTGTGAATCTCTGCATCTGCCTCCATCAGTCATTGGAGAAAAGTTCTGTGATGACAGTTAGGGTATTCACCGACCTGATCATTGGGGCAAGCCAGTTCAGTTCAGGCACCCTCTCCACTATTTCTAGTAGTCCAAACTGGGGCGGGGAAGGGCTTAGACTTGCCTCTACTGGATGTGCCTCCCCATGGGAGGCCTTGCCTTCTTGTCGGGGGTGGGGGGGTTGGGGGGGAGTAGGGGCATTGGAGAAGGGAGGCTGGGGTCGGCAGGAGGAGGGAAGAGGGGGATCTTTGACTGGTATGTAAAATAAATGAAAAAATTTTCTTAATAAAAAAGAAAGTATTGAAATAAAACTATAATTAAAACATAATGTTGACCAATTAAAATGCATCTAAGAACCAAAGCACACTCAGCTGCTTCTGATTTGGATGAATGGTCTCGATGGCGATGGTCATCTGAGGAGAATTTTGGAGCAAGTACTGTTTCCAGTCATTATTTATTACCATTTCTTTCCATCCCTTTCTTCGATCCTTGCATCCTCAAAATTTCTCTCTAAGATCCCAAGGTGAATTAACCCGCATGTATTCAGTTCTGACCCTTTAGCTCCTTAATGATGGGAATAGTGAATATTAAAAGAAGAGAAAAATCATAGAAAATGCCATCTTTTTTTCTGGTGCTCACTGAAGTCTGCAGAGGGGTGAATTCCAGAGGAACTCATCCTGTGACTTCACAAGGTGAATTAGGATATACAACCTTTACTTGCTCGTTGTACCTGCCCACTCTGCTTTCTTCCTGGAAGCTGAGGATTATCCTATGCCATTCTCTAACCCCAGTGGCCCAACATCTGTGACAGGTTCAGAGTCAGTCACTGTATCACCACCCACTATTGATATTTCTGTGCAATCAATGCCCATGTAATGTTGCCTCAGGCTGTGATTCATAGTCATAAACTGTAGTTTATATTTATCAATTTCAGTTATGAGAAAAATTGGGCAGGCAGGATGTAATTACGTTGTCATGAGTTACTAGGAAACAAACCCCGAGCCTCACACATCAGTGACCACAGAAGTCAGGAACACTCTCCCCAGTGACCTCCTTTGTGTTTTCAACTCTCAGGCTGTAGGGTTTTTGGTTTTTTTTTTTTTTTTTTTTTTAAATTTTATTTTCTTGGTTACCTTATTTAGATTTCTGCTAAACTGCAGGAACATTTTGTGATAGAGATGTCAGCACTTTCGACAGAACTTTATTAGACAATGATCATCCTTGAAGAAGAATCTTGCCATAATTTAAACTAATTTATGGTTGAGCTGTCAAGCCTAGAATTAACAGAGAAAACCTAGCAAACACTCATCTGTCAGTTCAAGGCAGAGACTTGAATCCTTTAATCACAGCTAAACTTTTTTTACTTCTGGGGCAACAAAGCTGTCCTCACAGCAGGGTGCTATGACATGTTTGTAATGTCTAAAGGGTAGAAATATGCTCAAATTGCAGTTCAAATGGTGTGTTCTTAAGCAGTAGCAGCTTGTAGAGGCTGTTGAATTCTCTGCCTCCTCTCCACCCCATGCTGGGATGATTTGACTAGTGCCTTAAGGTGTTCATGGAATTGATTACTTTCAAAACAGATATCATAATTTAGGCTTAGAAAAATAAAATACCAGTTTAAGAAAACTGGCCCAAATATTCAGTGGGGTAGACCGGAGCTGGAACGCAGCCAACAAATTCATGACTGAAAAATGTTATCTGAGACTCATCCAGAAAAATAAAGCAAAACAAAACAAAGCAGAAAACCCCTCTGTGACAGGATATTTGATCACACTGTGAACCCCGAGATTGTGTTATTTTCTGGAAAAAGCTATTTCCAGCTGTGGCATGGTTCAACCCTATCACACCCCTTTAAAAGATTAAATAAAATCAACCATAGATCCAGAAGTGGGGCAAGCAACCAGTTGACAGAAAAAAAAAGCCATCGAGAGTGGGAAGAAGTCAGAGCGAGTGTGGCCATGCCTTTTGGTTTGGGACAGCTGAAGAGAAGCTCTCTCTCTGCAAGAGAGCGGTGAAGGAGGAAGCAGCTGTGTGCCTTCTCTGCCTCTGAGCTGGAAGGTTTTCATCCCAGCATCTGGCTCCTGCGTCTTTATTGGTAAAATAGAATAATAGAGACTTGGTTAAAAGCGACATTTGGTAGCAGCCGCAGAGGCACTGGAGGCAAGGGGCAGAAGTCCCCCTGGGGCTCAGGCTGAGCAGTAGGTTGGACACTGGAGCCACAGTCTGCAGCTGAGACAGCTGTAGATTCGGGTGCAACCACTGTTCCACTGGTAAAACAATACCCCTCCCTTGTGGCCAAACTTATGTGTAAGTGGTTATGTACTGTTGATTGATTCTATGATCTTCAAATGGAGAATCACCAGTGTGAATGGCAAAAGACCTGCATGCCATCTCCCCACAGAGGTCTGTTTCCTGGGCTCAGCTTTGGAGTGTCATCTGTATCAAGACTTGAGGAACAAAACTTTAGAAAAGATCCCAACACAATGCTGTCAAACAGCTCTCAGGGAGGAGGAGGAGGAGGAGATTTTCTTCCAATCACATTTTTAATGCAAAAAAAAAAAAAAATCTATGACTTTGATATTTACTTCCAGATTTTCCATATTGTTCTTATATAAAGCATCTCCCCATTCCATTCATAGGACACTTGAACATTTTCTCACAGTGTCTTAAGTTACATTATAAAGTCAAGCATGAGCATTCAAGCCTGTAATCTTAACATTTAGGAGGTTAAAGTAGGAGGAATACTTGAGTTCAGGGCCAGCCTCAGCTACATGGTGGCATCTAGGCCAGCCTAGGCTATTGGAGTGAGACCATATTTCTAAAAATTATGGTATAATGAAAGTATTGTGGAATTTAAGGCATTTCAACATCTTAATCATGTATTTGAGTAGAATAATCAATTATTTAAGAGTATTTAGAAATTTTAAGGAAGAAATTTGACTCATGCAGTCAAACATGATGGACTGCTGTAAATCCTGCTAGAGTTTCTAAATGATCCTTGACTGTCCAAAACACAGTGAAACTCCATCTGATTTTCTAATGTTCCTAATTAGTATCTTTCTTCATTTAGCAGCCAGCCATTGTAACCAACTGTAACTGAAAAGCAAATACCATAGAACCCATTATAAATAACTTAGAACTGTCATTGAAAAAGGAGCTGTTAAATAGTGTTCATGTTTTTATGTTTAAAAATTGGTTTTATCCCAGCTTCTCTCCTACTTTCTTAACCTGATCATCCATCTCATATTCTTTCTCTGCTAATTTTATAATCCATAATTTATGGTCAGTCAAGTCAAGGATGAAATTATGCCCACTTTAAAAGGAATTATGAGCCATCTTTGAAAGAAACTAACTAGTTAAAATTAAAACTGGGGCTTCACATGTCTGTGAGAGATTCAGGGCCCATGCCTTTAACAGAGATGTTAGGGTAAAGGAATCCAGAAGAGGTGATTTCTCCCTGATTTAATCTGTTCAGCCTCTCTTTCTTTCCTCATTCTTTTCGGCATGCTGTTTCTTTTTCTATAACTCATTGAATTATAAATTTAGGTATTTGTTTTAGTTGAGATCATTACTCAATAGAAACAATGTCAAGCCCTGAATCGGGCATGTAGAAAAGTTTTTTAAAATAACATTTATACACTATAAGTTGTCTCTGTTGTGACCAGAGGACACACTCCTTGTACATAATTGTTTGATCAAGGGTGTCTGGAAGACAGTATGTCTACAGATCATATTTAGTGATTCACAGAGTGTTGTCTTTTTAAGAACTACTGATTATACCCCCATGGAGAGCTTCATAGAATCTTCCTACCTCATATTGGACTTTTATAACAATACCCAAAGGACAAACACATCTTTCCAGTGACATGACTCCCTTCAAAAAATGGCCCATTCATCCTTAAAATAATTTTATTTTTTAAAAGGTCATTACATCATTCAGTAAATTTGTTGAACATATTTTGTCTACCCAGGATGTTGTAGGTCAATGTTTTTCAGTCTCAGCTATTCACTAAAGCTTCCTAAAGAGCTTTTAAAATATACCTATGTTGTACTGCATGCCAGCTGCACAGTTGTTGAATGTGATCCTGGTATGAGCGGAAGAGCAAAGCTCTTCACAGACAGTGGAGACGTTCAACATCTATGGCACTCATATTTTGGTGAAAGAAACAACCTAAACATGGAAGCACTTCTTTCTGCGTTTATAGCAGTCTAGAACACATAGAACCTCCTACAGCACATTATTCAGTGAACATTTTTAGGCTACTGAAGCATGGAACATTCACTGAGGTCAGGAAGAATCTACGAAGCCAGAGAAGTGGGTGAATAGGGAAGACACTGATTATCCAATGTCTGTGACTCACAGACTGAAGTAGAGGTAGCTGAACTGACACTGGACTAAAGAGAGATTTCAGAAAGGGTTGAAGGCAAAGGCTAACCTAATGTGGGTGCGTGCACGCGCGAGCACACACACACACACACACACACACACACACACACACACAGACAAATATACACACATTCATCACCACATCCTCACTGCCTGTAAGTGCTCTAGGGGTGCTTGGCAGCTGACGAGGTTATTTATACTGGCTGAGGTCCGAGTAGTGGTCAGAATAAACAAATGTATATATATTTTTTATTGTTTGTGGCTACTGCTTAGTCTCCATGGGCTCCAAAGTCTAATAATATACCTGTTACTTTTATGTTACTTAATACTACAGTCTTTGAGTTATCATTTTAAGTAGAATCAATTTATGTTGCCTTGAGATAGCAGAAAGAGGAAAATTTAATATGCACCATTGTTTAAAAAGTTGGTATAAGGAAAGTACAATTATGTCGGCTAAGAATTAAAAAAAAAATCTCACCAATCAAATAGTAAATTGCATTTGAGAATCCGGGGGGGGGGAGTAAAAAGAATAGTGTGAATCGAAGGAACTAAGTTGCCAATTACACAAACAAAGTGAAAAAGAATCCGAATGCAAAGATTTCAGAAAGAGAAATAACCAGGACAAGTATAAATACATATTTTGAAGGCTGGTGAGATGGCGTAGTGGGTAAAGGTGCTTGTTGCCAAGCCTGATGATCTGAGTTCCATCCTTGAGACTCACATGATAGAGGAAGAGAACCAGCTCTCACAAAGTTGCTCTACACCTTGGAGCATGTGTGTCCTCAAGGTAATTTAAAAAAAAAAATGTAATATGAAAATACATGTATTGGTAGCCTTAAGAAATGAACTGACCGTGTGCGCACTGATCAGCAGACAGGCATCTCTGTGAGTGACCAGCCTGGCTACAAGTAGCTCAGAAAGCAAAGCTACACAAGAAAGAAAAAAAAAAAAAAAAAAAAAAAAAAAAGAAATGAACTGAAAACATAGTAAGTCCTTGTCTAAAGTGTGTGGTGTCTTCAGCAATAGGAACTTGCCTTCAAATTCTGGAAGGTAACCAAAAACAACAGCAATACCCTAAAATTGTTTTCGAAGATGCTTGGAATCCCCTGAACAATAGCTCAAAAGGAGTGTCTTTGTGGACCTGTATGTGTGTGTGAGTGGTAAAGAGTCACAATTACTCTCCTCATAATTTTGTGTTTACATACAATGTTCCCCCTAGTTGTACATTAGATCCTCAGACCCTACTCAATCTGAGTAACTGAGATTACACCCTTTGAGTGCCCTTCTCGCTTCCCCACTTTCTGGCCACCACTGTGTCACCCTCTGCTTCTGATATGAGATTATGTAGTACTTATCAGAGCAGCACCGCTTAATATGGTAAAGGGCTGTGCTATGTACAGGGGACAGTGTTACACACAGATAAGTACCCAACAAGGTTATGTCTGATGGCATTGCCTCATAGAAGGAGAGGTGTGTGGAGAATGATAGCTGGTCACCTGAGATTCCAGCCATGCACTCTCTCTGATGCCCTCTTTTGTATGTAATTCCGCCCCTGTTGCACACACTCTCTAGAGGTGCTAGGGATTGAGAGGGAACACCATCTCTATAGCTTTTTGCAGGTTGTCATCCAATCTCACCTGAAATTTTGGTGATTAAAAATATTCTGGAGATACACACTTTCTTATAGGTCACATCTCATCAATGCCCTCTAAGTAAGTTCAGTAAACTTGTTGGTTTACCAAGACAGACCGAGCTAGAATAATATATTTGTTCTGTTATTGGCATCCTATATGGAATAAGTGGTCATTTGTTCACATCTCCCCAGGACTAACTTTTACTAAGAAAAAATGTTTTATAGGCTTATCTATGTTTGTGTAGATGACAGAATTTTGTATTTTTAAGGCAGAATAATATTCTCTGTGTGTAGTATAATATACATGTGTTTATGTATATTGTGTATTTTCTTTGTTCATTCATTTGCTGTTGGGCATCATGATCAAATCTGTCTATCTATCTATCTATCTATCTATCTATCTATCTATCTATCTATCACCTATCTACCTACCTATACCTATCTACCTATCTAAATCTATATCTATATCTATATATTGGTTCTTTGAGACAGGGTTTCTCTGTGTAGCACTGGCTGTCCTGGAACTTGCTCTGTAGACCAGGCAGGCCTTGAACTCAAAGATCTGCTCGCCTCTGCCTCCTGAGTGCTGGGATTAAAGGCATGTGTCACCACTTCCAGGCACAATATTTTAAAATTATATAATGCACAAACAGTGAAGTGTTGTTTATTGAAATACTGGTTTCACTTATTTGGACTGTATTCTTACAAGTGATAATGCTTGATCTTATGATAGTTAAACAAAGATTGGATTTCTTAAGTGAAATGCAAAAGTGTGCCACTCATAAAGAAAACTATTTGATGTATTTGATCCATTAAAATTTATGAACATGTGATCATTAAAAGTCACCATAAAAGAAATGAAAGTTCAAGCCTTAAATTGGGGCAGAGGAGACAAAATTGAGGGAAGATTAAAATCATGATTATATGTTCCCATGAGTCAATTAAAATGAAAGAAAATTACTTCATAGAAAAATGGACAAAACACAGCAAAAGGCATATCCCCAAATACATGTGAGTGATGAACATTCGAGGTGATGCCTATCTTCATTAGTAAAGAAACTGTTAATTAAAAGCACAACTTACCATTAGCATTCAAGGGACTGAAAAAAATCAGTAGGTTTAAAAATAGCAGGTGTTTATGAGGCTGTAAAACTTTTAGCCTGCTAGGGGAAATATAAAGTAGAGTAACTATTCAGGGCAAAATAGAGGTTGTCTTATTCTATTGACTCTGGACTACATACTCGATGGTAAATCATTCCCTTCCAAGGCAGTCCCTAGATACTTCTTGCATCCTTGTACCAGAATGTTCCTAACAGGAGCATCAATAAACACAGTAGTTGAAAATAATCCAGTGTCCATTGACAGAAGAGTGGACAGAATAGCAGTGGTGGCTGCATACAGTAGAATATGATTTCATTGTTTATAAATTCCAGGAGCAAATACTGAGTGAAAAAAAGTATCTCAGAAGTATGTATTCAGATATGGCACCTGCAACCCACTGAACCTGACAAGGTTGGGGACACATATCTATGTCCCAAAATACAGACCAAAGGAGGAGAATGAGAAAGTAGTATTTCAAGATAACTATTGCTCCAGAATTGAGAGTAGAAACTGGAAATAGTCAAGGGCACAGTCACTTTCTTGTTGCTGTTGGAAGGCCAAGATGAAGAATTATAGCATGAATCTTAAATGGTCTTATTAATAAAATCAAACCTGGAGCCAGGTATTGGGGTGAATGCTTGAAGGTCAGAGAAACAGAAAAACCACAGCTTCCTCACCTGGACAGTTCCTTCGCTGATCCTGTTTCCTCAGACTGGAAGCCTCTGAGTCTTCATCCAGAATGAATCTTAGCTGAACTGCTGCTCAAAAGCTTAAACACTTAGCTAGGCTTTAGTTCCTCATCCTCATGCCTTAAGTACTTTTCTGCTTCCTGCCATCACTTCCTGGGATTAAAGGCTCTTGTCACCACACCTGGCTGTTTCCAGTGTGGCCTTGAACTCACAGAGATCTGGATGGATCTCTGTTTCTGGAATACTAGTATTAAAGGTGTGTGTGCCACCATTTTCTGGCCTCTATATCTAGTGGCTGTTCTGTTCTCTAACTCCAGATAAGCTTATTAGGGTGCACAATATTTTGGGGAACATAATATCATCACAAAGAATGCAAGCAATATTGCTAGTGTTTGATCTCCCAGATTTTGTGGAAGCTTCACAGGTGACTATTTTTCTAATGCACCGCCCCCCCCAACTTAGTTGGATTTTGTATGTATTCTCTGTGTGTGGCCATTCTCGAGCATTTTCTATGTATTTTCAGTTCCATAAAGACATAACATCTTGAATAGACGTCATTGTGACTCTGTCAGTCAATGAATAGACATTTCCCTAAAGCACAGCAGATAAAAGAATACAATTTCACTTGCCATTTGTAACTGTATTATTGGATTCTGTACTCTCTCTACACAGAGCATGCATGTACCAGTACAGTAGTTTAAGATCACATTTCAGTCAGGTAGGGTGGTTCACATCTGTAATTGCAGTGACTTGGGTGGCTGAGACAGCAGCATCTCAAGTTCAAGGCTTTTCTGAACAACTTAAGGAGACTCTGTCCCAAAACAAAAAGAGAGCCAGGGGTGGAGTGGGGAGTGGGGAGTTCAGTGGTAGAGACCTCATCAAGCAAGTGGGAGGCCCCAAATTTGTCCTCAGACTGAAAACACACACACACACACACACACACACACACACACACACACACACACATACACACACACACTTGATATAGGAAGATGGTAATGAGTATTTTATAGAGAAAACCACAAGGAATGCTTAGTATATTTCTTTACTGACTGACAATAGTTCCATTAAATATTTGCAAATATGACTGATCAATATGCACTAATTTAGCTTTCAATTTTTTAAGAGTTGGTATTATTGATAAAAATGATGTTTTATGCATTGAGTTGAGTCACGTTTTCATGCAGGGGTCAAAATCAACTAAAATAAAAAGAAAACCAGTAAGGAAAATCCTTGACTATATAGAGCTAAGCGTTCTGAAGTAGCAGCCTGAGCATGGAGCTGCTGCTGGGGGTGTGTCTCTGCTGTGGTGGTGTCTGATTAGTGGGAGGGTTCTGTGAGTGCTGGGAAGCTAGAGGCTTGAGAAGAAATCCTGAAGAAGAGCAAGCATGGCATTTGAGGAACAGAGATAAGCTTCTGTGACATAGCTAAGAAATCAGAGGGGAAATGCCATTGGATGAGGCCAGAAATGAGAGACAGAGGCTCAGTGCTAGGTGCCAGAGGTCAATGCATGTTATCTCAGACACTGGGGTGCCACTGGACGGTGTTCAGCATGACCATGGTATGATTTAAGTTTCTGAAAGAGAACTCTGGCTGCATAGTAGGAAACCAATTCTAGTGAGATCTAAGCCTTGCTGACAATGACAACAGCAGCATTCAGGTTTCCCTGCAAGCTTTCTATGCTCTGGACATATCACATTTCCCCAAATTTCTTAAAGTGAAGCAAAGTTTGTCCTCGTCACTGTGATGGAAACTGATGTTTGAATTAAGTCATTCGATTATTGTCACCTGTTGCCATCAGCAGGAGCAATGAGGGTTATTCAAGAACAGAGGTGGAAGGAGAGAGGTCATTTGGATGGGAGGAGGCACAACAGTACACAGCCCTTGGTAATAAGAACATGGCCCTCCATAGAACCTGGGGAAATTGAGCTATTAATAAGACATTTAATAGGAGTCCCAGTTAAGGGATAGAAGATGTTGGGGGAACCGAGGGTCAGCATGACACAGCCACAGATGAACAGTAACAGATTTCAGCTGCATGCCATGCATGTACCTGGCACCCCCTGAAGCCTTCTAAGCTAGGTATTAGCTCTCCCATATGAGAAATAAAGACATCTTTCCATGATACACAGATAGTATATGATGGAAAGACAGATGAAGGGCATACTCTCTGATCACAAAGGTTCCTGGCAGAGATCCAGATGCCCTGGTGGGACCACTCTGCTCTCATTGCAGGTCTGTATTCCCTGCTTCCCCTTCCTTGTTCCTCTTCATCATCCTGTCTTCTGTCTCTACATCATGCGACAACCGCTCTTTCTGCTATCCCTTTCTAGGTTCAGCCCCCCCCCCCCAAAAACAAAACTATTTTTTTTCAGGATAAGAAGGAGATTATGTCTGGGGAGACAGGGACCTAAAATGAAACTGACTTTAAAAAATTATTTATTTTTATTTTTTGGTTTTTCGAGGCAGTGTTTCTCTGTGTAGTTTTGGAGCCTCTCTTGGATCTCACTCTGTAGACCAAGCTGGCGTCGAACTCACAGAGGTACTCCTGGCTATGCCTCCCAAGTGCTAAGTGCTAAGATTAAAGGCATGCACCACCACCACCTGGCTAAAAACCTATTAATTTTTTTATATTCTGACTATGTTTTGGTTCTTTATAAATGAACATACAATATAAAATGCTAGCTATCATATAGCAATTTTAAAGTGATTTTAAAGCAATTTTGACGGAATGTGTAAAAGTAAGGGGTGCTTTGCCATCAACCCCCAAATGCTATTCTAGTTCCATAAGCAGATCAGCTGCTTTTTAAACCTGCTACTGAACATTTATCTTGGATATAAATATTTCACTTGTTTTGACATATCTGAAGAGCCTTTTTTAACTCACCAAAGGGGGAAAATCTAAATATACATAAAACACATTTGTGAGACTACCTTGAAAGAAAAGTGTTAGAGAACCAGATCAGACTCCACAGCCGGTGCAGTCAGGATGTCAATCAGGAAAAGAGCCGCAGGCCATGTCTGGGCCACTGCCTGGGACATTTCTTCCTGGGAAAACTCTCATTTGGCCTCCGGGCTCGCTCTCAAATGAATGGGTCTTTTCCTCCAGCTTACCTGGCGCCCACCTATCTTACAGAGTCACCTTCGTGCCCTGGCTAGTCCCTTCTATCGAACTTTCTAGGTAAAAGGAGGGTTTCCTTAGAAGTCTGAAGCGTCCAGTGTCCAGGAAGCAATCTTCCTCCAGGGCCACATTCTCCATGGAGAAAAAGTCTTTCTTCATCTCTGGCTGACTGTAGGTCCCTATTGCGAAGTCTCATACATTTTTTTCCAAGACCCTGACAAATCAGGGTGGTGTTCCGCCTGTGGTCGGTCACACCAGGAGAGGCACTGGAGACTGCAGCCACAGACAAGGCTTTGTGGTTTGTTATTGGTGTTGCAACTGCACTCTCATAGGTATTGGGAGCATTATGAAGACCCGGGAGACCCATTTTCAGTAAACAGATCCACAACTTTCAGAAGGCTGACTAGTGAACTTTGACCAGGCCCTATTCTGAAAAGACTCTACCCTCAATCTTAATAACCAATACATAGTGAGGAATGAAAAGTTTCCTGAATGTTTTTAGAGTAAAAGAAAGAATAGCACAAATCCAAAGCAGGCAGTTCACTTTTCATGTGGGGTTTCGCTGGGGACCAAGGGCTCTCTAGGGCACCCTGAAGGTTGCATATAAAGCAGAGTGGATGACATTCAGGATAAGGACGTTATCAGTCTGCAGGAGGGTTTTCTAGAACAATAGATCGGGACTGATGGGCTGCACTCATGAATAATATGAAATACCACCTGATTCCCTGCCCCAGGGAAAGCAATGCCTTTTCCAAAAAGAAAGGCGAACAAGCACGCTTCCCTGAGATGCAGAAACTTCCGCACCACACACAGCAGCTCACAGCTGTCTATGGGCCGCTGAGCACTCTGCCTTCCAGCACATTCTACAGACTTTGAAAGTCATCCTCTGGGTTCTTCAGAGTTGCACAAAGAACAATAAACACAAGCTGGTTATTCTGAGCATTTGCTAGTGAGTGGTTCCAGCCTATAGTCTGCTTCAAAAATATTAACTCCTTTCCATTTTAATAATTTATTGTGGCACCTAGCAATACAGGCATAAGATATCTGGTACCATCTCCGATTTTCATACAACTCTTGAACATTAGGTTTTGGTTCTCAGGCAAATACAAGAGGCTAACACAACACATGTGGAGGGATTTTCCTGATGAGACTCATAACACAATGGCATCCCTATTCTCTCTTGGAATTATTGAGTCTTTTCCTTCTTAGAAAGACAGAGCCATTAAATATGTTTTTAAATAGCATTTTGAAACTACTCCAACAGTGTCAATGCTTGATTAGGTGGGGAAGTTTTTCCTGATAGTAAATAAAATACAACCTTTTTCATTTCTGTTAAAAAATGGTATTTTATCCACAGGCCAAACTTTCTCTTATGCTTTAAAGTGTTTCCTAGAAGGAGCAAAAAAAAAAAAAAATTATCCTTATCTTTAAGCTGGGGATGTAGCTCAATGATTTTCTCAACATTAGTGTTTTCTCAATACCCAGCAGTAAATATATATATTTCTTGGTTTTTTTTTTTTGTGTGTGTATTTATGGTGTATATATGTTTGTATTGTGTCTAGTGTCTTTCTCAGCTGGTCTCCATGCTATTTTTCGGAACAAGGCACCTCACTGGACGTGGAGCTTCACAGTTCCACCAGACTACTAGGCTAACTGACCCACAAACCCCAGGGCTCCTCCTGTCTCTGTCCCTCCAGCACTGGGATTACAGGTGTATACCACCACACCTAGATTTTACAAAATGCCTTCTGGGCAACTGAACTCTGGTCCTGGTGCTTGTATGGCAAGCATTTCACCAACTAAGCTGCCTCCTCAGCACCTCCCTCTAAATTGTTCTTATATTTGTCAACAAATAAATGCCTGCCTTTGTTCAACGATCCAGCTGGCACTAGCAGAGAAGTTTCAGAACAAAGATGAGAAAGTGTTTTGTAATTAAGGCCACTGATTAATCCCAGAATTTGGGAGGCAGAGGCAGGTGGATCTCAGGGTTTGAGGCCAGCCTGTTCTACAGAGCTAGTATCTGGACAGCCAGGGCTACCCAGAGAAATCCTGTCTCAGAAAACAAAACAAAACAAAACAAAACAAAACAACAACAAAAAAAATAAAACAAAATGGAAAAAGCACAAATATTAGAGGGGAGGCTTGGCATTCTCCTTTGCTCCTCTTGTAGTATCACTGGGCCTAAGACAATTGTCCAGTCCTCAAAAAGGTAGCAGCCTGACGATTTTGCTGACAAGGAACTCATCAAATGGATTTGAAACAAAAAT
Organism: Peromyscus leucopus; assembly: GCF_004664715.2. Classification (NCBI taxonomy): domain Eukaryota; kingdom Metazoa; phylum Chordata; class Mammalia; order Rodentia; family Cricetidae; genus Peromyscus; species Peromyscus leucopus. The sequence goes on from NC_051068.1 coordinate 84,342,550, forward strand.
TAAGACACCAACAGATGGGATATGTTTAAACTCTCTCCCCTGGGGTTTTGTATGTCACTAACTATCAGCAGAGTGCACCAAAGAGGCCCCACAAGATCCTTCCATGACCACAGTGGACCCCATACACTGCCCTCTACAGAGGACTGAGGTTGGTCATACAGCCGGCTTTTGTCGCCTTTTCATACCTTTCTAGGCGGTCTGTCCTATTCTTAAAAGAGAAAAAAAAATTGAACCATAATTTTAGATCAAAGAAACTGTCCATTTATATTTTAATAAATACTTTGTATAGATTCTATGAATCAATTCTCCCCTTCCTTGTAATTAAGCGGGGGAAAATGAATTAGTGAATGTTTCCAAACATAAACATTAAAAACAATAAATATGCCTCTATGGTAAAGTTTTACTTTTGGAGGGGAAGAAGTAACAAAATCTAAATTAAATTAAAGTAGTGCTACGGGAACCAGAGTGGCAATACAACTCAATAAAGGAATGTAATTAGACAATGTTTTTTTTTTTTTTCCAAGCTGCAGTCTAAAACATGAGCTCTATCCCTGCTCAGGATCACTGTTAGAAGCCAATTCAATATTGGTGCTTCTCAAATTCACAGCTAGCATGCGCTGCCTTTTAGGTATTGCTTGTCTGATTATGCCACCAGTCTCTCCATCTCCGAAAGGTTTTGTGTAACTTTCAAGTGAAGCAGCCCCGTTTGGAAACAGACAAGTGTTCCATTTTGAAATGGAGTCATCAAATGCTTGCAGCCTTCAGGAGGCTCCTCTTTTCATGAGAACAAACAAAGGGAAATGTTTTTAGTACAAAACCCCCTTTTTAACAAATACAGAGCTTGTATTGCACTGCGGGGTTGCCCACCTCCACAAAGCCCCGGCTCCTTTTTGGTGGCCCTCAGAAGCAGCTTTTCATTGTATAATTCGTCCAGGGATAGAGCATCTGCAGGGCTAATGAGCTCTCCTGCAGCCTCTTCTCCCGCAGGCGAATCCCCAAAAGCACAGTCTTAAATCAGATACTATAAAAGCAAAAGAACAAAAAAAGGGGAGAGGAGGTGATGAAAGAGAAAAAAGCAAGGTCAAGAAAGCCAAGTTAGCAGTGCGCCAAGAATCATACCTGTGTCTGGCTTCGGAGAAGTTGTGTGAGTGAAGATTTTCATCCACATAGTTAATTTCTGAGCTTGTTCTTTCATGGCCAAGATTCTGTTTCAGGATTGCATCATTTGAGTACACTTCCAATGGGGATTAATATAATAGATCATTGTGGCATCTTGCTCTTAAATATCTGGATAGCAACCTTGACCAAGAGCTGATTAGAAAGGGCAGGATTGAGGTTTGCTTCCTTATGCAGCAAAGCAGAGCTTGACATTGGGAACCCGAAGGCTTTGATTCCTGTCCTATCACTAATATTCCCATGTTTTACGGTGTCACTGGTGAGTCCGATGGACATTATTAGGATGCTCTGTGACAGCATCTAATAAAGCATGTTGGGAGAGAAATCATTGCTCCCCTTTGCACTGATGATCTTTTGGAGAAATACAGTATTGTAGATTACAGGAGGTGGAGGTTGCAAACACTGATGATACCCATGGTAATTCATCATCAGCCAGCCACATGCCAGTGATCTACAGCTTTAAATGAGTAGCTTCCAGGAGGGACAGGGATGGAAAGCCTCTGTTATTCATAGTAGCAGAGATGCTTTGGAGACGACAGTTCGATTATTTATTGGTTGTTCTAAATTTCTGAGCACAATTTTAAGACATTGCAAGTGTCTGTGCCATGTGATACATTGGTGAGGTATTCTGCCTTTAGAAGTAGCCTGTGGGGTTGCTTTAAACAGCACAGGCGGTGAGGAGTTGTTTTGGGATGCATTTGTAGAACTTGAAAGGCCAGGAGAGTATTAGTAATGTTGGGGTTAACAGAGGCAGCTCATTTTAGAAATTTGATATTTGAGTTTTTCAACATTATCCAAAGTAGGCTCGCCACATTCTTTTGAACAAACTCTCCAGCACAGAGCAGATGGTTCCTCTATTAACAGCCATTTGCATTTAACATATTGCAATGATTTATGTACCACATGCCACCGAGCAAAGCAAAAACATTCAGTAGCAACTAATTAGTTGAGTGTAAAGACACATATCTCAATGTGCAGAGCCCTCCTCTAACTATGTTTTACAGTTTTTATAGTTTAGCATTTTATTTGTGCAAAGTAGTTAAATCTGAACTGTGACATTCCTCTTATGATTATGGTAATGCCTCTGCAATTATGGTTCTATTAATGCTTCAGCCAACCTTGTTCCTTTATTCATCCAGGAAGTGAGCACTGGCAGGTTAGCATTTTCCAGACACTGATAGGTCAGCCACGTTTAGTTTTCAATGGCCAGATTGCTTGTGAGTTATCCCCAAGCCCTCCCCAATGCTCGTTTATAAGCAGTCTACTGCACCTGTAAAATGGGCTGCCCTCTACACAATATGGATCTGAAGTAAGACTGCTAACAAAAAAGTGATTTAAAAGAAAGGCTCCTTTTAATTTGGTTTTTGAATGTCACATTTATCAATAGCATAATTCCTTTTTAATGTCATCAACTGTACACTTTAATGGACCCATATAATTGTACCTTTTCACCTGCTCAAACTCTGTTCCAGTTCTCTCATACCTCATGGATTCCCCTCTATTTTGGATGTGCTCCTCAAGCTAATAACCTCTGAGTCTCCCTTGGACACTGGAATTTTGCTGCCTTTGACAAGCATCTTTCCTAAAGCCAAGGGAGAAACAACTAAGAATTGCCTTAGCTGTTGCATCCTATGAAAAAGCAGCCTCAGACTCTTTTTCTCTCTTAGAGGGATCCTGAGACATTTCCCCCTCCTTTGAAATGACCATCAGGGTCAATGCATATCATGATACTGTCACTGTGAGTCAAGGTGACAATGTAAGGACTGTAGAATGAACCAATGAATCTTTTATAAGTATGATTTTCATTCTCAAGAGCCATCCATGCAAAATGTCAAAGGAGCCCATCCATCATCCGTAAGGATGAATGCATGCCTGTGACCCGGAGGACATGGGATATGTCTTAACCGCATTTACCCAGGACTCCAGGAGCCATCTCACAAAAATGACTGATATTCTCTCTTTTTACCTGCTATTTTTAATTTCATAAGAATGTCTACAAATTGAGTAATCCATAAAGTCAGTAGTGATTAACCGGAAGGTACATAAAATGGTATTAAAAATGAAGATTCAATAGAATATGATTGATTATAGATTAGTATAGTTTTAAGCTCAGCCCATCATGATAGAAAGGTGGAAATAGCAGAAAGGTGGAAATAGCGATGAAAAACTAATCATCAGGTTGAGATAAAGACAATGTGCTGTGAGATGAACGGAAGAAATAATATTAAAAACAAACCACAGTGTCTTTCAAAGTGATGACAGTACATTCTGGCTGCATCCATGAGTGTTTTAGTAAAATAAAGTGTGTATTTATATAGTTCCATTTCCCTTATATTAATAAGCTTTAGCTCATCAGCTTAGGAAGCCTTTGTCCATCTTACAGTTGAAGGGACTAAGACAATAAGATAGAATTTAAGTTCTGTGATTTTCTACATCCCATCTAGCAGCCAGTGGAGGGTCTGGCTGGCAAAAAGTCACCCATTGCGGCCTTTTCATTAGAACCAGAGCTGGTTAACAAATAAAGGACACTGTGTGATATTTTCTTACTCTACTATGTATAAAAAACATCCCTGTGGCATGTAATTTCCCTTGGCATCTCAATTTGGAAGTAAAACAATACAGGAATCTTTGCCTTTGCTGTTGTTTGTAAGAAAAGGTAATAGAATAGTCAATATCAAGAACAGGAGGAAGCAGCCAAATTGAAAAGAAGCTTCTTGTTTAAAACGCATTGATTTTAAACAAAGATACAGCGTGTAACCCTGAGAGAGATCCCTCTGCTTTTTCAGGATTCTTGTTTCCCACAAAGAACATTTATATTTAATGAAAACAGGATTAACTTTGTATTGAAAATTGAGCCTATTATTCAGTGTGATTAAATAGCATGTAGGTTTGCCAATCCACACTTTACTCAATGCTTTCCTATATCTGAGATAACCATACCATGAGCTAATTTTTTTGGATATGCTTATATTAAGGGAATGGGAACAAAAATGTATCTAAGTTTGTGTATTTATCTCACACAAAAATAAAACAATAGGTATTTTAATCACTCTATAACATTATTTTTTTACTTATTAATCATGGTAATTTCATATAACTTCCTTGTAGTGGTAGTTTACGGTTATAGCCTTGAGGAGGATGAGAATATCAGCTCGTCTTTTGGCCAGCATGTCTCATCCCAGAGGTATTGGTTGGCACCCCTCATTCTGTTCACTGTTGCCACAGAAACCTTATTATGGCACAGGCCATGTTGCTTTATAATTTTCCTGTTGAAGTATCTGTCAGTCCATGCAGATGGTAGCATCTTGAAGACAGGAACTGTGGCCATTCATCTTTCTCTGTAGGAAATGGCACATTGCCACAAACTAGCAAGAACAAAATATGCAAGTGCTTATATCTGTTTTGTTTTTTTACATTTACATTTAAAGAAAATTCATCAAAGGGACATAGGGAAGGTGTTATGTAGCCAGAATGTTACTTTCCGTATTACAGTTCTGGGATGAGATGCCATGGAGTCTGAGTCCCAGCTAAAGGACATTTACTCCTTTGTAATCCACCAACTGCTGTGTTCTCACATAATGTACAATATCATTTCAAGTAAACTAAATGTAATAGGTTACTTTTTTGCTTCTTAACCCAAGACCAAGTTATTCTCTTTTGTATGTATATGTGTTGTACATGTATGTATATAGGTGTGTTTGAATGCATGTGAGTCCATATGTGTGTCAGTACATTTCACAAAAGGCCCAAAGTTGACTGCAAGTGTTCTCTTCAATCCATTTCTACATGATACACTGATACAGGGTCTCTCACTGAATCCTGTGGCTATTCATAGCCAGCTTGATGTTGGGACTCTGTCTCCTCCACCAGAGAACTGGATTACATGCAGGCTACCACACTTATGTGCTTTTTATATAGGTTCTGGGGATCCAAACTGGACTTCCAGCTTGTGGTATAAGTGCTTTACCCTCTGAGCCATCTCTCCTTTCTCCCAAAAAGTTATAAAGATAGAAAAAAGTTTATAATAGCTTTAATCAAATGGTTATTATAATGTCCCCATTCTTTTTATACTTACAGGACATTTCAGACTTCTCATCCTTGTGTGTGTGTGTGTGTGTGTATGTGTGTATGTGTGTGTGTGTGTGTGTGTGTGTGTGTAAGACAGAGAGAGAGAAGAGAGAGAGAGAGAGAGAGAGAGAGAGAGAGAGAGAGAGAGAGAGATTCTGTTACACATTTTAACATTTCAGGATTTTATATATTTTACATCCTCTTAGTGATGAGATAAAGAATCTGCTAATTAAATTGTTCTTTGATACCAGCTCTACACACAGTTTAGGAGGTTGGATACTGTGAGTCTTCCTGGGGTGCAGAAAAGCCCCATCTCAAAGTCTTTAACCTGGTGACTCCCCAAATCTCCAGTAACTGAAGAAATGGACAGAACTCTGCAAACTAGAGAGTATCTGAGGAACCCTGGTGGAGCTGGAGACCCATTCTGCAGCAAGACTTTACAGTTCATCCCCTCTGAAGACTGCAGTGTACTGTTTTAGAGTCCTTCTGTATCTTTAATTTTCACAAAAACCATTTCTTCCTTCCCCCTCTCTCTGTCCCTCTTCCACTTCTCTCTTTGCTTCCCTCCCTTCCTTTCTCACACTTCTTTCATCCCAAAACACCTTTATTTCAGAAGAATAAAACATCACAAGTTTATTTTTATAGTGTATTCTCTACTCCAAGTCCTATTCTTTCAGCTTATACTATTGGTGTGATTTCCAACATTTTAACTCTTTCCATGGGCTGACTTTCTACTCAGTTCATAATGACCTTTGAGACATGCAGATTTTTGATTTGACAAAATTCAAACGAATTTTTTCTTTTGTCAACTCTTTAGTGTCCTATCCAAGACATTTTTGCTGGATTCAGTGTTGTAAAATTTTGCCGTGTTTTCCTCTAAATGCTTATTAGTTTTAGGACTCACTTCTAGATCTTTGATTCATTTTAAGTTAATTTTGGTGTGTGGTGTAAGACTGAGGTATAATACTCTTCTCTTCTTCTTCTTCCTCCTCCCATTTCTTTTCCCTCCCCCTTTCCCCTTCTCTTCTTCATATTCTTGTCTTCCTATTTGTTAATGTCTAGTTTTTGGAAAATCATTTGCTGAAGCCTACCCCATCCTCACTGGATAGTCCGGAAAGGACCAGAAACAAAAATGGTGTGTCATGGTATTCATTTACGCACTTGTTTTGACATTTACATTGATATCTGAGGTAATTAAATTATATTCCTTAAATTTGAACAGTGGATTGAGATCTGAAGTTCTAGATGTCTGGTGGAGTTGGATGAAATAGCACTAAACAAAAATATGTTTTTTTTTCCTGTTCACCTGGTCACAGGTGTGAAATATGCAATGGTGGCCATAGGATGCCAAAAGGGCAGAGTGCCAATATGCCAAATGACTATTCATGTGTCTTCTTGTCTTCTTGCAGAAGAATGTCCTAGAAAAAATTCACTCAGACCTTTAATACTCGTCTACTGAGTTTCTAATATGTGTAGGTACATACTTAACAGTTTTAGGTACAGATCAACTAGTAGAGCACGAGTCCATTTGGGGCCTAGATTCTAGTTACACAATAATATTATTCTAGGCCAATTCACTTAAGTATATTCTGCTTCAGTCTGAAAAGGGAGTTAGATGAAATTATTTCTGTGATTTCTTTCAGTTCTAAAATAAATGATTCTTGTGATGTTATGACTCCCTATTTGGCACACACACTGCCTATATAAATCCAGTACAGGAGTTCACCATGCTGACTTTTCCTAACCTGCCAAATCTCTGACCTCTTAGACTCCCCCTCCTACCCTTTCTTGGCCCACCCTCCCCCCATCTGTTCCCTGTTCCCAGCAGCCCTGCAGGATCTATAATTATACATGGATGGCACCAATATGTTGTAACAGAGCTGCTTCCCTGGTATTCTGGTCGTCTCAAACAAGTAGAAGCAAACAGGACAGCAACATGTTTCCAAGACAAGATGAGACCCTTAGCTTTGCCTCCCCGGGCTCAAATGTGTGTGTTTAACTAAAATAAGCTTGTGAGTTTAATAATATCACCCAAATCAAATGGAAGTGTGTACTAGTTCATCTCAATTTCCTTTAAAAACACAATTTTAACTTACTGCAGTAGAGTGTGAGGAGCTCACATCTAGAGAGATCAAAAGCCTTTACCATCTCTATTTATCTCAGAATGCACCAGATTGCACCACTTGGTAGTTTATATTTTACAACTATGATGAGGCCCCCATCATAATTTCTCTAGCCTAAACCAAAACAGCAAAAACAAAAAAACTCCTTCGTATCTACTCCACTTTGGTACTTTTTTTTCTTATGCTTTTTAAAAGATATCTGGTACTTTGTAATGTAAAAATAAAAGGCAGCAAAAATTGATGAAAGTCCATATCAAAGCTAGCCTTTCATTTAATGTAGTGACATTGTAGAGAGGATGTAAGTTAAAATTAGTTTGTGCTGAAAAAAATCAATCTGTTCTTAGCACTATTTAAACACTTAGACAAATGCATATGCACATACACATATGTATACATACACATGCATGAACAGTCTCTAGATGTTTTCTTTTATCACAATAAAAGTCCAATAATCTAGTTTTTTAAGGAACTGTGTTACCCAACATGATTTCTGTGAATACTAGTTCTCAGGGTGTATTAGTACACACATATATGCGCACATACACAAGGACATGTGCACACACACACACACACACACAGAGAGAGAGAGAGAGAGAGAGAGAGAGAGAGAGAGAGAGAGAGAGAGAGAGAGAGAGAGAGAGAGATCAGCTATGTGTGTTTTGAAGGCTTAGGTTTAAATAGAATGGTAATGTTTACTGTGGTAATATACTCAGCATTATGATTTTCATTGAAAGAGATAAGTGTGAGGACTTTCAAATGCATTGAGAATTAGGGTATTTGTAGACTAATTCTTTGGAATATAGGAAGATAGTCTCATTTTTAGAAGGGAGACACTGCTTCTGTTTCTTTTGACTGAACCTGCATTCTCCAGGAGTTATGAGTACAAGACCTACTTCTACTTTTGATTCATAACCAATGCTTCATTGAGATAAATAATTATTTTGAAAACTCAATAGTTTATATCATTTACTCTCTTTGTATTTCCAGCTCAATGCTTATTTTTCTAGGTACAACCACAGTATCATAAAGGACCATCAGCGTACCTATCTCAGTTTTAACGCTTTGGGTCAGGATCTTTGGGTAATATGATTTTTTGAGGTTGTCATACCATATATTTTAAGACTGTCTCTCTATATAACAACTATTTTCCAAATTAGAAATAAATTCAACAAAAGCCAACACAACAATTTTTAAATCATCCCCTCTTTGCTACTTACTGTTATCTTCGTTTGGATGAAGTTTCCCTATCTATAAAATGAAGGCAGAAACCAGCAACAGCAAGGTTGTCTGCACTGGGGTAACTCCCGATTAAACTAACATATTTAGTTCTAAGAGCGACTTGGTGACTTAACATATATTAACCCCCACAATCAAATTGCAGCAATAAATTTCTATCCTTCCATTTGGAGGCTAATGGGAAAGGTCTTCTTACTGAGGCATTGCATATTGCTCTACAAAACTATACTAGTAAATATTAGATCATGACCAACATTTCTAAATGCATCTGGAAATGCTTCTAATCTTCTTCACCCCACCTCTCTCTTTCTGCAAGACTGTTGGGGGAAATGACCACCACTAAATTAGGAAATCGGATATAGAATATGGCTCAGAGTTCTAAGTCCATCCCCAGGTGTTTTTTAGCCCTGCCCATGTGGTTGTATTATTTTATACAAATGATAAGTTAAGGGAGATAGGAAATTCTTTTTTTGTTTGTTTGGGATTTTTTTTTTTTTTTTTTTTGAGACAGGGTTTCTCTGTGTAGCTTTGCACCTTTCTTGGAACTCACTCAGTAGCCCAGGCTGGCCTCGAACTCACAGAGATCCACTTGCCTCTGCCTCCTGAGTGCTGGGATTAAAGGCTTGTGCCACCACTGTGTGGGAGCCCATTTTCTGGTTCCTAGTGGCTTTACTCAGCAGGTCTGCATAGAGAGGATGATTAGGACCACAGGCCTGAGTGCAGGTGTCTGAGATGGTCTTTACTTGGCTGTGCCAGGGGGAGGTCTTTTGCTCCACCCCTTGGCATTTCTATAAATACCTCGGAGCAGAGAAAGTCGGGGCCTCTATTCCCAGGGTTTATAGTTTAAATGAAGGCATTATTAAATACATCCTCTGCTTTTAATGTCAGAAAACTCAAAGAAAAATGACATACTTATGAATAGATTCTCTTTATAATTCAAAAATTTCAAAGATTTAAAAAATATGTTTGAAGTTAGAATGGCCACAAGTTGTCTTCCAAAATGAGTTTTTGTAACCAACTTTGTCCATAGTGGTCCCACTGCCTAAGTAACAGCCAGGTGCAGTGCTGCTTTTTATTTTTAATATGTGGTCATCAAATCTTTACTTTGAATATTCTTAGTTATGGGACTTCATTCTTCTTTTAAAACAAGAGCAATGAAAGTTTTGATAATGGAATAGTTAGAAATCCATTTAACTTGAAAAAAGAGACTTGTGTGACAGTATCACCTAATATACACTTATGAAATTGCATGTTACAAAATAGGCAGTGCATTTAGTCAGTGATCTTCTGAAGGCAGAATGAGTAAATGATACACAATGTCAAAAGGAAAACCAGAGGTCCTCATGTGAAGGATGAGCTGCCTTTGAAAAAGGCTAGCACCACTCACCATTTCCAAGTTCCCCCAATAATATCAGTTACCTGTTGTGGTTTTTTTTTTTTTTTTTGATGATTTATTTTAATGAAATGCAGTGAGAGGTATTCAAATTTTCAGAGATGTATGGGAGAAAATATTCAGAAAATTCATTTCTTCTCTCAGAAAATAGCACAGTATTACCATAATTGGACTTTGACAGTAAAGTTCTTATATCTAATACAGTAAAGCAATTTAGCTCATTCCCAACTTTAAAGTTGCTGAAGGTAAAATTAAGAAGTTAGAGAGCAAATAGCAGAGAACAGACAGACTGTGTGGTGAAAGAGTAAGCAGAAAAACTCAAGGAGCCCATGACTCCTGAACACACCGTGAATGGCAGAGATCTAAGAGGTAATGGTTTGTTTTGCTGTTTACAGGGAGATCCTTTAGGGTTGTTCTGAGTCTCCTATGTCTCCTATCAAGTTCCATTCAGGCTACCATGGCTGCAGACTTGGACTACAGACCACTCCAGTCAGGAGGTTGACTTTGACTCTTGATGATGTGAGTGATGTCAGATAAAAGAAATCATGAAACATCACTGGCCCTCTCTTTTCTCACCTGTAAAACAATTTAAATCCACCTGTCTAGCAAGTCCCTTTGAGCATCAACAGAAGTTAAATAGTCAACAAGACTCTTGGAAGCTGCAGGTTACACAAAAGCTAAGGTTATTACTCCCGTATTGATGAGGACGAGCACGTTGGCCTCTAGCTTGGTTTTCTCAAATTATTTCTCAATTTCCTTGTATTTCCCAGTATTCTATGGGGTTCAGGAATAATTTATAAATGAATTTTTTTTTCATAAATAGATGTGTCCTTTGCCCAAGTTTTACCCACTCCGCATAGTGTGAGAATTAATCATTCAAACTTCTTTGAAATAGTAGAGTGCCCACTTAAGTGTCTGAACTGAAATCTCACCTTGGACTCCTGCTATCACACAAGGAATGGTACAACACAAATAGCTAGCTAAGCCACTAATGGCTTCAAACCCTGCTTCAGTATTTATTCCCTATGTTAAAACCACCATCCACCAGCCCTGCCGTCCCTTCAATGGACTAAGGAATCTCTTCTCAATCCTTGCTCAGATTGTAATTGGTTCTCAGGCCCTGTTGGCTTTACGAGAGAATCACCTTGTGCTGGCTTCCAAGGATTTGAAGAGCTTTTTTTGACTTTCAACTTGAGGACCATGTCTGGGAGTCATAATTGCTCCTAAGTTAAGAAATGTTACAGCTTTCAGTATTCACACAATGGAATATTTTCTACTACTGTCTTAAAATGTTTCTCCTCAGTAGTCAACTCACATGTGAAAATTTATAAATTTAGATGAAATATAACATGAGCAACTGCAAAAGGAAGATGTAGAAATCCTTTAGCACTTCTTAAAGATGATGACGGTTCATTGGGAAAAGATGGGAAGGAATCTCTCAGGATTCTGCACTTCCTTTTTTATTTGGAATTCCTTAACAAGCCCTGCTGTTTTGTGCATGATTCGTCTGCCTGGAATTCCAGTTTGTCCTGGCTGCCTGGCACACTACACCACACATTTCAAGATACCATACAAATGTTAGATCTTATCAAACTTTTTACTAGTCTTCTCTCATTAAATTAATAGTTCTTTTATTTCCTAAGAATTCATGTAGTGCTATGGATTAGATATGGCTTGAATGTGTCTCCTGGGACTTCATGTACTGAACTTTAATCCACTGTGCAGTATTAAGAGGATAGAAATAACTTAATGATGGCTTTTAGAGATGAGGCTTTGGAAGTAGTTAGGATTAGATAAGGAGATCAGCAAGAATGCCCTCAATTGAATACCAGTGGCTTTACAGAATAGCAAGACCAGAAGAAATGCACTCACTCCCCAAGTTTCATGCCATTCAAAGTCCTAGGCTGCCTTGGGACCAAGCCCACAAGAAGGAAGTCATCATATGCAGCTCCATAAACTCCCACAATGAAATATAAGTAAGCCTGTTTTCTTCCAAAGTTACCCACTTTCAAATTTGTTATAATAATGAAAAACATAAAAAGCACATAATAAGAGCACTTAGTCCATATTGCCTATGCCCTTCCAGGTTCTGAGCTCTTTGAAGGCAGAGACTATGCCTTGTGCACTGCCATATGTCTACAGATAAACCCAGCATTTGGCCCATGATGGAAGATCAATGTGAATTGATAACAGAGTAATAGGAAGAGGCTAAAAGAGCAGAATTTGCTAAGCAGATGCAAAGCCCAACTTCAGTAATTAGGACTGACTGAGGAGAAGACAAAGACACACACACTTGTATGTTGCACTATGCTTCCTACATGAAACGTGAAACATAAATTGGTAAGTTTATCCTAGTTGTGGCTAAGAATGACAGTTAGAGAACCCACACAAAAACCGACACCCCTTTTGTAGCTGGTGAATCAATTTTGCATGACACTATGTTTTCCAAATATTTTTAAAATTCAAAATTGTCTACATACTTTAAAAGTTTCACAAATGCTCTTTTTTTAAATGGGTGTTTTGGCTGCATGTATGTCCGTGCACCGTGTGTGTGCCTGGTGCCCATAGAGGTCAGAAGAGGGGACATCGATCCCCTTGAAGTGGAACGGTAGATGGTTGTGAGCTGTCTTGTAGGTGCTAGGAATCAAATCTCATGTCCTCTGGAGAAGCAGCCAGTGCTCATACCTGCCGACTCATCTCTCCAGCTCCCTTCACACATGTTCTTGCTTACTCAAGGTTACATACTTTGGTACTAATTTCTCCACCTTGTCCTAGTTACAGAAAAACCCAAGGTGGTGACATTTGAACAGTCAGGGTTTATGGCTGTTAAGTCTGACTCCAGAAAGTGAGAATGTAGGGAGTCTTTCTCTCTCTATCGCCCTGGTGAAGAGGCTCTGTCATTGGTCTCTTATGCCCTGCATTCTGGAAAAGGAGACTGGGTGGGGCAGTTAAGAATGCTCAGAAAAGCATGTTGAAGTAGAGCGTCTGTGCTAATGTCCTCAGACTCTTTTCTTAGGGGAAATCAATGGAATGAGGAAAGACAAATATGTAAATAAACATAAATTTCAATTGATTTCTGTAATTAGGGCACGGTTATATTTCAAAACCCCCAATGGTGTCTAAAATGAAAGAGAGCACTGAGTCCCATACATACTATGTTTGTTTCTTATGTGTACATACCTATAAAGTTTAAGTTAAAAATGTCACACAGTGTTTAACAATTATAATCCATAGTAAATATAATTATAACCATATTCTATAACAAAATTCAATTAAACTTATTAATTACTTATTTCTGGAATTTTCTATCTACCATCTTTGCATTTGAATCAAAGAAAGCCTCAGAAATCTAGGCTATGGATATGCTAAACTGTAGACTATTTGTTATTTTGACAACCAGCCTGTGAAGGAAGTAGTGTAGACACTGAATGGGATGAGAAATGAATAAATACCACTGAAAAGGTATGAATTGCCTTTAAGAATGTATTGTAAAAGACAAGCAATTGAGATGTTGATCAGATTTGAATATTTCTTTCCATTCTACCTTCCTGTTTATGTTGTTAAAGGAGAAATTCTATTATCCAATGTCCAAAGCCAGTAGTTTGATGCATTGCTGATAATACATCCCCAAAACAAATGGGCTTATTACCAAATGCTCATTTATCTTTTAGAGTTAAAAAAACTATTATAATAAATCACACTACTTCCTCAGTCTTACCTCAAAGAAACAAAAAGGAATGGTGAGTTTATATTCTGATAAAACCTGTGCATCTGACAAGTATTCGGGTTTTAATTAACTTAATTGAGGAAAGAAAGCTTAGAAAGAAACATGGTACTTGAAAATCTAAACCTCCCACTGCATAGCTAAGGAACCTTTTGGACATTATATATTTAATGACTTTTGGATTTAACCCCCTGTCTGTATGAAAAAAAAATGTTCCGAACAAACATGTACTCTTCATTTCTCCTCTCACCTTTCATCTGGGTACATTTTATTTATGCACTAGACGAACTTTTGGCCATTAGAACCATCTTGCTTCAGCAGTTAATTAACACAAGTACCATAATTTAATACAGTTAATGCTACTTGATGCCCTTTAATGTACCTTCCATTAGTGATATTATTGTAGTATTACCCTGTAAATTAAAATGAGATCAAGACTAAGAGAGTGGCTCTTTAATTAAGGTACTGGCACACGGCACTTCTCTATTATTCACTAGAGAAAATCACCCTGATTTACTGAAGCAGGACAGCCATAAGTCAGAATTAGCCCATGAAGATTATTAGGTTTATTGAACAATGTAAGTGCTATGGAGTTACTGAGATTGCCAACAGCATAGCTTTCTCTTTTTCCTCCATTATCTTGATAAATACTCAAGAGGAAAATGAAAGCAAACTAAGCATGTAGCAAAAGAGAAATACATTTTATGATAATATCAGAATTTTTGTCACCAGCTCAGTAGATACTGGATATATCCCATGTTAAAAAGGTCCTAAACAAGTGGTTCTCAACTTTCCTAATGCTGCGACCCTTTACTATAGTTCCTCATGATGTGGTGCTCCCTCCACTGCCATGACATTATTTTTTTGCTACTTCATCACTGTAGTTTTGCTGCTGTTATGAATTATAATGTAAATATCTGATATCCAGGATATCTGATATGTGAAATCCTGTGTGGATCACAAGCCACAGGTTGAGAACCACTGTCCTAAATGATCCATTAATCTAATGACAGTCAAAACCGTTGCTTTTATGTTAAATAAACTAGTCATTATAAAATCTACATATGTATATTTACATTATATCTTCAACTATTTCCATTTCATAGTTTAATATTTCAAGATGGAAAAATATACTTTCTGTGGGCTGTGTTGCAAATATTTATATATGTTCTCTATACAAAATTTATATAACAATTCACATAAATTCCTACATTTTTGCTTGGATGGTATTGAAAGTGACAAACAGAAAAATGTCATTATTATTCCTGGAAAAAGACCTGTACAGGCATATAAGATTGTGTGATTGTGAGACCATGGGATGGAAAGTCAAGATGCAGGAAATAATGCCCTTGCTTACAGTTTGGAAAATTTAGAACTTTCCCACAGAGACCATCAACTAATAGTCAATCTAATCTTTCTCTAGATGATTTGTTGTTTCAAGGAAAGACAGCCAAGGGCATGGATCCTGAAATTTTCAATGGTAAAATAATCAGTTTCTAGGCTGAAAGGCCCAATAAACCACTGTTGCTCAGTTTTCCATTTAGTGACTCCATCATGAGCAAATATTCCTTACATAACTTGAAAGCTGGAGACATGCCGGAGCCATCAGGCCTTGCTTCTTTAGTCCCTCCCCCAGGACTAAAAATACTCCAGCCATCTGGTGCCTAGTGCAGTACATGCCAGCATCGGTTTGCCCCGAAGGATTTGGACAGAGTGTGGAGGTGACAGAGCAGCACCGTATGGATCTGCCTCACCTCCACTGGCCCTTTCTCTTGTGCCCAGCTGCTTCTCACCAGCTTGCAGCTAACTGGTGAACAGGAATGACAGTGGAGGTGAGATTCAGGGGCTTGATGAAATCTGGGCCCTTCTAACTCCTCAAGCCAGTGAAAAGCAGCTGGAGGTCATGGCCAAGGTGAGACTTAAGAGAAAGGTGAGAAGTCTGGAGGGATTCAATGTTCTTGGCATGCCATCCTTAAGAGGTGGCCTGTCTAACTCCAATGGAGCATGCATAAAGCTTAGTTTGAAATGTGTTTTATACTTTTTCAAAGAATCACACGAAGGAGAAATGAATTTCCAATAGCAAAACTAAGCTCCTGCTGTGGTTATTTCATAACTGGAAACTTCCAAAAGGTTGCCTTTCTGACAGAGCCAAATCCTAGTATTTGGGGCAGTGGTCTACAGAACTCAATATCAGATTAAGGAGTCCTCAGACTGCTGGAAACTGACCTACCTGAATTTAACATTGCAAAATCACACAAATCTCAGGCTATTAATTTACAGCTTAATTCTTTCAGCCATATTGAATATTTGTCATTTGATGTTGTTATGCTGTCATTAAAAATATCAAATATTTTCATATCATATATGCACTTGAGATTGGAAAAGACGACATTTTAAATTGATAGCCTTTTACTAAGGTGTTTCTGAACATAATGGGCATTTTGGTACAACACATATTCAAGTCTGATAAGACAACTTCCCATTGCCCATTCATAGACTCCTGCTAATCCATGCACTCTTCTTTAAACACAAGTAGACCCAAGCTCAGTGTGGGTATCGACACAGTAGGACACAAATCTCTAAAATATGAATTTGTTTTCAAGATGTTGTCATCATCTGTCACTAAGACCTTGGTTAAATGCGGACAATAAGGTCTGTAGCTAAAGAGTCTTCTCTGGTCATGAGGAACACAGGAATAAGCAGAGGAGATGGCCACAGACTCAGGCTCTCTCTCCATTGTTAGCAACCTGTAACCTTAGATGCCAGGCTTAGCAGGAAAGCTTACCACCCTTTCTTTATCCTCACTATGACCCTCATCTTAACAGCAGCAAACACTTATTTCCTCATAGGTGGCAGGCAACTCTCTAAAGGATCAGAGTTCTAGCACCTCCAGTTTCTGAGGACTGGGCAGACACAGAAGAATCTGAAAGCCCATTAATTGAATGAACCCCTGATTTTTCTGTTTAAATTTATGTTTACCTAGATCAATATGCCAGATGTACAATTTACACGCTTATTCTCATATATTTTTGCATTTTAAGAATGATTATCTCTTTGCTTATATTTTCTTTTTTTGTCTGCCCACTATCTCATGCTTCCACTCCCATCATGCCTTGCTGAATGAAAATCTCTTATGCTGGTAGTTTTTGTTCTCATTGGAATTTTTCATTCAAACATCTTCAAAATTCTTGGTAACACAATTGTAGTTCTGGTATACTATTAAATCAAGGTATCCCTGATTAGAACCACCGATGTTACAACTCTTATCCCTCTGTCCTTGACCTACAAAGTGAAGGGTTCCCCAGCCCATATTTTATGTGTGAAATGTTGTTTTAATACAAAAGTGTCCAAGACCTTAAAAAAAAAAAAGGAAGCTTAGCACTCTTACAGAAACACATCTTATTTCTCAGATGTTTTTGATTCTAACAATGTAAGGGATCATTGCATGGTGACTCTTGCTTGCATTGGGAAATGCAAGGCATACTCTCGTTTCCCCTCCCCCCTCTAACAAAGCAACCAGCTTCACAGTCTTGATGACTTTAGCCTCATCTCACCGGGAGTTCCTGTACTTCAGTCAAGATACTTACCTTGTTTTCTTTTGTTTAAATTCTAAAGATGCCTGAAGACTGACAGAGACTATGGGTTTACAAATCTTTGCAGGACCAAAAGGTCTCAAACACCTTTAGAACCTACTTGCATGTTTGTGCTCCTTAGAAAATAATAAAATAAAAATTGACCAACGTCACCAACCGTGGGTATATATTTTTTTGGACACAGTTATTTCCATTCAAGATGGACAGGGGTTCTCTTACCTTCCTCGCACCTTTATGTCTGAGATAGCATAAAAGTAACGTGCCAAATGGAGCTCATCTACAAATATTTCCCCAACGGCAGGTCTCAGTAGCCTGATCCTCAGGTCCGTGACTGTGAAGAAATCTCTGAGTTTCTTGGTTGTATCCAGCTGTCCATAGAGGGAAGCCATATTTCGTAGTCGAGGCCCAGCAAAGAATGCAAACCTGTCTTTGATCTCGAAGTGAATTATTTTGCTATTGGTGGAGTACCCTGTGGAGTACTCTTCTGTACAAATGATCTCCAAGACCGAGTGCTGGGATAAATCCTTCACCGACTTCGGGTCCATGTGAAAAGCATCGAGGCAGTCCGTGGCGTAATACTGATAGGGCTGCCACGTTCGTCCGTAATCGAGAGATTTCTCCAGGATCATTTGGTCTGGTCGCCCCGATTCAAAGGTAATAACTATGTTGTCTGTGAGCTCAATGGTTTTGCTCCAAGACAGAGTGATGTTAACCTGGAGAGGTTTGGGGTACTCCTTCCAAGTAGCAGACTGCCAAAATGTGGAGGGATGTCTTCCTTCAAAATCAAACATCAGCTCGGGAGGGTGTGCCAGTTCAGGAGTAGTTGCATCACACTCGTTGTTGCACATGTAAGGGTTGCCCTGGGGAAGAGGAATAAAGGAGGGCTCATGAAAACGTTGGCTCAACACAGTCTTACCTTATTGCTATTTGTTAATAAGTGAAGACAGAAAACAGCAACAATAACACAATCATTAAACATTTCACTTTTCCCAACTGGATTCTCTATAATAGCCTTAAAAAAACAAAAAAGGAGCTGGAAAGGTGACTCGGCAATTGGGAACATGGACTGCTCTTCCAAAAGACCCAGGCTCAATTCCTCAGCACCTACTCAGAAGCTCACAACTAACTGTTTGTAACTCTATTTCTAGGGCATCAGATGCTCTCTTCTGACCTCCATGGGCACCAGGCATGCAAATGGTGCACAGACATGCAAAACACTTAGACACATAACATATAAAAATTAAATTTGTAAAACTAATCTAGTAGCTTTCTTGTCTTTCCACGGGCTTCCAAGTATAAGAAAAGTTTATTTATCTATGTGTATTAGACCCATGATGTGATCCCAGTGGCACAAAGACTCAGAACTGCCTAATAGCTCAGTCCTTCTACTTCCTTCTAGAACGGTCTTGCATCGAAGCAACGAAGGCAGGGGGAATCCCTCCCTGACTTGACTTTTCTTAGAACATGGCTCCTTTTTATTATGACTTTTTGAAATTAAAATATGATTATATGATTTCTACCTTTCCATTCGCTTCCTCCTACTCCTCCCATGCATTGCACCCTTGTTCTCCCAAATTTACAGCTCAAAAAAAAAAAGCCAACTCTGTGTGTGTGTGTGTGTGTGTGTGTGTGTGTGTGTGTTTATTCCTAAATCTATAAATACAATCTGCTCAGTATATAATGTTACTTGTATGTGTGTTTTCAGGGCTGATCACTTGGTACTAGATAATCTGTTGGCGTGCTCTTCCCTGGGAAGATTATTTCTCCCACTCTCAGGATTCCTTAGTTGCCTGGAGTTCTTTGTCTACGGTTGAGGATTCCTGAAACTCCCCCTTCCACTGAGCATGTCTACTGATGTCATCCTTATTCAAGTCTTATTTAGGGATGGCTCTTTAACAATTCACTTTTCAAGCAGGGCTTTAGAATTAGCCACGAATGATAGATGCTCACCCTTGTCTGCTCTAGCCAAGGATATCCTCATTAGCATTCAGCTTTCTCTTGGCTTGGCCCCCAGTCCATCATACTTAACTGGGTCCCTGCTCCATAAAACCTGGTTTAAAAAACGTTTACTTTATTCACCACAAATCATTAAAATGTGGTACACTGTGGGCTCTGGGGCTTGGTCCAAACATCTGGCATCCTAATAGCCAGATATGAGATGAGTGTGCAGGAATGTCTTGGGCTGAGGATGTGTTCCAAGTGACGGAACACAGAAGCCCACTGTAGTTATGCCTCAGTATCCTCGAGGCATTGGTTCCTGGTCCCCCATGGATACCCAAATCTGCCTAATTTTAAATGGCATAACATTTGCATATACCCTCCACACACTTCAAATCATCTGGAGATGATTTACATGTAAATGTTATGTAAATAGTTACTATACTGCATTCTTTGGGGAACACGGACAAGGAATAATCTGTATGTTTGCAGTGCAGATGCAACCATCCCTGGACTTGTCTACACAGCACCTGAATGCCATCAAATGAGGAGCATTGAAAGGGGAATGAGAACCTGCGGGTGGCAGGAGGCTGCAGCATTGTACCTGCATGCCACTTATTCTAATGAATTGAACACTGTGCTCTACACGTGGCGGAGTCATGTTCTGCCACCGGCAACTTTCTGCATCTGCCTCCCCGCCGTATCTTCCCTCCTTGGTTGGTTGACGGCAGATGTGGAGTCTTCAGATTGTGGAGGACCAGCTCCAGGCAGCGAAGAAGGTGCTGTACACCAAACCAGACACTTGTGTGTTTGTGACTTTGCATCTGCCCATAGGCAGCTCTCAGTGGATGTTAATTATTATTCTCCTTACAAATGCTACTTCCTTTCCAACCCACTCAAACAAGAAGCTGGAAATAAACCTCCCTGTCATGTCACAAGTTGTAATGCTGCTTCTGCTACACTAACTGCCTCTTCTCAGCTTTCCCTGGTAGAATCTAGAGAGAATGACTTGGTAGTTCTTAAATCTTTCTTTAAAAAGAAAAGCAAATAATAGCACCCAAAGTCACTTTTCAGGTATAGTAAATGGTTATAGTTTCTCCTTATTTTCAGGGAACATATTACAAGACCCTCAGGGAATACTTAAAGCCTCTGGTCACACTAAGCCCAGTATATATGTTCTTTTTTTCCCTACACCTACTTAATCTATGAAATAGTCATTTATAACTTTGTACAATAAGGACTTAAGAATGACTCCTAATAGAACAATGTGTTATAATGAAAACTATGTGAATGAGGTCACTCTCAAAATATCTTTGTATACTCTTCTTCTGAGACTGATATAGACTGTACAGTGAATAGGTGATGAAATGATGTAAATGGGTGATTCGGTGGCTGTTCTTGATATAGTGCTAGTGGAATATGAATACTGTGATGCTGGGATTGCTGACCTGAGAGCCGAGACTGCTAGGCAGTGACTAATGAGTGAGTAATAGCTACAGTGGTAATACAAAGATAAAGGGCTATTCATCCTCACAACTGGTGGAATAGAGTCAAGAGTCAAGAGATCTTATCACATTACTTATAACAGTGAACAATGTAAAACTTAAACTGTTTATTTCTAGGTTTTTCCATCTAATATTTTAGATGCCAGTTGACCACCAGTAGCTGGCACTATGCAGAGTGAAACTATAGATTAGAGGGGATTGCTATATTCCCTCACCCTGTTCTAGGCATTTGTGAACATGATTGTTGAAAGAAACCACCTTCTCTGACTGTCCTCAGTCTTTCTTTTGGAATTGCACTTACAACTCTTTTCCTATTCTTTTCATGAACTGTGAGCTTTTGATCAAATCATCTGTTGGATATGTGAGATGGATCTCAAGTAATTAATTTACACTGTAGATATAGACACTCAGTTACCTGCTGACTCCTATGAAATACAAGATGAGCACTGAAGAATTGCTTTGTCCTCCCTAGAGGCACCTTGCTCCTACCTACTCAGCTAATACTCTCTTTCCCCCTTTCCCATTAAAGCAATTGAATCTGAACATTGGCAACAGGTTTGAGAGACTCAGGTATAATTGAGATGAGGCAGGAGAAAGGAGAGAAGGGATATCATGTGAGGAACAGAACTGTTTTAAAAATATACTCAAGAAATCAGTGATAATGGAAATGTTGCTGTACTTCTCTCTCAAATTTCAATTCCCTATTCCTGATCCCAGCGTCTGTGGCACTATTTATAGGCATCCCCTTCAAAATGAGCTGGGGCGGGGGTGAGGTGGGGGGCGGATAACTTTCTGTTCCAGGTGGAATAAATCACCAAATTTATTATTATTTAAACTCTCTTAAGCACACCAGAGCGTCAAATGCAAAGCTCTGCAAACTGGCAAAGGCTTTTTATGGAGGGCTATAAATATTGTGGAATCTGTCAGGATTTATAAATTCCAAATATATGTAAATGCACATTC
This sequence comes from Peromyscus leucopus, assembly GCF_004664715.2. NCBI lineage: Eukaryota > Metazoa > Chordata > Mammalia > Rodentia > Cricetidae > Peromyscus > Peromyscus leucopus. The sequence goes on from NC_051068.1 coordinate 84,364,269, forward strand.
TACCGGAAGGGGTCAGATTCACACAGATCATACCTTCATTTGAAATTTACTTTTAGAATATGGTCACTTTGAAGCCTGTCAGCATGCAGCCATGTGCACCACCATGAACTTGGATGCTAGCACCTTTGTCCTGACAGAAGCATCTTCATCTGTGGACAGGAGTGTGGGGACAAAGGAAGCTGGCCTTGTTGTATACAGTAAAGGGAGTTGCTATATATTTGTGTTAACTCTCGGTGGGACACAATATTTGTTCACCTTCAGCCTAGGTGTGGGAAGATTGTCAGATGGGGAAAAAGTACTGGGACCAAAGGAAGAGGAGGAACATCAGGCTAATTCTGGGGATGCATCAGTAAAAATAAACCCTTCCCCAAAAACAATGCTGAAGAAATCTGTCTAAAAGGTATTCATCCCTTTATGGAATAATGGTGATGTCCATACCCACCCCACCCCACCCCCATTCAGTTTACACTTAGACACTTTACATACCCTGGGCAATCCGTCATCCCTCCTTCAGAGAAGAGGGAATCAAGCATAGAGAAGTGTTAAGACACTTGCCAAAGTCACTTAAAGTATGCAAGAAGTGGAGCTGGCAAGCCCCGCTGATATGTTACACACCCAAGCCAGTGGTGGTGCCTGTATCATATAGCCTTGTCTTAGAAGCAGCACTGGCTGGTCAAGAGAAAATGTCTAAGAGTCAATGAGTTGTTTTTAACTTTGAAAAGCAGCTTAAGATTTTGTTTAAACCCTCATGAGCATCATGAGCATCTGAGAAACCTTGAAATAGGAAACCTCACTTAGCTTCACAGGATATACCTACACTCACTCACTCAAGCCCCTCTTAAATTTTGTAACCTCTATTTATATCCTACAGAATTGTTGCCATGGACAGCATTCTTTGAGATCCTCCACTTGATGTTATTCTTAGGATTGTAAACAAGTGATGTTTGGAGGACACCTCACACCTCTATATTCATCCTTTCATAAAGGACCACAGGAAACCTGGGTCTCTGATTCAGCCTTTGGGAAGAAGCACCCTTTCCCTGGTCCTCAGCAGGACAGGCAGCTCTGTGTGAAGGCTGACAAAACGTGTATTTTCTCACAGCTTCACACAGACCCGAAAGATGAAAGTTTCATACATTCAACAGTTCCTATTGATCACCCTCAATATGACTGTATGAGACGGGCTTGTCTTGGCTCCTAGGATATGGCATGGAACAAATTCTGGTCCTTGCTTCCCGTGGAACTTCCATCCCAGGTGGAGGAGATGCACTAAGCAAATAAGTACACAAGGCCGCATTATGCTGTGTGATGATAGGTGCTGCGGCGAAAATAAAGCCAACTGACGGAGAGCAGCATTGGTTGAGCGGTGCTGATTGTAATTTTATACTGGGAGGTCAGAGAAGGTCTTGCTGATAACATGACATTTGAGCAGATTAAGAACAATTTGTAATTTACACAGGGGATCATCAGAGGAGGTGACCAGAATGACAGGTTTGTCCTTCATCTGACTCTTCTCTTAGGGGGTATTTTCAGCAGCACAGCAATTTATTGCAATCGATGGGTAAACAAATCATTTGAAATGAGAATCTACACCAAATGACTGCTGATACCAAAAAAAAAAAAAAAAAAAAAAAAAAAAAAAAAAAAAAAAAAAAAAAAATCAATCCCCTGTTTCCCTTATTTCATGGCAGTCATACTCTTTTAGGAGATTGATGATTTGATAGCCATTAACATAATTTACCAAGAGACAGTGACACTGGGAGAGAATCAGCAGAGGAGGAGATAAAAGGGAGGTAGGAGAGTATTTCATTCCTGTCCTATATATAGGTGAGAGAGAAGGAAAACAAAGAGAGCTAAGGAATTGAAAATCTTACCATTCCCAATAGAGCTGAAGGGGAGATTATATGCTAAAATATTTAGTGTAAATATTTCACGTGGGTATGATCTATAACACTGTTGTTACAAAGAATTATCAGTATGAAAACAATTCTTGTTAAAGGGATTAGGTTAATTAAATTTTAGACTACTTCAACTCCACCCTAATCCCTCCTAATAACATCAAGAATGAAATTTATGTAAGAAAAATGCAACTTTTCCCTCCTTATGAAAACAAAGATCATTTTCTTGCTATTAAATCTCACAGATGCAGGCATCAGCATTGTAAGTCTGGCCTGGCAGGCAGTCTGGAATAGTCCTTAATTTAAGATCCTTTGTCTATGGGAAAGCAGAAAATACATATAACTATGTAGATAGTATTTGCACCACTATGAGATGCTTACATAATTAAACCAATATCACTATTAAATATTTTATAACAATTAGAACATCACATGTGATGCTTATTTTCATTTAAAAAATATTAATATTTTACTTCTGGGAGAATCGAAATTACTTATTAATTAGCAATGTGTTGGCACAGTGCACTGCTGTTATTCTTTCTTAATGTGCTTTCAGAATTCAAAGGATAAGTACAGTTGACGACATATGTTCCCTGTTTCAGTGGATGAAGGCCTTTCCCTTCTGCTGATTGGTACTTTGAAAGAACATCCTTTCACCTAAACTCTGTGAGACCTCTTCAGAGTTAAAGAGAAATCCTGTGTGCTCAGTATTGCTGTAAAACTTGAAGACCTATCAGTTTGACCTGATTTACCTATTCTCAAACAAAAAGCTTCCAAAGGTTTCCCTATTATCAAACAAGTGGGAATTACAATTGGAAATGGAAAGAGTACTCAGGGCAGATTTGTTGGTTTATGTTACCATAAGTTACACAGCACATGTCAGCAGGAGGCTCTGAGAAACATTTGGGTTCACACTCACACCCATCCTGGGAAACAGAGAAAGCTGCTGACATTTGTATCTGGCTAATCCTTACTCCTATTGATCAGTGAAAGTCAAACACACAAAGGCAAGCAACGGCACTGGAGGAGGGGCCTCCCACCGGGTTGCTGTTGTATTTCAGAAATAGACATCACTAGGGATTTGCCAGTTCAAGGCCTTTAGAAGGATCCCAGAACTGGCAGATCCAGGGAGGAACCACCATCATAGAGTGTGCTCTCCAGGCTTGTAGCACCATCTTCGACGGATGACTTTCCTACTTCCACTCATCTCCCTGGAAGCTCACTAGACATCCAAGTTTCATAGAGGTGGGTGACTGGCATTTTTATATGAGAGTTAAAATCACAATCTTTCCCAGCCCTTTCTTAGAACTTCCCTATCTCAACATTCTTCTACCTCAGATTCTTTCGCAACTCATACATGGAGGACCCAGGCTTTATGGCTTTTCTGAAGATACAAGGATGTCGCTCAGATGGGAGACAGGACTCAGAGGCTGTTCTGAACTTCCCTCTTTTGGCCCAGCAGTTCTACTACCATCACTGGGAAGAAGCAGAAGGAAGTTGGAACCAGAGTAACAAGATCCAAGAGAGAGGATATCTTTTCCAGGAGTCTGAAGGATACGTATCAGTACCACCAGCATGGACATGCTTGCAAGCCCTGGTGAGCCCAGATATAAAGAGGCTCTGTCCTCAGAGGGGAAAGGCCCACAAGGAAGCATATTCCATTTGCCCCAAGGTCTTTAAGAAATAAAGTGCTATGATCACTACAAACAGCAGTACAATCTCAATTAGTAAAACTTGCGGAGTTAGTACACTGGATCTTAATACAGGGCATTTTTATGGTGACAGTATAGTCTATTATAGTATTAGACTTTCCAACAGTGGATATGAAAAACCCATCGAACAAAATTATCTATGCATTTGTAAGTGCATCTCAAATTTTAGTTTGAAAAATATAGCACTCCAAGAATAGTAGGAGACAAATGGGGTTGTTTAATAACTTCATTTGTCAAGAAAGGGCCTTACTATGTAGCATAGGCTATCCTGTAAGTCTCTGTGTAGCTAAGGCTGGCCTCAAACTCAGGATCCTTCTGCCTCAGGCTCCCAAATCCCTGGTTTTATAACTTTGGAGTTAAAAAGTGATTGCTCCATTTTCGAAGGAAACCCTCTGTTCACCGTAGAGTTTTCTCTCCAGGGCAGGCACAGGCTTAACATCTGATTGAAGTTACAGCTTGTTTCAATCTGTTCTCTGACAGTACTAACACCTTGTGGACATTTTCACTCAAAAAAATAAAGTCAGGATAGCTTAACCTTTCCACAGTGAGCATACTGGAAGCCATACCACAGAGTGTGGACCACAATAGACAGCTGCACAAATCCCCACAGAAGATTATGTGCAGGACTTTCAAACTGGTGAGGGCCACAGAGGTCAAGAAGACACATTTCTAAAAGGGAGCTAAAGGTGCTCCCTAGTCACAAGCCACGTAAATGGATTCCTGTATGGCAGTCTATACCAATGCTTCCTATGTTCTGGGGAGGAGATAAATATTAATAGAACCAAGGCAAATGGAAAAGGGATTTCTATAGATAAACATGGAACTAAGGCAACATGATGTATGGGATCAGGAAATGGCTTTTTAAAAATTACTGTCTTAAAAATGCACAAATATTGGATGAAATATTTTGCTGTATGCATAACCAGAACACAGATACAAAATAGTAATAACTCAAACTGAAGAGGGTAGTGAACATTTAAGCTAAAGCAGTTTGAGGAAAACAGGGGTGTAAGACATCACAAAATGGGAGCTCCTGTGCTGAAGGCATTGGGAGAGGCAGCTTGAGCTGAAAGCTCCAATGTGATGCTCGAAATCATGTTCTTTCTTTTCTCACACGAGGGGAAGGGCCCAAGCCGACCTGAAACTTATTTCCTGGAGGCCTCCAGGTGTGAGACAATTTGGAAGGACAAGTACTATCCTTTGCTGAAGGTCTCAATTGATCATAAGAAGAGGGAACAGATTACTAATTATGGGCTTCCAAAAGGATTAACTTCTAGAGCCTGAAATCACCACATTCCTTATTTATTTCAATCTCTTCCAAACTCATCCTTTGCTTACTGGATACTAATAAAATAAGGATGATTTCTTTTAAAGGGGTATTGTGAAGAACATGGGGATAAGAACATGGCAAGAGGGTAAGAAAAATAGATTTCACAAGCAGCAAACACTATTCATATTCTCAGAAACAGCACTGTGTGTCCCTGTAGGTAAATAAGTTATGGACACCATGGTGTAATTCCCGGGAGTATCTGTTTCACCTCCCAGCAGACAATTAAGTATAGTTTTACATAACAAAGGGTGTTTTCTTCAGTAACATACAAAAAAAATAACTTCAAGCACTCTCAGGAAAAAACACAAAGAAGTTTCATGCTTGGGGCAGTTTGGAGGTTTGTGCTAAAACCCACCTGACAAGAATACGGAGGAGGACTTTGAGGCTCCATGACAACATACTCCTTTTCATCATGCTTCTGATTCTGTTACTTTATCCAGTTACCTTCAGAACTGTGAGTTTATCTATCCCACCATCAAATCATTAGTCAGCAAAAAACTGCTGCACTTGACCCTTCCATAATCCTGGTAAGTCTCCAGAGAAGGTATGGACCCGGAGCCCAACCATGGCTGGAAATGAACCCAGAGCCCAGCCATGCTGGACTTGGACTTTCTCTCTCCAGTGTTTATCCTCATGGTAATAGGACTTGATGTCATACTCATAATATGAATTACCACACTGTAGCTCCAGGACCAATGAATATTTTTTTTTGTTTCTGAGGATAAGCAAGGCATTTTAAAGACAGATATTAGAGAAACCTGTTAATTAAAAAAATCTTTATTTCAGTGGCCTTCTCAAAAAGAGTATTTCTGTGATGATATATTGTGTACCCCAATAAAGTTTACCTGGGGATCAGAGGACATAGCCAGCCACTGGATTAGACATAGAGGCCAGATAGTGGTGGCACACACCCTTAATCCTATCACTCGGGAGGCAGAGATTCGTCTGGATTTCTGTGAGTTCAAGGTCACACTGGGCTAATGAGAGAAACTGAACCAGGCAGTGGTGACACATGCCTTTAATTCCAGGAAGTGGTGTCTGGGCACAGAGAGGTATATAAGGCATAAGGAAACAGGAGCTCACTCTCTCGAGGCTGAGGATTTTATAGAGGTAGGAACGTGGCTGGCTGTTCTGTTTCTCTGATCTTTCAGCTTTCACCCCAGTATCTGGCTCTGGGTTTTTTATTATAAGACCTTTTAAGATTCGTGTTACACATTTTTTAACCTTCCAGGAATCTTTAAAGATCCCAAAGCAGTTGCTCTTCTATATGTCTTTTATTCACTCAATCATTCATTTGGTAATTATATATGTTTGTATGTGTCAAATACTGTGCTGTATACTGATAAAGAAACACAGTCCCTATTTCAACCAGGCTTCCAGATTAGTTGGAAAGGCAGACCCCAAAACAAAACAAAACAAAAACAACTATATAATTATAAATGAAACTATTCACTTCAAAAGGGAATAATACAGTTTCTCAGAAGAAAACAGGTACAAGGTCACTTGAACAAGGTGGGATGGGAAGAGTTCTTTTCGAGTAATGGTTCTCAATCTTCCTAATGATGTGTCCCTTTAATACAGTTCCTCATGTTGTAGTGACTCCCTGGCCATAAAACTATTTTTGTTACTACTTTATAACTATAACTTTGTTACTGTTATGAGTCATAATGTAAATATCTGATATACAGAATATCTGATATGCAACCACTGTGGGGGTTGTGACCCCTAGGTTGAGAACTAATGCTTTAGGGGACCACACTTAACCCAAAACTTAAGAGAACAAACTTGAGAGAGAGAACTTTATAGACAAGAGATAGCAAATGCCAAAAATAGCCTGGGCTTGGATGGAACATGGCGATCTGTAGCAACCAACCTGAAATGCTTGTTGTAACTAGATATTTGGTGGTAATTTTTACTGAGCTGTGAAATAAAAGCTTTGAAGTTGTAAGGTGATCAGGAGGTCTAAATTCAGAAATGCTGGATATGATATTCTCACTGGACAAATGACAGAGTTAAGCTTACACATTGCTTGCAGTGTGTCCAACACTATTCTAAATGCATACTCACATTAACACACTGGGATCTTCATAACAGTAATTTGAGGTAGATACTTGGTTTACCTTTTGTAGATACTGAAACTAAAGCACAAATCATTTAAATAGCTTGTTCAGAATCACATAACTGCTAAGCTTCAAAATCATTTATAACCCAGTCAATTTGTCAATAGAGTCAAACATGCTCAGCTGCTGTGTTGTGGGCTGTCTCCGTCTTTCTCTGTCTTCATGATCTTGTGTCAATATGAGCTTGGACCCTCAGGGCAGAGATGATCAATGCATGAGACATTAGCTTGTGAAGATATTTAAAACTGAGGACGGACGAGAACACTGGAAGTGGAAGGTTTAGGATGATGGCTGTGTCCCAGTTAGACAAATAGCCAATGCTTGCTTGTTAGGTTCAAGGAACAATTTACCTCTTCCTGGAAAATCATCTCCTAAACAAACACATATAGCTCTGTCTTTAATTTTTAAGTAGATTTAAGTGGAATGATCCTAGATTATATGAGATTTTAAAAAATGAAAAAGGTAAATTTTAATTTTAAAACAATTGTTTTTTTCTTTTATATTGGGAGAAGATAAACTCTCTATCAGACCACTAATGATCCAGGCTGCCACTGGCTGTTATGGGCAAGGAAGCTACTCTTGCAGTGGTATTGATGACTGCAGACTCACAGTTGAGAATGAGAGACATTGAAGGCTTCTGTGACAACCTCTCCCCCAATAAACAGTCTAAACAGGAAGCCACTGAAGAGAGCCCTGAACAATTGCAACAGGGGTGCTGGAGTGTAGCTCTTCACCCTTGATGGTTTCTAGTGAGTAGGGGTGGTGGTGGAGAAGGACTCTGTTTTCTTTAAGGGGCTGGCAACTGGCAGTTTGACCATGTTCCAATGAGTATATGGGCAACACAAATTGGACTTGGTGTATTTTTTTTTCTTTATTCCTGTTTTTTGGGAGAGGACACAAGGGTGGGAGGTGGGCCTGGCAGGACTGGGAAGCCAGTGTGATCATCAGGGTGCACTGTGTGAAATTCTCAAATAATCAATAAAAGTATCATGTTGGAAAAAAGAAACGATGTTACAGTGCCTGCTGTGGGGAAAAAAAAATCTTCAAAGATAAACTGTCTACAAATGTATTGTTTTTTTTTTTAAATTAGGTTATTTATAACAATGAGAAAAGAAGCAATTTTCTGTCCCAAAGAATCTGTATTTATTTATTTTGCTTTTTTGAGATAGGGTTTCTCTGTGTAGCTTTGGTGCCTATCCTGGATCTTGATCTGTAGACCAGGCCCACTTTGAACTCACAGAGATCCACCTGGCTCTGCCTCCCGAGTGCTGGGATTAAAGGCGTGCACCATCACCACCCTGCCTTTATCATCATTTAAAGTAGAATTACAGCTCTGGGTTAATGTGGAAGGGTGGTTCTGAGAAATGTCAATGGGAATTCTGCTGGGGACGAAACTTTCATACTGATTTGTTTTCCTGATCATGTCTTACTGTTTTTAGTTTCCCAGCATTCTTCTTCTTTGCTTCCATTACATGTTCTTCCTTCTTCAGGTCCTTAAAAATGAATATTTACCCATGGCCGTATCTTTTGATGTTTTCACTTCAGTCTCATGAAGTTTCATAGATAATTCATGCCGCAGCTTCAACTATCACTTATACTTCAATAAGCCAGAAATTCTATCTCTAGTTCTTATTTCTCAGATGAATTTCAGACTCTATTCAACTACCTACTTGAATATCATCTAAATGATGATTCATAGGAATTCCTAACACAACACATTGAAGAGTTAACTTTCCTCTTTCCTTTTCTTCTCTTTCCTAGAAAATCACTCCTAAACCTAGTGGTTTAGGATGGATGTTGTGGCTTGGATGTAAAATATTTACCAAAGGCTCCTGTGTTTGAACTTGATGCTGCTTTGGGAGGTCATGGAACAATTAGCTGGAGTCAGTGGGCTTAGGCATGATGTTTTATAACCTGGTTCTTCTTTTTCTACACCTTCAGTTTCTTGACTACACATGTAGAATGACCAGCCAATTAACCATTCTTGGCATGATGGACTCCTTCCCTTAACTTATAAGCCAAAATAAACCCTTTCTTCATTAAGTGGCTTCTGGTTAGATATTTATCACAACAGTGATAAAGGTGACTAACACAGTTGTTCTAAGCAAGGATGGTTTGACTTCTATAGTATTCCCACTAAAGATATGCAATCTGAACCCAAGAATGAGAAATTACCAGACAAACCGAAGATGAGGAGGTATTCTACAGATAAACTGCTCTTATGAAAAATAAGTTCTCATGAAAAATAAAGGTGTTTTGCCAGATGCCATATTTACAGAGACTAAACAAGTCTCACTGATGAAAACCAACTGGTCTGCTATCAAAACCATTATTGATACAACTGATAAAACCAGAATAGTGGTTAAACAATATATGAATACAGAGGATCCATATTAATTTTCCAATTTTGATGGTGTAATTGCAATTATATAAGAGAGTGTCTCCATTTCTGTGAGGTTATGAAGACATTAGGTTGACAACTCATAGACAAATGATTCCGTTAAAAATAGCTGCTTATTCTCCTGGCCTGCAGAATAGAACTGGCTGGTTGGCAGGGACACAGTTGCGACTGTCCTGTGGGTGGAGAGCAGGAGAGCTGCCACCTCCCTCTCCCTCATATGCCACGTGGTGACAAGAGTGAGGGAGATATCCCCATTCCCTACCCCTCGCCACCTGCAGCAGGTGGGAGAGCTGGCCTTAGGGCATGAGAACAGAAGAGCTGGACCTGCCTCTCACCAAGCTCAGCAATTGGGAGAGCGGGCCCTGCACCTCATCTGGATAAAACAGTAGAGCTGGTCCTGGTGCTGTGAGGGCAGGTGAACAGGACCAAAGGCTTGAGAGCAGGAGAACTGGCCCCACTCCTTGCTGCCTGCTACATTGGGTGACCTAGCTGGAGAGCTTGTCTGGGTGGTGATGATGAGGGAAAGCTGGCCAACCCAGCTACCACCCCTGCCCAGAACCAGGTCTATGAGTTAGCCTGCCCCAACATTCATCTCATCTATGAACTACTGGAACATGTGAAGGGGCCAGAACTGCAGATACAAAGCTGCCGGATCTCCACGACACAAGACAACAATATGATATCCAAAAGGAGTCCTGGCGAGGGCCCAGTATTTGTAGTGCAGCAGACATGCTCAAATCAGACCAATGACTTATTTCGAGGAACACTTACAAGTAAAGATGTATGGACTAAAGGGTATACTGTGTGACTCACTGGACCACACTATATATAGCTTCCAAGCCAAGATTTTTTCTTTCTTTTTTTTATATATTTGTTTTTTTGGGGGTTGTTTTTGGTTTTACTTTTAAATTTTGTTTTGTTTAGGGGGGATTGCAAGGACAGAGGACAGAAGCTAGGGGACGGGGAGATGAGTAGAATCTGGATACATGATATGAAATCCACAAAGGAATCGATTTAAAAAGTTAAAAAATAGCTGTTTATATCATATGCACAACTTATATAAGTCTGAGACTTAAACAAACACAACGACAGTTACTATGTATCAAGCAAGGGAAGAAAATTCTTAATTTTAAAAATAAATATTAGTATTAAAAAGATTTTCCCTGCCAGCCTGGACTACAGAGTGAGTTCCAGGGAAGGTGTAAAGTTACACAGAGAAACCCTGTCTCAAAAAAAAAAAAAAAAAAAAAAAAAAAAGATTTTCCCCCAAAACCAGAAGTACAAATTTCAAAAGGCATAAGAGAGAAATGCTTGATGAGTTCAGTCCTTACATTTCAGGAATTGAGATGGATTCAAGCACACATATTTGGAAGTTCTTAGACAACATTCATTCAGGTGGCATCTAGATCTGTTAACACTGGGATACTACCTAATGAAAACTAAGGTTCTGTGTCTGGTTGGCTTCTGTTTAAATTCAGTTCTAGCACTTTTCTGCCATGTAATGTTTCACAAACTAGTTTTTCAAACCCCAATCTTGTCCTTGTTAAAGTGAGTGACACGATATGTACTTTATGATACCAACTTGACATAACAGTACATAGCATATGTTAAAAGCTTAATGTTTCCTTGGCATATAGTTGTGCTCAATAAACAGTACTTAGCATTAACATGTTCTACCTGTTCCCCTTGACTCACAGAATAACACCCGTCTGCTGAACAGTTTCCAAAGGCACAGTCCACTGTTACAGCTCTGTTCAGACCTCCACTGCCTTCTTCTGTTTTAAAAAATATTTTTCTCCTAAATTACTGACAATAGCCTTAGAAATTATCTCCCGAGGTAGAGCTTTGGCATTTTATAATCTGTTATCTGCAGAGCTGCTAGACAGATCTTTTAAAAACACAAACCTGCTTGTATCAGGTTCCCTCCTAAAGCTATTTAATAGATTTCTCATCACTTTGAAAGGAACAGTTTAAATTCCTCAGCTACATGTAAAATCTTTCCGGGTGTGCCCTCTGAAAGCCGATGAAAGACCTTTCATCTTGCTCGCTCTCGTTTGTATTCCATGCTGTGAGTCATACCAACCTGGGAACGTGTACTATGGACCATATACCTGAGAACACAGATTATACAAAGTTGCAATTAGCTTTTATGTCTCCTCCCACATAGAGTATTTAGCACATGTATGCTCAGCAAAATATTTACTCATTTAAAAGCAAAGTAAGAAAGACAAACAGGAAAGCAGAATGAAAATAGGATAAACCATGTAAATTTGATAGAGAGGGACAAAATGGATGGCTGTGAAGAACTAAAGAAATAGCCAAGTTTAAAGAAATAATGGATCTCCCTAAGTTGTATATGGAATTTATGTGATGGAACAGACACTGTAAATAGAAAAGGAGTCCCACTCCAAGTGCAGAGTGTCTATGTGTGATTGATATAGTCACTCAGGCTCCTTGTGAGGTTATGGGACAATGACAAATTATACGAGCTGCAGCTGTCTCCCAAGTCCTTTCCTGGTGTTCATTTTATCCTCATTCTTCTCCATCACCAGGCGCAGTGTTTCCCCTATTGCTCTTAGAGTAGAATGTCTCTTTTCCTAATCCCATCTCCCTGTACCTACTCCACCTGCTGCTGTCTTCCGGACTTATAGAAGACGCTCAACACCAAAGACTTGATTTGTTCTTGAGTGGTTGTAGAGCAAACTGTGGTGAAACAGCAATGAATGGGGTGGTTGTAGCTTTCTAATGCCCAATAATGAAATAGCTCAGTGGGGGAGAATCCTATGTGAAGCCCTGTGTAAATGGGTATTATGGTGATATTTTATTTGTACTGAAATGTGATTTTATTTGTATATTAATAAAGTTCCCTGGGGGGTCAGAGCTATTAGAGCCATAGCAAAAGCTGGATGGTGGTGGTGCACTCCTTTAATCCAAGCACTTGGTAGGCAGAGCTAGGTAGAGCTCTGTGTGGTCAAGGATACAGCCAGCATTGGAGACACACGCCTTTAATCTCAACACCAACCATAGAAGACCTGGAGGTCTGTACAGACAGGTAGTGATGAGGTGGTCATGTGGTTGGGTTTACGACCAATGAGAAGGCAGAACAGAAAGTCTATATAAAGACAAACACACAGGAAGTAGGTCTCTCTTTTGCTGAAGAGGCTAGCTGCTGCCGACGGGTAAGGCTCTTAGCTCTGATCTCTTGGCTTTCTTCTTCGCATTGGTTCTGTGTTTCTTATGTAATAAGACGGTTGGTTACATCTACAGGGTATATTGGGAAAAATCAGGCATGCTTTGCTGCATAAGAGAAAGGTGGCCTTTGTTTCCTATGGCTATTTAGAGGGGTCTTAAAAGTTCTACCTAGGCCCACAATTTGGTTCTTCATGAGTTAATTAAATTTAACTGTCAGGACCACTAAACAACATGAACTACTTTACAGGCTTGTATGTGGGATTCTACATATGGTTTTATAATTCCCTTTTTTTTTTTAAAAAAAAAAAAAAAAAAGAGGGTCTTGAGAACTGTATAGGATCAAGACCTATATATCTTTGTCTTTCCACTACCTGGGACATAGATAGCATATTCCAGGGATTCCCAAGTTTGAAAACCCTTCCTCCACCATAGACCCTCGTTTCCTCCTCTTCTTTTCACTACTTTTTTGTTTGTTCAGTTTTTGAGACAGAGTCCCACTATGTAACCCAGTCTCACTTCCAGCTCACACCAGTCATCATGCTTCAGTCTCCTGAGTGCGGCAATTACAGTGTGAACCACCAACCAAACCTGTTCATTCTTTTCTACTGTAGCCATGACTCCCCTACCCTAAATACTTCATTTTTAGCATTTCTGACAGTGAGATACATTCTCTAAATCCACTTTTCAGAATTTTACTTTCCCACATTTATTCATAGTTCATAATATGTTAATATGTCCTTAAAATATGAGTATATTTTATATAGCTCAAGAGACAGATAATTATCCTGGTGCATTAACAGCAATAAATACCACATTCACTTATTTGTAAAGGCAAATTGGCTGTTATTCTACCAGGGCCACCATCATAAACCAGATTTGAATTAAATGACTGGTAGTATTAAGCAACTGACAAATGCTAGACATGCTCAACGTTATAGATTAAGTCAAGATAAAGTTAATACATCCTTAGCAGTTGTGGTGTAGTAGTATGACAAGATGGAGAGAATGCACCATCTTGAAAACAGGAAAACAGGGATAAGAGAACATTGGGTTATATGGAAATAAAATAATAATGCAATTCCTGTTAGCAGACCATATGTTCAAATGTCTACTGTTAAAGAAAAAATTAAAAGTTAGCCATTATGAAGTATTTAGATGAGGTTAAGCATGAGTTTTGTGAAATGTCTGTGTTTTGTTTAGGTGAAGAGAGCACATTCTCTACTGGGAAAAGATAGGGGATCCAGGGTCACCCAACACCACTTTATTGTGAGGAATTTGGGAGGGATGTTATATTTGTCAGTTTGATATGATTCCATAAAACCCCAGTATGAATTTTACTGAAGAAAATGGCTGAAGTTCACAGTGTCATGAAATATAGCCAAGAATCAGGAATATTTTATTTTGGAGGGTCATAATGAGCTGCAATGAAATGAGGAATCAGTTTAAATATACAATGGAAGCTGGTTTTAGACAGCATAGCAAGGTAGGCACTAATTCTTGAGTTCATTGAGCTAGAGTAAATAAGATCAACAGTGCTTTTAGTAGCAGACATATCACATACGGTTAGCCTTTTTTAAAGAGTAGTTTCCCAGGTTTTCTAGAGAGAGAGAGAGAGAGAGAGAGAGAGAGAGAGAAAATTCATTCAAATTGAGCTGAATTTTACGAATCACCCCAATCAAGCTATTGAGAATTATTGGAAGTGAGATTCTAATAGAATTTTGGTTGTGGACATACAAATAATTCAAGATGTCATCATTGTATCTATCCAAATTTCTACCATAAAAATATACAACAAATGTTGAATAAATGAATGAATGCAAGCTATTTTATGACTAACTTTTCTATTTAATAAAACACAAAAATTCCACAATATTGGAGAAGCAATTAAATGTCTTTGACACTTAATTATCAACCTGCTGTGTTAATTGTTTCTGTAGTGTTATGCAAATATGAAGCATGAATCTTGTTGTCTCTTCTTTGATAGTCTTCAAATGTTAGTTTACCAAATTCAAATCATGTGTATATCAATTACACATCAAGAGATATTGGCATGTGCTAAGAATGGGTAGAAAAAACTGACCTAGAGCCGGTAACTACTCCTTCCAAAGTCCAAGACAGGGACAGGGGCATTTTTATAACAGCAGAGTGGCATGGCAATTGCTTCCCATCAAAGGGGTAGACGGAAGGTAGGAAGGCTAACTAGGAATTAGTTTGAACTAACTAGGCATCAGAACACGTGGCTGAGCTATGTTCATTAACAAGGTGATAGACAGTCCAGCAGGAAGTAGATTGATTGGAAGTAGAAACTAAAGTAAAAGCAAGGATCAATGATGCCTAGAAGATGTAATGCCTGAAAAGCATCAAAAATAGTGGTGATGAAGCTTCTGTTTGAGCCTAGTGGAAAGCTGGGACTCACTGCTCCATCCCAGCAGTTCAATTTGAGAAACATTAGTTTGACATCAGTGTAATTGAAAATCAAGAAAATGCCACAGAGATCCAATTTATAATGCACAACAAAGCAGTTTAAAATTCTCCATCCTCTTTTTCTCTCTAAATATCCCATATGCATAATTACTGACCTGTAAATCTTCCCTTCCTCACTCAAAGCTCCCATTAGCTCAGTCCCAGGCTCAGCTTGCACAGGCTCACTTCTGTCTCTTGCTTTCTTCGTCCTCCTCTTTTTATCTCCTCTTAGTCTGTTCAGCTATTTTATTACAAATCCTAATGGCCCCCTCTGTTTCTTCAGATAGTCTCAGTACACATTACTCTAGTTTATTAAAATATGGCTCAGGAGCCCAAGAGGCAAATCAAAGCCTCCAGAAATTAGTCCAAGCCGCTGTAAACATTTTGAGGAAATAAGTGGCTACAGTGATGTTTTGAAGGTGAGGCACTGAAGTCCAAGGAGGTGACAAGGTGTGTGTCCTTCCCTAAAGTAGCACAGGAAGGTAGAAGGCGAAGAACAAATAGTGAGTGTGAAGCACTAGAGTGGGAACACGTGTGAACAAGGCCAAGCGGTAAAAGGCAAATAGAAACCATTGAAGACAGAAGCAGGCTAAAATGAAGCTAAGCAGGAGCCTTGTTAGGAGGAAACTAGTAATGCTGGTGCATGGAAAATCGCTCTGGGCACAGGTGGAACTATTGTGTCTGAGCCTGGTCAGCTGGAGTGCATTATGACTCTAATAAGTATTATAATTCTCACCATTACTGAACATACAGAATGCCTTTCTCGAGGTTTACATTCCTGATCTGTATTAATCCTTGTGCCTCAGTTTTCTCATCCATGTGATAGGCCCAGTAAAGGTTCAGATTTCCTAGAAGGTTTGAGGGAACTAAAAGAATTAACCAGTTGCTTGAGACATGATGCCTCACACATGATAAAACCCCAATGAGTGCCTGCCTACTACTAAGATCAGTGTCACTGCTGTCATTTATGTTTGTGAATCTATGGCTTTTCCAAATTGTCACCTCCTGACAGTCTTCCTTTTAGGGGCCAATGTACCACTTAATAGCTTAGAACGTGCTTCTTCAGATTGGAGGAGTGAAATGGATGCGCGACAACAACAGCTGATGAAAATAAAGACAAAGGTGAGAGACAGAAAGAGAGGGAGTCTATTAAGATACCTGAGTACTATGATTTTCATGGCTGGAAGTAGTTAAAAAATAATCAAACTCAAAAACCAAAATTTCAGATAATATCAACAGAATGGATAGGAATCAGGCTATTATGGGGAAGGATCTTATCTATGTTCAAAAAAATTAATTAGAAATTCCTCAACCATGATATTAATGAACTTGAGTAGAAAAAGGCCATCCTAAATGTACCTCTCTTAGATCCATTATACAGAGTTGGTCATGATCTTCCTAGAAGAAGGAGTCCATGCACCTGTCCATAAATGAGAAAATGCCAAACTTGGTAATAGCTGACTTTATTGGCAGCTAACAGCCAATATTTGAGCAACTGTACATAATTTAGGGCCCTCTAGATAGTCAAAAGTCTGTACACAAAGAGAAATAAAAATTTAATCTGACCTCTAAAAGAATGAAAAGGCAATTCGTATCCTAGAGAATAGAGGAGAAAAATTCTTTTGAAATGTCAGAAGGGAAAAAAAGTATGTGTGTGATCAATAGGGCTAGATATTTGAGAGCAGATAAGGAGTAAGAAAAATCTCTCTATTTGTCTTGAAAGTGGCTGTCAACGTCCTGGAAGTGTATGTTATAATAGGGTGCCGAGGCAAAAGCCATTTTACTAGAGAATGGTGTAATGATCTCTTTTAAAAAGGGAAGCAGGGGCTCAAAACACTCATTAGAGAGGCCCAAAAATGAAGGCAGGGTGAAACGGGATGGTAGGTTTCAGTTGGGGACTAGATGAAGTGATGCACTTATCAGACAGATCAATGTCTGATGACAACGCAAAGAAATGCCAAGAGAAAGGAAAAGGGAAGCGTGTTCATGACAGAAGGGTTAAGCGTGCGGTTAAGTTGCTAGGATCTACATTGTAACTGGAAACGCGGGATGCATTTCTAATACAAAAACCTCTCTTATTTGCTGGCTAAATCATTTTAGTTAGGAGCCAGAATGCTCTATGGCTAAGATTATTGGGTAAATGTCCCCTGTTTCCTCACCTTCTAATCCCATTAATCTGCTCTGGTTAACTCTCACTAACAGGAACCAATATAAGGATTGATTTTAGGCAATTTTAAATCTTCCTCAATATTAGTTCAGGTCCATACCAGGAGAAAATCCACTTGTCCTGAATGGATTGCACGAGGCTACTCAAGTGATTTCAAAAGTGGGAAATCAGAAGATATTGAATTTTAAATATTAGATTATTTTATATTGGACTTTGGATCTAATATTAGATATTAAAGTGTAAAATCACATTGCCCTTATTGCTAGCCTTCTTCTTTATCTTGCTGCAGGATCAGTATTGTTTTAGTACAGTATTTGACGGCTCATGAGCCTACAGCACAAGGGAAAATATTTGCACCACTTATTGAATGGTGGACAGTCCAAGCTTTAAAACAAATGTTGCCAAACTTTAAATGCTATCATCTATTAACATGTGACGGCAAAGTCATAGTTTATTATGGTAGCAACAGAAATCTATAGCAAAACAAAAATCAAGTGAAATCCAAAGCTCATCTACAAAGAAGTGAGGAATTCTGTTTGTGAGTTGTCTGCCATCCTGCCTTCAAAGGAAACAGTCCTCCAAGGAGGGTGCCTCTGCACTTTGGGGTGAGCTAACACCACAACAAAGACAACATTGAACAAAGCAAACAAAGAGGAAAATTCTGGGGACTCGTGCCCACTGGCTCATCACTGATTTTCAACTACACTATTTTTACTATTTTATTTTAGACATTATTTGATAATGCTTTGAAAACTCTTTAAAATCAGAAACAATATATATGCCCTTGAGCCCTTCAATAAAACCCACATTTGCCCTCATAGCTCCCTGTGCCATTTCTACATCACATGTTCTACCATCCACTCATGTTTCCTTGAACTTGAATTGCGAGATGATCGTTCTCACGTAGCTGCTCTCTATATACTTCCCTTTGTTGAAGCCTTCTCCTGCCTCTCCATTCCATCAGCCCTACCACTCCACTACCTGTTGGAACAATTCTGCCACCAGGATACCCCCCCTTCTCTACGTTCATTACACCTAAATTTCTCTACCCCCCCCCAAATGCATCCTGCCCACTGGTGGCCTGTTTCTAGTTTCCAAGCTTCCATATGTATTTCATGCTAAACACATAAAACATGAGATTCAAAGCTAAGACCCTCGCATGAGAGAGAGACCATGTGGTGTTTGTCTTTAGGGGGCCTTATTAAGTATGCTGCTTTCCAGTTCTAGCTATTTATCTGACAATTTCATGGTTTCATTTTTCTTTACCTCTCAGCAACACTGCATTTGCTATATATACCACATTTCTACTCAATAGTTAATGGACATCTAGGTTCATTCCATTTACTAGGTACTGTGAATAAAGCAGCAATGAATGGATGTGTAAGTATCTCTGTACTAAGATAGGTTTCTTTGGGTATATGCCCAGAAGTGGTATAGCTACATCATATGTTAGACCTATTTATAGGTTTTTTTTTTAAAAGAAAACTTCAGACCAATTTCCAGAGTGGATTCACTACTTTACACTCTCACCCATAGTATAGATAGAAGTGCTTCTTTCCCTTTCCATACATCCAGACATGTATTCTAATGTCTTTTTGTAATCCTAAAGATGGCCATTCTGGTAAGGGTATTATGGAGTACTAATACAGTTTTAATATGCATTTCACTGAAGATCAAGGATAATGAACATTTTAAAAGTATTTGCTAATCATTTGTGTTTCTTCTTTTGAGAAATTTCTCTTCAGTTCCATATCCCATTAAAAGTGGATTTCCTTGTTAACTTCATTTTCTTAATTCTTTAAATATTCTAGACACTAATCCTCTGTTAGATGTTGTCTAAGTTAGAGAGACTATTGCTATGATGAAACACCATGACCAAGCCATCAAGGAAAGAGTTTATTCAGCTTACACTTTCACATCATAGTCTGTCACTGAAAGAAGTCTGGACAAAAACTCAAACAGGGCAGGAATCTAGAGGCAGGAGCTGATGCAGAGGCTGTGGAGGGGTGATACTTAGTGGCTTATACTTCATGGCTTGCACAGCCTGCTTTCTTATAGAACGCAGGACCACCAACCTAGGGGTGGCCCCACACACAGTCAACTGAGAACTCATAAATCAGTCACTAATTAAGAAAATGCCCCACAAGCTTGTCTATAGCCCAGTCTTAAAGAAGTATTTTCTCAGTTGAGGCTCCCTCCTCTCTGAAGACTCTAGCTTGTGTCAAGTTGACATAAAACCAATCAGGACAAATGTATAACTAGAAAACATTTTTTTCCCCCGTTATGTGGCTGCTTCTTCAATTTATTGCTTCCTTTTCTGTCCAGACACTTTTTAGTTTCATGAGATCTAATTGTTTGATTCTTGGTCTTACTCTCTGAAATCCCAAAGACTAGAAAATCTCTTATATTTGTTAATACATTGAAGTGTACTCCATACTTTATCTACAGTTTTAAGGTATTATTAGGCTTTAGGTTGAGGTCCTTAATCCAGTTGAAGTTGAGTTTTATTCAAAGTAAGAGGTAAGAATTTAGTTTTACTTTCGTGAATGTTGAAATCCAACTTTTCCAGCACCATTTGTTGAAGATACTGCTTTGTCTCCAGTGTATAAGATGGAGTTGAGGGTAGGGAAACGAGGCACGGGGATAATCAAAGCTAAGGCTCTATGTTATGAAGGAACCTTATAAAACCCCACTAGATTATAAGCTAATTAAAAATGTAACTTAAAAAATTGAACAGAATTACTGCACATTAGTGAAAAATGTCACTCCAGAAGACATGGGATGTTAAATGAATATCTCACTGCTTGGTACAGATACCTCCATGTAAATTGTTGGAAAAAGAGGACCCAGAAGCCCCACAAAACATCATTGACTGTTGCCGTTGCTCTTGATTACACACTATAACTAGATATAAGATCCTATTGTTGAAGAAATCACACAATTTTGTTGCAGGACACAGAGAAATTAATTTTGAACTAACCAGCTCCCTGCTGGATAGCTTTCATGGTGCTGGAAGATACTACAGAGAATATTGGAAGAGAAAAATCCATCAATGATCCATCCTATCCAGAGCTAGACCTTGCCTACCGTAATCACAAAACTAAATACTAAGCTCATCTAAAATGAAGTGAGGAATTCTGTTTGTGAGTCATCTGCAATCCTAGCTTCAAAAGAAACAGTCCTCCAAGGAGGGCTCCTGTGTGCAGTTAGTTGTGCTGACATCACAACAAAGGCAGTGTGAAAAAAAAAATCCAATATAAAGGGAGATTAGGGGACTCATACTCATTGGCTTACTTGTCAGGCAAGATGTGTCAACTAGTCCAATAGTAACAAGACTGTTTATAGGAATAACCAACTATGCCAGTGATTGCATTGGAAGGAAGGAAAGTTATGTCTGGTACTGTAAAGATGGTCAAAAGTCATGGCTAGGAAAATCATTGGTCATAGGGGAGAATCTGTTTATTTTCTCTAAAAGGTCATTTTTTTTCAAACTGTCTTGTAAATATCCATCACCACCACCACCACCACCACCACCACCACACCACCACCACCCAAAGGCTCTTGGAACATTGTGAAAGAGGGGACCAGAAGTATGAAGGAGATGGAAAGTGAGGGAGGGTGCTGTGAGATACTGTCCTGTGGATAAGACACGGCTGTAATACACAGGAACTCACAGCAACTGTGGTCATCAAGACAAGGTATGCAGAAGATTGAGTCAGCTAAATTGTCCAAATGAACAGAGCCCAAACTGAGAAGCTATTAGCAGTTGATGGCTACTGAGAGAAAGGGTCACTATTTATGAGTACGGCCATTGGTGCATTCCCTATTCTCAGTGAATGACACCACACCCATGTGTATATGGCCATCACTAATTGGGTACAAAGAGTTAAAAATAATCAATTAATTATAAATGGAAAAAAGCACACATTTAATTTCATTGATTTACAAAACAGGTCCAACTTTCTTTAGAAAAAGACCTAGGGCGTTTATTTAAAACAGTAACATTAATAACTATAAGAACAACAGTAAAATAATATTTACTTTTTTTAACCTCCTATGTATTGAGGCTATTCTAGGTCCTTTACTCACAAGTACTTGTTCATATATTAAGTGATTTAAGTCTTGTAACAAACAAAAAACAGAATGAGGGATATACTGTGAGGAAAGCTGAATTTAATTGACAGCCAAAGCCTCAAGGTTTATAAGCTACAAGATATAGAATTTGAAATCTGACTAGTTCACTATATCAGATGGGCACAGAACCTCGATGACGCTTTAATATGCATATTCTTTGAACAACAGACATGTAAGATGTTCTTGGAGTGGTCAGATGTCAGGTAGGTGATTAATAATTTTGTCACAAACAACTAAATATGAACTGCAGACTGTTTCCTAGTAATGGGACAATTATTGGAATTAGGGTTTTAATACATGATCAAAACAAATCAGGAAGAGTGATTTTCTGTTGCATTCCACATTAGGAACTACCCGAGTCCATTTAATGTCAGGCTGGTATTTATTCTAAAAACTGTAGCAAAAGCAGTTGGACAGGTTTTATCTAATTTCAAGATACCCTGGTTATATGTGCAAGAAAGAATAAAGGTTTAGATAGAACTTATCCATCAAGACTGTAGGTTCTGGATGCAGAGGAATGAACACAGGTCTGAAGAAAGGAAAGAAATGCCAGTGAGCTGGAAGCTGTAATACATAAAGGGTGAAGACTGCTGGGGCAGGTCTTCCCTGGGGTGACATGGACACTTCCTGGAAAGAAGTGATAAGCAAGAAAGACGACCTTCAGAGAAATTGGGTGGAGCAGGATTTGCCAAATTTATCTCAGAGGAAATATTAGTCACAAGGGTCTTCTCCCTTAAAGGGATTCCCAACAGGATTCTGGATTTAAAATGATGAGGCACATGGTGAGGACACTTGCCTCATTATAGCCTAGTATTTCTCAAACTCACTTGACAAATTGAACCCTTTGTGGAGCAGTGTTTATTTAAATAGTATTGGTCTGACAGTCATTGCCCAGAATAAACCCTGGGAAACAGCTGGGAAAGAAACAATGAAAAAGAACCACAAAGAAACCCACTGGGGGAAGTAAAGCAAAACATCTATTTCTGTTTTTGTTAAGTCATCTTTTAAGATGCATTATTTCAATACTTTTACAGGAATGTATCGGCACACAGTAACACTTACTTCTACAAGTCGATGGGCACATACAGATAAACTGCACACCAAACATATTTGAAAATAATCAAGGTAGAAGAATGATCATTTTGAGGGTTAGACATTCCCAGACAGAATACAGCCCCAAGCTTTACAAACCTGGAGGCTGTTTCTTAGTTCTCCTCTACGTTAGTTTCTTTTGATATTTTTCCAAGATTAATTTTAGCTCCTGTAGTATCATGCTAGCAGCCACCAAGAGCCGTTCATTGTAAGCACCAGCAACAGTTGGAACAACGGCATATGAAGATTTTCAAAGTTAATCTAAGTGCTTTCCACTTTAGAGTAAACAGGAAAACAAATCTAGGCACTATAGGGTATTTTTATTGCTATCAGAAAATTTCAAAAACATATACAGCAATTCAACTATAGGTCTTTGAACTGTAAATCAACAATTACTTTCTTTATAATATTGATATTTACGTGGTGACCAATAGAGGATTTTTATAAGCCCCCCCCCCCAAAGGACTGATCATAAAAAGCCCTTGGCTTTTAGGTAGAAAAAAAAATTAGAAAAGAAAAGAAGAGAAAATCCTTTCAGTCACTGTACTTATTTGGATTTATAAAATCCCTTTCCTCCAAAGCCCTTAAAATTCTCTCTAAATAAGTTTGCTGACGTGCGTTTAAAAATACAATCTGGATTTGCCAAAATATTATTAACCTTGAAATATCCAATCATGCTTAAGTTCCTAAGTCTAGCAATTTTAACACGGTAGGGTTTTAATAAGATATGAAGGACTGGGAGACATCTTGGTTAATAAAATGCCTGCTGTGAAAGCATCAGGAGCTGAGTTCACATCCACAGTACCCAGATCAAAAGCCAGGCATGGTGTCTTGTGTCTGTGATCCCAATGCTGGGGAGATAGATACGAAAGGATCCTTGGGCCTTGCTGGTCCTGCCAGTCTAGTTAAAACCATGAACTACAGGTTCATTGAAAGACTATTTCTCAAAATAAGTTGGAGACATGATTGAGGGAGGACATTCCAGTGTCAACTTAGATCTACCACATCCTTCATAGGTGAGCACACATACACAAATATAAAGTAAAATGTAAAATTTGTTAACTTTTGAGGCACACAAATATGACTCCCAAATGTAGGAAGTAAAGAGGCCATTTCTTGACATAAATTCTCTTCTAACAGGCAATAAAATTTAATTCTGGTCACAAAACAGTTCGACAGCTCCTCCTAACTTTAAAATTATCATAGTTGTCTATAATGACCACACTAACTCTTCTTGAATGGTTATCTTAATAATAACACTCATTTAAGAACTGAAGTCATAGACTTAAATGAGTTAGGCAGGCAGAGGTATTCTGTGTATTAAAGGGATGGACAGGGGTGTCTAGAAGAATCCCTGAATTCCGGCAGCAGATAAGGAAGCAAGAGATACTCAATAGATGTTTCCATTCAGTTCTGATAAATTCTCTGATTGTGTTTTCAAGAGAAAACATGAAGCACTATGTTTGGGTGACCTCTCAGTTCTTGAAAAGTGACACAATTTTTAGAGAAGCCACTGTGTGTGGCTCACGGACTCTATCTAAGGGCACAGTCTAGCTGTAATTGACAGTTGAACTTGTGCTGTGGTAACAAGCTTCCTTCCAGTGATTAGTAGTTGTGTTTAATTGTCTTTGGAAAGATCAGAGTCTAGGCTTCCCAGGAAAATCTACCTTTGCTTTTGACTCTTATCCTCAAAGACTCTTGGCACAAATGACTTCCCTTCCTTTTCTTCACTGTGACACAGATGACAATGGCTACAATAACCTTGGAGCATTATTGTGATGGTTAGATGACAGAAGGAGACAGGAGCCTCTCCAAAACACACTGCATGTTTCCTTTACTTTTTGTTGCCAATGATGGAAACAAAAGAAATTGTGTAAAGCTGGAGCCTTGTCTCTAGGCTTTGCATGTCATTATAGAATGATTTTGTTGACGTTTTGTGACAGCTATAAGATGGAAAGGAAAGGCTACATACTGTCACTGACTTCCTGCATGCTTCTTTTGATAGTTGTTAACTTCTCCAGTCCAGGTTCCTAAAGTCACTTTAAGAAACTGAGAGAGTGGTTAGAGTTGAGCCAGACTGGGCTGGAATACTGAGGCTCTTGGGAGGCATGGGACACATAACATCTTAATGAAGTTAAGATAATAAGACCTGCCTTATAGGGTCCTAATAATAAATAAATGACAGAAAACCCTTAAAGTTATGCATGCAGCAAATGTATACTGAATAACAGCTATTTTAGTACCCCAAGCCTGATAAATTTATTATAGGAAGTGCCATTTTGTGTTATGCCCAGGAGAAAAAAAAAACTACTTCAAGTTACAATGCTTTGTAGGAAGTTTATTTGTGAATATTAAGAAGTCTCTAGGCCTATGTATTTAATTGCATTAGAAACCATTTGTGTACATATATAAAAGGAACAATGCATCTTTCACTTGTTATATTATTTTTGCTGAATCACTTTGCAACTTTGAACTATCTATACCACCACTTTTCTATCCAATATGAGCCAGTCAGGAGAGTCAGAAATACACTATGTTGTTTTTCTCTTCTTCTCTTGCTCCTCATCCCTCTTTCAGTTAAAAAAGAACATTTAATTTAAAATTTTTACAAGACACATACTAATATTGAGAGTAATACAATATTCCCATAACCCAAAGTGACCCTTTCCATGAATACACAAAATCTAGGGCAGCCATCTTCATAAAGGGCTTCTTTGCCATCTGCAGGATCTTTCTTCCAAGCTGCTAACAGCATTTTGTAAGTTTTGATGCTTACATTTTCTTTAACACAGTACAAAACCTTCAAAGGAAGGTTTTCGGGCAAGAATCTGGATTTCTATTTTCTCCCAATCACCCTTGTATGATTTGGTTTTCAGACATCAAGGAGCTGTCCTTGTTCAGTTGTGTCCACAGGCATTCCAGGCAGGCTGGGGCACGTGTAGATAATGACAAAGAGCCACTCACACAACTGTCAAACAGCAACCACAGGACACCAGGGATGGGAAGGGGCAGCTTGCCTTAGTAATGTAGAAATGAGGGGCACTGCTGTGCCTTCAATTTGATGCAGTAGAACAACATCATTAAACAACCCAGGAGACTTAAGACCTTGATATCTCTTTCAATGCTTTAGCTGTATTTATGAATGACTTTGCCAAAACAAACTCTTGAATGACATACTCTCTATGATGTAATATATCAGGATGCCTTCTCATATCAACAGCAATTTATAATTCCCCATGCCATCTCAAGATACTTTCATTGTCTTTGAGCCTAGAACAATGCAAATGAGAACTAAGGAAAAAAAGTTAACCAGTAGAGACAAGGTACTACTGAAGAGAGCAGATTTTTCTCCTCTTAAAGCTGGACTTCATCATTACTGTTTTCTATAATTTAGAAATAATAACAAAGTGCATTCTGTGCCACAGACTGATAACTAATGTTACCTGGCATGATAAACATAATGCTATGTGTGGTCTTTTTATTCTCTTAAATTTAAATTTTATTTTATTGTATCTTTACTGAGTAATTAAAAACAATTTATTGAGTCTTTTGTTTTGATCTTCATGACTAACCTCTCAGCTCCTTATATTGAGAATAATTTTTAATCCATGGTTTCATTGTCTTGGTATCCTGGGTATGGGTGATTTGATTAGCTGCAATGTCAGGCCTGTTTTTTTTTTTTTAATATTTTCAAACGAGATTTCTATTTCAGCATTGTCATTTTTATTAGGCAGCATGTTCTTCTTCTCCAGATCTGCTTTTTCTCAATGAAGGCACTGACCTCCCTTATTTCATTAGGAATCAAACACAGGTGTTTCTGAAAGCATGCCTTCTATCTCACAAGATAGATAGACATATTTCTAAGAACCTGTAAGCTGACTCTGTGGTGATACAGAATTGTGGCTATTGTTTCCATCTCTGAGACTGATATCTTGATATTTTTGGCCTTGGAGTTAAGTTTTTCATGGACACCTTAAACAGTAGCAGTTGCTATTTTGGGGAGAGAGAATTATTTGGGAATTATTAGAGAACTGATCCTGCCACTTTAAATCTCAACTGGTAGTACTCAAATTTCAGAACAGATAAGAAATACCTGGGGAAATGTAAGAAATACCTGGAAGAATGTAGACTCAAGGAACTTAAAGCTTATCTGAAGACCAGAAGAAAAAGCCAACTACTATACTAAACATAGAGGTCAGGCAGTGGTAGCACATGCCTTTTATCCTAGTATTTGGGAGGCAGAGATCCACTCAGATCTCTCTGAGTGCAAGGCCACACTGGGGAACAGAGCCAGGCATGGTGGCACACGCCTTTAATCCTAGCACTAACCATAAAGGTCTGGAGGTCTGTATAAACAGACAGGAAGTGATGCAGCTGGCAGAGAGAGGAAGTGAAACTGCAGAACAGAAAGGCATATAGGCATGGGTATACAGGAAGTAGGTCTCTTTGGAGACAGGGCTGGTAAGGTGAAGTTAGCTGTGGCTTTTCCTATTCCCTGATCTCTCAGTTTTTTACCCCAATATCTGGCTCTGGGTTTATTTTTTTTTTAATTAACAAGACTGTTTAGCAATTCATCTACAGGACCTATTCCCCTTTGCCCATACCTCAGTATAATGTTAATCATGCATCCAGAATCATCATTTGTTATGGGCTTCATATGAAAATTTCAGTCATACACAAAATTAAAACGATAATATAGGGAACCATTATGCCCTTATCACTGTTTCAGAAAACATCTACATTTTGCTCATCTGGATTCTTCCTTCATCATAGCCCCTGTTTTTCTTTATTTTTATAAAAAATATTTTGATGTAGTATTGTAAAATATATCTCACATGCTGTATCATTCATCTTTAAATGTGTAAAACATCCCCCATCTGATGAGAACTTTTTCTTTAGACAATAAACTTAATAGTGATTTTTCCTAATATCTCACAAGGAACAATCCCTTTAGTAATCCAAGAGTTCTGCAGTCTGACTGTCAAGTCAGTCCTACACATTGTCCATGCGGATGGCTGAATACAGTCATGTTGTTCATCTGTATACAGTTCTGTTGCTTATGTCAGAACAGCTTTTTAAAGATGGTCTTGAATTTCCATAAGGTCTAAAAGAGTTTAAAAAGGGCTTCTAAACACACAATAATGGAGCCAAAACAGCTTTCTACTTCATGTTTCATGCAGGCCATGAGATACAGAGATGCCAAGGTACAGAGATGCCTTGGTGTGTGGACTTAAGCTACAGTATGGCAGGTTCTCCATGTGCAGGCTGAAACACAGCATGGGGGATTTCCCCTGTGGTATACAGAGGCATCTCCAAGCTGCACTGCATGGTGGGTTTAGCTTTTGCTAGTACAAAAAAAAAAAAAAAAAAAAGGTGTCTGGGCTCCGCGCTGCTGGATGGAGGCATGGACTCCAGAGTCAGCAGAGAGCATGGTGTCCAGGGCTGGCTGTAAACATACCACTGCCACCATATTGGGAAGCTGAGGTGGGTGGAGTCAGTAGCTAAGGCTGCCACTTTTTGTCCTAGCCATGCAGTTCAACAATTTAAAATCTCTCCTGGTCAGAGAAAGATTATAGATTCACGATAAAAACAGATTCAGATAAAATAAAACTATTAAACTGTTTACAATATGTGTAAAATTGTATGTAGGCTTCGAAGAGAAAAGAAAATGAATATAGACAGCTATATAAAAAATAGTTTTTAAAAAAATGAAGTCTTTAGCCGGGCAGTGGTGGTACACACCTTTATTCCCAGCACTTGGGAGGCAGAGTCAGGCGGATCTCTGTGAGTTCGAGGCCAGCCTGGTCTACAGAGTGAGATCCAGGACAGGCACCAAAACTACACAGAGAAACCCTGTCTTGAAAAACAGAAAACAAACAAACAAATAAATAAAAAAAAGTCTTTTAAGAGACAGTAAAGGCAGTATAAAAAATAAACTTTGTAAAGATGGATATCACACAGAGAGTCTAGATTATATTGTCTTTGGGATTTTTAACTAAAGAGAGACATTTGATTGTAAAAGCTGCTGAGTTAAATAAATATGTATATTTAAAGATATTTTGATTTCAAAATTTATGTCTAAGGATATGTTACTTTGGAAAAAGAAGTTCTGCTTTTGTTTCAACAAAAGATGAAACCTGTGGATTGCTTACAGGCTAATAAGGTTTGATCAAGGAAGCCCCCCTAAGAGATCTCCAGAGGTCCAACATCCAGAACAACTTCAAGACAGCTCACTCAGAGAATAGAGCATTACAGACTATTCCAGTCAGGACTTGACTATAATTCTTTATTTTTTCAGGATCCCCATAAGACTATCAGTGCTACCTATCAGTAGGAAGTAGCCTAGAACACTACACCCACATTCCCCAAAAATAGATTATGGATATTTGTCTTTGTTTAGAGATTTGTTACAAATTGTTATTGGTCATAGTCAATATCTGTCTAAAAGAAAAACATGGGATAACATACAGACATGATAGGGTGAAATGGTAGATTATTGAATCTACTTTTAAAAAGCATCAACTTGTTTTAAATGTTTTACATTGCTATAGGTTTTAATTTATTACAAAATTAAAGTTAATTTTGTTATATTGTATGTGTATTTCTACTCATTTAAGGTATTATGTTTGTGCAGCTCATCTTAAATTGTAATGTATAATTAATATATGCATATTAATAATTGGTCTTCTATGATAGTCAAACTTATAGTCATGTTAAGTTTTCTATGTATACATAGATATAATTCAGTTAGGTAGGTAATCTTCAAACACTTCAAAGACCTACAGAATATGGCATTAAAATGTTTTACAAACATAGACTTTTTGGACAGTGAGACATGTCTGCTCCTGGCAGCACTGATTTATTTCAAAGACAAAGATGGGCATCGAAGACGCTCCATATGGAGTTTATCTTCTTCTTAGAAAAAATTAGCCATTTGGCCAAGAAACCGTTCTTGCTTGGACTGCTTGACAAAATGTATCGACTGGACATGCAGGACCCATAGGAAGGTGACCACTGAACTTTTCAAGGTAAGATGGCCCTTCAGGTTCCTGCTTTGCAGAAGAAACTGTCAGACATTCTACAGGACACAGAGAGAAGTGACTGAGAGACTCTAGGCCTGTGGACTGAAGAATGGATGCCCCAGTGTTGCAGAGGAACTTTGGGTAACTATTCAGACAGCCAGCTGTCTCTGTCATTCTAGATTTTTGGAAGTTGCTTACAATGTTCTTCCTGTTTACTTAGGTAATATTATATCCTTCTGGGGTCTTTGATGTAGTTGAAGACTAGATACTTATAATTTTCCTTGGTTATGATAAAAGATAAGTTAGATATGAAACCTTAGACTCACAAATATAGGACAGATAGAATATTTTCTTTGAATTGGCAAAATACAAATAGACTAGATATTATAACTGTAATTCTTGCTTGATAACTGTTCTATTATATGTAATTTGACTATGTTAGAATTAAAACCTTCCTTTTTGTTTAGACAGAAAAGAGGAAATGTTGTGGAATAATGCTCTTTTACACTGGTTTAATAAAATGCTGATTGGCCAGTAGCCAGGCAGGAAGTATAGGTGGGGTGAGCACGTGAGCAGAATTTTGGGAAGAGGAAGGCTGAGTCAGGAGTCACCAGCCAGACACAGAGGAAGCAAGATGACAAGGCAGAACTGAGAAAAGATACCAAGCCACATGGCTAAACATAGATAGGAATTATGGATTTAATTTAAGTATAAGAGCTAGTCAGTAATAAGCCTGAGCTAATGACTGAGCAGTTATAAATAATATTAAGCCTCTATATGCTTATTTGGGTCTAAGCAGCTGCAGGGCAGGCAGGAGAGATTCTTCCCAACCACAGGCCAGGTGGGACACAAGAAATCTTCCAACTACAGAGACTTGTTCTCTAGGTTCTAGATTAGATTTGAGCTTCTGATCCTTTCCAGATGAAGCTGTCTTACCCTCCACACTGAAACAGTTCTTATCTTCTAGCACTGATGGAAATGGACATAGATTATCTACAAAATATGAGCCAGAAAACATAATATAGAAATAAAAAGAAATCCACAGTCCAGTTTTGGTCTATAATACCAAAGATACTGACTGTATAACACTCATACAATTAAATGTATAATATATAAGTGCCTAAGGAAAGCTGACATAAAATAACCTGTCATCAAGTGCAAGACATTGTTATAGTTATTTGGTCATACAGAGTCTTTTTTTTTTTTTTTTTTTGAGACAGGGTTTCTCTGTGTAGCTTTGCCTTTCTAATCACTTGGTAACTGCCTCTGCTCCGATGCTGGATCAAACGTCCCACACACCCTGGTCATACAGAGTCTTATTTGGAGACCTAGTCAATGATTGAAAGCAGAAAAAACAAGAGCAACTAGAATTTATGCATGTTTTATGATACAGTGCAGAATTTTGTGGCAGTTAACAAAGGAGAAATGCAAAAGACAGAGCTGAATGGGTAAATAAAATATAGGCAGTATAGCAAAAACAGTGATAGGCCAGACAGGACAATACGTATGGTGCTGTCCACCCTCTCTGGTGATCATAGTTGATGTAGTTGTGGTGCAGACATAGTGGAGTTCACACTTTGTTCCCATTTAATTGTTAAATTCCTTTTCCACATATCTTATGCTGTGGAATAATCCTTTTGTATACTGTGTGAATATAGTCTCTATTATTTGTTTAATAAACAAGATGACTGGCCAGTAGATGAACAGGATAAAATTAGGTGGGAAAGCCAAACTGAGAAGGGTGGAGTCAGAGGAGCTAGTTGTTGAGGAATGACATGTAGAAAATGAGGTAACAAGCCATGAACTATGTGGCAAAGCATAGATAAGAAATATGGGTTAATATAAATGTAAGACTTAGATAGTAACGAGTCTGAGATATTGGCCAGGCATTTATAATTTATGTTAAATCTCTGAGTCAGTTATTTGGGAAGTGGCTGACTATTACTTAGAAGCAGTTGGCTGGGACAGGAAAATTCTTCCTACAATCTTATTTACCTTACAAAGATAAAATACAATAAGGATAATATAACTAACACCTAGATCTTCATACTTTCTCAGCACTGTGTTAGAAATGAATTGTGGGAAGACAAATAAGGTTAAATTCATGTTTTCCAAGCTCTGTGAGAGACTTGGAGGAGTACGAATTTGTGAAATAATGAACATTAAAAATTATGAGATATAAAATAGATGGGGGATGGAGAGTACTATAGACACTGAAGATAGGGAACTCCCCACTTGGCCTGAGAACAAGTGAGAGGACTATGGAACATTATCCAATCCTTTGAGAATGAAAGAGGTTATTCCTAACACTTAGAGAAAGGCAGTGTGTATGAGGTATTCAAGGCAAACTAGGTTGTATGGGCAGCTAGGTAATGCCAAGGAACATCTCTCTAACTCAGGCGACATATTAATTCTGCAGGAAAAGGCTGCATCTGTCAGGAAAGAACAAGTTTTCAAAGAGAGGGAAATCTAGATAAGGCCAGAGAGGTGTCAAAGCCCTGAGAATATATGGCTACAGTAAAAGGTTTAGAAATAGACTACTATAGAACAAGGAGCATAAGAAAGACAATGTTGACAGATGAATACAAATAGACTCATGAGAGATCTGCTGTGCTAAACACAGTTTTATAGAAATGTTGTATAGAAAGTAATAACAGGTAACTTTAATTGAAATTCTTTTCTAGCATATACATTTTCAAATCAAATGTTTCTAACAATGTGGCATGAATAAGTGTTATCTGCATTTTGTAGTAATCTAAGAGTTAAGTAGCTTGATCATTAGATAGAAATGGTACTTGAATATGGGTATATCTTGTTTTAACTCTTGCTATACTATTCTGTAGCAACAATATTGAGAACAGTTTAGCACAGACACAGGGCTGAGAGGAAAGACTATGGAAACCCATAGAGAAATTATGGAAATAACAGAAGAGGCAGGTGATAATCAAGAAAGAAATAGTCATACCATATCATGAGAAATAACTAAATCCTTGGACTTGATTGACTTAATGAATGATAAAAGCAGATAAACAGATTACAGGAATATAAATGTCTTGTTTATGCATAAGAGTAAATGGTGATGCATCATCAATAGAGATAGCTGAAATTTTATGAAAACTCAATGATTTCTCTTTGGGAATATTCAGATACAGTTGGGCTATAACAATGTGCTATACAGTTCCTGTGTTTATCAATGAATTATAGCCAAAAACATGAAAGATTCTTGGAAAAGGCAGATCAGCTGGATATGGATGGAGCCTGAAGAATATCACCCCTAAAAGGGTAAATATGGTTAAAAAAAAAAAAAAAAGACATAGAAATGGATGGGCCAAAAGAAGTGAGAGGTAAACGAAGAGTGGATGAAGGGAGAAGAAAGTTCCAACAAGGACCAATACATAATAGCACATCCCATTGAAACAAGGATGTTAGGTAGACTATCTACTGAAGTCAGTGATTAATCACCCGCTTATAGAGCCTAAGTTGAATATTTGTTAAATATTATAGTTTTTGAAAGTTATGAATCTTTTCTGTGTTAATTTGTATGTTTCTGGAAATTGAACCCAAGGCCTTTCACAAGTTATGCAGGAACTTGACAGTATGCTCCACCCTCAGCCTGCTTTTTGCTTTGTGATTTGAAACAAGGTCTAACCAAGTGACTCAAGATGGCCTCATACTTACTTCGTAGCCCATGTGGGCCTTGAACTTGTATTCCTTCTTCTTAGTCTCCTAAAAAAAAACTAGGATCACAGGCCATCTTTATTCTTTCCTGTCTTACATTAGCTAATGTTTCCTGCTTACGCCATCTGTATAATTTATACATGTGTATTTATTTTGCTTGCCTTTATAGCAGTAACTATAAATGACAACCCTGAGTTTTACATACATTGTATACATAAATCAATTTACAAACCTGTAAAATCCACATGATCACTTTTACTTTAAAAATGGAGAAACAGTATTTCTATAGTTTCTGCAGTTGTAGTGAAATAGGGATCTGTGGCTAAATCTGGAAGATGCTAAAGTCCCATTCACTTTTTTCTAATACCACAAATACAAAGTGGAAGTGGAGATCTGTAGCAAAATTCAGGGATGTAACTCCCTCCACTGGGCTCAAATTCACAAAGCAAGAACACAAACAATGCTTCCCATACTTCCCAATCAACCCTAGTGTAATTACACAACCACTTTCTGACACTGAGAACTGAACACAGTGTAAAATCCTGGGGATGATTTTTAATTAAAAAGTATTTTCAAAAGCAAACATGAATGGAATTTGCAAAAGGGCCAGTGAAAATTAGATGTATGAATGCTGCATCCTGGGTGCTCTTAAGTTGATTGCGTTGGGTAGAAAGACTTTCAACTTTTATCTGGTCAATTGATCTTCTGTGTTGGGATGTTCTGGACTTCAGATGAATTCAGAATTCAAAATACACAATACATTTAAGGCAATGTTATACATAATGTATAACTAGATGGAACCAACATAAAGGAAATGCTGAAGGAGGTTATGTGCAAGCACTAAGTGTCTGTGGACTCTCACCAATACCAATACATCTAAAAATCAAAGCTACTCTGCTCCCTCAAATATCAATCCCACCACACGGACCAGCCTTTCAGACCATCTGCTTTCAAGCCATGTCTCCTTAAGGCCTGGCAAAGACACTGATTCACTGACAGCAGCCCTTACTTTTTGAGTTATTGATTTAGTAGAATAAAGATATGGAGTTGAGGAGGATAGTCGCCATCCTATTCATGCACTAACCTGGCTCTGGCGTGATGAGACATATGACAGTAAATAGGCCTGCAGCCTGCAGGCACTCAAACATGCTCCCCGTGGAAGTCCCTCAAGGATGCAACATGGGACGTTGGCTGCATTCATACCATACTGTAGCCTGGGGCTGGGGGGGGGGCTTCAAATTTTTGGTATGCGTTAGAATCACAGGTGGAGGTGTTATTAAAAATTAAAGCTCTTGCATTCCACTTTAGTCCCACCATATGAAAATCTCTGGAGGTGAGCCCCTGGCATTCCGGCTCCCCTCAGCTCTGCTCTTGGTCCTGATACTAAGCACGACTGCAGAACCACTGCTCTGGCCATCAGACCCATCCCCTAGCCAGGACTGTAATCATTTGTTGTGTGGCAGATGGTGCTGATGATGGAGGCCCTGGCCCGGTAGTCCAGGTGCTGGCAGTGACTGCTGCCTGTTGCATTTACTCTTTCTTCTCGAAACCCTTTGTCTCTATTCCACTTGGAAACAAAGCAAAACTAAAGCCAAACCTACATACTTTAAAAACACAGAAGTAGAAAAAGCTGGAAAATATCTGCAAAAAAACTAGTCACTGATTGTTGCCCCAGTCCATGGCAGCTACTGTTGGTTTTGTAGTGTATTATTTGCATTGTGTTTTTAAACAGTTATAACAACCCATTGTGGACTCATGTACTCCATAAAAATAACAGTTAATTCTTATTGAATATGTGCCTATGGAATAATTAATGATCTTATGTAATCCTTACATTACAGCATCCTTGTCCGGAATAAATAATTATGTACTATTGTTGTGGCTTATGAAGCTGGAGCTTAAGGAAGCCATAGAGATAATACCTGAGTGCTAGTTGGTAAACAGGAATAGCATCTTATCATCTTTCCTGATTTCTCTGATGCTCCACATATGTATATTTTCAAGATACTAAAAACCATTATAGTTAACACATATAGGCAGTCACTTATTCTTGTATTTAAGGCTGTATCATTTGCTCACCAAATGCTCATAATCCAACAATGGATTACGAATCGTTCTAACATTTGGATAAATATCTAGATGAATTATCTTTCTATGTATTTCTAACTACCTCCTTGGGAGAAAGTCCTAGAAAATGAATCAATATACCAAAGAATATAAATATATTTAAAATGTAATTATTTTTACTTTTAATGTAATTCTTGATGTACACTGCCAAATTACTTTTTAAAAAGATTATAGAAATTATTTCAAATGTTTAGGTAGCCAAATTTTATTTTTCCTAATTATCAGTAAATAACAGATGACCATATCTTTTCAAGCATCTTGTGGTAACAGTTCTGATTGTTTCTTGAGGGTAATTCCTAGAGGAATTGCTGGATCAATGGGCATACACATTTTCAAAGTGTTAATATTTAAGAATCCTTCTAAACTGTTAGGAAGGTCATCTTTCTACTCCCACCAGCAGAAGCTATGAATTACTGTTTCTTTAAACCTTTGTCAACAGGAAACATCTTGTTTCTGTCTACATCTTTAAGAGCTAACTGATAGATTAGTTTTTCATGTTTGTTAGCCCATCACTTTTTATTTTCATTTTTCAAATTTCTGGTGGTATTTTACCATTATTTAAAATATATTTTAGATGTATTTTTCTCATTAATTCAAAGGAGTTATTTAAAATAAGATCATTAACTTATACATGTTGTTAAATGTCTCTAGTTTGCCATCTATATGCTTATGGATAGCTTTGAGGTAGTTAAGCTCAAATTTTAATATAGTTATGTCTGTAAGTATTTTCCTTTTGGCTTCTAACTTTAGTTTTAGATAGAATTTAGAAAATTTATTCTCATTCTGCTAAATATAAATATTCATATATATTTTTCTTTTCAATATCATTTATATATTTGGCATCACTATCTTTGGTACATTTGAAGCTTAACTTGGGATAGACAATAATAAAAAGTATTTTATATGTCTGCTCTATTTCACATAGTCAACTAAGTCAGCAATATTTCTTGAATAATTCAGTTTTTTACTCTGTGAAAGGATGCCCTTGAATACATGTATGTGTGTACCTCTGAAAGATTTTAAAATATGATTTCAAGTGCAATCAATAAACAATCTAATTTACTGATTGATCCATCTGGTCTCATTCTTTCCATCTATGCATATTCATGAGCACTGTAGCAGATGAGGCACATAGTTGGAATTTTTCTCAGTCTTATTATTGTATATATAAGCAAGAAATCCCACCGTTTAATGTCAAATTCTACTTTGGTCTTAACTCCAGAGCATGGATGGATTCTTTTCTTTGTTAGGCACTTACTCACCTCATATACAACAGCAGGTTTTTAAGTAATTTTAGGGCTCATTTTTTTGTGTCCATATAAAGAACATAAAGTGTTGGTGTGTAGGAAGGGATTGTGCCTGTTTTAGCAATATCTTTTAAATACTTAACTAGTATATATACAAGTCATACAACAAATTAGTGACTGTGTTAGGATCATGTCCAAGATAGCCCCATAATCATTTCAAGGCTCTTACTATCATCACATTTCTTTTAAGTGTTTTCATTTGAATCTGCTACCAAGGCTGTTCTGCCACGCATCTTGATAAGAAGGTGAGTCCTTAGGGCACTTGAGCTAAAGTTGTGTAAACTAGAAAATCATAGAAAAACTCACTTTGAAAAACACTTCTCTATACATTTATTTAACATTATATGTCTGGCTGAATGAATAATTAATGGTATAAGAGGACTGCATGCAGAAAATGAAAAATCAAACACATATGGCAAAGAGATAATGCTCACTGAATTAAATACACAAATGTTAAGGATTGTTTTTCCAAATGTTGAGGTCAACACTTTTTCAGTGGAGACATATTTGCAGTTATAATTGTTTTCCATGGGGATGTGATTTCATATAAAAATAATTCCTTGCTTTACTGTTAAATCAATGTATGAAACTCAATGTAAAAATCAATTGAACATAAATCTATTTTTAGGCAAATTAGATCATAATATATGAGCTAGAGAACCTATCTACTAATAAGATTGTGCAATGAACATTCACCAAAACCTTTATAAGAAGTTAGTCTCTGCTAGGCTGTATATAGCACTCATTACATAGGAATGAGTAAGAAAAGGAAAGAGGCCTTAAGCAGGAAAGAACATTTCCAGATGAAGCTGTTTGGGCAAAAGGGTGTACTGTGTGACATATTGCACCTTCCGATACCACTACAATGAATGAATATGTGATGGAGAGTCGAGATTGACGGAGAAGAGGAGTGCTGCTTGCAGGGCAGTACTGGAGATGAGACAGTGTGATGTGTGTGAGAGAAGGCTGTGGTTGATAGAGGAGTGGGTCATTGCCCAGAGGGGTCAATGAGATGGGGTTTTTTTTGTCTTTTTGTTATTGTTGTTAATTATTTTCTAATCTTCTTTGGGGGTGAGACAGATATGGAAAAACTGGGAAATAAGTAGGACTGAGGTGCATGATGTGAAATTTCCAAAGAATCAATAGAAAAAAATTATGTTGGAAAAAAAAACCCTGACAATGTTTGAAAAGTATTAAAAAAAAACCCTACTATTTTGTAAACACACACACACACACACACACACACACACACACACACACACCCAAAACTCTGATGGGTTATTAAATAAAAGTCATAGTGCCAGGCATGAAATATCCCCTTAAGAGTGTTGGTTGTAAAGGTATCATAAGGTTCTCTCCTCAAACAGTGCAGGGTTGCCGGGCGGTGGTGGCACACGCCTTTAATCCCAACACTCGGGAGGCAGAGGCAGGTGGATCTCTGTGAGTTCGAGGCCAGCCTGGGCTACCAAGTGAGTCCCAGGAAAGGCACAAAGCTACATAGAGAAACCCTGTCTCGAAAAATCAAAAAAAAAAAAAAAAAAAAAAAAAAAAAAAAAAAAAAAAAAAAACAAAACAAAAAAAAAACAAAAACAAAACAAAAAACCAAAAAACAGTGCAGGGTACTGCCATTACTCTTGGTTACCCACCAGAACTAGATGGTAAGACCACTACTGCTGATTCCTTGGTTACTGGATATAGGCAAACTTCTTCCCTGCTACTTTTCATATGTTCTAGGGGGGACATACTACTATTGTTTTGTCAAATGGGCATGTTGTCAAGCTGTCTTCTAACTATTTATGCTTATAACCATAGATTAGTGTCACTCTCAGTCTTAGGGAAGCTTACATTTGCATTGGGCAATGGTTAATGCAGAAACTCATGACAGATCAAAGTGCTGGGAATAAGTGACTGTTGAGTATTCAGCACTAATAAGCATCTATAAACTCCTACCACCACCAGGGCTCAATGAACATCATGGAAGGGGACAGAAAGAAGTCAAGAACCAAAGGATGTGGAAAGTGCTGCGAAACACTGCTTTCTGGACATGACATGGCTGTTATACTCATAGTGGCCGAGAAAACCTGCACAAGACCCGCATAAGAACAAGCCTCTCAATATCTCCGCATGAGTGTGGGAGGAGGATAAGAAATCTCACCCCTAGCTGAGGAACTTTCAGCATTAATAGAGAGAATCATTCTTTTTCAGGGATATAGCAATTTATAAGTTACTCATTACCCAGCAAATTACATTGCATTCATGCATGTGCAAACAAGCTTAATCTAACTACATGGATTTTATTTAAGACATGAGAAATAGGAAAAGAATATGTTGAGGAGAAAAAGAGTTCCAAGAAAAGTTGGAATACATTATACATTATACTTAATACACCCTATCATCTCTCTCTCTCTCTCTCTCTCTCTCTCTCTCTCTCTCTCTCTCTTTCTGTCTGTAGGCACATATATGTATTCATATGTAATATGAAAATATCAAAGAAAAATAAAAATTATCTTATAAAGAAAATAAGAAAGAGACATCATCTCTCCACTGAGGAGTTTTGCTGTCTTTTAGTTAACAAATACAAAATGTAATCCAAAGTGTGGCAGACATAACACAAAAAAGAGCCCCATGAGGAAAGTTATTCTACAGAAGTGATATCTAATTGGGGCTGAAAAGATGAGGGGAGCTTAAGGGGGAAGAGGCATATGAAATAGAACAGTCAACATATAGGATCTTGCAAATACAAAAGGCAAGGAGAGATTTGTGTGTCAAAAATTGGCCCAAATCTATGAAGCAATGGAATTAACATCTTCATTGTAAAAGGAGATGAGAGTAGAAAGGTCAGGGGAGGGCATTTCAAGTTTGGCAGAAGGTT
Source organism: Peromyscus leucopus (assembly GCF_004664715.2). Classification (NCBI taxonomy): domain Eukaryota; kingdom Metazoa; phylum Chordata; class Mammalia; order Rodentia; family Cricetidae; genus Peromyscus; species Peromyscus leucopus. The sequence continues at coordinate 84,403,784 of NC_051068.1, forward strand.
GTATCTACTTAATTATTGATATAAGAAGTCCACTAAAACACACAAGAGTAGAAATGAGGAGAGGAGTGATAGTACAGAGTTCTTTGAAGAGAAAGGAAAGCCAACAGTAGCAGGCAAAGAGACTGGCCCCCTCCACTGTGAAAGAACATGAAAAACACTGCACCCCCAGACCACACACATTTTTAGACCCATGATACAAAGATGGAAGAATCATCACCTCTGGTGATTTGTGTTTTCTTACTGAGTAGATTGATGGGAATAAAAACATCGAAGAGTTGTTAGGAGGAATTTGATATTTTTGAAATTGTCATTGAAGACAGTGGAAGAAACAACTGACACTTTATTAATAAAACCAAGACTCTTATGTACACATATAAACCTCATCTTAACTTTTGTACGTGAAGTCACTTGAGAAATTAGAGAGGAGGGAAGCTAAGACAAAGAAAATCATTGAAGCTCGATTCAAATAAGACTTCAATTAAAACAATTAGTCGAATAAGATTGAATATTTAACCTTCCAATGCAAGAAACTAATTAAACACTCTCAGAAAATGAAGCTTTCTTGATGTCGATTCAGCACTAAATTTCTTAGTTTCACACTAGGTTCCTGCCAATCATCAATTTATTCTTCAGTTCCTGGCAAAGGAAACTGAGGTTTCTGAGAATTAATATTTCATCGCAAATTTATTAGCTTAATCTTATTGTGGTGATATTGTGTACCCCAATACTTTGTGCACCCCAATATATTGTGCACCCTAATAAACTTATCTGGGGTCAGAGAAAAGAACAGCCACTAGATAGACATAGAGGCCAGAAAATGGTGGCACACACCTTTAATCCTATCTCATGGGAGGCAGTGATCCATTCAAAGCCACACTGGAAACTGCCAGGCATGATGACACACACCTTTAATCTCAGGAAGTGATGGCAGGAAGCAGAACGGTATATAAGGAGTGAGGACAAGAAACTAGGGTCTTTTTAGCTTTTCGGCTTTTAGCAGCAGTTCAGCTGAGATCCCTTCCAGGTGAGGACTCAGAGGCTTCCAATCTGAGGAAACAGGATCAGCTGAGTAGTTGGCAAGGAGAGATTGGCTATGGCTTGTTCTGTCTCTCTGATCTTTCAGAATTTACCCCAATAACTGCCTCCTGAGGGTTTTTTTTTTTAATAAGACCATTTAAGATTCATGTTACATCTTATTTTACCTTTTCTCTGAATGTGACATCTTTGAATCTCCTTCCTCCTGCCTTCTTGAAATGCTTCCAATGACTCTTTGGACAATTTCCATCTCTTAATTTCCTTCTTGCTCCACCACAAACGTTGACTTATTTCCATGTTGTGATTTGGGGATTTTTCTTTCTTCTCATACAATTTCAAGTACTCGTGTTATACATTCGGTATTTTATCATAGATCCCTCCCAAATAGACAACTCAAAAAGTGAGCTTGTCAATGGCCCTCAGGTCTTTGTTTCTTAATGACCCTTCTAGAAAGCCTGCTGTGGCTGTGCCTATGACATTTCCAAGCCCTGCTTCTTTTCACTTTTCATTTGACTTTGTTAATTTGTGTCAACATTCTTCTGATTCCTTATATTTTATCTTTTCCCTCACAGGCATCTCTATGATCCAACCTTAATGGATCCTTTGCTTTTTATAACACATCTGTTTGTGCACTGTTTCTGCAGTCTTTCAAAAACAATTGATTGAATAATTGCAGCGGCATTTATACTTCTGTTTTTCTTCCGTCAAACTCCTTCACTCTCCCTCTATGTTATTGTCAGGGTGATCTTCCTAAAATATAGATATGATTGTTTTTTTCATGCTTAAGATTCTTCCATGTGTAAGAGCTGTCAGTTATTAAGTTCTTCACAAGTGCCTGGCTGATTGCAAATATTATATACCCTTACACGATGTATCCTTTTCTCATTGCCATAATCTAAGACAGGAACATTGTCTCTGCTGTCTTCATTTCACAAGTGAGTGATGCAGGTTTCAGAGATCAACTACTGGTACAGCCCTGAGTCAAACAGAGTATCTGTTTAACTTAACCAGACAGTGCCTTGTAATGGGTAGCTGCTCCAGCTTTGACCTGGAAGTACTACCCCCAGTGAGGCTTCCGGTAACTGTCACATTTATGAGGCGGGGCCAAGACAGGAGCCCCTAAGACCCAAGATCCGAATGTGCTGGCTCTCTTGGTTCCTGGATCCTGGATGTAGACCGAGCAGAGTTCTCCAGAGGACACTGCTGGATTGCACTTCACCTCTCCCAGACCCTGTAACCTATCCCTTTACTTGTAAGTAAAATCCCCCAATAAACCTCCCTTTTAACTACATCGAGTTGCCTTAATACTTCCACCAACAGTGCCTGCTCTCTTCACCATCACCTTCCCAGCTACATAGGCAAGGTCAGATCCCCTGACTTCACATCCGGTGTCTTTAAGATGTATCCCAAATATCCATGTATACAATTTTGTCTTACCACCACTACTCCAAGTTAGAATGAGAGTCACTACATTTCTGAAAACAATGATAAGCAGCTGAAAGTCTTGGAAGCACCAGCACTCCAGAGAACATGACCTTAGTTTCCCAAGGGCCCTGTGGCTTTTATGGTCTGTGTAGCATCTGATTAGCTAAGTAGTAATAAATTGACAACAGAGTACATTGTTTAATAATTTAAAAAATTATTTTATGTGTTCGGGTATTTTGCCTATGGAATGCAGAAAAGGGCATCAGATCCCCTCAAACTGGCATATGGTTGTGAGCTGTCATGTGAGTGTTGGGACTCAAGCCTGTCTGTAAGAGCAATCAGAGGATCAACCAATTTACATGATGAGATTTACACTCTCTTAGGAAAATCTTTGGAGTTGGAGTACAGGAGATCATAGACGTCATAGGACTTTACGACGAAGCACATCAAATGTGAAGAAATGATAAGTATTTGTAAGTTTCCCTACCCAAAGAAACCTATTAGCAGACAAATGCTAGTGTATTTACAAAATTAGTGTATTTTGTTGAAGTGTGCTTAAGAGGTGAGTTTCAACTCATTTCTCTTCTTACTTCCACCTGTTTATTAAATAACCCTATTTGCTTCCCTAAAGATATAGCTACTACAAATATTCATACAACGCCTCTCTCTGTATAATGTTTTGAAAACCAGGCATAAATTACAGATCCACAATGACTAGGGAGCCTGAGCTTCTCCATGCTATTCATTAATTGCTGTTTGTGACAAGATACTGTCAGCTTCAGTTTACTAATTTTTCCTTGAATGGCTCCAGTTTTCTCTGCAGAAGGCTTAGGGATCACTAGGAGATCTCACCACTGGAATCAACAGTGAAGTGATTTGCTTGTCAGACATGCTGCAAAGCAGAGGGTTGTGGCTGGAAAATACAAATGAGGCCCTCAGGTTTAATCATTTAGTGAGGACATGAAAATCACCACCCCGAATTAGATGACCCCCCCCCTTTACACCTTCAACTGCTTCTCTACCATCGAGGGTTTGCCATTTTCCCATGGCATCTGGATAATTAAGGAATTAAGTGTTTGGGGGTGGCTTCTAGATGAATTTAGAGATGGAAGCTAAAATATAAATAGCTCTCTCAACCTTATACACCTGCTTAAGGGAATTTGCAGCAAACACCTTCATAAATGACAAAGTGACTGCAGGTCTCCTGCAGCTGCTTCAGAGCCTCTTTGATGTGTTCCCTCTTTGCAGAGGGAGGGCTGACATTTATTCTTTATTTTTAATTCTATTGCTAATTCCATAGGGTGGGGTGAGGAGCCACACATCCAGATGAAAAAGAGAACAAAGGCAAAACCAACAAATGAAGACTCCTTTCTCATTTGGAATCCCTGGGAGCTACGGCCCAGAGTGCCCACAGTTGTGAGCATTATTCATCAGCTATCGATTAGACACCTGTGGGTTCCACGCAAAAGAGAAGATTTCTACAGCAATCACAATGTCAAGGTTGATCATAATGCTTTCATTGTGTTTGGCAGCTTCTGACCGGCTTCTATGCTGCCGATGTGACTGCTGCCATTTTTAATAAGCTTGAGAGTTAGTGGATTAACCGAACATCAAGCACCATAATTAGAATTTCTGACTATATGGGGAGATGCTGTATTCTACACTAAAAACATGCCTTATTCCTACCATAAAATTCCACCCTTGGATCTGTTGCATTCCATCATTCTTTCACGTACCTTTTAGCTATCAGTCCTTGTGAGCAAGAGCCTTTGAAAGACAGAAGGTTAACATGAATACAAATGACAATTTTAAGTGGGACCTAACTTCTTGCTTTTGTAAGAGATGCATTTAGCTGTTTGTTTATTGCAGTGATACATAATCAGCAATTACAAGATCCCAAACTTATGACAGAGGAAGTTAAGAATCTGGACACAGCAGAGTGAAAGGCACCTCCCAAGCCTGAGTTGATGTTGGGCTTTTTTGTGTTCTCAAATTATAAAGCAAAATCCTTAGGAAGACACTGTCTTATCATCTACTCTCCTTTGTATTATACTGAATAGTTATGAAGAATCATGCCTGAATTTAGTTTGTGTTTTCCTACAGGATCAAGTAGCATAAACTAAATTTTGAAATAAGTCTGTACTTTCCAAATAGCCCACAAAAATGGAAGATATGCCAAAATATTTTTTGTACATGTGAGTAGCAATCAATGAGATACAAATGACTCATTGAGATGTATCTATGACTAACACAATTAAAATTACATGCCATGAAGAATCCTCTGCTACTCCTAGAAGTACATTATTTCCTATTCTTCATTCCAAGCCAAAGGGCCAATGAGCCATCAAGAATTACTAATGAGTTAGATTTCATTCTAGTAAGTGTTTTTATTTCCAATTTTAATTCATTCTTTTGCATACTGATCTACTGTATCCATCAAATAAAATGCAAAATGTACAAAATACAATTACAGAGAAACTGGCACCCATAGTTATAGCAGAGTAACTATGGTCCTCTACCATTTTACAGATGATTCAATTAGTCACTCAATTCTTACCATATACGTATTATTTTTAAAACTGCAGGCTGCCAGCAGAGGAACCTGGACAACAACCGAGCCACAAAACCTTGGTGGTGGGGCAATGGTGGTACAGAACTTGTGGGAGTGGCCAACCAATATCTGGTTTAACTTGAGGCCCACACGAGGAGAGGGAGTGAATGCCTTACACTGCCTGGATGGCCAGGAACCAGAGACTGGATAGCCCACAGACCTAGGGTAGAACCAAACATGACTGGAAAAAAAATTCAATGAAATGACTCCTAATGATATTCTGAAATACTCATGGATTGGTTCCTTGCCCAGTCATCAGAGTCTTCCTCTTGAAGCAGATGGAAGCAGGTACATAGACCCATAGCCAGACATTATGCACACAGAGAGAGTCTAAATTGGAAGTCTCTAGGGCCTCCCCTAGGAGCTCAGGGAACCCCATAGAAGAGAGGAGGAAAGATTGTGGGAGTTGGAGGGGATGGAGGACACCAGGAGAACATGGCCCACTGAATCAAATAAGCAGGGCTCACATGGGCTCACAGAGACTGAAGGAGAAGGCATGGGCCGGCATGGGTCTGTACCAACAGCTTGGTGTTTTTGTGGGACTCCTAACAGTGGGTGTGTCACTGACTCTTTTGCCTGCTCTTGGGAATCTTTTCCACCTATTGGTTTGTCCTGTCCAGCCTTGGTATGAGGGGTTTTGTCCTGTCTTTTTGTATCTTGTTTGGTTGTGTTTGGTTGCTGTTTCTTGGAGACTTGCTCTTTTCTCAAGGGAAATGGAGAGGGAGTGGATCTAGAGGAGAGAGGAGGTAGCAGGAAGCTGGGAGTAGTGGAGGGAGGGGAAACTGTTGTTAGGATATATTGTATGGAAGAAGAATCTATTTTCAAAAAAAAAAAAAGCTTCGTTACTTTATAGTACTCAGAGAAGTTTTTTAACTTGGTATTATGTATTTTATATGTTACTACAAACTGAAGTATAAATTCTTTTAATTAATTATTTTTATTAATTTTGTTGTGTTTGTGAACAAAAGTGCCATGGCATACCTGTGGAGGTAAGGAGTCAACTTGCAGGAATCCATTATTCCTTCCACATGTGGATTCCAGGAGTCAACTTAGGTTGTCAAGCTTCATGGCAGCTGCCTTTTACCTACTGAGATGTCTCACTGGCCCAAAGTAAAATTGTTCATAAAGTGACTCAGGCATGAAGCCGATTTTCTTTAAATGTATTTAATGAAAATTTATGAACAAAGCAGAAAAGTTCCTACTCTGCTATTAGCATATGCAAAGAGTATTTCTATAGGTATCTATGACTCAATCAATATGCTAAGATACACTACTGGAGAGATGTCCAAGTTGTTTTTTTTTTTAAGTGTCATGAGGATTAGGTTTAATTCACCAAAAGGAGTTTCATTTTTCCTTGCCACAGTTCTTCCAACACTTTCATAAATCAGTGTCTTGAAGCAATCACTATATGCTTTCTTGGCCCTTCCTTAATCCATAATAATAATTTGTTTGATGTTTGTTATCTGCCATATGAAAACTTTGTTTTAATATCTATGATATCACATCAATTGATAAGGGAGCAACATTTATTTTCAGATAGCTAATATCAAGAATTTGAGAGCAGAATAGTAAATAAAATAGAAGTTCAAAAGAATGAATGTAACACTTGGCCACAATTATTAAGTTGTCTCAAAGAAAGAGCACATTATTTGGGTTTTAGAAGATAAAAATTGAAACAACAGAATACAATAAGGCAAATCTAACAATCAGAACAAAATCAAATACAACAATTAAAGATATATGACAGGATAATTGAAAGACAGCTAAATGGCTTACTTTATGACATGGCTTAATCACCAGAAGGTAGTTCTTAGATAATATCTGTTTTTGCTGTAAGAGGTCATTATAGATGCTTCAATACAAATATGAGAATTTATGCAGAAAATTAAAGAACCAAATTATAACATTTTAAGAATCGAACTGGCTGAGAATGAGTAACAAAATATCTGGGTCAGAGCTAGTGAAATGGTCTAGCCCAGACAAGGATAACTCATTGAAAATGGCAATATAACAATGAATTTGATATGTTCTTTCCAAGGCATCATTGCATACATAAAATTAATATTGATGCATTGGGATTACCTAACTAACATGAGCCAGGACGATTGGTGGCTCATTGTCTCAGGGCTTGAGCAGAGTGATGTTTGCAGGGAAAGCCCAGCAGAGCTTTAACAGCCTCCCAAGAAATCCTAACACCAGACCACCCAAGGAAGGAAGATCAAGTGCCTCCTAAGAGAGAACAGAACTGTGGTGGGAGTGGACAGCTATGGAGAGCATAGCCAAGCTGTTACTGGAATATCTTCTCTAGTGAAAAGGTTATCTCTATGAAGGAAGATTGGGTGCTGTTCTTGGAGTGTGAAACCAAGTGGGTCACAGCCTTGCTATGGTCTACATGTTTGTGCTCCCCAAAATTACGATGTTCAAACAACTTCCTCTCTGATGGCTTTTGGATGTGGAGGCTTTGGGAAGTGAGGGAGGAGACCTCAGTAACAGGATCAAAATATTTAAAAAAGAAGGCCGGGAAACAGTTGCCTCCACTACCCACCTCAGAAACTTACAAGGAAAGAATGTCATGCAAGAACCCAACAGTGGCCCCTCACCAGATACCCAATCTCCTGGCAGGTAGATTGGGGATTTTTCAACTTCCAGAAGTGTAAAATATGTTTCTGTTGTTTTTAAGACATTCAGTTTTTGTTTTTGTTTTGTTTTGTTTATAGTAGACTGAAGAGACTAAAGCAAACTTTATCCAGAAACTCAGTCTATTATATAAGGGAGTTGTTCTACTTGTTCTAAAGGAGATTGAAGAACAAAGCTATAGCATGCCCGATGGAATCTGGAGCTAGCTAGAACCAATGGTGAACTGGCACCAGACACTGAGATAGGGTCAGGGCCTCATCCTGAGGCAGAATACTAGCCCAAAGAACTGAGATTATCTAGAAAAGGGTGCTGACCTATGGCTACATACGCCATAGTGCAGGGTCAGTCGATACCATTTCAGACTGTTACACCAACATGGTGCTTTGCACCAGAAAATGGGTGAAGACATCATTTACAAATTGGGGGGGGCAAATGTTGATATATTTATTTATTACCTATCTCAATAGCAAAAATACACCTGTTCCCAGGCTCCAGGATATTAATTGGAATCAGCTGGCATGAAATCTGAGGATGACGACTCTCAAGAAAGAAGCTTGAATAGACAGGCGAGGGTTGGCAAGGAGAAGGCGTTTGAAACAGTTCTGGCTGTTGTTTCCTTGGCAACTGAGATTGTTTGCTATTGAATAAACCAAGAGAGTTTCTGGGATTTTTTTAACCACATTAAAAAACAGAAAAACAAACAAATACTCTACCATGGGAAATTAGTCAAACTTCTTTTGCTGTCTTAGTAAAAAGACCTATAAGTTACCATCCTATGTTTTTGAATGGTCATTTCAAATTTAATATCAGAATAACACGTGTCTGACTCAACTAACATTTTATCCAATGTTTTCTCTGACATTTCTCATGCTAAGTCATATCTTCCAGTGTTCTCAAAGTGTACTATAAAGGCTATACAGATCTGCACACCATTACATATCTCCAGTATGGTATGTAACTTTTGTCAAAATGTTAATCAATTCACTATTTCTTTTATTGTGAGGGTTTTACTAGGAAAAAAAATGTCAGCCAACAACAGAGTGTGCTTAATAGCTTAACCTGATTTTCAAGTTACTTATCTTGTGAATGAAACAGCTTGATATATGTAGAATGTACAGATCACATTTTAGGCAAAAAAGAGTTGTACATACTCTCTGAGCAGGTACAGAAGTCAAAACTGACATGTAGCTGAGGAAACTAGGAAAAAGCAGCTATTTAATTTAAGATTGGCTCATTACCACATAGTCCTATATTAGCAACCTGAAAATTATACACCTTTACAACATTTGTGAAATCTCTCAAAATCCTTGCCTTGAAAGTTCTTGATCAAAACTATCAAGGTGTATGGAGGATAGACAGAAGAAATAAATGCATTTTTCTTTTGTTTGAGAAACTCATTCATGAGTACTTAGTGCATACATGGGCAAATATACACATCTATATGTAAATATGTGCACATGTGTTTTATTTTGTTTTTTATCTTTGCTCAATATAAATTTCAAAGGCACCAAATGGACTCATGAAACAAGAAGGCAGGCTGAGAATAGTCATTTATCTCTAATTTCCACCGGGGAACCTAAACCAATGGTGTTTTATTCATTTATCGTTTATGATAGAAAGAAAATTCTCTACCACTATGCCGCATTCCTTGCCCAATGGTATTTTACATGTATATCAGTTGTATGGAACTGCAAAAATAGGATACATACCAACACAGGTACAGGATTTCAGCACCATTAAGGAAGACAATAAAAGGAAACTATAAGAGGTAGAAAAGAAGGGAAGGCAACATTTCAAGGGAGTTGAGGGGTGAGAAAGTTGGAAGTACAATGGCTCCAGACTCAGGGTTTGAGAATTACATGAAAGTAAAAGTAGGAACTGGGACTTGAAAGAGGGAAAGAAAGAAAAGGCTTCATAAAGAACAACTGGACTCTATTACCTAGCATGATGGGCAGCCTGGCATTGGTCCCTAATCACATTTTAAAAGTAATATTATAAATAAACAAAATAAAAGATTCATTTTTAATTAAATAAACCATCTAGGGATACGAGTGTTAACACTCAAATGTCAATCCTTTCTTGCGTTGGCATTTATGGTCCTGAGGTTTGCAGCCGTTATTCTTGATTCTTTATGAAGTTAGCCTAAACAAAAGGCTACCAGTTGGGAATACCTGTACAATAGAGAGAGCTCCAAATTAGACTTCTTAAGAAATATATAGGGTGTTATACTCATCAAGTAGCCAAAGGAAGTAATGATAACTTCCCAAATCTTAGTTCTTATATAAGAATGAACAACCAAACATTAGGAGACATTAAAAAAAAATATTAGAGAATTCATGACAAACAAAAGAAAATTGACCTTTAAGGAAACAGAAATAATCAGGAAGCAGAGAATGGGATAAAAATTGTAATTAATGTACCCACAGAGTAAAAGAACACACACACACATACACCCACACACACACAGAGGTGAGGCAGTAATACAGAGATCAGACCTAAGACATCCAGAGTAAAGATAATAGACTTTCTAAGGAAAAGAACAGAGTATGTAAAATAAGAAATGATCATAAATTTTAAAGGTAATTTTAAATATAAAGAATGAAATTATTATGAATCTTTAGTTTCAAAGGCCTTAGAGAATAATTACGTTTTGTTTGTGTTTTTTTAGGAGCCCAAGCCATTATTCATCTTTAGCAAGTCAAAGAAAACATTGTAGAAGAGGCAATGGAAAGATTGGAAGAGCCCAGAGATCACAGAGCTTGTCTTGAGACTGTGTCTCCTAGGGATATGAGGAGCCACACCCATAAAGCCTCACCAACATAACTGAACAACAAACATGAGCTGAACAAAGATAACAATAACAGACATGCCAATGTAGACAGGGGAAAGACCATGATACCTCAGTCCCACACAAAGAACAGGCCACTGAGGAACACTGAGAGGGAGAGAAACAGTCTTTCCAGGGTTGGTTATCTAATACAACATGGTCAGCCCTGAGAACATACATTCAAGTAACGTTATAGACATAAGCAGGTTTCATTTAGGCACGTAGCAACAATTAATGAAAAAAACCACAAGATGGAGTAGAGCAAGGATGGATAAGAGGGTTTAGAAGGAGGAAATGGAATGGTAGATGATGCAATCATAGTATAATCTCCAAATTAAAAATAAAGGGGATGGGGACCCAAGCCACTATTCATATTTAGCAAGTGGAAAATACAGACTATTATCCAGAAAGGTAAGTAAAATAAGTACACAGAAACAGATAGACACAAATACATGTTTATTGAGGAGCAGACATTCAGAAAGCATACTAGAAATCAAAAGTTAATGAAACAATGCTTTAAAATACTAAACTAATACTGTTTTGAACCCAGAATTCCATTTCCAGCCAATTATCAACTAGAAGGGAGGTAATGACTTTTCATTCTTATAAGATTAAAGTTCCATTTTACCTTCCAAGGAAGCTGAAGAGGTATTCCAGAAAAATTAAGGAGAAAACAGAGCACAAGAGAGTCAGGAAATTATTAAATCAGCCACAATGAACAGGAAGGAGGAATGCCAGAGTTATGTTTCAGTAACTGGCGTGGCTCTAGCTGGCACACTGAGGGAGCAAAGGGATACCGGTCAAATACCTACGATGCCTCCATTGGCATTCCTGATCGGTAAGTGAACTTTGCCTTGATTGGTAAGCAATGATGTCCTGCTTATTGTTTATGTTTCTACTTCAGTTGAATGCAATAGGGCAGTCAACATAAAAAAAATGAAAAGAATAACAATGTTCAATAGATTTTATAATTGAATAGACAAAACTTCAGATTATGGTGAAAAAACATCCATTATGAATAAGAAAACAAAGAAAGAAACAAAGCTGTATTTTAAAAAGTAGAATTTTATATAAAGTAGATATGGACAAAAATACATTATTTTAATCTGTTAGAGGTTATATTAGAATAATTAATTTGACCTTGGTGATTTGAATGATTGAAGAGCCATGACATTGGTAGTATAGATAATAAAATGTAATCTTAATATTAAATTATACCTTGATACCAAAGTCGACTTTGTTAGAGTGAAACGGATGAGGGTGAATTACCACTTCCTGGGGCATATGGAAGGCATTAAATATTGTTACTAAAACACCACAAAATCCCCTTAAATCACTTATTGTTTGCGGGAGCTCCTTAAGTTTTTACTGTAGGTATTTTTCATGTTCATTTCGTGTAAATAAACAAAAGTCCTGGGATACAGCACAATTTGAGTCCCTAATCGCAGCTGTAGGTCTCTGCCTGATTGACCTAGGACTCTCAAAACAGCAAGGCCGACTACCAACAATCATCATGACAAACACTTCCGGGGACACAGTCAGAAAACTATCCAATGACCCCAGCGAACTGTTCCACCTCCTAAGGCACACCTTCGATTAGGACTATTTTAAAGATCGCCCCCCCCCCGGGGGGGAGTACTTTTTGGTGCCATACCTTGGTGAAGTCTAGATAACCCTGCAACCCCTTCCACCTCAGTCAGAGGTAGAACACTGCCCCTGGTGGCGTAGCCGAGGGACTGCTGGTGCCCGTGCTGAAGAGACAACGGTGTGATTGGTGGAAACACAAACCTTCCTCTCGCACGTCAGAGTCCCCATGACCGGTACAAAAATATTTCTTCTCTGGCTGTATTAAGAGGCTGCTTCCTCTCTTGCCAGAAAGCTGGGAGACCCTTTTACTATGCCTTTTCCCCTAGTATTGGAACATTAGGCCCAATTAAAGGCTTCTCTGGAGTTGGCTCTTCCTGCCTGTTTCTAGCTGTGCTTCTCAAGCTGAACGGAGAAGCTGTAGAAACAGCAAAGTGGCGGCTGGGGCAAGTAGCAGCAGGCAGTAGTGACAGTATGCCAAGATGAGGACGCTGTGGGCAGGCTGGCTGTTTGGAAGCTGAAGACGAGGTGACGCTGAACAGATGGCAGGCCACGCTGCGTTAAGTGTCAGAGTGGCTAACTACACAGACAGCTGCAAAAGAGGTCAAGCTAGAAGAAAGTACAGGAACAATACCAAAAAAAAAAAAAAAAAAAAAAAAAAAAAAAAAAAAAAAAAAAGTGGCAGTAGCTGCCTCTCAGCGGCAGCAACGGTGGCAGAGGCTCTCGCACAGAACAGTTAAAGAAGTTAGAGCAGGGACGAGGAGAGGTAAGCAGGAGTAGAGAGAAGACAAGGAGCTGAGGCCTAGAAAGCAGAGGCAGGGCTACAAAGAGCCAGAGAAGGAAAAGCTACAAGACTTGGTCCCAAGAGTTTCAGGCGGCCATTCAGAGTCAAGGTGCTCAGACACCCCAGGCCGGAGAGCTGCGACAATCTCCAACCACTACCGAGGGCTGAGGATCCTGGTTAGCTAGGCCTTCCCAGAGAAAGCTGCAATACCAGCTGCTGTCAGGGCTAAGGAATCTTGTCACCCCAGGTCCACATCAGTGTGGTAACACATGGACTTAGGGCCTCACTGCCAGAGGCCTGAAAGAGAGCTGTAACACTCCAGGGAGCTACCAGCAGCTGCCCCTTCAAACTTGCTGCTGTCAATCACCAGAGGTCACAAAAAGCTGCCAAATCAGCAACAGAACTCCTTGCCTACCCATGAGTCCTATCTGTATAGAGCAAAGGGTGAACCTTGAATGCTTAAGCGGTAGATAAGGCATGAACTGTAAAAAACAGCTAGTCTTGACAACGCAAGAGTCATTGAGAAGCTGGTCAGTGGAATGAAGAAAGGGGGGAAAAATGTATGGGCAGGAGAGTTTTTCGATAAGGATGTCACATTCACTGAAGTTTGTAGAGCAAAAAATTGGGGAGAATTTCTCTTAATGCTATATAAACTACGAGTAGAGCACTTAACATCAGTAATGATCAAATAGTCGGGGAAAGAGAATTGGTCAGAATAATAGCATGTTCTTATTTTTTACTCATATTTCATAGTGGAGAGCCAGCCAATATTATGTAAAATTTCTAATGAAGAAAGCAAGGTAAATGCACATTAGGATGGAAATGCCATAAAATCAAAGCCCCCAAATGATTAAGAGGTTGGCTCTGGGCAGTGAGAACGAATAAATAAAGCGTCCCCCAACCTTGTGTTGTCTTTTCTTGAGCACTTACTCGGATTTTTAAAGAGGTAATAAAACAAGCAGAAAGGCAAAGCTCTTGCTGTCAACCACCGCCTGCATGAGAATGAAGTAGAGGGAAAAAAGTCATCAATTTCCCCCAAAATAGTCCCTCTCCAACTCTAGGAGAAAGTAACAAGTGAACCTGGACCCAGCACAGTGTACTCAAGGCACCTGTGAGCGACCTGGGAGAACGGAGAAAGCACTATCTCATCCTGTTTCTATAACCGCTGAGAGAAAATTGGAAAATAGTTTATCAAGAAAGAGGGTAGTCTTTTCCAGCTCAAGGGATCCTTAAGGCAATAATGAATTCACAGAGGAGGGGGAAAGAAATGGAAAGGTTTTGGTCAACAAGGTGAAACTCACGAGAAAATATCCAAAGGGGCTTCATACCGTGGTCAAGTGCAGGGGATAGTAGGCTTCGTGGATATTGAGCACAGAAACCACGCTACACAGCTTTTCTTCACTCAGCTACCTTCTAGAAGCTACACCATGTATTATCTTGAATCATTTCTTTCTGGCATGAAAGTCACTATATGAAATAACTGTTGGGTTTTATTTATTTATTAGACTTAAGGTTGCTTCTAAGAGAGACTGGTTTATTCATAAGAATGCAAATTCAAAAAGTCTCCTGGAATTTAGAGAAGGCTTGTCATTTAAACCCCCTATAAATTAGATATGCTCTGCCCCACACAACAAACTTCTACATGTCCTTTATCACAAGGCATGCAGCATCCACAGTTTGTTAAATGTGCTCCTTTTGAAGAAGTCATTTGAATTTAACCTCTAAGATCCAAAAATACATGACCTCAGTCAAATTCTACTCAGAAGAAAGTGAATTTTAAAACAGAAGCCCTTGATTTTTTCCCTGACAGTTATCCATGCTCAAACTACCCTGCAGTATTTTAATTTTATTCAATATTGTATTTCTTTTCTAAAATGTCAGAATTAGCTAATAGCTAAAGTGTACCTAGAACTCCAGGTGCTTTCAAGTGGATTTAGTAGCCCTATCCAAACCACTTAACCTGTCTCGTGTATTTGGGAAATGGTTCAGTGCTCCTTTGTAGTGGTTAAAAAAGGACCATTCCTGTCTCAAGACATTCAAGTTATTGTGGCCCTGTGATAACATGAACTCACATCTCTAGCTACAGAGATTGTCACCAGCCAGGTACTTCAGGCACCAGAAGGGTGGTCAGGATGCTTCCTGACCGAGTCTCTAAAGTGACAGGATGCTAAGCAGCTGAGGCTTCACAGTCCTTCCCTGCCCATGTAGAGCCAAGTGTTGGTATCTTAGTTGGTAGGCTGCTGGCCACAGAACACAACTTGTTTCCAGTGCTTTCCTGCCCACTGCTTGGAGTGGAAGGCCATACAGCCAGCACATTGTGCTTGGTTCTTCATAGAGCTCCTAACACACCTCTTTCTGCAGCTAGACATCGTGTGCCCACTCTGTGCTCTGGCTGACTTTCATCAGCAGCACAGCCCAGGCAGGTATCTGACCACTCACAGTCCTCATCTGTAAAATGAAAAGATGATCAGCACCTCCCTCGTGTGCGTGTTTTGTGGTGCACACGACTGAGTTGGGGACAAACTCACAGTGGTCACAGCACAGGCTAAATGCTTCTCAAGCGTTTGTGATCATTTCCCTGCTCTTATTCAAACTCCGGTTCTACCCATTCTGCCAATTCTTCCAGACAGCACCCTTGTACAAGTCCTTCAGGTTCCCACTCCAAACTTTCTGTGGGCCCTTAGCACAGAATCTCTTGCCATTCTCTTAGCTGTTGTCCCAGAATGGCCTCCAAGGAAAGCCCACCTGTGGACTTGGAGAAAATTGATCCCCAGATTCTAACCCTGTTGATATTGTGATTAAATACTATCTGTCTTTGTGGGTTCTTTTTTTAAATTTTTCTTCTTTAATCTTTTTTTTTTTTAAATTTTATATAAGAGATTTTCTAGTCGTTTTACATATTCGCCATGGATTCCCCTGTTCTCCCTCCTCCCACCCCAAGCCTTCCCCCAATCACCCCCCATTCCCACCTCCTCCAAGGCAAGGTCTCCCCAGAACTCTCATCCAGTGACTGATGGTAGCAGATGCAGAGGTCCACGGCCAAGCTCCAGGTGGAGCTCCAGGAGTCCAATTGATGAGAGGAGGGATTATATGAACAAGAGGTATTAAGACCATGATTGGAAAAAACAGAGACAAATAGCCAAACTAGTGGAAACACATGAACTATGAACCAATAGCTGAGGAGCCCCCATGGAACTGGACCAGGACCCCGGATAAGTGAGACAGTTGATGAGCCTGAACTGTTTAGGAGGACCCCAGGCAGTGGAACTGGGAAGTGTCCTTGGTGCATGAGCTGGCTTTTTGGAACCTAGGGCCTATGCTGAGACACTTTGTGAGTTCTTATACAGCCTCACTTAACAACTGCTTACTAAATGTTTGATATTGGTAAGTTTTAATCTTCTAGAGCATAAACAGAACTTTCTCATACTCATAGCATGTAATCCAGTTACTAGACCCTAATGCTAAATCACTGTAGAACTGTGTAAGAGAAGAAAATGCCGGGAAATAAAATATTACTGCAGAGTAAATCTACAAAGCTCACACTACAAATCTACAAATTTACACTGCCTGTACTCAGTTTGCTGGACACACACCCATGGAGCGGTAACTGGAAACTGTAGTCTACATGACTGCAGCTGACATGCAGTTACCAAGAAGGCCACAAACAGGAGCAGCGACAGATGCAGCACAACCATGATGAGCAAGTATGGAGCCCATAGTGCCAGGTCCAGAGGTGGGAGGACATTTTTCTTCATTCTTCAGATACATATTGCCTAACTTTCAGGCTTCAAATCGTGAGTTAAGCCATTCTGTGCAAGCTCCAGGAGAAAGCTAGAGAGGGGACAAGAAGAATAACCCTTCTGCATGCAGCAACAAACAGCTGTTGCTTTACGTTATGCACTTTCTGAAGGATCTCATCCAGTTCTCAAGGGCTGATGTGTGTGTGTGTGTGTGTGTGTGTGTGTGTGTGTGTGTGTGTGTGTATACTTACGCATGTATGGAGGAGCATGTATATGTATGCATGTGTAGAGATAATGTTCTTAAGAAGACAGCATCTTGGCTTTTGATATAGGATCTCTCATTAGCCAGGAGCTCCCTTAGTAGGCTAAGCTGGGTAGCCAGTGATCCCCAGCATCCACCTGTGTCTCCCTTCCCAGGGCTGTGATTACAAGCACACACCACCACATTCCAATACTGGAGACTGCAGTATGTCCTCTTGTTGTGTGTGTGTCAAGCACTTTACAGATTCAACTATCTCCTTATTCTGAGAGGCTGAAATTTTGACTATTCACTTCAATTTACAAACTGCCAAATTCAACCACCAGGATTTAAACAAATGTTTAAACAAATGTTTAAATTCTGGGTTTTTTGTTTTTGTTTTTTTTTTTCACTTACAGTTCCATTCCCTTTCTGCCACACAGCTCAGCTGTTTCCTTCTCCTGCTTCTCTCCCTGCTGGGCCACACCTTGCTATGGCTGTCAGAAATTCCTCACTTTCACATGGGCTTCTGAGTTACCCATAGCATGTAGCAAGGCTTCACACTGTTCAGTAAATGAGTGCATACCATAAACAAAACCAGTAGCCTTCACTGAGAAGGAAAATACATTCACATTAGATTTTATTTACCAATAAAGAGGAAAACCACTGATCTGTGCAGAAATGATTGTTCGTGCAAAAGAAAAAGTATTTGAAAACAATGCTAGGAAGAATATGCAAAGTAATTGTTAAGTATTTATGATGCTTCAGATTAGTTTGTAGGATGGACAACTTTAACAGGACTTCTAAGTGCATCTGCCTTTAGTGCTTTAAACTACTTAAGCTCTTATACTTAATGGTTGTACCATGATAAAGCCTGCTTTTTTAATACATCAGCATTGGAAGCCAAATTTATACACTACACACGATTTTAAGTTTTTTTTTTTTCTCCTTTCCCCAGATGACTTACTGAACACTAACGAATCTCCGGACTGTCCCTCAATTACTTTCTCTTAAATCCATATTACATTATAGCTGCTCACCTATATAGATATACATATAAGAGCATTGGTTCATTGAGGGTTGATAGCTGCCTCTGATGGTTTTCAGCAATTCTCTCCAGCTAGGCGGAAGCACATAAATAACCTCCCCAAGGGAGAGCCCCAAGGGAGCTGTTTCATCATTGAGCTCCACATACCTGGGGAACTCACTGGAACAAAATGCCCTGGAGGTCTAATTTGAGCATCATTTTCATAGTGGATTTTTTTCTCCTAAAATGCTCATTTATTAACTGCGAAAGATTCTGATGCTTGAATCAGCCCAGTAGAGAGCTAAAAAAGTCATTGCTTACATTCGAAGAATCACTAATTTAGAAGATAAACTCAGAGGAGAAACACAGCTTATTAGTCTATGTTCTTAGACACTTTGACACACACACACAAAAAGAAATGCTAGCTAAAAGGACTGAGTGAGCCCCTTGTAATCCCTTCAACAATGTTATTAGTTATGTTGTTAATGACATTATTTGAAACTACATAGTACTGCTGTAATTGAGTCATTTGGAAAGCAGAACACTGATCTGAGACAGTGCTCATTAAGTATTTGTCAGATAGTCACTGAGAAAACCCAAAGATACTTTGGCAAAGCTGACTTCCACTTGACTTTTAAATGTTCTTTACATCGCTGTTTGGTCAGAAGAAAATCTTAACTGGAAGAGATTGCTTTAGTTTCAAATTCTGAATCATTGTTTTTAAAAGAGCTACTAAACTTGACAGAACAAGGTCTTACCTCCCCATAATTCCCTCTTTTCATTAATATCAGGTTTTTCAATGTATTTAAAAGACAGTGAGTGCCCCAGATTCTAGAGTCACTAATATATATTCATGAGGTAAACAGGATTGGGACTGCTATCCACAGTGCTCTGTGCCTTGGCTTATTCTTGTCATAGATTAGCACCATTTTGACCTAAAGATGAGGATAAATCAATCTAACAAAATCTGAAAGCCAACAACCTTTCTCTGTGTGGTAACTTATATATAAGCTTATCTCTGTTATCTCCTTTTATTTAAGTATCAATGCATAGAAAAAAAACTTGTGATACAATGTATCACTTTGGTATTACATTCAGTTGTTTAGAATGCTCACCCACATGCTCACTGGATTTATTTGAGGTGTTTCATGTCTGCCAGTTAGCAACAAGCTTTTGTTGTTTAAAATACAACTTCTGAGTATATAATGTTAAATATTCATTAGCTGGATCTGGAATACAGTGGGAAACAAAAGCAGGAGTCATAAACAAACAAACAAACAAACAAGTGCTTGAAGAGGATATAGTTGTTGAGGCTGGATTTATTGACCCAAATTAAAATGAATTTGGGACTGATTATATTAACTGGAATTTAAAAATCACAGCCTCTATAGAATTTTAGATTGACTTTTAGTACTAGGAAGTTCAAATTTTCAACAGATATTTTTGACAAAGCTGTTGTAATTAAATTTCCTTTGCCTTACAGTTTGTGTCTAAATATTTTTGCCTACCTTTTGTGGTAATGTGACCTGCTTTCCATGTCTTTGGGTTGGGCATGTTTATATTTGCTGTTGAAAGTTTCATACTAATTTCCTTAGTTTTAGGAACATTGTATATATAGAATATTATTGTGAACAAATGGCGTTTGAGCAATAAGAGTGCTGTTTCCTAAAATCCATATGATGTTGCTGGGTGGCGGCGGCGGCGGCGGCGGCGGCGGCGGCGGCGGCGGCGGCGCATGCCTTTAATCCCAGCACTTGGATTCGAAGTCAGCCTGGGCTAGAGAGTGAGTTCCAGGAAAGGCACAATGCTACACCGAGAAACCCTGTCTCGAAAAACCAAAAAAAAAAAAAAAAAAAAAAAGTCCATATGATCATATGATGTTAAGGGCTGTTAAGGGCTGGTTTTTAGCTCAGTGGTAGAGCTCTTGCCTGCCATGCTCAAGGTTCTATATTCAGTTCCAGTACAGTAAACTTAATACTAATATATGTTAAACACTGCATCATGCTAACTTGTGCTCTTTCTATAATGCGCTAACACAGACAAAAATCAAATTTTAGTACAGAGAAATATTCCAGACCTCCACTAGGAGAAAGTAGCAAACATTTGCATTTTGGGAAGTAATTCTACATACTCATAGTCATAGTGTGTAAAATCACATTTACAAAGTGAATGGGACATTTATGTCCTGCAGACGAATCCAGCCCCCAATTAAGGCCAACAGAGAATAGCTCTAATTACAGTATAATAGAACCATTAATAACAACAGAAATGCTACTAAATGCATATTGAATGGTAAATGTGATTTGCTTATTTCAATCACCACAAAACATTATTATTCCTATTTCCCAAAGCTTAAATTTTGAAATTGCAGTAATAAATGAATAAGTAAGTCTGGGGATACAGTTTTATGGTAAGGCCCTGGGTTCAATCATCAGCCAGTGAAGGAGAGGAGAGGAGGGGAGAGAAAAGGAGAGGAGGGGAGAGGAGGGGATGGGGAAGGCAGAGAAGAGTAGAGAGGAGAGGAAGCACCCAAATCATCCATGACTATCTAAAATGAACTTACAATATTTTTTCAGAAATTATAACACAATTTTGACTATATTATCAGAATCCCAACCCAATCAGAAAATACCCAGAAGACACTAGAATAATATGGGGATCCCATTGCTGGACACATTGTTTTCTGTTTTTTAAAAAAAAGTCAGTGCTTTGCATCCGTCTTTCTGCTTAAGGTGACTTGGATTCACTTTTCACAAAATTTGGAACAGTCTGCTGTGCAGAAGCCCAGTTTGAAATGAAATGGCAGTTGATGATATTTCTCACACTGGCATACTTTGTGTAATATTCATGGGCTTTTCAATGGCATTTGGAGCATAAATAGAAATTCCCGAGCCAGCTATACTAAAAGCAAAACAACTGCTTAGGCCACCATTGTGAGACCATCAGGATGCAACCATGTTAGAGCTGCAGATGTCATGTGTTTGACTAAGTGTGTGATACTTAAAGGCAAGGTTTGAATATGAAAGAAATGCCAAAAAGTAAGTCAGAAAGACTGTATTCTAAAAACAAAGTACAGTGCAACATACATAGTTCACAGGCATATCTTTCTCTAAGTTGATACCCTTGAGCTGCAGTAATACCCTGTCTTAGCTTTCCATGGCCAACTAGGGGACTCATTCATTCATTTATTGACACAACACATTTTCTTTTCAAGCATGTTCCATGTAAAGATATGTCGTGGCAGAGAGGCCTGTGGTGTCTGTGCTAGCCCAGAGCTACTGTCATGCAGGTAATTATAGTCAAATAAACAAACAAATTTACTATATTAAAGAACAACAAATGCTGCAATGGTGTGGTGGGGCCAACCCTCACCCCTACATTTCCCCAGAGTACTCTTGAGTAAGAGCAACAGGAAATATTAGTTAGAAGGATAGAGGGGCGAGAAACAGATAGAAAATACAGGATAGCCTCGAGAGGACCTGGATCCTAATCCATCAGGCTCCAACTGTCTCTGCCCTAGGGTATTTAAAGGAACGCCCAGGAGTGGAGCAAAAGATTTCCTCTCAGCACCGCTAAGTGCAGACCATCCCAGACACCTGTACTCAGGCCCATGGTCCAATCATCCTCTTTACACAGCCCTGCTAGGTAAAGCCACTAGGAAAAAATGGGCTCCAACACAATAGGGAACATATAGCAGAGCAAGCAGAATTGGAAATGACAGTGGTGAGTGGAGGTACTCTAAAAGTCTGCTAAAGGAAGTGGGCGATGGCGGCACACGCCTTAATCCTAGCACTTGGAAAGCAGAGCCAGGCAGATTTCTTTGAGTTTGAGGCCAGCCTGGTCTACAGAATGAGATCCAGGACAGGCACCAAAACTATACAGAGAAACCCTGTCTTGAAAAACTTGCTAAAGCAAAGTTTCATTGAAATGGTGGGAGACAGCAGAGAATTGGGGAAAATATATAAGAAACAAGAGAAGAAATGGAAACTGGCTCTTTCTGAACGTACTCAAATGGGAGATTATGGTAGCTTGGATGGCTGGATTTTATAATATGTTGGATGAGATAAAGAGGAGATGCCAAGCCACTATTGTGGATGTAATAATGATCAGGGCGAGGGCTGTAGTTCAACAGTAGAGCACTTGCCTAGCCTGCACAAGGGTCTGGGTTTCATCACACACACACACACACACACACACACACACACACACACACACACACAGAGAGAGAGAGAGAGAGAGAGAGAGAGAGAGAGAGAGAGAGAGAGAGAGAGAGAGACTCCAAGAATTTTGTTCTAAGCAGCAAGCAGAATGGAATGAGATGGGCATGGGATTGTCAGTGAATGCAATGATTTAGGGTAAGAGATGAGAATTATTTTGCTTTTGGGTAAGTTTAGTCTTGAAATGGTTAATACTTACTGAGCAATATGAAGTAGGCAGTGACTCCAGAGTTCAGTAGTAAGAAGTCAGACAGAATTATCAACAAACAGTTCACTGTTAAAGCCAGGTAACTAGTTTGCTAAATATATGAAGAGTAAAGAGAAAACAATGTTTCTTAAGGGCCTCAGAGATACAGTGATGTAACACACAGTGATGTCAGTAAAAGACGAAAAAAAAAAAAAAATAAATAAATAAATAAATAAATAAAAAAAAAAATGAGTCCCTGGGAAGAAGATAGGGGGCAACAAACGACCAGTGAAGACACTCCAGCAATGAAAGATAAATCATCGTACAGTGTGTCAATCAACAAAAAGATGAAATCTTAATTCTCCCATTGCCTTCGGTTTTGGCAAGAATTGTTTTCTTATAGTTTGGGGAAAAACATAATTAAATTGGTGTGAGAGAGAGAGGTCTGAAATAAAGGTAGCAGAGTAAGCAGGTGTGGGCAATTCCCTCCAGGATTTTATTCTGACTACTAAGAAGTGGGGTGCTGGCAAGAAGATGGGAAGGGAAGTTCTGCATTTTCTCTTACCTTTGAAGGGTTTTATCTTTTGCCTTTTGCATAAATGGTATATTTAAGGAGAAGGATGATGGTAGGAGAAAAGAGAGAAGATGTCTGCACTTTGGTGAGGTGGTCCCTGGATAGAAAACAAACAGGCAATGCAAGATTGAGACAGGCGATGCAAGTCCAGGAAAGGGGGCTAAGGGTTAACACGCATGTGCTCGGTGTGCACTGGGAGAGGAAAGGACAGCCAGTCAGTCAGCGGCACGGTGCCGCATGCTAACTGTTCAATATGTTCAAACCCCTCAGGGCAAGACAGTGACGAGTCTAGGCAGAGAGAGTTGCTGGAGGGATCATGGCGGCGGGAGAGGAGCGCTGGGAATGGAGAAGTGCAGTGAGGGTCGAATAATTCATGTAGGTCTGAAACACATTTGCAAGTCATGGTTGATAGAACTGGGCTGTAAAAATGAAAGGGAAGGGTAAATATCAGACTAAGGAACAACCTACAGTTGATGGCAGCTTCTGGTGTGAGTGAGGGGATTTATGCTGTTTGCATGGAGTCTTTACTCATTATTGATCTCAGTGTAAGTTGACATCTTTATTCTTCTTTTCATGTGTGTATGTACGTGTTGGGGAGTTACGCAGGTTCGCATGTGTAAGCATGTGCAATGTGGAAGCCTATGGTTGATGTCGTGAACTCTCCTCAAAGACCCATTCACTGTATTCTTTCAGGGAGCATGTCTTAGTGAACCCTGAGCTCTCCAATACTGGTGGTTTGGCTAGCTGTCTTGCTCAGGATATTCCATTTTCTCCTTCTGAAGCGGGAATTACTAGGGGCTTGCCACACCCCAGCCTTTATATGGAATCTGGTGGCCTGAATTCCTGTTCTCTTGCTTGAAGGCAGTGTTTTAACCCTTCAGCCATCTCTCTGTGGGCAAACACAACTTGAACACCCACATCTGATCCATTCCCTCTCCCCGAGTCACCCCCTGGTACTCTCACAGGCCACACTTATCTCTCTCTTCCTATAGTAATAATCCAATTTGTTGGAAGTCTTCTGACAACCAGGTGATTTGTTTATGATGTTTAAAATGTATCATCTTACTGATCTCCAAAACAGTCTCCAAAATAGGTAGGGTCTTACCTCTTTTTTTTTTTTTTTTAACAGGAGAAAACTGGAGGCTCAGTGCAGAGGTTTTACATGTCTATGCACACTTTGATAATGCAACCGAGAGACAGTTTCTGAGCTCCTCTCTACTGTCTTTCCTGTACATTGTGCCATTGGGTGCTGTAATCTAGCGATACTGTAATTTCTAATGGTAAAGTCAATAGCTTTTTAACTAGTTAATCCTTTGATGCTTTAGACACACGAAGAAAAACAACTAATGTTAACATGAAGTGAAAGAAAGCTGCAGATGAGACCCAACATTTGAAACGAGGTTAAACAGTGGTTTTCACTAGACATGCTCAGGGAGAGAGGGAGACCAAGGAGTCCTCCCATAAGCTAAAATGCCAACATAGTAAAAGTGGTGGAACAGCCCTTTACAGACCGCAGGCAGCCCACACACCATCTTCATTTGATTTTTCCTTGTGACTTTTCTCATCATCTTATGAATAAGAAACTAGGTCAGGGGGCTAAATGACTTCATCAAAGTCACCCACGTAGAACACCGACTCTAAAAGAAGGGGAAAGAAAGAAAGTCTAGCCTGTTCTCTTGATATTGCTGTTAAAGAGAGTGATTCTCACGGTCCCCATTTCTGCTCACACACTCAGGAAGTTTCATTAGTTGTTTAGGAAAAGAAGATGAATGAGGCAGGTGGCTCCCGGTCCTCATAAAAAGAGGAAGACAAGCAAGGAAAGGATGCTGGGAATGCGACCCGTGTGTGATTAGAGCTGGAAGGACAATGCTGAGGGAGCTTGAGGGCTGGAATGATTAATTTTCAGCAAGGTGAGAGCAGAGAAATTAAAAAAAAAAAGATTTCAATATTAAATTCAAATTATGCTTCTCAAATATGTTAGTCACTGCTGGATGTAAAATTAAGTAGAAGTACCCAATCAAAATACCAGTAGAATGCTCTGTCTGTGTCCTTGCTGTGTTCTCAAAGGTCTGCTTAATTCCTTATATTTCTTAAGTAACTCATTTCTTACACTTCTCACAAAAAAAAAGGAGTATAACTCAAGTGTTATATGAAAATGCTTGGACCCATAATTCTTGGTCCTAATATTTAAAATTTATCAGAGCACTCTATGATGCAGAGTAAATAAGGCAAACACGTGGTTTTAATAATTACTCAAGACAAAGAACTCATTGCTTTTCAGACATCTCAAGGTAACATCGATCTCCTGGTCTAGGCTTTCTGAACTTGCAAATCTTAATTCTGGATGTAAAAATTTCAGCACCTATAATTATCCTACTAATCATAGTTGACTATTACTTGATTTCCTTTTGATGAGTTTTCCCACTTCCACCACTTCTCACCATTGCATCCTGTTGCCTGACCAACATTATCAAAGATGAAGTAGTATCACAGTTGAATTTTATTAATGGAAATCCTTTCTCCCGTAGAAAAGTACCAGAAAGGATGAGTTTATTATAAAGGCATGCCAAAGAACCTAGGCAGAACTTCCTGGATTTTCTTCCTTACTCTGCCATGCATTTATTATGAATTTTCCTATTTCCACTGTTGTATAATTCTTGAGGGAAGTGAAGAATCCATTTTTTTTCAAGAGAACCTACTGAATTAGAATACCGGTGCAAGGGGGAAAACAAGACAGGATCGCCATGGCATGATTCATCTTCAAGCATCACTCATCTGTTTACACATTGGCTTACTCAGCAAATATGTGCTGGTGTCTGCTACAAAAAGCACCAGAGACAGAACAGTGACTAAAGACACAAACAAGATCAACATCAGGCATGGAAGACAAACAGGCAAAATCCGTTACTGTACCCAATGCCTAGAAAACATCCTGCCTGCATGTTGATTAAAACTCACAATGGGGAAAGTGCCCCCAAAGACTGGGTTCAGCTTCTGCCTTAACTCTGGCTAATCAGAGGTGGAGTCCAACATCCAGTCCAAACAGAAAAGCAAAGAGAAAGAAAGTGGTTCAAATCTATGTTGACCTGATGTAAATATATAAAATGTTGATATCTGTTGAAGATCTTTAAAAAAAAAAATGTTTTCTTTGCTTCAAATTGCCAATGAACAGTGGTATAGGAACAAGGAGATATAGCCAAGAATTCTCTTCAGAGATACGTGGCCATATAAAAACTGTCTAAGAAACACTTATAAATATCAAAGAAAAATCCATATGTAGGCTTTTATCGTCATAGGGAAGGATGGAAAAATATCAGTTGTCATAAGCTTGCAAAGAATCTGACATTGAGGCTGAATAGCTTTGGAGTGGCTTTTTAAAAAAAAATGGAACAATATCTATAATGAATGGGCCCTTTAGCCTCCACAAAGGAAAAAAAATGGCAGAGTGTGTCAACCTCCAATAAATTGTGCGGGAGATAAGCTGATCAATAAAAAGTCTCCCTTACTGTCACCTTAAGGAGTGACCACTTCAGAAATGTGCAATAGAGTGAAAAGATGTGGTGGTGGAGGAGAAAGTGTTAAGAATTCTGAAAAAGAGAAGTGTGTGTGTGTGTGTGTGTGTGTGTGTGTGTGTGAGAGGGAGAGAGAGAGAGAGAGAGAGAGAGAAGAGAGAGAGAGAGAGAGAGAGAGAGAGAGAGAGAGGGAGTGGAGGGAGGGAGGGAGAGAGATCTACACACAGTGAGGAAAGACAGTAACATGAATATGTTTAAGTAAATTCTAAGCGAGCTCAGAAAATCTTTTGTCAACTACTGACAGCTATCAATTTCAAGGCAGCCTACAATTCTTCTGGATGTGGCAATGAATTATGATATTCTTTTCCCTAAGATATATAACTTATTTGAGAAGACTTAATCAAAGTTAATCAAAATACATATGGGTCATGATTTGTGGCCTTACCCTTTATACTTGTAAAATAAAATGTAACAAAATTTAAATCCAAACAGACAACTTCATGACTATCAAAACATAAAAATAAATGTTAAAGTTGTGGGGTTTTTTCCCCCCATAAAATTAATAAAGGCAAGTGCCGTAAGCATAGCTTTCAAATACATCTTTCCCACGGGGAGTAGCTTGGATTGCCTCAGGTTATACGGCTTGTAAAGAGACAAGAAATGCTAAGTGGGAAGTTACACTGTACAAGACTTGGAAAGATTTTTTTTTTAAACTTGCCTTGTTAAGGCTAATTACCATGGATGAAAGGAGCTGGATAACTTAGAGTATTCATTAGCTCTTTCCCTCCACTAAGCAGCTGTCCCCAACGTGCTAATATCTTTCCTGTTACATTCTTAAAATGCTTCATATTCACTATTCATGATTCACACTTCTAAAAGACCAACTTCCTGATTAATGCCTAAATGGAAAGAGTACAAAATGTATCCTGAAAATTAGCACATGCCTTAGGATTTCAGCTTGCCTGTCTTAAGACTTCAGGAGCCATGGAAGGGAGGAAGAAGGGAAGGGACAGAGGCAAAGAAAGGGGTAGGGGAAAGGGGGAGGGGAGGGAGGGGGAAATGAGGGGCAGAAGGCTGGGGGTAAGGGCCTGAAGGTGCCAGACCCAGAATTTTAAGGAGCTTCCCCCCATGTTCATTCTCATTCATTCATCCTTTCTGTAAGGAGCTGTTTACAGTGCAGTCACACATTCTGAGTGAGCACATGGGAATTTGCCTTGTTTGTCATCATTGGGGTTCTACACACTACCATTTCCCTTCTCAACAAAGACAAGAGCGAGTCTATTGCTCTCCTCATATTTCACCAGTGTTATTTGCACAGTGACCCACACATGTACAAGCAGCCAAGACTGCCTCATTTTATGGTAAAGAATGAGCTCATTCCTTTACCACTAGACCCCTCAAGTTTCTCACTTCAGTTCTCAATACAGCAGTGGTTCTAATGATAAGCATTCATCATTATATTTAAAGTTGTGCACCAGTAAACAAAACAATGTTTTAACTTTGCTGACATAGCATCCAATAGACCACAAATGACCCTCTTTATTCATCTCCTTTTCCTGCATTTGGTGGGTGAAAGAAGGCATACTTTTTTTTTTTTTTTCAGTAGAAGGGAAATACCAGGAAGTGGGCATACCATTGTCACAATTCAACAACGTAAGTGATTGCAATATCTACTTCATATATTTATTTTCTCAATTGCCAGCAACTACTTTAGTAGCTTACTGTCACCATTGTGTGGCCAGACTGGTTTCTACTTTGATCTACCACTCAGCTGGCCTCCAAGCCTTCACTGCTACAAACTAACAAATAAAGTCTAAATCCCATAGCTGGGCATTCAAAACCCACACGGCTCTTACTGCAATTTCTTTACAATAAATGATATCTCCATTTAATCAAATGACTTCTATTTGCTTTCCACACACACCTTATTCTTTTGTATTTAAAATACCTGTTTGGGTGCCTTTTTTCTCTCTGAGATGACCTCATCATGTCATACCTACCATGATGCTCCATTTTGATCTTCCAGCCCTGTCTCCCTCCCAGTCTGCTTTCATTTGCTGTGAACATTCTGAAAACGCTCAGATTTCAGTTGGCTTGCTAATTGTATTAAAACATATATAGTAGTTTTTGAAAATAGATTTTTAAATCCTTCTTGGAAATTTATAGTTCAGAATACATCAATCCATGAGTTATGATTTTCAACCTTAAATAGGCAAACAGCACTTGGGTAGGTTGTCTTCCATGTACTTCACCTTGTGTTCTTGTTTGATGACATTTTGACTGGATACCCATTTCTCCTCCATGCTCTTAAATGCCTAGGATAAAATTTGTATGTAGTTCACTCTGTCCTGGCAGCAGACTAATTAAAAGCTTGCTCTTACCTTACAGTTTTGAATGTTGAATTATAAGTGATACATTGTTATCCAGTTGTTATTAAATGACTTGGATGATTGATAATAAATATGACATCTAAAATCAACACTGGAGAAGAACATTTTATTAATTTTATTATTTATTTGAACTTCTATGGAGAAGAAATTTAACTGCCACCATTTTTTTTCTGATTCTACCATTTTCATTTCTTGCTATCAAGCTGACTCCTGAGAGTCATGTAATTACTTTAAGAAAGTCTTACATGCATACATAGCATTTACCACTTGTATAATTAAATAATCATTTTATATCCATCTTATGTCTTTGTTTCCCATTAGATTGTCAGTTTCCTGAGGGCAGAAACTTGGTCTATGTTGGTCATCTTCATAATTTCATGGACTAAATAAATGTCTGTCATGTGGCAGGAGTTTGGCAAATATTTGTGGGATCAATGAATTAAAGGATTAATAACATAAATAAATGAATTAAAAACAACCAAGATCACTTCCTCTCCTTCTTTTGCCTCCAGCCCATCATAACTGTGCAAAGCTTTGGATATGGTTACCTGGGCTGAGGCTTTAATTCTCCAAAGAGGTCTCTAGCACCCTTCCTTGATTTTCCTTAACTCATGAATCAAGCATTGTATTAGTAGTTAGGATCTCCTTTCTCTATGCAAAGGACTATCTTTGAATCATTGGCTTCCATCTGTCAGTCCTGTCAACAGAAGAAACAGAAATGGGTCCAAGAGAAACCAGGGTGTGTGTGTGTGTGTGTGTGTGTGTGTGTGTGTGTGTGTGTCTGTGTGTCTGTGTGTCTGTGTGTCTGTGTGTGTGTGTATGCAAAGGGAATAATTGATTCCTTGTGGTACTGACCATCACTGTTGTGATAACAGTGGTGATAATGTTGGAGGAGCTGCTGTTGACCCAGAGCTCATAGGTAGGGGTGTCAAACAAGGGCTTGCAGCCCTAAAATTCTTGGAAGTAATATGTTCTGAAAAAAGAAAAGAAAAAGTTTGCAGTGACTGCTGTGAAAGACCCTGGTGGAAAGCCACAGACCAACTCTGCCACACATCAAGGCTCCAGCTGCATTTGCTTTTGCCTCATCCCTGATGTGAAAACGGAACTTCATGCTGCAACAGCCATCATTCCTGCTATCATTGGTGTTGGAAGGAGGGTATGCCTTTTCCCTGCTGAAGAAGGCTGGCTATCAACTCATTTAGCTTCTGAGATAGGTATGAAATAGGAATACAAAGAAGTGTCAGAAAATAGCCAGCAAAAAAGAGAATCAGCCTTTTATGGTCTATATTAGCAGAAATCACTTGGGGCCAGTTCAAATAGGGTGTCTGCAAATCTGAGAGACCAAGGAGCTAACTGGTTTTTATATGATGTGGCCGTAGAAAACTACAATTTAAAGAGACCAAATGAGTGTTTTCACTTTTCAATCATTGTTTACTATATTGGAGGCAGAGACAACATGCTAATCTCCAGTGTGCATCTCCTTGTTCATCCTAGAGTCCTTTTATACAGAACCTATAATTTGCATTCAAAAAGAGAGAATGAAATGGCTGAACAATCATAGTTCTGTGGTGTCCCTTTCACCTAGCTCAGTATTTATAGTGAATTTCTGACCTAAATAACAAATTTCCATTATTCTGGAGTGTGATTCAACAGGATGATATTAAAATGACAAAATGCTGAGTTACATTTATGATTCAAGATATAAAGAAAACTATAAAGATATAGAAGCTCAGTTAAAGATGAAAATAGATACCCAATAAAAGACATCTCTGTAGCCTAGATCTTTGTTAGTTGTAAGACACACCTCCCACACTCTAGAGAGTAGTTAATGAGTGAATGAAGTAAATAGGAAGTCTGGACTTTTATCTCATGGAAAAGAACATATAATAATGTTAAGACAAAAGTACAATGTGTAAATTATTTATGACAAACAGAATAATATTTTGGAGAGGAAAAACAGAATATAGCTCGAGGGAAGCAATCTAGAAAGGAGTTCCAATAGGTTTTATATCTTTGAAAGTTATCCAAAACAAGTTCAGAGTTGAACTCAATAACTTCTAAGGCATTTTGTACATCTGATTCTGGCTGTTATGTGGGCTATTAACTCTAATCTACCCACATTTCATTCCTTCCATAGCCTGTTTCCTACTACTACTGAGTTTCCTACTACTAATGACTACTCAGAGTCTTGCTAGTATGTTCCTGTTATTTATGGTACTGAACTTTACCCGGTGAACATGCTTTCTAGACAGTGAGTAAGGGTCAGGAAAACAAATGGGAAGAACTTAAAGAGGTAAGTTTCAGAATGTCTTAGAGCTTTGGATGCATTTAAAAAAAAATCTACCAATAAAAAACATGGGAAAAAAAGGAAGAAGGAAAATGAAACGATGAAATTAATAGAATATTGCTCCACAGAATAGGAGCTAGACATGATTAATCATTGAATACATATATTACATTGGTCCTCTTAAAAAAATGATTTACAGTTTTGTATTGTGGGGAGGGCTTTTTGTTTTTGTTTATTTATTTTGTTATAGGATTTCACATATGTGACCTGAAATTTTTCTGTTTTTTTTCTTGCGCTTAAGACACAATTAAATCATAATATACTTAGCAACACATACACAAACATAAAATTTAGAGTAAATTTATTGCTACATAAAACAAAGTATGCTTTTTAAATAAAATAAATAAATAAAATTATTAAAATGTATAGAAACTAGTGCTTGCAATCTTGATGGTTTTCTGATTTTCACGTAGCCATTTCAAAGGTCCATTTGTTTTAGATCAATCTTTCCTTTAAGTGCTTTCAGATCCATTAAATTAGGACTCCTTTCAAGTATTATATTACTTAGTTTGTTTCTTGTTTTCCTTATAGACTTTGTACATAAAATACATTGTATTCTTTGTAATCCTAATTTTCCTTCTTCCAAGAATTAAAATCAGTAACAATAAAAATGCTATATTCTAGGCATACTTCAGTACTGAAGTCTCTGCCTTGTATGCCTGGGCTGTCAAAGTGCACCAACTAAGAGGAATTTCAAACCCTCTTTATAAAAAGGCATTCTGTATGGCTACCAATCAGACCCTATGGAGATGGGCAACAGATTGTGTGGACGTTTTTAGAATTAGAAAATCAGGTGGTGACTGTATTTCCATGCCTCATTTTTCTTAGTTTGGAAAAGAAGACAGAAGTAGCATCCTTAAAGAGCAAACACACAGACAAGTGCTTGCCACACTAAATTTACCTTCAGAGTGTTAGTCATATTTATGAACCACACCTGGATGAACATGCAGGACCCTAAGTTCTAATATGCAGGTCTAAGTTGGTGCTGGAGAGATACTGAGTGCTTGAGTCTGTTTGGCTCTTCCACAGGACCAAAATCTGGTTTCCAATAACCATGTTGCCTAGCTCACAACTGCTCATAACTTCAACTCCTGGGAACCCAGCACCCTCTTCAGGACTCTGTGGATACTTGCTCTGATGATGTGCATATACATTCACAGAGACACACATGCTTAAACATAAAACATAAACAAGTTTTTAAATATCTAAATTGATATTCCAATTTATTTTCCTTTCTTTTCAACAAAATGCATTATACACAGCCTGTTATTCAGCGAAGTTTTATTTTTTTCTTTCAGTTTCGTCTGGCTTGAGTAAGAATTGTTAATTCAGAGAGAGACCCTGCATTGTTTAAATGTAATGACAGTTTCCCCAGCAATACCATGTGATTTTCTTCTCCCCTCAACCTCTATTAAAGTGAAACAAGAATGTTTGCTGACCATTAAAGTGCTTATTAAGAATAACCCTGGGCAAAACATTAAATAAAAGAACTCATAATCCCAGCAAGAGCATTCAACTTAATGAAATTCATCCTATAAGCTCAATTGTAGATGATCCTTCTACATAGGCTAAGACTGCCAGTGTCATGGTAGGGTAAGGGATTAACCTAAGAGTCTCGTTTCCATAGTGTTAATCTCATTTGTTTGAAAAAAAATTAAATGAGATAAGGGATCCTGCTATCACCGACAATGTTCTAAGTAATAAAATGATACTGAATGAAGAAGGTTTCCTGGGTCACTCTAGGCCTGAGGCTACTGAAGCAGAGAGAAAGCATGGGAAGGGAATCGCATGGATTGAGGTGGGAATCTAAAATTCTTGCTCACTGCTTAGGTTACAGGGAAAAGAAACTTTGATTCCCTACCTGTCATGCATCCACAGCTATCTTCTCAATTCCAGGTCCATGCAAAGAGGGCTCTAAACCTCCTTACATTGTGCCCCACCCTTCGACCAGGTTCCAAAGGGATCAAATTGGTTGGGCAAAGTCAAGCTGGTATTTTTGGATACATTCTCAATTGATTCCAAACTAAGTTACTAGAAAAGCTGTGGAGCAATTCAAGCCATGTATTAATCACCAAAAATGGTCACATTCTCAGCTTTTGATTTTTTGGCAAGGGTTGGTGAGATGGCTGCCAGGCAAGTAAGTGTCTGCTGGGCAAGCATGAGGACCTGAGATTGAATCTCCCAAATCCACATGATTATCTAGGTATGGTGGCTGGTCTCTATAACTCCAGTGATGGCAAGACGTAGAGGAGGTGAGGGATATAGGCAGATCACTGAGGCTCACTGTTTGGTCTTCCTATCCTAACTGTTAAAACTTCAGGTTCATTGAGATACCTGTATTAAAATAAAATAAATTAAATTAAATGTAGACAATGATAAAAGAAAGACATCTGATGTCTATCTCTGGCCTCCATATTTGTGTACCTTTACATATACTGACACTAAGAAGCAATATACATATACAATACATCATATACATACTTCTAAGGACTGAAACACATTCTCTACCTCTGGGAAGCTGATAGGTAGATGGAAACAAAACATTATATGGTTAGGAGAGATTCCCTATTTGTTTATCATACTTAACACAAAATGAATATTTGACACAGGCAGTGTCTTAGCTGGCTTTAACTGTCCATTTGACACAGCCTAGAGCGATGTAAGAAGGGGGGGGGTATAAGTTGAGGAATTTCATCGATCAGATTGGCTTGTGGGCATATCTCACAGAAATTGTCTCATTGTCTTGATTATTAATTAACGTAAGTTGGCCCAGTCCACTGTGGGCAGAAGCACCATCCCTTGGAGGTAATTCTGTGATGTAACAGAAAGTTAGCTAAGCCTGAGAGCAAGTCAACAGTGTTCTGTGATTTTTGCTTCAAGTTCCTGCCCTGACTTCCCTCAATAATGGACAATGAAATCTTAAGGCAAATAAAAAAAAAAATTCTTTTCTCCCATAAGTTGCTTTGGATCAGAGTGTTTTATCACAACAGTAGAAAGGAAACCAGAGCAGACATACATTGCAAGCAAGATGTCTAAGTCTTCTAACTATGTCTCCAGCATTGGACTTAGCCCCTTCTCTTTGTTTCCTGACTGCCATGGAGTGAGCAGTTTTGACACCGTACAAGCTCCCAGGGAGGAGGTTCTGCTTTGCTGTAGATGAAAGAAACCATCAACTTCTGTGGCATGGTCTGTATGTCAAATGTTCTCATTGGTCAATAAATAAAACACTGATTGGCCAGTGGCCAGGCAGGAAGTATAGGCGGGACTAACGGAGAGGAGAATTGAGAGAACAGGAAGGTGGGAGGGGACACTGCCAGCCACAGCCATGACAAGTAGCATGTGAAGATGTCGGTAAGCCATGAGCCACGTGGCAAGGTATAGATTTATAGAAATGGATTAATTTAAGAGATAAGTACAGTTAGCAAGAAGCCTGCCATGGCCATACAGTTTGTAAATAATATAAGCATCTGTGTGTTTATTTTATAATTGGGCTGTTGGACTGCCAGGGCTCAGCCGGACCCGGAGAGAAGCTCTCCAGCTACCATCAACTGAAAGTTCTTAGACTGTAAACCAATATAAACCTTTCCTCCTTTTGGAATTGATCTATTCAGGTGTTTTATCAGAGTGACAGAAAGCTAACTAATACAATGGATTTCAACTGTGTTCTCACAGTGGATTTATAAAATTTGTTCTAGTTTTGATGTGGTGAACTATAACCTAAACTTGCTTCTACACCACCCCTTTGATCCATATAGCAGATGTTATATGAATAGTGTTTTATCTCATTTTAACTAATGTACAATTACATTTCAAGGCATATTTACCTTTCTAATTCAGCATGGAAAATAGATGTCTAACAGGTAGTTCCAGAAGGAAAACAGAAGTCAGAAATTCAGACCAGAGAGGCAAATCTCTGGGTCTTTCTGATGATCCAAAACATTTCAAAGTCAAACCTGTCAGAAATGGAAGCTAGCTCAGAGTAGACAATGAAGAAAATAACAGTTTAGACATGTTGACAGGTATAGAGAAGGCATAAAGTGTAGCTGATTATTTCTGTTAGAACATGACACTAATTAGACAGAAGCCATTCTCTTGATTAAACCCTTCATTTATACTCCAGTTCTTTGCAAGGAAAAGCCACAAGGACGGCTTGCACAGCCTATCCAAGGGCCTCTCTGCCAAGGCTTCCTTTCTCATCTCTACTCACTCTCTTTGTCCTCTCTATGCTTAAGGAAATACTTGAACAGGAGCCTCTCTGTAGATGCCAGCCAATACAGCTGTTCCAGCATGGATATTCCCTCAGCCTTCTGACTTCTTGCTTAGTGTCCCCTGAGACAGGCTTCTAACCTATCTCAGATACCTTAGTTAGCTTTAGATATTATTTTCCAATTTATTTATTATTTGTATGTTTGTTTGGTGTGGTGGTAGGGTGTGTGTGTGTGGTGTGGTGTATGTGTGGTGTGCTGTGTGTGTGTGTGTGTGTGTGTGTGTGTGTGTGTGTGTGTGTGTATTTGTAGGTACTGAACCCTGAGCCTTGCAAGTATTGGATGAGTGTTTGATGGCTGAGCTACATCCCCTGGTTTCAAGCATTCTCAGTGTTATTATTTGTTTCTTTACAGGTTTTCTCACAAAACCCTAATATTTTGGAGATTTTGGAGAGACTAAGCCTTTCCTTCATACTAATAAATAAAAATAAAAACTTGAGATGTAGAGTCTAGTAAGAGTCAATAGAGCAAATTACATTTATTCTTTGAGTTAGAACGAATGAGAATATTTAGCAACTTGTGGCTCTAGAAAATACCCAGAACCGCTCACCCAAGGCACATCTTTGGTTACATGATGAAACTGATGACAGGCCAGTGGAAAAGAAAAGGTACTTAATCTAAGTTTGAGTTGGGAGTGACAACAGATCAACAAGCTTTTTCATTTATGAAGGACAGCTACATTGTGCTATGAAATACAGGACCTTTAGATGTTTGAGGTGTAATCATAAAATCATGAAAAGACGTTAATAAACAACACATGAAAGATAGTTTCATTAACTTTTAGTCACACTATCACAGATTTAGTATGCTGCTTTTACAAGTAAGACAATAATAGCTTATGAACAAGTCAATGACTTCCCAAATGTATGTTTTTATTTTTTCAAAAATTAGTTATATTCCAGGAGCAGAGTTATAGGTTATTTATTTTTATCAAAAACTATCTATTTTGGTAGAACAGGTTTTACTCCAAAATGACACAATCATGTATGGAAAGGCCAAGGAAAGTAAGAATCCCAGATATTTTGACAAACTGAGTTAATTTCTACAGGTTCCACATTGTTTCTAAATATGCTGACCTTGAACTTTCAAACCACAGAAAACTTGTTTCATAGTCAACTTTATTGTCACACTAGTCTTAACTCAGCTTCCCCTGACAATAGTATGTTATGATGGAGAGGTGTCTGGGGTAATTGCTTAAAAATTTGAGTGACTAGAACTGCCTATTTGTGTTGATCTCAGATCAGTGGCCTCAACAAGACAACGGCACAGTTAATGAGAAAGGAAGCCATTTAGAGAATTCTTCCCAGGCCAGTTCTAGCTTTCCAGTCACAGAGGAAAAGAAGAATTTAATCAAAAAGGCCCTAAATATTTTTTCAGCTAGGCTAATGCATTTTCTTTTATTTCTGCTCTTTGCACAACCTTAGAAAAGAAGCTAGCTCAGAAACAAATGTCACATCTCTGTCATTCTCTCCTTCTTCACTGTCCCGATGCCAATGATCTGAGCTGTTTTCTCTTGGGCAATACACGTATTGTTATAGCACGGTGGTCATTCATATTTAATAATCGAAATTCAAAGTTATTTTAAATACTATTGTGATTCTGTGTCTGTAAATGGTTTTCCTTTCTGACATCTCTGTCTAGACAGGGAAGACCAACTAAAAAAGGCAAGTTATTTCAGTTTCAACATGTTTATTTTGGGGGTTATTTTCTTGTGTTGGTTGGGAAGAATATTAGTTAAAATGCTCTGTTAGTCTAATCTATTATATTAAAAGCCTCACTGTTTCCATTGGCCTATTTCTAAATATCTGCTGCCTCTGTTGTCATTTATGACTATGATTAATGGGCCTAAATGACGAT
Source organism: Peromyscus leucopus (assembly GCF_004664715.2). Taxonomy (NCBI): domain Eukaryota; kingdom Metazoa; phylum Chordata; class Mammalia; order Rodentia; family Cricetidae; genus Peromyscus; species Peromyscus leucopus. Next base: position 84,441,041 of record NC_051068.1, read on the forward strand.
GAGTCAAATGTCTGGGAACACAGAAATAATCTTCAGTCTTTCTCTTCTGGGCAGAGGCATAATATATTTTCCTAGGGATATATGAAGCTTCTCGGAGTCCCCAAATTATTCCTCTGATATAATGACATATATTCAGAGTCACAGGTAAATGTTAGCACACAATTTTGCTTAAGCAGTCAATTTTTGTGGCCCATCATTGAGTGCTTGGTCTGGCTTTTCTCAAAACAAATGGCACCTCTATTTTTAATCCATAACTCATTTATTTCTTTCAAAGGTGTTCTTCATTTAAATTTGCAAGATTCCTAACAGCATAAACCTTTCCCCACCACTGGCAGTGAGCCTTTGGACACAACAGATAATGCGTATTTTTGTATGTGACATAATCCTTACCGGGCTGTCCTGTGAGCTCTGCAGAAGAACACTGTGGCTCTTAAGCCCCTTCACAGAACATCCTGGGAGAGCAGTAGCAGCATCAGTCCTTTGGTGGCTGACTGCCACCAGGAAGTGGGTACCCAGCAGTGAAAATGTTAAAAAAAAAAAGTCTCTGTAGGTTTGTTATTTTTACCCTCTTGTATACTGAGACAATCCCACATGCTCGTTCACCTCAGCCTTACAATCTGAATGCTGTGCTGGGTGCTCAAATTGCTCAGTTCACATTAACTCAATTTTATCATCGATTGTTTCTCCTGATGTTAAACAGATGTGATGGCTACTCTAGCCACCACTGTAGGTGTTTATTTAAAGAACTCGTTTCCCACAGCCGGTTCCCCATTTTACAGCTCCACTGCGGCATTCTCATGTCAACCAGGCCCCCTGGGCTTTTAGAAGTGATGAATCCTTAAAAAGATGTTTTCCCCACAGAAACCACAAGGTAAATGTAACAAGTAATCAGTCTTCCAGGCAGCAATCAGGCAACCACTTAACAAACATACCACACAAACAAAATAATTAATCTAAGCACTGTCCTGAAAAGTAATTAATCTAATCTGCTCCAAGTGATGTGTTTGTTCACTGTACACTATTTTGTTTCATAGTTGTCATAGTTAAGGGTGTCAGAGAAGGTACAAATGTGTTAACCAGCTTAAAAGAATACTAATTTCAAGAGGGAAGTGCGACACAAATGTTTATGCAGTGTGGGGTGTTTGTTCCTTTGTTTGCAGAGGGGAACAGCACAGATCAATGTCAGAGTAAAACAAAAAGGGAAATACTGTGCAGTGAGAGAGGAACATGGGAGAGCATCGGCATGACGTTCCAAGCCTGAGAAAAGTATGCTATCTAGACCGGTGTTTGCCTGCTGAGGAAGGGCAGGTGAAATTAGTCCCAAATATCCCCCACGAACGAAACTCAAATGAGGAGTAGAGTCCAAAGACAATGAATGCCTCCCTGAAACCTTGCCATGCAAGCTGAGGAGAGGCAGCTATCTCTCTGGAGAAAGGGCACAATAAAGAAGCTAATTCTGATCACTTCCAATCATCCCTCTCAGCTATTTCTGTTTGGGGATCACGAGTTCAGTAATTCCAGATGCTATCAGTTACATATCATCGATAAACTTCACATCACAAAGGCCAGATCTCTAAACTGTGACTACAAACAGAAAGACTGGATTGTTCTTAAATCTGAAGTATGGTTCATGAGTATCACAGACAGTGATTGTCAGCATCATCCTAGGTCAGACCTACTGCTAAATGACCGCTTTTTCAGACTGTGTTTTTAATATATGGAAACTGAGTGAGACGCCTTTTGTTTGGAGGAATGACCTTGAAATTGATCATGAAACATTTTTATTCTTGGTTGGGAAAAGGTTATAAGCAAAATAAACATGCTCTAGAAGGAAAAAATAAGATATATTTGATATGTCTTTTGACAATAGTGACTGTGACAGTATGCATGGCTCTTCTGTCTGCATTTGACCTACCTATGTGTCCTTCCACACACACCAGCTTTGCTGAAGGGCTTTCCTAGGTGGTCACATTGATAACCAAATTTAGATGTATCTTTGATGATAGCTTATCAAAAGTGGAGTGGGTACATGAGCCAGGAGATTAAAGAGCCCATACGATGCCTTTTGTATAAGCCTAGAAGTCAGTCACTGAGACTGTGATTTGCAAGTCAGGGGCCACTGATGCAAAGTCAAATGTAGTTAATGCAGGAATTATAACTGGACAAGTCAAGTTCATTTCCCATGTGCAAGAAGAATATACGAGAATAGTACACCTGAGTACAGAGTATGGATTTTCTAAGGCATCTAGGATAAAGACTCAAAGGTAGGTCAGTGCATCACAAAATGGCCTAGAACTCAGCCTCACCTTTGTCACATATACTCAGTTTCCTTTTTCAGGCTGCTAGCATGATTGCCTCTTGGCTCTAGCTGAATTCATTAAACATGGTGTTGACAGGTGTGGGTCTCTGTGACTTTGAATACAACACAGTTACAATGGGAAAGAATCCTTTTTTTTTTTTTTTTTTTTTGGTGATTTTTCCATTCAAAAAGGCAGGGACCAAACACAGAACAGCCAAGTAGCAAATTATTACTGGGCTTAAAACAGTCCACTGGCCAGGTGTGGTAGTGCCAGCCTATAATTCCAAAGGCAGGAGGATTACAAATTTTAGTGAATCTGGTCTGTTTAGGAAGTTCCAGACGAGCAAGGATTACACAGTAGGACCCTGTCTCAAATGACATAAACAAAAATAGAACAGACCAAATCCAAAACAATGTGTCAATGTAATATGAAGTTTTCTTAAAAGGTTCATACTAAAAGGAGACAATGGATTAGTGCTGTAGTTTGGGCCTTGAATATCCCTTAATGTTTTATGTGTTTAGTCACCAGCCTGTGGTTCTAATGGGAGATGGTCAAGCTATGTGAAGGTGAGGCTTACTTGATTGAGGGTGTATCTTTGATGGGATGTTAAGGTTCTCTCTTTTCACTTGCTGGTTGCACTAGGAGCAGTTCCTCTGCCAGGCACTCTCCAGGGGGCACTGTGCCACCAAAGCCCACAGCAACTGTGCCAAGTAGCCAGCTCTGTCAACCTCTAGTACTCAATCAAATGGATATTTTCTCTTTGGAAGCTGTCTACCTCAGGTACTAGTCACAGCAGTGGGAAGCTGCTTTGACACACTTACTATGGGACCATTGGTATTTCAACCTTTAAACCATTTTATTTTGGAACCATTCAATTTCCGTTTATCTTCTCTTCAGTGCCAATGATATTAGTCCAACTTTGCAAACAAGCAACTGATGGACAATCAAGTTAATTAGTCACACATCTAAGCAATAAGCAAAAATGAGCTATGGAAGCTGTTCCCAGGGTTGCCTTCCCAAACAATACACATTCCTGTCCTCGGGATTTTAGTGTGTGGACCTTGAGGAGCACAAGTCACAGAACCAACAAAGATGGGAAGGTGTAAGCTGTGTTTAAGAAATAATACAGAGAGGAAACTTTAAGATGAGCAAAGAGAGGGAACGGCCTTTTGTGTCAGGCTAAGGATTCTGAGCAGTAGAGGGACAAGATCAGATTTGAATTACTGGAGAGGTTGATTTGTGGAGACAGCCTCAACTACGTATGCTAATTTTGATACCAGTTAACTAGTCTGCACAGAGTTTTAATGGTATTTCATTGAAGCCAGGGAGTAGATAAAAAATACAGATCTTAGAGACAGTGAGACTACAGAATCTATGGGATTATTGAACAGTTTGGTTACTAAAGGGAAGAGGCCTTCAGGGAATCTAAATTCCCTCACTGATTAAAGCCTGAGGAACTTTGCAAATGGAGAGACTAATAAAAAGACTAAATCTAAAGGCTTGTTTTGGGTGGAAAACACATGGGCAGAGAAAGAAGAGGTTGTAGCAGGGGTCATGTGATGAAATGAGTGTTCACATTTTGTTTGAGGATCCAAACCAATGGGAACATTTGTCTATCAATGGAATGTTCTATTTTGCACAATTCCATTTTCATTAAAATGTATATTTATGAGAAATATTTTAGTAACAGTCCCATTAAAATAGTTTTTAAGTTTTGGCACTTCCAGAGATAAAATCATCTACTAGAAAGATCTATCATGCAGAACACACTCTTTCCGGTGATTTTATGTGATTTGAAGCAAGACTACATAAATCTCTTATTTATTCTTTTAATATTATATATATATATAAGTACACACACACACACACACACATCACACACACACACACACACATATATATATATATATATATATATATATATATATATATATATATATCTTGAATCACTGAAGACATTAAAATATGGAGACCTGCATAAAGGTAACCACTTATCATTTCATTTTAATGAACAAAATTTTGCCAGTTGAAGTGAAGTCCCTGGAAGGTTGTAAGGTGATGTTACCCAAATACCCTCTTCAGGACTAAGATGCACATTTCACCAACTGCCTGGAAGTTGGCCTGGTGATGTGATTAGTGTCTCTCTACCTCTCAGAGCAGCTCTCATCCACTGAAGGGCAGAGATCTTAACACCTACTGGCCCTCTTGCATGGATTCTGACATGTGTAGAGGACCAAGGGTGTTAGGTCAAAATCAGTCTTACAAAAGTACTGCAATTGACATTTCCAGTTCTCTTTTCTTTTTACTTCCAAGTGCCTATCTGTCTTCCTTCCTTGCTTGCTTCTTTTCTTCCTTCCTTCTTTGTGTCTTTCTTTCAATTTTTCCTCCTTTCATTTCATTTTCTAATTTTACTTATTTTTGTTTGTTTGTTTGTTTATAGAGACAAGGTCTTACTCTGAAGTCCAGGATAAACTAGAACTATTTATCCCAGGGTGGTTACAGACTCATGGCAAATTTCCTATTTCAGTCTCCTAAGTACTGGGATTATGGATGGAAGTCACCATGCCCTTCAGAGGGTATCTTCTTGAGAAGATTCCACATCTCCTTTGTGTATCATACTCTGATCACTACTGCTTCCATCCCTACCAGCACTAATAACCATCCTCAGTTTGGTGTTTAAAGCTCATATACAATCCATTATGCTTTTATCAGAAGAAGTTTCTGTTTTCTGTATTACTTTTAGAGCCAACATACTCAACATGTCATCAATCTGAAAATTCTCTATGTTAAAATAATTGTTTAATTAAGTCCAAAGAGCAAGCAACAATTTGAGCATAGGTCTCAAAGTATAAACTGAGCCAATGAACATTTACTCAAAGATGAAGGAGAAGTGAATTTCTTGAATTCATATCCAATTAAATAGCATTTCTCACACCTCCCTGTCACCAGAGATTCTCACTGTAAGAAAAGACTATTGGAATGAATTGACCTTTGAAAGAAATCTCTTGGGCTTGTTCTCCTATAAAGACACAGTTCATGAACTGTGTCTTTTCATGTCCGCCTAGAAATTGTGAATTTGAATTTATAGTCAGGAGTTCTTCCTTAAGTTATAGGGTGTCAAGGTTACAATAGAAGCATTTTCAGGGAGAGGATCTTACTACTGAAAAACAACTCCTCCCACAAGAGAAGCAAGTGAGCGAGGGTCATCCCCGGAGCTCCATTGGTCCTCCAGATCTCAAGAAGCATTGCTGTCCTCTGCTCAGGGTAGATGTGTCTAACACAGCCTTCTCAAGTATGGCACAATCAAGGAGGTCAAAGATGAGTGTTTCACAGGGGAGGTCTTGAGTGAAAACATAACCTCAACAACATTAACTCTCTAGATATTTCTTTATTTCACTCAGTTTTATAATTTCCACCAAATGAGGGGTTGTCAATCAAAGTCACATCTTCTAACTAATGTAGACTATTGTCTTCTTTAGGTATACTACTTTCTCTATCAACAACTAATATCTTTCTCTCTCTCTCTGACTCTCTCTCTGTCTCTGTCTGTCTCTCTGTCTCTGTCTCTCTCTCTGTCTCTGTCTCTCTCTCTCCCCCCATCTCTGAGACGGGATCCCATATAATATAGAATGTCCTCAAACTCACTGTGTAGCCTAGACTGGCTTTGAACTCTTGATTCTCTTGTTTTTACCTTCCAAGTACTGTGACCACAGTACTTTGCTACAGTGTGACTTTCCATTTAAAGAGAAACACTGTATAGTGTAATGGGAATATAGTACCTTGTCTTTGTGTACAAGGAGTTAGGAAAATAAATAAGAGTTTCCAAGGCCTCTTGGCAGTCACAGACTTTGTCTGTGATTTTGACTTTGTTAATGAGAGTTGTTGACCGCAGAGTAAGAATGGTGAGAATTCATTCATGATTACTTCAGTCATAGTCAATGACTGTGTCATATGCTAAGTGAGGAACTGACTTTAGAATACTGTGTTTTCTTTCATTGTCGAGTTTCAGAACAGATGGAGAAGCCAGTTTTTGTTTTTGAAAAGTCTGGAATTCTCAGCTGTGGTTATAGGTTTGTCAGTACAGTAGATATGGAAAGTAACAGAGTTAACTTCCTCAGGAGTCCCTAATATACACAGAAAACTGTATATAGTAGGGCACCAGCTAGTATAGAAGACCACAAAGTGTTTCATATAACCCTTCTAGCAGCCAGAGGGGAGTATCATTTAACCCATTCCACAGAAGAAGAAATGATAGTTTGGTATTTCTTAGAGATCATGAGCTATGGAGGACCCTGGCCTGTCTGACTCTAAACTCTATGTTGGCCATGGAATGATCCACTTTCCTTGTTTCCACAGCACTCTTGGATGGCTTTGTGACACCACTTTTAACACAGGACTGGAAATGATGGGGAGAGAACAAAAGATCAGCACATGAAGTGGTGGTTGTCTCTCACTCTCAGGATGCGATGTGCTATCTAAGCCTGAGTAATGGCTTGGAATCTCCTACTTGGCATTCAGGAAATGAGCAGGCTCATGTGCAGATGGGAAGACTCAGAGTCACAGGAAAGTCACCATTTGGCTTTCTTTATCAATGCCTCCCTCCCCGCTCTTCTGAAATGTACCTCAATGAATAGGTGAGCAGAAAGCCAGTCTCGTTTCTGAATTCACCAGGTTTCTAGGGTGACAGGCACATCAATAAAGCCAGAGAGAAGTGGCAAGGAATGAGACATGCCTTTCTGGGAACCACCCTGTGCCTGGATGAAAGCTGTAATTCTCACCAAAAGAAGCATGGAATGGATTTTACAATTTACCCCTGGGTGCTCTGTGATATGAAAACAGTAGACTCAACTATAGAGATATGTTTACCTCTGTTACAAAAAGATAAGAGATCTGATCAAATTTACCAAAGACCTGCAAGTAACCAATTCACTGTATTTAAATGTATTTATAATATTAACCAGTGCTTTGACACTAGGAAACTCTGAGATATTAGCATTTACTGAAATCAAATTTCAGTAAAAATAAAAATGCTTTTAAATTGTAATATCTTATAGAAAATGGAGTAGATAAGGATATCAAATTTAAACTCCACCTCTTAAGATTATGTTTGCTACATTAATAGAAGTCTATATGTGTTTCCCCATTTGTGAAACAGAGATTAATGAATTTGAAATACTAGGCTTTTTATAAACAATTACACTTACACTTTCATTTCCCAGAAGGGCCTGGCTTTTTTTCCTCAAACAAAGAGAACAGAACTGTGGTAGACTATGAGCTGAGAGAGTTGACAGATCTAAGAGCACTCCTAGGCTACCTCCCTACACATGAACATGTACATGTCATCTTAGGCTACCTCCCTACACACGAACATGTACATGTCAAAGAATCATAGGCAAAAATCTCATGAAAACTGTTTCCGGATGCTGTGGGCTCAGGGGCCAGGAAATGAATACATTTGCATATCACAATAAGTATGCTGAACTATCAGCTAAATTCTTAGAATTTGTTACTAAGGTGAACAAAACAAATTCTACTTTAAATAAAACAGTTACAAAACGTGTATTGTTTATTGTTCACGTAGTGTTGCCCACCTCTAAATTAGATTTTCTTTTCATACTCATCTGAAGTGTATGAGATGTGAAATATAACTGTTATGGGATAGGATTATTATTCTCTGTTTATAAATAAGAAAATAGGGACTTCATACTACTAGCTCATTTATCCAAAGCACATTGGTGTTAACTTGTGACAAGGCTTTCAAAACCTGGCGTCCTTCTGTAACAATTATTTCCTACTTGCGTGGTTCTCACCTCTTTCCTCGTAAAACAACCACAATGAAAGTATTGGCCTAGATTAATATTCCACTAATCATTTAAACTAGAACAAAGAGACAGTATTGACTACACACAACTGTAAAAATCAACACAATAAATGCTAATGAAAATAAATACATACAGATGGCAAAAAGAAAATTAAACTTGAAAAATCATTTCAATTTAAAAATTGAGCAGTGGTGGTAAATATGGGGATTTTTTTTCTCTCTCTCTCATAATAGCCAGATAGGCTGATGGCTCATTTCACTGTGCAGCAATATTCTGACTTTTCTCCTAGAGCTGAAAATGCCTATTTTCCAGAATGAGAAAAATACTTACATTCATGTAAACTGCAGTGGTAAATTATGCATGCTCAATTAATCCACAAGTACAGCCTTGGGTTTGCTTAAAGTTCCTGAGGCATAAGATGCAGATGCTATGATGATAATTTATCAACCCCTGGATTTTTAGGCGTCTGTTCAGGTCAGGCCGATTGTGTAGGAAATGTTCACTGTTTAAAAGGAATTGTGGAGATGAATTCCTCCGCTTCCCCTCCCCTAACATGCTATTCATTACAGAGCTCCCCGGATTTGAAAGACGAACACTTCTGGGCCTTTTTTGATATAGTTCTGAGAAAGTACTGTTAGCTAACAAATCCAGCCCATAGTAAATTTTCTTTATTTACTGCCCACCTGGCTGCAGCTCTATCAGGATCAGCAGGAGAAAAGGATAAAATCTTATCAGTGAACTGCACTGACACCACATGCAATTTCCTTTTCAGGACTTGGGGGACGTGAATTGCACACTAGTTCTTTCAGACTCGCAAGTGACAGCCACATTTTCCAGGCAGAGGTGCGCTGTCCAGCATGTGCAGTTTCACTGAGGCCTTAGTGTCCTCCCCTCACTCTTTACCAGATTCAGAAAAGCTTGAGTGATGTGTAAGAAAGTTCAAGACCGGGAGGGGGACAGAGAGACAGAAAAAGAACACCTTGATTCGAAGGGGAAGGGACAGAGTAAGAAACCTCAGAAATATCATGATGTCCAGAACCACCAAAATAATGGATTGTTTATTCCATATGAGAAACTGAAAACAAAGAGCAGAGAAACTCCACATTCTAACTCAAGCTCCCATAATGGCAGTCTGCAGTAAAGAATAAAAGAGAGCCTGTTATTACCAAGACGGCAGCACTGGTGTTTATAGAGGAGCAGATGTGGGAACACAATACAAGACACATCACGAGACCATGGCTGGGCGTTCACTTGGGAAACCAAATTGTCAAGCTTTCACATCTTCCAAAAACATGGGCTGTGAAGTCACAGCAACACAAGGGAGGTAGACTAGTCCTTTTAAGTTTGATCTATCTGTATAAGACTTTTGTCTCCACAGGATAAACAAATGGACATGGTGCTGAAGCTTTTTTTGTTGGTTTGTGCTTTATAAACAATAAGTAATTCATACACGAAGTTATTAACCTGAACTTAAGTTGCAATAGTAGGTTAGTATGCAAGTTTACTTTTGGGCCAAACTGTTTTCAGTCTTTTAGTCATTGTGGACATGAGTTCAGAGATGGCCAATTGGTAAATGTTTAGCTTACCTCTAAGTTTGTTAGGAAATACAAAAAGTTTATATCAAAATAAAGTCAAGACAATAACCTGTTATACATACTCTTTACACTTCACTGATCAAAATGCATAGTTTAGGTAGCAAATAAGATATAAGTAACACATTCAAAGGACTTCAGGACTTCAATGGCTCTTTCACTTGGTCTCTTATCTAGCCTGGTAGTGAGATGATTTAAGTAGAAAGGATCATATAGATGAAAACAAATCTTTCCTCATTCTCTTCACAAAGTTTCCCTTATACAAAAGCGAGATTGCCAACTGTGTTAATTACTGTCTCATTGCTATGATGGGACAGCTGTAAAAACAACCAAAGGAAAGATGTTTGGCCTTGTCTCATGGTTTGATGAAATAGAGACCATCATAGCAGGAAAGCCACAGTAGAGTCCATGGTGCCAGGCACATGCTGCTCATGTCTGCGTAGACTGGGAAGCAGACAGGAGGCTATGGGCAGAGTGCTGGCACTCAGGCGGCCTCTCTTTTCCTGGTTTATTCTGTTAGGGGTCTCCTAACATTGGGACATCCATCCACTTTTAGGATGGCTCTTTCCTCCTCACTAAATCTCTTGGGCTTGCCTTAAAGATACTCTCAGAAGTGTATTCTAGGGGATTCCAAATCCAGTGAGGCCCATGATACCAACTGATCAGTGCTCTCCTAGGCTACATAATTCTTTGAAACATTTTCTTTGTGTGGGGACATGAAAATAATGTAACCAATGTACTTAACTCTAAGAGCTCTTGGTTTTGAAAGGTTTCCCCCCAATCTATCTTGACTGTGATCTTATAAATGGGTAACTAGAATTCCATTTTATGGTTGTGCGGTGCTTCGGTTGAATAGTTCTTATTCTTGCTTGTTTAGGTTATTCATACTCATTTTCAAGCTTTAAACATTTCTAGAGCCAACTTTCAAGGTCTCTTTCCCAAAACGTATTGCTTTTTCAGGAATGCCCAAATTCAATTCAGCTCCTGACATTATGCACATAAAGCCTGCACAGGAGTAACTACAAAGGCCAGAGGTAGGGAAGTGGTATACCGAATATAAATGTGGGCAAAAAAATATTTTGGATAATTTTTCAAAAGAATAAAAGTCAAGATCCCTTGATGCAGTGATCAAACTGTAGAAATTTAAATCAGAAGCCCTCTGGCAACCTTCCCTCTGAGTAATCAAAGGCTCCCTTTCTCTGTCTATGACATATTGACACATAGTAGCCCCTTATTCCAAAGAGTTATTTCTTCTCAAATAAGGTTTTTCATTATTTCATTCCCTGGCTGCATTTAATCCTTCAATATAAAATCCACCTCCTCTCCTTTCGTTTGGAAGTTTCTAAAACAAAGGTGATTTGAAGCAAAGTCACTGTAGCGACTCTGAGATCCACCTCTGAGGAGAGGTGGGCAAGAGAAATGATCTTTAGGAATTTGCAGCAAACTAGCCATCTTTCTGTTTATTTTTTTTACTGAAAATTTTTTACTTTACTAAAATTTTTTATTTATTTTACAACCCAACTATAGTTCCCCTCCCTCCTCTCCTCCTGTTTAATCTCCACACCCGCCTCCCCTCTACTGTCCTGTCCACTTCTCCTCCATCTCCCTTTCACAGAGGAACAGGCCTCCCATGGGCGTCAACAAAGCATGGCATATCAAGTTGAGGAAGGACCAAGCTTCCCACCCTGTATCAAGGCAAAGTGAGGCAACCCAGCATGGGGAATACGTTCCCAAAAGCCAGCTCAAGTACCATGGACAGGTCCTGATCCCACTGCTAGGAGCCCCACAAACAGACCAAGCTACACAACTGTCACACACTGTGCAGAGGGCCTAGGTTGGTACCATGCATGCTCCCTAGCTGTGGTTCCAGAGTCTACGAGCTCAGGTCAGTTATCTCTGTAGGTTCCCCTGTCATGACCTAGGAAAAGAAACAAACAAAAAAAAAAATTGGAAGAAATCAATAAATCCCCTTTCTGTTCACTTTTAATAGAAAAGTACAACAACCACTTTATGGGTATAGGGTAACAATTCTCAACCTGTGGGTCATGACCACCACAAGGATTGCATATCAGATATTCTGCATATCAGGTATTTACATTACAATTCACAACAGTAGCAAAATTACAGTTATGAAGTATCAATGAAATAATTTTATGGTTGAGGGTCACCACAACATGAGAAATTGTATTAAAGGGTTGCAGCATTAGAAATTTTGAGAACCACTGGTATAGAGGAATTTTAGAATCAGAGAGAATCTTGAATTTTAGGTACGTTCATTTTGTAGCCTACAAACAAAGGTACATGGGCTATCTTGCCGTTTTATTCACTATAGCTCACATGGTTGTATCTGGCATTCTGATAATAGTAATAATCTACAGTGGCTGATTAGCATTTATTATTCTATTTACTACAACCATGTCAGAAAAAGTGCTCCTCTTAACGCTAATTTTTAGCATCTTTAAATCTTAGCACTTGCAAATTCTTCAAGGAATGTGGTGATATTTTGTTTATGCTCTGACAAATAAAGCTTGCCTGAAGATCAGAATGTGGAGCTAGCCACTAGTTAACTGTATAGGCCAACCAGTGGTGGCACACACCTTTAATCCCAGCACTTGCCGGGAGGAGCAGGAAGATCAGAAGTTCAAGACCACTGAGCTACATGAGATTGATCCAATCTAGAGGAGAAACAGAGTCAGGTGGTGGAAGCTCATACCTTTAATTCCAGCAATAAAGAGTTGGAGATAGTAATATAAGGCAGGAGGAGACAGGTGCTCAGTCCTTTTCCAAACTAAGGAGTTTGAGAGGTAGGAGGTGACTGTGGCTAGTTCTTTTACTTCTCTGATCTTTCAGCATTTACCTTGATATCTGACTCCAGGTTTTTAATTATTAAGACCAGTTGAAATTTGTGCTACAATAGAAGGCTTATTTTGTCATACATGCATATGCATATTAATGTCAGTGGTTATTTGAATGAGATTAGCCCCTCACAGGCTCATACAGTTGAGTGTTTGGCTCCCAGTTGGTAGAACTGTTTAGGAACGATTAAGAGGTGTGGCCTTCTTGGAGACTATGTGTCACTGGGGGTGGGCTTTGAAGTTTCAAAAGTCCATCCTAAGCCCAGTCTCTCTCTGCCTCCTGCTTGTGGACCAGATAGATGTAAGGTCTCAGTTACTGCCTGCCTCCTGTCCTGCTTCCCACCACAATGGTCAAGGACTCACCATCTGAAACTGTAAGCAAGTCCCCAACTAAATGTTTTGTTTTATAAGTTACCTTGGTCCTGATATCTCTTCACAGTGATGGGATAGTAACTAAGATAATGTCAAATGTGTTCATAGATGTACAGATATAATAAAAGTTTCACTGACAAGCCAATGGGCATTATTATAAGGACTATCTTCATGTTTCCTCTAACATACATTCATGGCATTATGCTAAGCCCCAAATCAAGTGAGCAGTCAAGTTTTTTTAGATGTGGTACAGTAGTGATGTCTTTCAAAATTTCTAGAGTAAACAGCATGGGTGTCCAAGGGAGCATTGGGTAAAATACAGTATTTACCAGTTCATTTGGCTTAGACCACTGCATCCTGGGGTTTGTATGAGTTAACTTAACTAACTGAATGTGAGAGTTGACATTGGGTCATCCAACCAAATTTTCATGGTTCTAAGGAGATGGTTTGAAGTTCGTTTCTGGCCTCTACTAATGTCCTTTCACAAGTGCAATTCAGTTGTATTTTGACATACTTTGCGTAGAACATTAACTGGAGACTTTGTTATTCTGTTCTGTAAATATCATGGCTTCCTCCTTTCCATTTATACCCAGATTCATCTTTTCCAGGCGGCCTCTTGTCCAAGAACCCATTAGTAATTTATCAAAAGAGCAAATGTCATTATGCAGGAAGCCAAGGGAACTATTTTGCATTTGATTTCTGGTTCTGATAGCATTACTATTGATTTAGTATTCTCCAGCACGACATGACTAGACACAACAGATCATTGTACTTTTGAACTGTCAATCACAAACAATCCAAGATTCCCCATGATATTTGAGCTCATGACAGTAGAAGGTCCATCCCAGAGCCTGAAATTTTCCCTGAGATGCTCTTACCTCAAAATATTCAGTAGGAAATGGCTGTTTTGTCACTAAATAGGAAGACTTTTAAATGAAGAAATTTCAGTAGTTATTTCTAAAAAAAACCCAAAAAACCCTTTAAATTATGAGCAAGGTGGGAAAGCTGTGAGAAATCATGTAATGTAATTAACACTTTAAAAAATAAAATCCTAAGTGACTTTAAAAGAGTTTTTTTTTTTTGATCAGTCACCTGAGAAAAGAAGAAAGCTAGAACACAGAGGGTAGAGATAGTGTGGCCCATTAAGTCATCTCAAAATCACTGAGAAAATTAGAGATGTTACAAGAAATCTTTTAATTGCTTAAAAATCACCAGTTTCCATTATATAATATGTTGAGATTTTGTAAAATTTACTCATCTATTTTCATTATCTGATTCAAAGAGATCAAGTGGATGAATGAAAACCAAATAATTGTCTGATTATTAATGAAAAGCACCGAAAGCACATGATGTTTTGCCAAAATGCTTGATGGCACACACCTAGCAAATTATAGATCTGAAGCCTCCCTGAGAAACTCAGTGAAAACCCATCTCAAAAGAAAGTCATAAAAGGTTAGGCTATTTGCTTAGTGAAAGAGTGCTTGCCTAGGACAAGCAAGGCCCTGAGTTCAATTCCAAGTGCAAGAGAAGCAGAAGACATAGATGTTTGGGCTGAAGCCATATCACAAAAACATCTAACAACTGCAGGATACCTTCACATACAGTCAGGCCAAACTCACTACAGATAGTCAGAGGTCCCCACTACCAAGCCCTCTGGGGGCCTCTTGGTCCTAGGTATGGCCTTCTGGGATGCACAGCACGTAACGTTAAGTAGCTGTGCTTGGAGATAAGCACCCTGACTTTACTACTCTTAAATACTGGTGTAAAGTGTGTGACAAAACCCAAATGTCCTCATCTATATAAATGAGGATATTTTATTCTATCAGGAAGAGTAGAGGAACCCCATTTCCCGTCATTGCTGGCAAAGTTGAGCCATAAGGTTGCAAGAGGCTTACTTGAGTCAAATAATTTGCCAAAGCTGACTTGTGGTTGTTTCTGGAAGAGATGAACTGTATTTCTCTACTATATAATCAGAACCCATACACTATGGAGCATAAATACCTTACAGAACTCTCTGCATTGATGGGCCTCTTCTATTTCTGTGACATCGAGTATGGTGGGCACCAGCCATGTGGACTACTGATAGGTAATGGAATATCTAGTGCCACTGAAGACCGGAGTTTTTGCATTTGTGTAATTTAATTAAGTCAAATGTAAATTTAGGTATTATGTTCTGGGCAAGCATTTCCTTGACATTTTATAGCATTAATGTCTAGCTTTGCATGTTCTGGACTCAGTTTCCTTAAAAGGCATCTCCTGTTGAGCCCCACCTCCACTGTGAAGCATCTGGCCTATTTTTTTTTTCTTTTTTACATTAATCTCCAGTTAGTTTCAAGCTATTGTCTTAAGCTCTTGTGCTCCACACACTGCAACTTTAACCCTACTTCACCAGCAGCATGCCATTGGTGGCCTCAGGTTCTGTCTCCAGTATCACTGCAAAGTCCCGTTCTAATGGTTTCACAAAGCCTACATCAGTGTCTGGTCTGATGGGCTTAATAACACATATTGAGCACTCATTGGTAGGGTTCTATTCCATGTATCTCAGAAATCATTTTTCTATAAATCACTGTAGTTTCAGGGGAATGGGGGCCAACTCCCTGGATAAGCGTTATCACTTTTCCTGAACTGAACTTCTTATTCATGGATTAAGGAAATTAATGGGCTGAGGATGTAACTCACTTGGTAGAGTACCTGACTAGCATGCATGAGGAACTGGATTTGATACCTAGTACAACATCGACTGGGTAGTGGAGTGCCACTATAATACAAACACTCAGGAGGTACAGGCAGGAACATTAGAACTTCAAGATCTTCAGGGCAGATATTTAAACTCCAAATGAAATGCCAGATACTGGCCAACTCTTTAACCCTATTACAACATCGTATTTAACAGTCTCATCTGCTCCTGGGCCTTGAGTTACGTGATCCATGGGACTGAACTGAGACAAGGGAGGTGGTATTTCATTAAAGATCCAATTCTGTTTGAACATGTTAGAGCTTCCTGTCTGATGTTCAGATTCCTTCCTTCTTCCAGCTGGGGTCGCTGGCCAGTTTTTAATCTGGTATATTCTGTTCTTTCTACATCTGACTCTCCTGTTACTCAACACTTATAGCTTTTCTTCACAAACCTAGATGCTGTTATTTGCTCTCTTACTTATAGATTCGTATTTTCCCTCTTTCCTTTTGAAATATGTACATTGCTTTCTCTAAGATGTTCAATAAGTACATACTCAATACACAGATGAGCTGGATTATTGTAGTTTATTGTTTATGCCATATGGATTACAATTTATGTATCCTTTTTACCACTAATCTAAGGACAGGAAGCATTAAAAATGATCTCTTCTTATAGAAGGCATGCCGAGGCTTTCAGCACTTCTTGTTTTCTGCCCACACCTTGACTAGACTTCTCAAATTCTGGGTATCTAGTTTATCAACTTTATCTCTGCCTTAATATTCTCTATGCTTCTAACCCTTGGCCCTAAACAATAATAACTTACAGTATGTCAGCTTTTCGGACCTCCGACCTGTTGGGGTTGTTTGAACAGGAATGGTTGCCATACACTCATGTGTTTAAATGCTTGGCCTATAGAAAGTGGCACTAGTGGGAGGTGTGGCCTTGTTGGAGGAGGTGTATTACTGTTGGAGGTGGGCTTTGAGGTCTCATATGCTCATGCTATGCCCAGTGTGGGACACAGTTCACTTCCTGTTGCCTGTAGGTCAAGATGTAGAACTCACAGCTACATTTCCAGCACCATGTCTGCCTGCATGCTGCCTTGCTTCCTGCCATGATGATAATGGTCTATCCCTCTGAAACTGTAAGCCAGCCCTAATTAAATGTTTTCCTTTATGAGAGTTGTGGTGATCATGGTATCTTTTCACAGCCATAGAAACCCTAACAAAGACAGAAACTGGTGCCAGGGACTGGGGTCTTGCTGTTATAGGCTGGACCATATTTGTTGGAGGAATATGGACTTTGGAGTTTGGGGTTAGAAAAATCAGTTGAATACTTTAAGCATCGCTTAATGGACCATCCAAGTAGGAGCACAGAAGACAGTGATAAGGGTGATTTGAATTGTGGGGGTCTGGCTCAAGAGGTTTCAGAGAAGAAGAATTTTAGTGTATTTCCTAGAGATTATTCTTGGGATATTTTGGTGAGGAATGTGGCTTCTTTTTGCCCTTGTGCAAAAAGTCTGCCTGAGGCTAAAGTAAAGAATTTTGGACTAATTGCATTGGCAAAGGAAATCTCAAATCAGCCTAGTATAGACTCTATCATGTGCTTATTAGTGTTAACTCTAAAAGATTTATAATGAGGAGGATCAGGCTGAGCAAGTAAAAATATAAAATGTACAGATTGAGGGTTAAAGGGTCACCAGGATGTAGAATGAAGCTAAACTCCAGTGTTCAAGGAGAAAAATAGATTAAGAAATGGAATAAAGGGAATAGTGACCTCAGGGCAAGACCCCACCCAGCTAAGTTTCAACCTTGTGAAAAGGAATTAAAGAACAGTTTAGGTCCAAGCATGGTGGTGCATGCCTTTAATCCCAGTACTCAGAGACAAAGGCTGGCAGATATAGTTTCAGGACAGCCAAGCTTAGGCAGTGAAGGAAACCATCAAAAATAGAAAGTTGGTGAAGATATAACTGAATGAGGGGGGATGTTCCAGTCCCAGCAAGCAGCAGAACTTAGCAGCTTAGCACGTGGGCCATGTGATTCCAGCTTTAGAGTCAAGGATAGAAGAAAAAGGTTATGGAATCTCCATGACTAAAGAAAGCTGCTGAGGCCAGGTTTATGGCATGTGTTCCATAATGGAGGCTCAGAGAGTATATTGTGTGAAGCTGTGAAGGCAAAGCTGGATTGCCTTGGAGGCCCAAAACGTTGGAGATGCTAGAGTCATGGGAGACTTGTCAAGGAAAACTGCTAACAGGGAGTGGAAACAGCCCAAGAGAAAGAAGTGCGTTGCAGTTAACAAAGCTGAAAAGAGTTGGGGATCTGAAGAGAATTTTGACATCAGACATGGAGATGCAGAGTTTGGAGTTTGCCCAACTGGTTTTCAGTCTTGCTTTGGTCCAATATTTCCTTACTATGCTCCCTTTAATCCATTTTGGAACAGTAAAGTATATTCAGTGCCATTATATGTTGGAAGTATGTGATTTGCTTTTGATTTTGATTTTATAGGGGATTACACTTAAGAGATTGCATAAATTTCAGAGGAGACTTTGAACTTTGGACTTTTAAACATTGTTGATACTGTGCTATAGACTATGGGACTTTTGAAGCTGCACTAAATGCATTTTTGAATTATAGTATGGTTACAAGCCTATGGGGATCAGGGAGTAAAATGTAGTAGTTTGAATAGATTCATGTGTTTGAATGCTTGACCTATAGGAAGTGGCGCCGTCAGTCACTGGATGAGGCCTCTATGATGACAGTTAGGGTATTCAGCTATCTGATCACTAGAGTAGGCCAATTCAGGCACCCTGTCAACTATTGCCAGTAGTCTATGGTGGGGTCATCCTTGTGGATTCCTGGGAACTTTCCTAGCACTCTGTTTCTCCCTATTCCCATGATGTCTTCATTTATCATGAGCCCTCATCCAGTGACTGATGGAAGCAGATGCAGAGATCCACGAAAGAGTGCCAGGCTGAGCTCCAGGAGTCCAATCGATGAGAGAGAAGAGATTCTTGGAGCAAGGGGCATAAAAACCATGATGGGAAAAAGTACAGAAATGTCTAGCCAAACTATTGGAAACATATGATCTGTTGACCAATAGCTGAGGAGCCCCCATGGTACTAGACTAGGCCCTCTGGATAGGTGAGACGGTTGTTTAGCTTGAACTATTTAGGTGGTCCCCAGGCAGTGGGATTGGGACCAGTCCCTAGTACATGAGCCAGCTTTTTGGAGCCTAGTGCCTATGGTGAGACACTTTGCACAGCCTTGGTGCAGGGAGGAGGGGCTTGGACCTGCCTCAAGTGAATGTACCAGGCTCTGCTGATTCCCTATGGGAGACCTTGACTTGGAGGAAGTGGGAATGGGGAGTGGATTGTGGGGAAGGCTGGGGGGCAGGAGGAGGGAGGACAGGGGAATCTGTGGTTGGTGTGTAAAATGAATAGAAAATCTCTTAATAATAATAATAAAAGAAAGTGGGGAAAAAAGTGGCACTAGTAGGAGGTGTGGCCTTGTTGGAGGAGGTGTGGCCTTGTTGGAGAAGGTGTGTCATTGTGAATGTGGGCTTTGAGGTCTCATGTGCTCATGCTATGCCCCAGTGTGGGATAGAGTTCACTTCCTGTTGCCTGTGGATCAAGATGCAGATCTCTCAGCTACATTTTCCAGCACCATGTCTGCCTGCATGCTGCCTTGCTTTCTGCCATGATTATAATGGACTAACCTTCTGAAACTGTAAGTCAGCCCCAATTAAATGTTTTCTGTGGTGATATTGTGTTCCCCAAAATATTGTGCACCCTAACAAACTTATCTGGGCTCAGAGAACAGAACAGCCACTAGATATAGAGGCCAGAAAATGGTGGCACACACGCCTTTAATCCTGGCATTCCAGAGGCAGAGATCCATCTGGATCTCTGTGAGTTCAAGGCCACACTGGAAACAGCCAGGCATGGTAACAAGAGCCTTTAATCCCAGGGAGTGATGGCAGAAAGCAGAAAGGTATATAAGGTGTGAGGACCAGGAACTAGGCTGGTTAAGCTTTTAGGCTTTTGAGCAGCAGTTCGGCTGAGATTCATTTTGGATGAGGACTCAGAAGCTTCCACTCTGAGGAAACAGGATCAGCTGAAGAACTGGAGAGGTGAGGAAGCTGTGGCTTGTTCTGCTTCTCTGATCTTCTAGCTTAAACCAATACCTGGCTCCAGGTTTGTTTTTATTAATAAGAACTTTTAAGATTCCTGCTACAGTTTTCCTTTATACGAGTTGTGGTGATCATGGTGTCTCTTCATAGCAATAGAAACCCTAACTAAGGCACAACTAAGACACCTGTCATGTGACATAATTAAAAAGTATTTTGATTTTAGCATCATTTAAATAAACTAATATTTTTAATATCACATAATAATTGTGCCTATTTATGGGTTGCATTGTAGTTTTTTAACACATGTATATAATATATTAGCATTTCTCTTTATAATTGTCTACTTTAAATTTATTTTTTCCTGTTTCTTTATAAAATTGTGATAGACTTTTGTGAACTTCAGACACCCACCGTTTTCATACTCATATTACCCAACCCATCCTACTATGCCTTCCCTTTCCTCTACCCTTTCTGCTTTTCTCTACTACTTCAGTGAGTCTACCTATTAATTATTTATCAGTTTGCATATTTATGTATTGTTTTCAGGACTGGAACTAGGGCCTCCCCATGCCAGACAAGCACTCTACTATGAGCTATGTTGTCTTTGAACTTCCTTAGTAGCCCAGACTGACCTTGAACTTGTAATCCTACGGCCTCAACATTTCATATAGTGGGGACGACAGGCTTCTGCCACCAGGAGAAGCTCAACAAATATTCACGAAGCACCTGCTTTATGCCAGTCACATGCTTGACACTGGCTCATAAGCAGATCAACCTGATTATCACAGATACTTTAACCAGCAAGTGCTTAAAAGTATGATACTTCTGTTCAGACTTTGTTGAATGATTTTTATGGTTGATTTAATTTGGTATCCTGGCTCTGTCTTAATTTTGAGTTTCTGGGTAAATAAAATAGAGAGCAAGTACTCCTGTGATGAGGTCTGTGTCCTCTGCTCCTGCCTGACCCTCCTTCCTTTTACCCATTCTTTTTCCTGCTTTCTCTGTCATTAATAGAAACTTTTTGGATGATCATATGTTCTATCCTTTCAGCATATTAATTATGCATCTTTTAAATGAATTTAATGATTATGATGGACATAAGGATGCTCATGTTGAAGTGATCTATCTTTAAACCAAACTACCTAGCTTCACACACAGTCTTATCACATGGCTTACTTCTATACCTGTTCACACTGCTGTCAATCACCTCATTGGTCCATGTGCTGCAGTCACCTCATACACAGCTAACACTGTGGCCTTAAACCGTTACCACACAGTAGGAATAAGAGAAATAATTTTTAAAATATTTAAAATATTTACCTTCTCTTTTAGCTAGGGTTACTATTGCTGTGATGAAACACCATGATCAAAGCAACTTGGGGAGGAAAGGGTTTATTTCATGCACAGTTTGAAAGCAGTGAGGACAGGGACTCACACAGGGCAGGACCTTGGAGGCAGGAGTTGATGAAAAGACCATGGAGGGGTGCTGCTTACTGCCTTATGCTCCATGGCTAGCTAAGCCTGCTTTCCTATAAAACTGAAGACCCCCCCCCATGGTACCACCCATAATGGGCTGGATCCTCCCCCATTGATCACTAATTAAGAAAATGCCTTACAACTGGACTTTATGGAAACATTTTCTCAACTAAAACTCCATCCTCTCTGATAACTCTGACTTCATCAAGCTGACATAAAACTAGCCAGTACATCTTATTTTGTTTTGTTGTAGTGATGCCCTTCCTGTATGTATATCCACATTTCTACTCTCATCCTCCTCCTTCTGCCTAGAGAATTTACATCTTTACTTTGGAAGAATAGTGTTGAACATTGAATTCTAGCCTGGTTTCCTTTTCACACAACACTTTGAATATTTCACTCTATGATTTTCATGATTGATCCTAATCAGACGCTCACTATTGTTATTATATGTTTCTCTGTGAATAAGGCTTATCCCCCTTCTGGGTGTTTTCAATATTATGCCTGTCAATGGTTTTCTAAAATTTGAATGCCGCATGCCTTGAGCTTTCAACTTGTGAGTGTGTGTGTGTGTGTGTGTGTGTGTGTGTGTGTGTGTGTCCTCTGAAGCTGTTCTTCAGAATTTCCTTCACATATGCAATATGAGGTGAGCAGATGACTAGAAAACTGATGTGTTTCTACCAGATCACATCCGGCAGCATGATCTCTGTGTAGACAGATATTGGCTGCTTCTCTAATAGTGTCTGTCTCGGCAGAACTTAGGTTGGGGTTTTGCCCTCTAATCTCATCTCTGAAAGGCCCAGAGAAAGCCACTGGTTTTCAGTTTGTCCAGGTTTTCCTTCTAATAAGGACAGGACCAATGACTTCAGAGGTCTTCCCACATTAGAACTGAAACTGAAAGGCCTAGAGCAGGCCCTGTGCATTCAACAGAGTTGGAATTCTGCTGTTGTCGGTAGCAGCCATGTAACCCTGGGAAAATTACCTAACCTTTTAAACCCCAGCTGTACAATGGTAAACTTGGAATAATTATAAGAAGCTTAAATTACACAAGGTATTGCCTTGCATCAGATCTAGCACACATGAAGTGCTTGAACAAAAGTTAGCTGATGTTATTTCCCAAAGGTCATTTTCATTTCTGCTTATGCCTGGTCCTCAGCTGGAGGCTTGCCCGGATCTCCATGCCTTCCCTTGTGCTGTGCCTGTCCCACATCTGAGCGTGGTACTGTAAGAGAAGTTCTAATATTGAGGCGTTGGAAGCCATAGGTGTAACCTGTCCGTTTAATAACTGGCTTTTCTCCAGTGGAAGATAGGAACTTTTGGAGTGCCAGTGTTTTGCACATGGGATCAGCTAAAGTTGCACTTGTATGGGAATTAGAGTGCAAGAAGACTTGGTCGAAGAGAACTCTGATGTTTCTTTCATTTCTCAGCTGTACAACCTCAGGTACATTACTTTTCCTGCCTGTGCAACAGTTTTCTTATCTGCACAGGAACTGTAGAATGTTTCCCACTTTGTGAAAAAGCTGTGCAGATCAAAAGAGGGACCATGTTCACAAACTGAGGACAGTGACTAGTACAGAAGCACTCATTCAGAGTTAGGCAGGATTATCATTGATCACACAGATCTGGAAACAAGTGTAAAGCTTTCTTTGACCATTTCAACAATGACAATGTTGCTTTGAGAATAAAAGTTATTCTTTCTCTAACAGAAAATTTTAATCCATGGAAATACAAAAATATCTCAATGGGCAAAGTGCCTGCCTCAAAAGTATGAAGTCACAGAACAACACATGTCACTCTATGTCTTCCTTTCCTTCTGATATACCTCATGCTTAAAAGCAAATACTCTGTCCTGTTTTTGTTTTAAAGCAGGAATTAGAGAAGACAGCCATTTGAGAGGAGGAATTCATGTATATTCCAGCGAGACAAAACTAGGACATAGGAGAAAACATTATAAGATAAAATATTAAAAACCAATGGCTGCTAAATATGTATAAAAGTCAACAAACAAATAAACCATAGTTGAAATCTACAAAGGAGATTCCATTCCTAAGCGCACTGCTGATTGCCTTATCTACATAGGAAATCTGGCTTCCAGGTACAGAGGATGGTAAAGAACATGGTTGTCAAGGAGTTTACTAAAAGAACCTGACCACTATCCTGAATGTTTTCCAAAATGCCATGAGTACATTTCTTTCCCAGTAGAGGATACAATCCATCAATTGTTAAGATTGATTTTCTAAGCAGAGTGCTTCTGGACAGGTTTTGAAATTGTGCACATTGCATTTTCTTTTTAGAGCCACAATCAAGGATGCTTACTTAAGGACCTCAAAGTGTGAGCATCCTTGAAAGATTCAAAAGATCTGAAAGGTACCCTAGTGAGATGCTAATGCTTAACAGATTTCCCTAGAAAACACCATCATTTTGGAAATATTTAAGTCCAATAAAATTATTTCATGAGAAGTACAAATGCCTAAAAATAGTTAAGAATGTGTGTCTATATATGTGAGTGGTGTACCTCTGTGTGTGTGTGTGCGCGCGCGCACGCGCGTGCACGCACACTCACACACACACACACACACACACACACACACACACACACACACGTAGCCCAGGCTTGCCTTCACCAACTCTAGATCTTCATGGGTTGGCTTGCTGAGTGCTGCTGTTACAGATCTTTACCACCATGCTTAGTTTTAGCTGGCAGTATTTTATTTTATTTTTTCAAGGCTCCAAGGCCTTTCTGATTTATGTAGAGCTGAAGTTATAAACTGTTATTCTCAGCACAGGTCTATGCTCTCATAGTGATGAACTTTAGGCATTACATTAGTCATATTAGAGAGAAACTTGAAACAAATGTAAACCAATGTTCATGGGCTCTGAAAGGGAAAACAATTAAAATGATAAAAAAGTTAATAAAATTATATGATTATCCATAAAACAATAAAAACATTCTATGATATTTGGCAATAAAGCCTATCCTACATAAAGTCCAAAATTAAAATTTCAGCTTTATTCTTCTCATTGTAGTCTGAACTGTACATGCTATCATTACCAGATAATGTTTATGGACCTGAATCTTCCGTTTTGACTAGACTCATATTATAAAACATGAGATCAGACAATTTTACATCTACTCCTTTTATTGATTCTAACTAGTAACTAGGCAATCAATGGTGATTACAGGATGCAAGAATTCTAGAGCAGAATGAAAATTAAATTTGGCTCATCACTCTATTAACTATATAAATATAATAACCTCAAGATGAACAGCAGGCAGGATTTAATATAAGTAAATATACCATTTATGATCTCAAATCAGCAACCAAATTTATGAGGCCACTTCAGAGTGATGATTCATTTAAAAGGAGATTGTATTTTCAAAGCAACTCCTCTACGTATACTGTTAGCAATATAAGTACATGGTGACACTAATTATTGGGTGAATGTACACAGGGAATATTTATTAGTAGCAAATGAAGAAAATAAAGAAGGCACAATGTGGAGAGCTTCTGGTTTCTATGGAAGTAGGGAAAGATACCCAGAGAACCTGGTGTAGCAACTGTCATTCTGTGCTTTCTCTAAGCATGGGAAAGAGCCAATATTTTGTAAGATATTTTTCACCTACAAAGAACTATATTCTCTGTTAAGTGTCCTTTACACATTGTTATTCTTGATTTGTATTTGTGTGTTCTTGAATAAATACTATTATAGTAAAAATGGACCTGATCTTGAAATGTTTTATTTGCTAGGAAAGGAAGGTTGCACATTGGATTCTTTATTTCATTCATCTTGACTTAAGGCTAAAAAGACAAAATGGCATTAACCTTGGAATTTTAAGTCACATAACACTAGGCCACTATTTAGAGTTTTTGATATGCAAGTATTCACTGTCCTTTACCTCTGGGAAACAAAGCAAAGCAAAAGAACACCCACTACTATCCAAAGTATGAATTCCCATGGCGGGGCTACTCAAAACTGCTTGTAGATCCAATTGCCAGGGATCTGATATCCTCTTCTGGTATCTACAGGCACCCACTCATAACACACACACACACACACACACACACACACACACACACACACACACACACACACACAGGAAATACAATCTTTACAGGTACATTAGAAATGCCTAGTGAGTTTCCAGTCTAGTTTTATTTGAGACTTACTAATTAGATTGATCAAGATATGGATGATGTTTGTTTTCCCATCACAATCATATTATAATTTCAGCCTGTCCTCTGAGCTTAGTCTTCCAGAGCCTAGCATTGTTCACGATAGTGAAAAAAAAAACTAGCTGTCACTGTGGACCAACTTACAAATACTGAGATTTTGCCCGATTTAATCTGAAGCACCTATTGAGCTGAACTTGACAGTTACAATTCCAAATTCATTATTTGCCCTTTTGTGTAACACTATGTTGTTTAAGGAATGAAGTTTTCAGAAAGAAATAAAACTTAGGGATGGAGAAATGGCTCAGATGTTAAGATCATGTACTGCTTTTCCAGAGGAGCCGAGTTCAATTCCCATTTCTCACATAAGGAAGCTCACAACCACCTGTAATTCCAGAACCAGGTGGATGTGACTCCTCGGCCTTCTATGGGTACTTGCATGCATGTGGACATACTCCCCATTCCTACCACACACATAATTTAAGTAATAACAAGAATGATAATAGTAAAAAGAAGAAAGACCTAAGGCTAACAGTAAAAAGGAGAAGATCAGAACTCAGAGTTTTAAGATATTTGGTTAACTAATACTTTGATAATAAATAATCAAAATCTACTTTATTGACCAACCAGGATCAATTCTAAAGAATCCCTCTTGGGTCCAGCTTCTAGATGCCAAGTACAATGTCTTCAGGCTTTTCTCTAGAGCCCTCTGAGAACAAATTCCTCCAGGAGTGCAAATGGTCTAGTGATGCCATTCAGCTGTTAGACTGACAAGAATCTGTAGTAAAGGGTACCACAAGTGTCCTTTCCTTCACCCAGTCATGGTAATATCCAGGGATCCCAGGACAAATCATATGCTATGACATCCCTGTTTCTTAGAGATATGATTTCAAAGTTATTTTAAATACTTGTAAAATTAATACAATCAACATACAAAATAACGCAGCAAACAATGAAGCGCTCCTACATTTAGGGAGAGAACCATGCTTTCATTTACTGGTGTCACACTTAGTTTCCTCGAGTTATATTTTATGCTTTATCTCAGTGATGAATCCTAAGATCAGTCTTCTCCATCCTTAAAAGCAAAAGAAATCCCAGAGACCTTAGACTACTGTATCTAGGGAAACAAATTCCATTTTCAGAGTCATTAGCATATTTCCATAGGTCTACAGAGCAGAGCCACTGTGAGGCGAGATGCCTTTGTTTGTTTGTTTGTTTGTTTTTTCAGGAGAGAAACTGCCAAATATTTTTTTCTGCCCCCTCCCATAGGATCATCATCATTACCAATAGAACTCACAGTAAATGTAGAAGAGCTCAGCAATGGGACTTGAGTAAAAGAATCACTTGGGACTCTGGGAAGAATATTTTAAGCCAAACAAGCATCCCCCAAAGTTTCTGCAAACTGTCATGACATAGCAAACTTCTTAGAAGTGAGAAGGGAGAATAAGGCATTACTGAGTTTGACTTGCCAAGTCCCCATAGGGCAACCTGACACATCAGTATGTCTGCCCCTAAGTCTTTTTCCAAATTGTATCTTTTCCATAGCAAATTTTCCTTAGAAATGTTCAGTTAAAATGTGTAAAAACAACTTGAAGAAACACTAAACACATTATGAATTCTTGTGATGTAAATGAGGTGCTCTGGACAGATGGGAGTTAGGAGCCTGGAAGGATGGTAGTGAAGTCTTCTCATGATGACTTTGCATTGTATTCTGTATCTTTCAGCAAAACCATTCTTTATGTGAAAATGACAGCAAATGTGTGTGATGTAGTGATTAAAGGCTGATGCCAGCCAACTAAGGACATGTATGTAGTAAACAAAGAACTGAATGTCCTTTCAGTTGATTAGTATGTAAGATTACCATCCAAAGAGTCTCCTCCTTATGACATTCTGAATCTCCAGTATTTGCAGTATCTTAAGTATGTGTTCCATATGAGTAGTTCCAACCTGTTCATTTATATGCTAGGCTGGGCCTCTGGTTAGGCTTCCTTGACAGGTATCTATAGAGAAGCCACTCTGGAGTTCTAATCATGCATACTCAGGACATTCTTATCCATTTCCTGTTTGAGAGGAAGGTCATTGGTCCACTGAGATAAACTATGCCAATGACCCTAATCATAATCAGAGCAACAGAGGCAGGAGGAGCAGTGATACCACCCTCAGTAGGAGAACAACAGCACATGGCTTCATTCATTACAATCTTGCCTTGTTTACAAACACAGTACTGGTTTTTACAAGATGCAGACTGGGATGCCTGGCAGGCTGACACTGGTGAGTGTGTGTGTGTGTGTGTGTGTGTGTGTGTGTGTGTGTGTGTGTGTGTATGTGCACGCATATATTATTGATTCATGTTTTATAGTCTCATCGGAGTGGGAGAACACTATTAATTCTGGATATGAATCCACATCGGTGCTATATTTAATTTCCCCAAATTTCAATTTTCTTATTTTTAAAAGTGTAATAACAGCATGCACTTGTAGTTCCAACACCTCATTCAGAGGTTGCCATTCTGTCATCACTTGGCCAGTATGAATGACTGGGAGCTTAATTTTTCAGCTTCTCTAAAGATGTGCTGACCTGATGCCTCTGAGTTATCTTAACTTGGAAGTGATTGATGCATAATCAGGAGGGAACATCTGGCTGTTGTAAACATGAAAGACGTTTACTTTAACCTAGACTAGGAATTTCCCCATGAATTAGATCAAAAATGAACATATGTATGCATTTTAGAATCTTCAACCTTTTAGTTGAGTCTGACATTGTAGGTTTAAAATTCCCTGCCATGTAACAAGTAAGTTCTGAGAATCTTTTCAATATTGAGATAAATCAAGAAAGAGAGAAGAATAACAAATAGATATTTCAGTCTACATGAGTTATGAGTGAAAAGATAATGCATTTGTTTCTATCTTGGGGGTGTTCTTTCAATTTTTCCTTTCTAAAGGAATCCTAGTGATTGATTGTACATCTAGGAAAATAAAGTATATATCTTAAAGTTGATAAAGGAACAGGTTCATGTGGATTTCTTGGTGCTTCTGTAGTGGCTGAGTGAGTGCAGAAAAAGCATAGATGATTCTGTGTGAGGAGCTAACAGAGGTAGATACTCTTTTTTTTGGGGGGGGGTTCGAGACAGGGTTTCTCTGTGTAGTTTTGGTGCCTGTCCTGGATCTCACTTTTTAGACCAGGCTGGCCTTGAACTCACAGAGATCTGCCTGGCTCTGCCTCTGGAGTGCTGGGATTAAAGGTGTGTGCCACCACTGCCCCATGATATTCTTTAATAAACAACCCAAGTGAATATTTTCACTAGGAAACATTTTGAAATTCAGTCAATAATTGAAAAAGAAACAATTAATATTATGGAAAGACTGGGAAGTTTCATGTAAAATACCAACATCTCATAGTAATGCTTTGTTGAAGCTTCAGTAACAAAAAATCTTAGAATGAGATTTAATAAGAAATCAAGACTATCTAAGTTGATATAACAGTAATTGTACCGGCAATGGCAGTGGGGCTTTCAAGTGCTGAAATATGAATTTGTGTATGAAAGAGAGGGGGTGGGGGGTGGAGGAAGAGGGATGGAGAGGAAGAGAGGTGGGGCAGGGATCTGAATGCTTATTTCCACCTTGAGTTAAAAATCAATTTAGCCAGGAATTCTAACATCAGATATCTTGGTGTTTTGGATGCTCTGGGATACTTGTTAGCCAGTTCCAATGAGAATGATTGGCAAGAGTGAATCCCAAGGAAGGAAGGAATCATTAAACACACAAATGTGATTTAAGGGTAGAGCTGAGAAGTTGGAGAGAGGCTATTTCTGAAAATATCCAAATAGTACTAGACACACACACACACACACACACACACACACACACACACACACACACACACTCCTTGTTGGTGGTGAGTGTCAGCGACAATAGCTTTAAATACAAATCCAAAGAGTAGAAGAGCAAGCCATCTCTCTATGTTCTCCTAAAGATCAAAGTCAGAGTGTTCTAGATTTCCATGCAATACTGAGAGTGGCCAACACAGGCCAAGCTTCACTTTTTGTTTGTTTTTTGAGACACAGTTTCTCTGTGTAGCCCTAGCTGTCCTGAAATTCACTTTGTAGACCAGGTTGGCCTTGAACTCACAGAGATCTGCCTGCCTCTGCCTCAGGAGTGCTGGGATTAAAGGTGTGTACCATCAAGCCTCACTCTTAACTAGGTCCAACTCCCTAAGGGCAATGCTTTCATTAATCCCAGGTCAGAAACCAATTGATGAGGAGAGAGAAATTAAGAGTTGTCTGAAGTTACACTGCAACCAGAAAGATTGAGACACAGACTCATGAATGAGGGGGCTTGACTTTATATCCTTACACTGACCCACAGCTGTTTATGAAGTACAACATTCAGGTAGGGAAATTGATTTTCTATCACAATTTGAAGCATGTGGAAAAGGAGTTAATGTTTAAAAAATTCCAGAGAACGCCGAAAGCTATTGATGGACCATGAATTTTCCTGGAGACTTTATTTATTTATGTATTTATTTATTTGTTTGTTTGTTTAGAGGCACTTGGAGTAGAGAACAAATCAAAGATCTCATAGGTCCACAGTTTGGAAATTAGCATGTGCCAGAAAGAACAGCTGTTATATCTGGGAAGATTCTGTGTGTGAACAAATCTCCCTGGAATAGCTGAGGAAATCTTTACATAAGGATGAGTTGAGCTCACTAAGTAAGAAGTGGGCAATCAAAGAGACATTGCTTGTTACTACCATCCTATCAGTCTGTCACCCCAGGCTGATGTAGCTTGAGGAAACCTCCTGAGGTTCTAAGGAAACTAGACTACGGCAAATTGAAGTTGGATAGGGACCTGCCATTTAGGTACCTGCTGGGTGCTAAGCTGTGCACCTGCACACAATTGCCCTGGAGGCATGTAGATCTACACGTGTTTTATTTCTGAGAAATAAAACTTCTGTCACATTAATCCCCAAATCTTCTCTTACACAATGGGAAAGTGGTGAAAAGTAACAGGAACACAGCATTTATCTCAGATGCAGCATTTTCTTTCTGACTGTGTGAATGGCTGTGCGTGTGAATGGCAGGGAGGGAGAGAGACAAAGACCCAAAGCAGTGCCTCCCATTTAGCATCTAACATCTGGGATCAATTCAGTCAAATTAAGATTCCCAAGACTGCACCAGTGCATGGCGGGAGTTCTGCTATTGTTCTGAAGCAGTAGTACAATATAACATTTCTGCATACTACACAAATGACATTGGATGCAAAGTTTCTTTAAAGAGAGTAGACCAGAATCCAGGTCTTGACTCCTCTCACTAGCTGGGAAAGTATGGGCAAGATGCGTTCAGCTTTCTGAATCCTGTTGTATTTGTCTATGAGTGCAGATGATTGACAGCTGCCTGTTCAGAACACTAAAACAAGGTTTGCAACACATTATTTTCTGGATACCTGCTGGATACTCAGAGCTTGTGCTTCCAGAGTTCTGGCCCACCCACTTCTTTAGTATTTAGAGTTCAGTCTCTAGTGGCCATTTCAACAACTAAGGTGCTAGTTATTTGGAAAAGGTCTACAGAAAATATTTTTTTAAACT
Organism: Peromyscus leucopus; assembly: GCF_004664715.2. Lineage (NCBI taxonomy): Eukaryota > Metazoa > Chordata > Mammalia > Rodentia > Cricetidae > Peromyscus > Peromyscus leucopus. The sequence goes on from NC_051068.1 coordinate 84,472,014, forward strand.
CTTGATTATTTCAGTTTCTATATTAATAGTGTAAGTGAGGGCTGAAAAACAAGTTCTCCACTTCATCTTTACTCACATGAGAATTTTCTTGTTGTAAAAAGGTTTCGTCTGCCTAGATACACTCCAAGGTCATGTTCTCATATATAGCAAATATAACATGTATCGATTACTTAGCTCATGGTATGCTCTCTGTTAATTGGCTCTCAGTCTCAAAATTAATTCCTGCAAAAGGAAGAAGATATGTTTGCAGAAAGTTCTATATCTTGCTTATGTGCCCATAGCTATAAAGTGACTTATCTGTGATTCAAACCAAAATCTATCTAATCCCAAAGCAACATTCAAACCACCAATTCATGTTATCTTAACTACGCAGAAAACTTTCAGGCAGCAATCACCATTGAAGATAGGCAAGATTGGTTTTAATGTGCACCCCAATTTCCTTTGTCCTATGAATAGGTGCTTCTTGCCCACCTTAACCTATTAAAGAGACATACACAGCATTGATTGTGTCAACCCCAGAGTGCATCTTTCCAAAGTCAAGTTTTTATCCTTGGTTTCTGAGCACCAGAAGGAAACTGCAAATTCTTCCACTCCCATCCCACCTAATTCTTATGCTCTGGTTGAACAGTACATTCATACTCTCCCTTGAGACAAACTTTTATTTCTTTGGAGCTGTGGTGTGTGTGTGTGTGTGTGTGTGTGTGTGTGTGTGTGTGTGTGTGTGCTAAGAACATCAGCAGTAACTAGTAATCACTAACATTTATTAAGTTTTATATGCTAGATATCAGATTAAGTAGCAAATGTGCTATTTCATTTGCGGCTCACCTTGGCCTTACAAAGAAAATAGTGGAGATGCGGATGGTCTGCAGGGTAGATTTGAAACTAGGCTCTGTTATACCAGCATACATACATTTAATGCATGTGTGTATATTTGTGTGTGTGTGTGTGTTCATGTGTTTGTGCATTTTGTATTTATGCTTGCATGTGTGTGTACATGTGAATTCCAGAAGACAAACCACTGATGTCATTCTTAGAAATGCATACTACTTTCTTTGAGGCAGAGTCTCCATTGGCTTAGAGGTCATCAATTAGGCTAGACTGGTTGGCTAGAACCCCGCAGATCCTCCCACCTCCACCTCTGAAACACTGGAATCACAAATGCACCAGATCTGGCACTGCTTCATGGGTTCTGGGGCTCAAAATTGGGTCTGTATGCTTATTAAGGCAAGCACTGTACAAAAGGAGCCATAACCCCCAGTTGACCAAAGTTTATGTCTTTAAGCACTATAGATTCTGCCTCAGTAATAAAATAAGAATTCAGATGTAATTTAATTTTTTTATTAGTCCTACATAAATAAATGAATAGACTGAAATCCTACTGCTTCTGTTAAATACCATGCAATGTCTCAGAATAAAAGAAGACAGTAATCCAGGAGGGAGCACTTTGAACAGCAGCATCCCATGTAGGAATACTGAATCAAATCCATTTAGCAAAATCTTAGGAGACCAAGAAATGTCTAACCACAGAGTGTTTCCTGATAGCTTCTTTAAGGGGGTGTGTACTCTGCAATCCTCTTGGGGAGTTTGCATTGAGGATATAGACAAAGTAAAATAGCCTGAATACACAGAAAAACTGGGGCTCATTACGTGACAGATTGTGTCATAAATCATCAGTCTTACAGTTCAGTGACCAGTGCACTTAAATGTCACAGAAGCATGCATTTTCTTGAAAATGTGTTTCTTAGATCTCCATGGGCAAATATTTTTACTGCAATCCCTTCCAGTAAAAGAAACTTCCAGAATGTGGACCTTGGTTTATGATTTTGTATCCTCAAACTTCAATCTTCAGGTAAATCTAAAATTCTTCCCTATCAATGGATACCATGATTGTTTTCATTGCACACTGCCAATAAGCTTGGAGTGGCCCATGTATCCTTTCATAGAGGTGTTGTTTATGGCCCTTGCATTTTTCTGCAAAACAGGTGTATTATTATTTAATCTGAAATATCCCCCAAAGGTTCATGTATTAAAAGGCTTAATTGCAAGCTTAAAGGCTTTAGGGAAGTCATTGGATCATTAGAGATCTTGCATTAATCAGTGGTTTAAGGCATTGATGAATTCATGAATGGATGACATCTCCAGCAAGTCAGGTAAAACAGGCACTAGAGAGTGTTTGGCAGAAGTTGGTCACTGAAGACCTGCCATGTGTGGAACTATCTTGTCCAGGGGGCCTTCTCTCTCAATCTGTTTCTTGTTTATCATGAGGTGGGTAGCCACTACACGCTTCCCATCATGAGGGTCTACCTTAGCACAAGCCCACAGCGATGGGGCCAAATGACCAAGACAAGAGCTTCTGAAATTGTGAGAAAAAGTAAATCTGTTCTTTGTTAAACTGATTTTATCAGGTATTTCATCATAGTGATAGAAAAGAGACTGATAGGAGGTATGGTTCCTTAGGGTGAGTTATATTGCCTACAAGAATGACAAGTCATTTGGCCCAGGTTAAGAAATCAAATCTATGATTTCTCTCCCTAATAAAAACCTCTTAAAATAACATTTCAGTCTAACATTTTCAAAAATTCCCAATAAGGGGATAATATTCCTCAAACTATTGATAGTTCCTGTCATCAAGTCTTTATCCAAAGCTTTATAAAATCTCTCCTTCCACAATCTAAGGTCCACTCCTCAATCTGACAAAATTATAGATTTATTTTTCCAGGATGGTACACTCATTTCATCTGCCTCCTTATTTAACAACCCAGCAGAAATTTTCTCTGGCAAAACAAACAAACAAACAAACAAACAAACAAACAAACAACCCCCCCAAAAAAACATAAAACAACCAACCAAACAAAAAAACCCAACAAACAAAAAATAAAGCAGCATTTCCAGGCTTATGTTATCTCCTTCCCTTCTCTCAGAGAATTCATATTCTAAAGCCGATAAAGAAAATTTGACAAACACAATTGAACAAATTAAGAAAATTAAGTCACCTATGATGCAACAAAAATAGGGTCATTGTAATATGATACTTTAATTTAAAATATTATTAAAATTTTTCTCTGTTATTATACATTCTCCTTTTCTATAATACTAAGGAACAAATGTTTCTGGCCCCAGCCTTTTCATGCCCTAAAGTCTTTCCATGGATACAGTTTACTCCTCTGTAACTCTTAGACTCTTCAGCATCTTTCATCCCTTCTTTTCTCTTTCTTTTGAGAACATGATACCCCATGGAATAGTATGTGATGACCATATGTTCTTCCAGAAATTCTTCACTCACTCAACTCACCCTCCACACACACATGCTCACACACATACATATACAATAAACAAATAAAATGGGATAAAAAAACTGAAAGAAAATACAAGATCTTATTGATTTCTTAAGCTCTGAAACAGAATGGTGATCTTTCTATTGGACCTATAACTTTGGATGCTCCCATGTGACCCTGAGTTAACCCTCTCTCTTCACCCCACCTGTCCCTATTCTAAGACTCTATTCCAAAAGTCACCTCTTGCTTCATGGTCTCAGGTCTTACCCTATCTTGTTTGCCAACACTTTAAATTAGGTAAGTTTCTGAGTTTCATGGGCTTTCATTAGTAAAGCATTTTTTACATCAACATCTTCATTACACAAGCAGTTTTCCATTCATCTGTCAATATCTGGCATAAGTTACATGCCTTGTAAGTAGTGCATGGCTTTGAAGCTCACTAGGATACAATTATGTGACAATCAGCAACCATGTTTTAATGAGTGCTTACAATGTTTTAGTTGTATTCCACATACTGTCCGAGGAATTTGTCTGTGTTACCACATTTAATTCTAACATCAACTTTAGACGTTAAGTCCTGGTGTTATCCCTACAGTACACGTGAGCATCAGCTACACCAAGACTTTCAAGTACCTGATGGCAGAATCAAGACACACACCCAGGTTTCTATATCTATATTGCCCAAATCTTGCTTATACTATTGTATTTTATACTGTGTATGAATATAGGTGTATATAAATGTTTATATGTGTGCACATGTCTCTCTCTCTCTCTCTCTCTCTCTCTCTCTCTCTCTCTTGTGTGTGTGTGTGTGTGTGTGTGCATATGGAATTTAAAGGACAACCTTGGCTGTCATTTCTCAAATGCTGTCCACCTTTAAGGGGTGATTTCATTGTGCTTATGTGTTTGAGAGTGTATGCACACCTAAGTATATGAGTGCATGTACCTGTGCATGCATGGAGACCAGAAGAGAGCATTGGATCCAGTTACACTTATTTGCAGGCACTCAGCATTTTTTTTGAGACAGAATCCCTCACTGGACATTAAGTCACCAAGTAGGCTAGGATGGCTGTGACTTCCCAGTGAACCCCAAGGGATCTGCCTGCCTCTGTTTCTCCAGTACCTCAGAATGCATGGCTGCATCCTCTACTTTTGTTGTTGTTTCTATGTTAGTACTCCAGGATAAAACTGAGGTCCTCATGCACTCATGGAAATCAAAACCTGTGCTATCTCTCAATTCTCATTTTAAAATAGGGTATGTAGACCGGGCGTTGGTGGCGCACGCCTTTAATCCCAGCCCTCGGGAGGCAGAGCCAGGCAGATCTCTGTGAGTTCGAGGCCAGCCTGGGCTACCAAGTGAGCTCCAGGAAAGGCACAAAGCTACACAGAGAAACCCTGTCTCGAAAAACCAAAATAAATAAATAAATAAATAAATAAATAAATAAATAAATAAAATAATAATAATAAAAATAAAATAGGGTATGTAGTGCAGAGTATGACAAAGCTTGTAGTCTGTAGTAGTCAGGAGATAGGTATAGGGTCACAGAAGTTCAAATTACATGTGTAAAATTAAGCATGTAGAAGTATAGAGTGCAATCGAAGTCCCAAGAAGGATACAATTTAAAATTGTCATGTCATGGGTCTTCTGTAAAAAGTGATTGAATCAATGAGAGGAGGCACATGGACTCAGGTCAGAGGCAACAGTATCTGTGAAGGTTTAAATTAAGAAATTCAGCAGAAAAATCTCATTGCACATGGAGAAGTTGGGCTTATGTGTAATCAGAGCCTTCACCTTTACTGAATAGTGTTCATGGTATTGGAAGGTACTCTGCATGATACAAGAGGAAAAGGGCAAACACCAACACAGCTACAAACCCTCTGATCTACCATGGTGATCTGCCTACATGATCAACTGCTCCAATAGTGGCACAAATTTGGGAGTAACCAATCACTATCTGATTGAATTTAAGGGCCAAGAATCTGAGACTAGAGAGGCCATGGGCCGAGGGAAAGCCAAATACTATTGTTCTGCTAAAGAAATGCAGCAATAGAATAACTAACTCCTAATGACATTCTGCTATCTTCACAGATCAGTGTCTTGTTCAACCATCCGAGGAGCTTCCACCTGAGTAGATGGGAACAAACATGGAGACTCACAACTGGACAATGCACAGAAGGTGAGAGATCTTAGAATGCTCAGTCCTAAATGAATGTCTTCATCAAACCTTTCCCCTCAGGTCTCAGGGAATTATTCAGAAGACAGGGCAGAAAGATTTTTAAGAGCCAGTAGGCATGGAAGACACCAAGGGAAAAAAAGACCTATATACAACAGCATTGAAGTACATATGAACTCACAGAGACGATGGCAGCATGTACAGGTCCTGCATAGGTACCAGCTAGATGGGATCCCATCACTGAGTGGTAGGAGTGGACATGCCCTCCCATCCATAACTAAGAAGCTATCTCCAACTGACAATCACTTACAGAGAAAACATTAGTTTTCTCCAATGGAGTCTCTTTGGGTATATAAACCACACTTATGGGCTCCTACCCCCATACCCAGCAGTAGACAGCTGATACAAAACAAACTCAATAGTGTTTTTGGACGTGTGTGTGTGTGTGTGTGTGTGTGTGTGTGTGTGTGTGTGTGTGTCTCATAGTGCTTTGTCTGGGAATTTTTTAGTTTACTGGTCTTTTCTTATACATTATGATTTCCTATTTTGTGTCTTTATAGGTTCTCTGTGTGTTTTCTTCTCTTTTGTTGTGTCCCCTTCCCCATTTTTTTGTTTTATTCTATTCCAGTTTGTTTGCCTATTGACTTTTTAAAGAGAGAAAGAAGGTCTGCAATTGGGTGGATGGGAATAGGGGGAGGATCTGGGAGGAGATGGGGAGGAGAAACCTTGATAAAACTATATTGTATGAAAAAGAACCTATTTTCAAGGTTTTTTGTTTTGTTTTTGTTTTTGAAGATCAGCACGTTAAAGGGAATAAGCAGAGTTAAACTTTAGGTCAAGGAGGAGTTAGCAAGGGAGAAAATGAAGGGCTGGAGATGAGGCTGAATTGAAGAGGTCTGTTGTCAGGAGTTTCACTGATAGCTTCTACTGAGGCATCTGCATTCTGTCAACTCAACTTTCCAAAGAATAGCACTAATAATTTCACTTACTTAGTAAAAGATACCCCAATGTCTTTGCTTATTGAGCAGATCCCACATCTCTTAGTATGCACTGGGTGGAGCATCACCAGAGCCAGGTCCTGTGCTGAGTGGTGACATTCGCTCAAAAGTGGACATCATCAGTGAATTTGGGAGAAGAGAGTCCTGAGAAGATAGGACTCTTGTTTGTATAGACTGATAAGTTGTAGGAAAACTCTTATTCCAGGGTACAGATGGCCTTTACCTTGAGCAGCAGTACATCCTAATTCACAGACAGCTAGGATATTAGTCCCTAGCCCTAAAGCCATCTCTTAAAGACAGTAGATATGGGGTAACCAACAAAACTGCCGGTATGACTTGGTAGTTATATCTCCTGGTGTCCAGGATGTTTTTTATGACATTATGTGCTTGAGGCTGCAGACAAATTGTTCCTTCTATGTCAGAAACTAAGACATCATGATGTTTTTCCACATGTGCACTAATGAAGGGTCTGTATCCTCCAAGGACCTCAGCTTGACTATGTGATTTACATTGTGGTTTTGGCCCTTCTTTCTAGAGAATTATGGAAGGAAATACCCTAAAAGGATATCCACTTCATCATGATTTAGGTAAAAATACAGGTCACCTTACTCCATGAATATGGCTTGTAATTCATAAAAATACCTTTCAAATCCACAACATAAAACTCACTATGTTCCTGCTTTCCCCACCTCTAACCCTCTCTAGGACAGTGCATTTCATTTTCATTCGGAGTGCTTACTCAGTTGTGTTAAATAAACTTCTGCTTACACTGCCTGTGCCCCTTAACTGACTCCTTTTCTGAAGAAGACAAGAACACAGAAGTTCCAGCCACCGCAACCCATATGGACTTTGACTTCGTTCCTGTCTTCACGTACCCTATGTTATAACCAAATACATTCTCTGCTTGTCTATGGCATTTTCTTTTCTTTGAATATTGCCTGATCCCAGGCATCCCTTTTGCAAGGTATGTGTCAGAGTCAGGTCCAAATGACAATCTGTTACAGGCATCCCTGTTCCTAGTCCTTCCTGATTGTGATAATCTACATTCCTTGGAATGTTCTGACACTTAACTTTTACCATTGTTACAGTGTCAGTTTTGTCTTTTAGGCTTTTAAGGACTGAGGACCCAAGCCAACTCCCTCTCTACCGTCACAGTCCTGCATCATCTTATCCTAAAATACACAGAGCATTGGCAATTCCATGTGGCCTATCCTAAATATATATGCCAACTGTGGGGCTAGGAACTTAAAAGGGATATCTCAGTCTTTGCAATAGCCCTATGATGTAAGTGCTGTAATTAAATTCATGTTATAGACACACTGACTAAAGCTTGAAGAAGTTAAGTAATTTGTTCAAGGTTCCATTGATCAAGAGTGGAGGTATTTGAGTTTTAAGAAATGATTGAAGTTAAATACATCAAAATGTAATATAAATTGCCTCTTAGTAGTAAAATTAAGGAAACAATTATCTTAACTAGTAGTTTTTTTTTTCTCTATTTTTCTATTTTTAGCAGTGGACGTGCCATGCCCAGTTGTGAATAAAATATGCTATTAAAATCACTGAAATGCATAATATATTAGGAATAAAGACTTATCAGGGACTTACCTTTGATCAACATTGTTCTGACTCCTTCAGATTATTTAGTGCTCACAGAAGTTTATGAAATATATCCCTGACAAACAGAGAGACTGAGGCAAAGAGAGCTGAAAAGCATCGCCTATGACTGTGCAGCCCTGAACCAAGTACCAGAGCCAGGACTCAGCAAGTAGCTTCACTGCAGACCCTTCTCTCTGCTTTCACACCATATATATTCACAAGAGCTGATACTACATATGAAGGATGTATTTTAAATGGTGAGAAATACACACATATGTTAATCTAAATCAAAGTTAAGAACACATGCAAAAATGTGAATGAATTTGGTACCTCAATTCCCACTTGTTCTGACTGCCATAAAAAATCGAAGGCTGGCTCTTTTTAAAATGTTGTGTTTTCAAAGGCAGTTGTTTACAAGCTTGTTCAAAGAATAATGATTAGGAAAGCACGGGCTTAGAGCCCTACAGATGCACATGTGATGCTTCAGAAGAAGAAAGGTATCTTGAGTCTGTCACACAAATTGTTAGCTAGATCTAATTAGCTTCAAAATATCACTGAGGAACAACTTGCAGCTAATTCAGTACTAGCCTCAGAAAGAAAAACAGTCACGGGGGTGGGGAGCAGCAAGGCATAGGTACCAAGAGAAAAACGTATTTTGAGAAAAAGCTATTCCCAAGTAGTGTTCCCTTCTGCGCATGCTCCATCCCCGTGGCTGCTCCCATATGAGGAGAACGCAGAAGCAGAGGCAGCCCGACAGGAGCTGTAATGCCAGTGGTTAGTCAAGTCTTAATAATGAGTCCTCGTGCAGTATTTCTTGTGACAGTCTCTTTAGACAGGCTGCTTTGCTTTTCATCGCTTCCAGATGCTAAAGCCATGATGCAAAAAATTGAAACACGTGTACTGGGCTTGATTGCACAAAATCAGATCAATTCAGATTAGTTTACGAGCACACTAAACGTTAGAATTCAATGAGTTTACAAGAGATTAAAACCAAAACCAGCACTAACTACTGTATTTCATGACAAAATGAGGAATTTTTATTGAAAATAGTTTTTTTTTCATACAATATATTCTGATTATGGTTTCCTCTCTTCTACTCCTCCCAGTTCCTCCCCATCTCCCCTCCCCTCCAGATCCACTCCCTTTCTGTCTCTCCCTAGAAAACAAGCAGGCATCTAAGAAATAATAATAAGATAAAACAAAAACAAACAAATCAGAAAATGGCAAAACAGACAGAAGAAAAATAGCCAAAGAAAAAAAAGTACAAGAAACATACAGAGACATACATTTTCACAGACAGGAGTCCCTTATAAACAAAAAACCAGAAGCCATAATATATACACAAAAGACTTGTAAAATTAAGGGGAAATTATGTCCTGATTCAACATTATGAGAAAAAGACCCCCCGGAGATGCTGTTGAGTTCCTTTTGTGTTGGCTACCAGAATGAGGAGTTTAACAGCAAAAGTGAAAACATTTCATTTCATGTTGATCTAGTAGTCATTTTCAAATCTCCTTGGAATATGTTCAGCAAGAATCATGGCAGGCACCACTGTTTCTTTAAAGCGAAATTCCAAGAGGATGAGTAGTGCTGTCCTGAGGTGTTCCTAGTGGGCATTGTCTGATACATGTCTGGCTTCTAAATGATCACTTCCATTATCATAAAGCTTGTCCCAAGTGAGTCAATATATACTCAAGGCTGGACATCAAGGGCACACAATAGGTATTTATTATGTGACACTCTCCATCTATTTCCTAAGTCACAAGACATAAAGAATGTTGTGCCTTGATTACTGTAGGCTCAAGTGGACACAACAAAAAATACTTTAGGTGAAAGGGTCTTGGGCACAGCTGGAGTATAATGTGGGTTCTGGAGAAGACATATCAGCTGCATCCAGAAGTCTCCATGAATAATTCACTATACAAAAGTCAATAATGTCAAGATTCTCTTAAGAAAACAAGTTATGTCTTGTGCTACTCCTATGTTTGGCAACAAAGATCTAACAAGTAGAAAAACAGATTGACGTTTCTGTGCATGCAACAAAATTAAATGAGCAGAGATATTAGAGCCAATGGCCTGGATTTGAATCCTAGTTTCAATATTTCCTAGCTCTGCAACCTTGAGTAAATCCCTTAATCTCACTGGGAATCATTTCAAATGAAGCATTACTTGCTTAAGAGTGCTGTAATTGGGATTCAAGGTAAAATGTATCAAGTGCAGGCACCATCCCTGGAAAAATAGCATGCCCTCACTAAATGATATAGAAGTATTTCAATGGATATGCAAGTACATGTGCTCATCGTGATTATAGTTTATTTTAAAAAAACAGTAATATTGTTGGTTGAAAGATTTGTGGCAGAATGTGTGGTCATGTTGCTGCAATCGAGAGCAAATAAGTTTCTTGCTTCACAGATTTGATTGATTCCCATAAGCCTTTGAGTTCCCATATAGTGTTCTCCTCCAGGAAAACAATAATATCTAGTTCTGAATTCCCCTCAGAGATTTATGAGTATTAAATACATTTTAATATATCTATAAAGAGATTTAAGCTCTTTCTGGAAATAAAGCTGAAGGATCATTGATCAGAATTTGACATGGGAATAATTCCACTGCTGGGCTACACTTCTCCAAACACATTTCTTCCCACAAACTGATGAGAAATTTGGTATTTCATTTTCTGACTATTACCCCCAATGAATTGCGGAAGTCCAGCATAAAGTGCTGATTGTACTTTCATTAGACTTCTTTTCCTTCAGGCCATACAGGTGCGATGAATGAAGAAAGAAAATTAATTAAATTTATGGGCATGTTTATACCCTCCAGGTGTCATAAAATGTACTGGCTCAGACATTTTTCAAGTAATTAAGCAGACATCTCTGTGTTTCCTAATGAGTTGCTGCCCTTACCTTTTTAATCTGGTGAGAGATCTCATCACCTGCTTCTGTCAGGTGACGGGCATATTCCCTTAGGAGCTTGCCCTGTTCCTCCTGCTGCGGTATGCTAATGGGACTCTGTGGATACAGATGTGAACTCCTCTTCCCCACAAAATCTTTCCAAGAGTTGACTAATAATTACACCGGGCATGGTAGGAACTTAGGAATATTAAAGTGACCTGCTTGCTTCCTTACAAGCATCACCGGAGATGCATCATTTTATAATTTGAGAAATGTTACGACTTGGTATACCCAAATATTCAAATACATGATAAATATAAACACATGCATGTACACCTATAGAAAGAGGAGAGGATAGAGAGGCAACAGGAGCAGGAGGGAGAGGAGAGGGGAAACTCATTCAGTCCGGAGCTAAGCTTCACAGACAAGGTAAAATTCAAGCTGCTTTTTAAAGGATGCATCAATGAAATTTCCTCTGGATAAAACAGGACTGAGGGAAGGACCCAAGTAGAGGGGAAGACTGCCTGTAACCAGTCTATATGATGCGTCTAGAATCCAGCCACCACTATTCCAGACACCAAAGACTTCTATGGGGCACTAGCTTCAACAGAGAAGCAAACTAACGTGAAATTATCAGGGCCTTACATTAGAGAGATAAGAAAACTGGATTGTATTCTATAGAAGTTTAGTGCTGATGGATGCCCAGATAGGATGAATGAAGCCTACAGTCCACAGTCAACTGTACATAAAGAAGTGATCCCAAAGGAAGGGAGGTTCCCTAGAGGATGAAGAGGGAGAAGGGATTTCAGGTGAGTTAATGAACTCAGCCTCTACAGGATCTCAGAGGAACTGCCTTGTCTAGAGCAGAGGGTGTAGCATGGGAATCATCCATAAACAAGATTAGAGAGGTACAGGGAGGCCAAATTAAAATGGAAAGGGGCTTAAAAATCAGCAAGAAAGGTTGGAATTTGAACCTGTGGGCAGATTCCTTGGCAGTGACATATAATCAATTCTTTTTTTAAAAAATCACTTTAATTCTTAAAGAGACACTAACCTAAACCACCCTCCCTACTAGTCTTTTCATAGCCAAAGAACCACATTAAAAAATGGTATTTTATTAAGATCCATCTAGTGATGAAATCAAGATAGTGTAAGCTAGTGACACTCTGGGAAAATATCCCACTTTCCTTCAGACACACTCCTCCTCCCGCTTTCCATCTCAGGGAAATGAAACCCCACCTCCAAGGGTGGCTGGGGCTGCTCTGCCTATGTTGCCATTGCTTTCTTTCCTAAAACTGCCCCTGTCATCTGTCTTCAGGGCCGTGGTCTTAACTCAGGACTGCATCATTTCTTGGTGGACAAATGCAGGAGTTCTTTAGTTTTTCTTCTTCATTTTTATCCCATTCCAGGTCAATGTTCAAAGTAACCCAAGCAAAAAAACAGATTACAGTGTCAAGGTCACCTTTCTAAAATACAGTATTTTATTTTTGTCTTCAGGGCAAACCCTCAATGTCCTCTGCATGATCTTGCCACGCAAAGGTTTTACTGCATCCTTGCAAAGTTCAGGCTCCTTTCCCACTCCATGGATGCCATCACCTTTTGGATTTCCACATCATTTATATAATTTACAAATTATTTGCATGTCACTACAGACTTTGTTCAATGTGGTCTTCATTTCTGTAATACTCTTCTTCTCCAGCACTCAACTTTTGCATTATCTCCTTTTGGGCATATTTAGATTATATCTCTTACTTGCAGTTGACTGAAATCCCAAACATTGAACTTGAACCAAATTAATCAAAAGAGGGTCATGTTGATGGGAAGAACAGTGATGGAGTTGGGCTCAGACACTGCCTGATCTAGGGATACCATGTGTTTTCAGGTCTCTTTTTCTATATCCTCTTCTCCTCCCCACCCCACATTTTAATGCCTTGATTTCTTCCTACAACAGACAGGCTCTCTTTGTGTGCAGACAATTGACTCTATAGCATGGAAAGGGCATTCATAGGAATATTCCATAAGGATGATTTTAGCTGGCCAACTTGAAGTCAAATGTCTTTATGTGGCTCTATCCTTATGAAAAGCACAACATAATCAGTGTTATATGCCAGGAGCTGTGATTGGTTTAAGGCAGGGAATGAATGAATGTCCTTCAGCCAAGTGGCTTAAAACAGTAGCTGATTGAGGATGACTTTTCTTACCTGTGAACATTATCACACCTCATGGATGCTGCTGCACTGGGACTTATTACATTGCTGTCTGAAATCAGAACCACATCGTCATCTCCTTGGCTTTTGTCTTCCTCAAGGACATATTCTGAGGCATGTTACCATGCTTACAGTGCTTGACAGAGATGGTGATATTATGAAAATATTCAATGAACAAACCCCTCAAAGTCTTAACCTATGACTGTCCAAAAGTGAATACAGCAATTACCAAGAGTGGTAATCAAAACAGTGGGTGCTTTTCAAATGGGAGTAAGGCAGAGTACCAGAGCAAGAACTCAGCACTAATGTCATGAGGGTCTCTGCAGTTGGACAGTGAACAAGGTACACATGAAGCCAAGGATGAAAACAACCAGAAGGGTGAGAAACTATCAAAGGCATTTGGAAACTTGAAAAACAAATAGTTTTGTGTACATAAAATACGAACTTTATATTGGGTAGATACTGAGAACAGGGGATGCTGGGGAATATTATTTTAAGGTGTATTATTTTTGTTTATGTTATATTTGTTTAACTCCATGAAGCTGTGTTACTGTGCCTGTCTAAAACACCCGATGATCTAATAAAGAGATGAATGGCCAATAGTGAGGTAGGAAAAAGGGAGAAAGATAGGTGGGGCTAACAGGCAGAGAGAATATATAGAAGGAGAAATCTGGGAGAAAAAAGAAGTAGCCAGAGAAGATGAAGACTCCAGGGGCCAGCCACACAGCTACATAGCCAGCCAAGGAGTAATAGTAAGATTTATGGAAGTAAAAGAACAGGAAAAGACCAGAGGCAAAAGATACACGAGATAATTTAAGATAAGGAAAGCTGGCAAGAAACTAAGACAAGCTAAGGCCAGGCATTCATAATTAAGAATAAGCTTTTGTGAGTGATTTATTTGGGAGCTGGGTAGTGGGCCCCCAAAAGAGCCAAAAACAAACAACCACAAGGGGATATTCTCTGTTTTTAAATAAATGTATTTCCTGCCAGTGATAGGAATCTACAAGTAAATGTCATGCCATGTGGGCACGTTTAGGTATTATTGGTTTGGGTGTATGTACAGAGTCCCAGCAAAAGCCTGAGACACTGTGAACATGGTTAATTGTCCATCAGATGAATTGGAGGGTAAGGGCTCTGATAGACAGGATTGACACTTTAAATATTAAAAAAGATAGATGAGTGTAGCATGGCATTGGTCACCTGTATGTGTCTCAAATCAGTGGTCTAAGAATAGAGACAACTATGGTGATATCTTATTTGTACTGAAATGTGATTTTATTTGTAAGTTAATAAATAAAGTTGCCTGGGGGTCAGAGCTAATAGCAAGCCATAGCAGAAGCTGGGCGGTGGTGGTGCATGCCTTTAATCATAGCTCTTGGGAGGCAGAGCTAGGCGGATCTCTGTGTGTTCAAGAATACAGCCAGCATGGAGATACATGCCTTTAATCTCAATACCAACCATAGAAGACCTGGAGGTCTGTACAGACAGGCAGTGATGAGGCGGTCATGTGGTTGGGTTTACAATCAATGAGAAGGCAAAACAGAAAGTCTATATAAGGACAAACACACAGGAAGTCAGTCTCTTGGCTAAAGAGGATAGCTGCAGCAGTGAAGGGTAAGGCTCTTAGCTCTGACCTCTTGGGCTTTCATCTCTGCATTGGCTCTGTGTTTCTTATTTAACAAGATGGTTACTTCTGTAGACAACAGATGAGAATGCAAGTTTCCCCATCAGGCCTTTAATGGTAGTCATGTTTGGCAGTACATGTCTGTAATCCCACACCTGAGGGAGTGAGGTAAGAGGACCTGAGTTTGAGACTAGCTTAGGTTACAGAGGAAGGCCCTATCTCAAGACAAAGAAAAAAAATAGTGTGCAATGAGAGTTCTCTAAGCAACTTGTAAACTGAGCTTTAAATGTTGTTAACCATATTCCTCTGTGTGTGCGTGCATGTGTGTATGTTTGTGTGCATGTATGTGTGTATGTGTATGTAAGTGTGTGTGTGTGTGTGTGTATGTGTATGTGCATACCACACAGCATTCAGGAGGAAGTCAGAGAACAACCTGAGGGAATTGGTTCACTCTTTCTGTCGTGTATACCCTGGGGTTAGAACTCAGGTCATCAGCCTTGGCAGGAAATATGACTTCACCCACTGAGCCATCTCACTGGCCCCAAAACTTGGTTCTGTGCTGGCACCATTTCAGTAAGTCTTCTTCCTTGGGGAAGTGGTTTTGTGATGTCTGAAAGACTGTTGTTTTCCAACCTGAATACCTACTGGATAAAGTCTACAATTCCAAAGAGGAGCTTTTCACAGATAAAGGAAGAAGATTGGGGAGGTGTCAGAAGCAAAGTGGCGTCTCAGAGTGTCACAATAGACTCCAATAAGAGTGCCTCTTCAGGGTGGTGGCCTCAGCCCAGATGGTACAGAGGCTGACAAAGCTGTCCCCGACAAGGACAGAAATTCTCAATGAAGCCCACATGGGCACTGGAGACTGGCTAAGGTTTGTGAGGAATTAGGAACCAAGTAATTGGGTGTTTTCATTACCTAAACATATTTCATACTACTTTCTTAAAAAAAAAAAAAAAAGTCACTAAAGAATCTTTTTTTCCTCCTTGAAAATTACTAGGCAGACATTTCTCAAGACCAAATTTCAAAGTAATCTCCGTGTTCATGTCCTTAAAACACCATATATCAGTTTCTGCCTATTCAATTGCACAAGAAGGCTGAAAGAATAGACACTGAATTTCTACATTAAAGGAGGGTCGTTAAAAACCAGCACTCAATCTAGGCTGCCGGAGAATCTAGATACTTCCTGAGAAAATGCATAGTTTCTGATTCACCTCAAACCCCTCTTCACATGTAGCCTCATATAGTCATCAATAAATATTTATTACCACTTTAGTTATTAAAAATTAAGATGTGCATACTTGATTCTCTAGGAATACCCTCTGTAGCTCATGATATCAAAGGTGAAACACCCTACCTGTTATATATGCTTCTTCCATTAAGTAGGCACCTATGCAGCACTCGCTGAAAGCTACATTAAGAGAAGGAATCTGTGGCATATTTGGAGATATTCAAAGGTGAATGCTATCAGCCTGGTCTATAGAGAATTCTCAGACGACCTAGGAAGATGGGCTTGGTTAAAAATTCATCATAAAAAAGTGGTATGTTCAAATAGCCAGTAAGCCTGAAAAGATGCTCAACCTCACTATTTGCCAGGGGAAAGAAAATTAAAAACATAATGAAATCTCAGTCTAAATTCCGGAACAGCAAAGGAGAAAAATGAATAATGTCAAATGTTGAAAAAGATGTGGAATACCCAGAAATTTGTCATGCTCTCAGTGGTGTTGTGAGACACTGAATGAGAGAGTTCAGGGAGTGAGGGAAGACAGTAGGCCAATTTAGAAAAGCTCTTTTCATCATTATGATAAAATAAGCAGGTATTATTATCCAATAATTAGAATCCTCTCAGATATAAACCTAACAGAAAAACACGTGTGCACAAGCAAAAACAAAGCTGCATGATATTAGCTGGAAGTTCTGGAAACTGTGCAAATCTTCATCTATTTTAAGATAGACAAATTGTCACAGTGTGCAATAGGATCGAATGTTCTATACCTGCATATAATGCAGCTTAATTAAAAAATAACATTGAAGAAGCAAGTTAGAGGTAGAGAGCATATCCTACATGACTTCATTTATATAGAGTACAAAAAGAAATCAATCCAAACTATGCAGCAAAAATGCCAGAAGAGTAACTGTATTTGGGGGACTGGAATCAGTTAGTGAAGCTGAAATAGTATACGGATGGCGTGACAGCTACTTCCGGTACTTAATATTCCTAATGTGGATACTAGCTGTACAGGTGACTTTCAGTTTATGAAAAATTCCTCTTCTGTGCACTCATGATTGGGATACATTTCTGTGTGCATAGCAGAGCCATTGGACTGTCTAAAAAAAAGATGGATTCACATAATGAAAGAGAATTTATGAAGAAACTGTTTTCAAGATGTGTAGACAAGAGGCCACTAGCACTTCAGACTTTGAGGTTCTGTTCCAAAATGTGACAATAATAGATATGTCACAAAAAATTACCATAGCATCTTAAAATTCAAAAGGATGTGACCGACATCTAGCAGGTGCTCTGCCATGCAAGGAGCCTGCAGTCACCACTACCATCATTACAAGGAAATCCTAAGTATATTGACCTTTTTCTAAATAAATATTTTTATTTTATAATTAATTTAATTTTACATATCAGCCATGGAATCCCCTGTCCTCCTCCTCCCACCCCCAGCCTTCCCCCCCATGCTAACCCCCCCCATTCCCACCTCCTCCAGGGCAAGGTCTCCCCTGGGGAGTCAGCCCAGCCTGGTAGATTCAGTTGAGGCAGGTCCAGTCCCCTCCTCCCTGCAGCAAGGCTGGGCAAAGTGTCTCAGCATAGACCCTAGGTTCCAAAAAAGACCGGGACCTTTTTTTTTTTTTTTAACGTATCAGAGTTTCATGCTGCTATGGTTTGGATGTGAAATGGTCTCTACAAGCAAGTGGTCCCAAGTTGGTGTCACTATTTTGAGATGTGATGGAAACTTTGGGTGGTATGGCCTAGCTGGAGGAAGCAGGCCCATGAGCACTTGCCTGGGGAGGGCTTACTCTGCCCCTGACTCAGTCCCATCTCTTTTTCTGTTATCTAGCTGCCATGTGACCAGCAGGCTCCTCCTCCCTTGCATGTCCCCAACACCAAGGCAGTCTGCCTCATCTTAGACCTGAAGCAACAGAGCCAGTTGCACAAAGAAACCTCTGAAACTATGAGCTAAAATAAATCTCTCCTCCCTTCAATCCCCTTAGGTTGTTACAGTGAAAAGCTACCTAGCACCCAGGACAAACCACCATTCTTAAATTTAGAGAAACAGGCACATCCAAAGAGAAGCATCTGGGCTCTCCTTATCTAAAAGAGAAGCTTCTGGAGGCACGAATCAGTCAGAGCATGTAAATAGGGTTTGTGATGAATTTCTGGGCACTCAGTGTTGATGACTTTGAAACTGAGACACTCTTGGGAGATGAAAATCTTAGTGGAGCTCCAAACTTCATGGAATTTACTTCCAGAAATCCCACAGGTTCTTGCTAGAGTGATTCTTAATGTCTTTGGCAGGGCAAAGGACAATAGTGGTGATACCACATAGAAGCCAAGACTGGGTCATGCTGCTTTTCACTCAGACTCCAGGCTGCACTGTCGGTAGGATCACCTAAAGACAGATTTATGGTTTGTGTCAGGACAGGAGGTTCTCAAAACCAGCAGTGAGGAGGGGTATATGTTATGATTGTGGGGGAGTAGGTAGGGTGCAGGAAAACAGGTAAGATGCTCTAGTGCTGTGTAGGAAAGCACTCTAAAATGCTGGTTACTTAAAACAATGATTAGTTCATTGTGTCTTTGAGCAGATCAGAAGTTGGTTATTCTTTTGCTTCACCTGATGTGAATGGATAATAGTCAGATGGTGGCTGGGTTGAATATATTACCTGATTCCTTAGACTCTAAGTGGTTCTAAACCTTTCTAATGCTGCGGCCCTTTAATCCAATTCCTCGTGTTGTGGTGACCCCCAGCCCTAAAATTATTTCACTGATACTCCCTAACTGTAATTTTGCTATGGTTATGAATCATAATGTAAATAGCTGATATGCAACCCCAAATGGGCCATGACCCATAGGTTGAAAAACTCTGAGGCTGAGGCTTAGTGGAATGGTGGCAAAGCTGGGATCAGCTAGAATTACTACCCCGTCTTCATGGAGTATCAGGCTTTGCCATGTGGTCATAAGTGTGACAATCAGACTAATCACAGAATAGTTCAGGGCTTTCAGGTGTTTGATATAGGAGATAAGGACGAATCATTTCCATTCAAGTCTTTCTCTCAGAACTTTACAGATGAAAGAGGAAATACAGATCCACACTCAATGGAAGTATGGGCAAATAACTTTTGACAACCTTTAATCTACAATAGTCCTAAAATCAAATCTCCAAAAATAGTGATAAAATTTTATGCAGAAAATTACCCCTCCTCCAGACTGATGATTGGGAAATAAATGTATTCCAGATGAAATGAAATGTTACAATTTCAACATAAAAATGCTAAGAATATTGAAAGATATGAGGGAGCAATGATAAAAATGTTTGTAACAAATTGTAAAATACAAATAAGTAACTGAGAAGACTAAGTGTATTAGAAATTATGGATATTAAAAATAGAGACTAAAATTTTATGAAGCCCATTATTTTGTACGATTAATATACACTATTAAACAATGGTAAACCACAATCTTCAGACTAATATACACTAATTAAAAAATAAAGAGACTGCATCACATTTAATGGAATGAACTTTAAATTGGTTATACTCAATGACAACTATTAGTAAATGGACATATGACACTGAGAAGCACACCTAAAATACAATGAAGAAACACATTTTTTTAAAAATATACACAAAAACAGTTAAGAGATATAGGTCAGTTGAAACTAATTTAAAAAAATCTAAAGCATAAAGAGAATGGATAAAAGTTTCTAAAACCATGTTAGCATATGTATTGGTATTGCATTTGTTCCAATCATTTTTTTAGGTGGCCATATAGTTAAGGTATCATTTGTGAAGCTTCCTTGTCAGTTCTAGGAGACACAGCTCACCATCAGTCAGCCCTGAAGCCCTATGCATACAAGTAACACCACTAAATGAACGGAGCAAGTTTTATGTATGTGTTGTGTGTTTGTATATATGTGTACGAACATGTGTACATGCACATGTGTGTATAACAATAAAAAAGAAAAAAAGACCATGAATTTGAAAGGGAGAAAAAAAATTTCTACAACCAAATAAAAATATATACTGACAGGTACAAGGTATAAAGCAAAACCAAACTGCAAAACCAAAAACTAAACATAGAAATTAAAAAAAAAAAACTAAACAGTTTAATGAGAGTATAAGAAAGAATGAGTACATGTATATGTGTGTGTACATATGAATATGTGTATGTACAAATAAATATGAAAATATCCCAGAAATAAAGTATTTTATATTAGTAAAAAGTGAATAAAAATATTGTAATTTTTAACAATAAGTTTAAATACAATAGAAAATACCTAGCAAAATTTCAGTGGAAATGAATATCCATCTGGAACTCTGTCTGTGGGTATTATAGACCAAAGATAGAGGGGGAATATAGACTGCCAGTGGAGGTGACACGGGCCTATAACCCCAGATTCTTAGGAGCTGAGTCAGGATGCTCACATGAAGCCACAAGTTTGAAATCAGTCAGGGGAATTTCATGAGGTCATCTGTAATGAAATACCAGCCCCTCTAAGGTTCAGAGTACAGTGTAGCAAAGGGGTATAACATTAGAAAAAGATCTGTCAAACACCATTCTAGACTAAAAACCATCACAATAATTAACTCATAACAGCTCGGGTTAGCTGCACTGAGCTCACACAAGACCTCTACCAACAATCAGGCGAAGAAGCAGGATGGGCTCCTGGCCACCCTTCATCTCTACACTATTGGCTAGCAATAGGTTCAGGGACAAAGTCACTGTCTTTAGCTGTGTCCCCGCTACTGAGCCCTGCAGGCTCCCATGGATCGCAGCAAATCCACAATCATGCGGATGGCCCTTGCTGGGTCATAAAACAAAATGAATAGATAGGCAGAGGAGGGTGAGATTTGTGGGAAGGAGAAAGGTAGTCAGTAGGCATTGTGCACATGTGCAAAAAAATATCTAAGAACAAATTTAATTAGTTGAATAATTTAAAAAAATAAATAGGTAAATAAATATGATACAGAAGTGTAGGGGATCCAAGAATAAGAGATGGCAAAAGGATTGGAAAATGTTCTTGTTAAATTTAATTCCATCCCCAAAATGTAATATTATATTTTTAAAATATAGGTAACAGGAACAAAATCAGGAAGAAGATGAAGGTACTATGTTAACACCTGAACTGTTGTTTTTTTAAAAGAGTGTAGCAAAACTAAATAACATTTAATTTGGATTGAATTGTCATTTACTAGTATTTAGTATATTGAGGTCCACATAGAGTAATGTCAAATAACTTATTCTATGTGAAAGAAATTAATCTTACAAGAAATAATATAGAAGAAAAGAAAAATATTTTTGTCTTGATTTTGTTGTTGTTGTTGAGACAGAGTCTTGCTACGTAGCTGAAGCTGCTGGGAGCTCACAGCCTGCTGCCTCAGCTTCCTGTGTGTTTGGAGTACAGGTGTGTACTGCTGCTATACCTGGCTCCAAAACCAAAATATTTTGAATGGAAAATATCTGTAATTGCCAGAGGTTAGTGGTACAAAGAGAGTCTGCCTATGGGGATCACAGAAAGATCTGTGAAATACTGGGAACTCCAGAATTCTGATGGCCATGGCTATAATAGTCTATGTGTGCACTAAAACTGAGCACCGAATAGCCAACCACTATTGTAAGTAAATAAAGTGTAGAAAACCATAAATAATTACAATAAAAACATAACAAATAAAAGCTACAGTGTCAAATTAGTGGAGGGGTAAAAACAAAACAATTAACAGCTAATTCAAGGAGAGACAAGTGTAGTTGAGTCTGGCCACTCCCTGTCTGTGGGCCTTGTCCATGCATGCTTGACCGCAGAGATGTGCATTTAAAAGGAAAAGGAGTCACAGTGGTCTTTCCAAGCAGTGGAGGTAGGAATGGTTTTACATTTTTTATCTTGCTCTGTTAAGGTTCTTCTTTAACGAATATATGTTATATTTCTACTCATTGAAGGGCTGTGGACAGTTGATAACTTCTGGGAGACGGAGAGAGAGAGTCGGTTATCTTTAAGGGTAAGCCCCCTGGTAGATTGATCACACTCTAGTAGAGGACCACATATATTCAAACGTACATGGACACCACAAATTGGGCTTGATGTGTAGAAGAAGAGTGGAGGAAGAGAAGGAGGCAGAGGAAGCAGGGAGAAGTACACAAATTTGTGTGGTAGGCAAGCAGGATATTGATCTGGGAGGAGTTGGAGGAAGAGAGTAACATGGTCAAAGACACTGTACAAAAAAAGTGAAATTAAATAACAATAAAGTTAAGGGGTCTTATGAAACAGAAGACACAGTAGCAGTAGCATTGTTCATAGTAACAGTGTTCATTAGGTACTTACTGTGCACTACTTATGCATTTTACATGTTCAGAGCAATGTCAGCTTCATAATAAGGAAGGTATTATTATTATTATTATTATTATTATTATTATTATAACAAATATTTTCCAGATAACAAAGTAAGGTATATGTGGGCCAGTCACCGAGACCAAGTTACATGGTCTGTAAAGATCAGAAATGAGATTTGAATGTAGGGGAAGGGTGAAACGACTATACCAGAAGTAACACAAAATTAAAATTGATTAAATACCTCTCTGAGGCTGGACTTCACAAGAAAGAAGACCATTTAAGAGGAAAATTTGCATGGAAAGGCAGAACAAAGAAAACAGAACACATAGCCGGGCGGTGGTGGTGCACACCTTTAATCCCAGCACTTGGGAGGCAGAGCCAGGCAGATCTCTGTGAGTTCGAGGCCAGCCTGTGAGTTCCAGGAAAGGTGCAAAGCTACACAGAGAAACCTTGTCTGGAAAAAACAAAAACAAAAAAAAAAAAAGAAAGAAAGAAAACAGAACACAGAACTAACACACTATTGATTGCAAAATATGAAGTAAGAAAATCAAAGTGCAATTGCAGTAATAAGGAAAATGAAAAACCAAGGCCTGTCAGTCTTTGTTGGCCTTGGTCCAAGAGGAAACTGCCAGCTCCTTTAACACTAGACAAGAGGACCTTCTGAAGGAGGCTGACAAAAGTGTTACAACTGAGATCAGGAGGGCTTCTAGATGAGACCACACAAGGGTGAAAGTAGAGTGAGCTTGGAAGATTGAGCTGACAGTAAGTTGAAGGACAATGTAGAATGTAGTCCAGAGATGTATTTGTAGTGTCTAGAAAGATGAAACTGGAAAGAAACCCAGTCACACATGTGTCCATGAAAAAAAATGATAGCTGCCCCAGAGGAAAGCCTGGCCCATCAGTGTCTGAAGAAATGAGAGAAGAGTAAAGAAAGCTAAAAATGTTTTTAAAAAATGAGCAAACATACATATTCATCATAACAAGAAGGATATAATGCATACGTGAATCATTAGTTTTATTATAATGAACAAAATAGTAGAATGATTTGCACTACCCAAATTAGCCTCTTTCCCTTAGAAGAGACAGATAGAAATACTGTGTTTAGTACACATATGCAAACTAAAAGCATACCAACAACAAAAAAACTACTTGTCAGAAGAAAATGAGTGAGACTTTTTAAGGAAAATAATCTGACTCATTTTTATATCAGCAGTGCTGTCACCCATGAGCATTTGATAGATATTTGCTGGATGGGTGAATAAGAGTCAGTTTAGATGGTAGCCGGGAGGAACCCATGGAAGAGAGGTAATTGGTTTTTGAAATTAGAAATGAAGTCCTCTTCTCATGAACAAGTTATGTGAATGTTTAGAGAGCTATGCTGACCAGTGATTTTAAGTATTTTTAACTTAAAAAAGGGGGGAGGTTCTTTGAGCTGTTCCTCACTGCAGATTATTAAAAAAGACTATGAAAGAAAATAATCACCAAAGAATTGGCCAGAAAGAGGCAATGGTTTGGTCAAAACTCTTTCTGCATCCTAATGTTCTCCTGTAGCTTGATGGGAATTTTGGTCAAAAATGTCAAAGACTCAAATAGAGAATAAGATACTACAAGTAGGGTGATTAACCCAACCATAAGACATATAATTAGTTAATAATACATCAAATTATGATAAAGAAAAACATGATGTGTCATGTGGTGGGGACTGCTGAGGCCATTTTCACCATATTTCCTAATTTATCTAACACAGAGAGGGTGCTCAAAAATACTATTGAACAGAAGAATGGGTGAATGTTAATAGCTCACAATGAGGGTGCATCAGTTAGAAATTACATGATAAGAAGAGGCAAACAGAACACAGTTAAGAATGTGACATAGTTATTGAAAAATAGCTAAAGATTGGCTAAAGAAGACATAGGACATATTACTTGCTGGGCCCAATACCTATAAACAGTTGATAGAGAATTCTAAGTCTTTATGAAATCAAACAGAATTTACCTTTGAAAGACTTTGAAAAAAGAAAGAAAGAAAGAAAGCATCACCACTTCTGTTACTTGACAGAAACAACTTAAGGAGTCATGAGATCTTGCAGCATGGCTTGTTCACATCTAGATGGACCAGAGTTCATATGGAAACTGGGGCCAGGCTGTATCCATAAAACCCATCTCTAAACAACCTACTTCCGCCAGTCAGTTGCACCTCCCAAAGTTTCCATAATCTTGCAAAACAGCAACAACAGCTGGGCAGAAAATGCTCAAATACATGAGCCTGTGGGGAGCAGTTCATATTTTAATAATAATATTCCACTCCTAGCATCCACAAGTTCGTGGCCACTTCACAAAATAAAACAGATCAATCCAACTCTAATAGTGTCCATAGTTTGTGTCAGTCCCAGTAGTGTTCGAAAGTCCAAAACCTAAAGTCTCTTCTAAGATTCACGATCTCTTGTAATATTTTAAAAAGGCAAGGTACACACTTTCAATTATGTGGCACAGACTAAACATTCCCATTCTGAAAGGAAAGAGTGGAGAAAGACTTGACCAAAGAAAGACTGAAGCTCAGGAGGACAAACACCAATCCATGTAGCTTCGTGTCTAGCATCTGGAGTTTATGGTAACATCATATGACCTCCAACATACTTGAGTAACCCCGTCCCCAAAGTTCTGTTTCAGAAGCATATGTGGACTCTCTCTTAGATCAGCTCCAATGAATGTCTACAGTTTTCACACCTTCACCTCCCCATCCCCGCTGCAGAGTAAATCCCACATTCTTGACATCTCCTGGTATCTCCTGGTATCTCCACTACAACTTACTTTTTACCTTTGCAATTCCATGCACAGTGTACTCAGAAGCTTCAGTCTGGGATTCTGAGCCTGCTGCCCATGGTTCAGCCTAGAGGGATTTCTGGAGTCTTAGTGCAAGTCTGTAAGACTCAATAACTTTTTCATCTTATGAAATCACCGCTATGTGAATGAGGATGCCAAGGTATATTACAAACTCACGATGTAGCTTGGGCCACGTGGAACACATCTGTAGCACCCTCTGCAGGTCCTCATTAGCCTTGTTTGTCTGAGTTACTGGGTCAGAGCGCCTTTCCTCACAAAGCTATACATTTTTCACATCTTTTGGCCCCACATCCTGACTTCTGTCACTGTGAGCTTGGCTAAAAGCATTGAGCACTAACCATGCCAAAGGTAACTGTTATGCTGTCTCAAAATTTTCTCTTCTGATCAAATAAGTCCATTAGTTTTTAATTCAGCCTCATTCATAATTTCAGAAAAAAGAATATAGGCAGAATCTTTGCAGGAATACAACACAAATGGCCTCAGGCCCAATTCCTGAGAGAGTCCCTGCTCCCCTCTAAACCTTTGTGAACATGGTGTTTTAATTATTTTTTGTAATTTTTATTTTACTTTTTAGATTACATTTATATGTGTGTGGCAGGACTGGGTGTTGCAGAATATTTTAAGGTGTGTTACTTTTGTTTTATGTTGCATTTGTTTAACTCTCTGAACCTGTGTTACTGTGCCTGTCTAAAACACCTGATGGTCTAATAAAGAGCTGAACAGCAATATCGAGGCAGGAGAAAGGATAGGTGTGGCTGGCAGGCAGAGAATTAATAGAAGGAGAAATTTGGGAGGGGAAGAAGGAGCAAGAGAACAAGGAGAGGAAGATGGTAGGGGCCAGCTACCCAGCCACCCAGCCAGCTACAGAGTAAGAGTAAAAGTGAGATTTACAGAAGTAAGAGAAAGGTAAAAGCCCAGAGGCAAAAGGTTGAAGAGATAATTTAAGAAAAGCTGGCTAGCAACAAGCCAAGCTAAGGCTGGGCATTTATAGGTAATACTAAGCCTCCCTGTGTGATTTATTTGGGAGTTGGATAGCAGGCTCCAAAGAGTAAAGAGAAAAGACCAAAAACAACCAACAAGTGGGAATATGTGCACATGAGTGTAGGTGCCCACAGAAGCCAGAAGAGAGCAACAAAGTCCCTAGAGCTGGCCTATACACTACATGGTCAGTTTCGTCACAGTAACAAACCTACACCAAGTACAAAATTTTTCTGCATTGACTCACTTCTTATCATGGTGACATAATGTCTAACAGAAACAACTTAAGGGACAAAGTATTTATTTGGGCTCATGTTTTAAGAGGGGACAATCTATCATGATAGGGAAGGCAGGGTGGCAGGTAGTACCATCTGTGGTGGCAGAAGTTTACAGCATGACTTACTCACATCCTGGAAGGCCAGAAAGGAAAAAAAAAAACAAAAACAAACAAACAAACAAACAAAAACCCAAAACCAAAAAAAAACAAAAACAAAAACAAAAACAAAACCCTGGAAAGTACCATGGCCAGGTTGTAATGTGTAATTATGCCAGCAATCTGCTTTGTGAAGCTAGGTCCCACCTCTGAAAACCCATACAACATTTGAAAACAATGCAACCAGCTAGTTCAAATACATGAGCCTATGATAGATGTTCTGTATCTAAACCATAATAATCATTACACAGAGAACAAAGAAACAAATCCATGCCCAGAAGGTTATTGATTAAAAGAAAAAAGAATTATCAGAATGATACTGAGTATGCAGAGATCTGTCTGTAAACAGTTGATAAAAAGTTTCTTGAGGGTACTATTTCATCATGGCTTCCACTAAAATAGTCACTTCACTTTATGAGGGCCAGAGTTGGGACTGTGAATGAATTATGGTAATTTTGAAGTATTTATGCAAAAGGAGGCCTATGTGTATGAATAAGTAAGTGGCTCTTAGTAACATTTTCTGATGAATAAATCAATTTAAAATTGGAAATCTGTGTCCTCTGGTAATTTCTTCTAAGCCTTCTTTACTGTGAAATCCCCTTTCAAAATTAACACACCTAGAAGATATTCATTAAACATTTGTTGAATGGATGAATTTTGATGTGACATTGAGATAATACTGTCAGTTTATTATTACTATGAAGTAGTGCCCATTTGCTTAGTTTTCATAAGCAAATGTTTTTCAATGATTACAGAACTGCAAAGAAACCTACTACTCAGGAAGAAGTTACAAAGACACGGGCCTGTTGTGAGTTAGGATCGGGTTTCACAATTCCCAAGTTCTACCTGTTTCTCAAAATGACATAACTACAACCTGCATTGTATGTGCTAAACTACAGAAGTGTGAATGAAGACAATCTTTCATTAGATGAGAAATGTGCAGTAATTAATTTAAAAGGCTAGTGATGCACAAAATGGTAAATGCTGGATAAATATACTACTATGAAGATAAGCTTGGAATAATAAGTACCAAAATACTCTTTGAATTTGAAAATAATTTATTCTAGCATCACATCAAAAAATGCTAGTGTTTCAAAGGGATAACTTCTATAGTTCATTGCTCAGTAGACAATATCAGTAAATGGTATCAACCAATTTGAGGTGATTAAATAATAAATTCATGTACATGAACTCTACAGGAAGCCAACAGTATTGTGGTGTTTCATTCCCAGTATCTTTAAGTCAAATCAGCTGCTCCCAGACTGCAGCTCATTGCTGCTATAATGGAACAGAATACAAAACCAAACACACAGAGAGCCAGTTGTACAGTGGAACTTTAACACTCTAGTGTGACGGCAAATTAAGTAATTTTAGAGCTGAATCTCTGTGCAACCACATAATATGATGTTCTCATTTTACATAATGAGAAGACTGAGGCCCAAAGATATTATCTGGCCTAAGGTTTGCACAGTCAACAAGGAACGGAAAGCTGCCCCTACCCAGACACTGTATCACAGCTTCTAAGTTCCTTTTGTTGCACACTGAATCTCACAAAGATGAGGAAAGGAGGAGACAAGTACAGGGACAAAAACTGTTTCTATCCTTTAAATATGAACATTAAAATCTTGTATTTCTTATGCCAAACTTTATTAAAGCTTTGTTTAAACAGACTAAAGTTTGGAGATCAGAGTTCACTTTTAACTGTTGTAGAAATTTTTAAGCATTTGCAAAAGCAGATATAATAATATAACAGAACTGTCATGTATCTGCTATATATAATTTTGAATCAAATTAAAAATTTCATTCATAAATATATTAGCATGTATCCATAAGTATAATCACATGCCTTTAACACACCTAAAGAATTAATATTTTTTAATGTTGCTGTCAATGTTCAAATTCTGACTTATCCAATAAATATCACAACTTTTAGACTTTTAAAGAAGAAAAACAATTTAAATTCAACTATATTATTGAAAAATACAGGAAAACAAAATATTCTGAGTCATGATAGTCACATTAGACTCTGCTTTGGATATTGCCTCATGAAAAATGGTGAGAAATCTGAGACATGATGAAGACCTGGGCATATAACCATTACTATTGGATAATCATATGAAGTGGCCCAATTTCAATGAGTACTTTAAAAGACATGAGTTTGTAATGAAAATGTGTCGGCTAGGTAGACAGCAGTGCTTATCAAATTATCAATTACGTACACACACCCAACTGATCTTAGATACATGACAATATGGAGATTCTACAGGAAGCAGTGGTGGAGAAACTGGGGGATCATCAGCTGGACTGGAGTCAGGGGCTCCAAGTCTAGTGTTGGCTCAGCCAGTGTTGTGCACAAACCTGCTGGACTCTTGAGTGTCAGTGTCCTCACGGCTTCAAAAAACAGGATGGGCAAGATGACCTCTGAAGTCCTTTCTATATTTAATAGTCAATGGTTATAAATATTGATTGAAATTCAAAGGCAGCCTTTCATTGTGTTATTAAATGTTGATGTCTCACCTGCCACATATTTTCTGTAGACTTTGTCTGATGGTGACTCTCTGTGACTCTGTAGGTTGTACTGCAGAGGGCAGCATTTAGGGGTGAGCCGAAGCAGAAGCCTAGCAGGCTGCCTAACCCCACATCATTTTCTGTATCACTTGGAGATACGCTAGTGCCCCCTGTTGGTTGGTCAGATTTAGCATGCTTAAATTTGACTTTCAAGTAATGGGTAATTTTGTACATTTTAAATGGCTACACTTATTATTTATGTAAAATGCAATATTAACTAGATGTCCTCTATGGCAATCCTAATCTTCTGACTTCAGCAGGTATACACACACACACACACATACACACACACACACACACACACACACACGCACACGCACACGCACACGCACACGCACACACACATGCATTGTCAATTTGCATTGAGATAAAAAGGGTTGGGGAGAAAGACAGGAGCAGGAAAATCACAGAGGAATCTCCTTCTGGAATGCAGGTGATGGTGGTGCTGATTGGGACAGAGAAAGAGAAATTGTATTCTGTATATATTTTGATGATAGGGAATATATGTCTTACTAATAGAGCTGATGCAGAATGTGTGAAGACTGATTCTTCATTTTAAAGATGAACAACCTGAGATTCAGGAGGCTTCCATGAAGAATCACACACACATACAAATAGTGCCACGGGAATCCAAATCCAGATAACCGTAAGTAAAAGACTTAAATTTTCCATTTCATTCTCATTATTCTCTAAACACATTTGGGAAACCCATTTAAATTTTCTTTAAATATACAATGAAACTTCAAAAATTTGAATGTTAGAAGACCACAGCATCCAGAAGGGTTATGTCCCAAAGTAAGACAGCTATTTCAGTTTTGGATACCAAATTTCTCCTGCCTCCAAAACATGCTTAAAATGTTTCATTAATTTCCCAGTCAATCTATAAATGCTTGTGTAGCCCATATTCTAGCTGAACCTTGAAAAGAGATTTAAATAAATTATAGTAGAAACCAAGCACACTGCCATGTTGACGATCAACCAACACTAAAAAATAAATAAACAAAAGTAAAAATAAAAAATTAAAAAAAAGTCAGGAAATATATTTATCTCCTTTTTCATGGGGTTATGGGAGATAAAGCTAACAATACCAAGAGAGGTCAAAAGTTAACAAATAATTAACACATTCTTCTAGAAAGTTTGAAGACACTGGAAAGGTGTGTTACTGGTCTACTGTGCTCCTGCCTCTTATAATATTTGTTTGTTTGTTTTCCCCTCAGGTAGGCTGTCAACTTGCCTATGCAGACCTTGTCTTGGATTGCCTCTAAGGAAAGACTCAATGTACGTAATGAAAAGAAAGCAAAAAGTATGCATCTACATGGCTGAGTCAATTGGAAATGGCTTTAAAAGGAAAGGGGAAACATGTATTTTGATTTCTGTGAGAAACTACTAATTAAAGATGTAATGAAGTAATGATAAAGAAAAATCCAGTAAAGATAAGGAAAAAATGCTGCTACAAGTGGCAGAAAGGACGAGATTTCAATCTGGAGAATTATTTGCAATGGTCATCATCTGGCATAGCCATCCAAAAACATTGTTAAATGTCCCTCCACGGTGTCGAGGTCCTGAGCTGGAATGTCATTGCAATACTGTGGCCTGGAAAGTGGGGAATGAGCAATGTAAGAGGCTGAGTTAGGGAGAAGGATGGGGGTTGACCAGGAGAAGAGAAGTTCCCTAGCAGACGAGAAAGTATATTTGAGGACACAGATACCAGCATGCAGGGCCAATCAACAACCTGAAGCCACTTGGCGTACATGGTAGTGACCAATAAAGAAAGAACAGTGAGAAAAGCTACAACATCGAGAATGAAGACATTGTAGAAGGCTTTCCACGAGAGGTAAGAAGACAGAAAAGCATTATGGGAGAAATTTCTACCATTCAAGGGGAGGCTATAAGCCCCGCATCCATGCACTTTTGCTCTAGGAATTTACCCAATATTTGGAAGGTATGTGTTCAAGGGCATTTAGTTCACTTTCATACACTAGTGTATTTTGAATTATATTTCTTCTGTAGCTTATCACATCTTACCTATTTGTCTCTGTTTACATTGTTTATGAAATACATGAAATTTAAAAGAAAGAAAATGTAATTATTTCCAACATTAGTCAATGAGTCTCTCTCCTTTTTTCCCTTTGGGAAAGCAGGCATTTAACTTCTATCATTACTCAGAATCAGTCAGGTTTTTATTGTATAATGTGAGCCAACTGAATTAAAATGAACATTAGAATCCAATCCCATGGCATCTCTAGTAATTTCCAAGCATGCCCAAGGTACACACACATATGGAATGGTAATTGTAGCAAAGTCTGCTGCACCTGCACAGGCAAAGCATTGTATCTTAAAGTTTTTAGCAAGACAGGGAAAGATAGGTTCAAAACAGAGAAAATATATGAAAAGAGAAGAAGATCCCAGGACAGTATATAATGCATGTGTCTCTAGCATTTGGTGACTTGGAAAGAGGAAGGTAAGGACCACACTGGTAACAAAACAATAGCAAAAATGGCTAGACTATGACAGTTTAGATCAACAATTGAGATGCTGGGGACATCAGGTTATGAGAAGACTCTTGTTAGCTTAGCTGTTGGGATAAAGATTGTAAAAAAAGCCCCCTCAGTTTCTCATAAGAAGCACTCTAAGCAAGTGTGTCCATCCAGGATGGTTATGTTCAGGGGAAGCCAGTAGCACACAGGAGAAGTCAGACATACAAAGTACTACATGACACACAAAAATGCTCCTGGATGCTTGGCTCCTTCCAAGACATTTTGCTTTTGTTGCTCTTATTTTGTATTGCTTTTCTTTGTTGTAAAGTGTACATAACACAAATGCTTAAGTATATAGCTTAGTGGAATTAAGTACAGTCGTACTATTATATAATCATCACCAAAAATCTCTCTCAAAATTTAATTTTTAAATCTTTTACTTTTCATTTCTTTTTTTTCTTCTTTTTTTTTAAGCCTACAGCACCCGGTATTCCCAGGCAGTCTCCCATCCAAGTACTAACCAGGCCTGACCCTGCTTAGCTTCCAAGATCAGACGAGATCGGGCATGTTCAGGGTGGTATGGCCATAGACAAATCTTTCACTTTTCTAAACTGGACTCTATACCCATTTAACAATAACTCCTTCTGCCAGAGAGATGACTCAGTGGATAAAGATGTTTTCTACCAAGCCAGATGACCTGAATTCAAACCCTGGATGGAACCCACATGGTGCAAGAACAGTAGTAACTTCTGCAAGTCGTCCTCTGATCACACAAGTGTACATGCATACACATATGTACACATATACACATATTACATAAATAAATGTAAAGATTTAAAAATAACTTTAAAATATCACCTTAATTTACTTTTTCTCCAACTGAAAGCTCTCACTCAACTTGCTGTCCTTATGTATTCGATGACTGTAGAGTTCGTTCACACAAGTAGTAACCACACATTATTTATTTGTGGCCAACTCATTTGGCACAGCACACCATCTTTAAGACTTGGATATGTCGAAAATCTGTATCTGAATTTCATTCCTTTTAAGAATAAATCATGCTCCATTCTGTGCACACATCACATTTCTCCATTCATCTTCAGGTGGACTTTTTTGGCTATCCCTATCTTTAGCTTTTTTGAACAATGCTGCCCTGAGCATTGGTACCTGCACTGAAATGCAACTAAGTCATTTTTAACTTTTGCCTTTGTTGGGCATACCTGTTTATTCCTTCCTTCACAGAACATGTAGAACACCTCATTGTCAGGTATATTTAAGATAAAACCATCTGCTGTCCAGACTGATCTACAGGGTTCTGATACAATAGATAATGACCAACTAACTAATTGTACCCTTAGAATAGTTTTGAGTGTAGATTATTTAAAAAAAAAACACAACAAAATATTATGAGCCTACCCCATACTATAATCTACTATGCTCAAAGGCTAGAGAACAAAACTGAGCGAAAAGTAAAAAATGATTTGACAGGACTGGTCATTTGATTCACACTTCTGTTATAAAGAATACCAGTTGCTTATGCTCCTCTAAAAAAAGTGGGTTTTTGTTTTGTTTTGTTGTTGTTGTTGTTGGAAACACCCTCTTTCAATGCCCCCAAATATGACCAGAAACCAATACCCACTTTTTCATATGTTGATAAGAAGCCCCTCAAATGAGATAGAGTTAATACTCTTGCAAATTCAATTGATTTCTATGCCACTATTTAAAATGAGATCACTAGGAAGGACGATTTTAAATTTAAATGAAGGCTGCCTTGGGTGGAATAACTTCCACTTGATCCTCACGTTGTAATCAATAGGGAACTCTGGCTGAATCTGATTTTTTTGCGGTTTTTCAGCAACGTCAGGAATGTGAATGCAAAAATCTGCTCTGTTATGTGGATTTGTGAACTGTCTGGAGGGTTCTCGGTCCATTAACCAAAGGATAGATTACCCAGAGACACAAATGTAATGTTTTTGTCTCCCACTGAGACAGTCTTACTCCAATATTATTCATGTGATTTCAGGAAAAGTGGTTTCTGTTTTCTTTAGGCTCACACCTGAACATTTATAAACAGCAAGGCATTCTCTTGGTGTTAATTTAAAATTCTCCAGCAAAATTAATTGCACATGCATTTTAAAAACCCTGGATTCCAGAGCTAGCAATGAGGACATTTTAGAATTTATTCATTCAAGCTCCCAAGTGAATGAGCATCATACAACATGTTACTTATGCATAGTGTGAAGGGCTGCAGTACCTGTGGCCAAGGAACAAACCTGTAAATAAAAAGAAAGACACGATACACCCTGTCCATGACTGGGAATAAGACATCTAAATATTAGCCTTGGACCTATCATCCTGATGCTATAGCCGGCTAATATTTGCCTGACTTTCATAACCAGTCTAATAGAGACAAACCTACTTATGATGCTTCAGTTTCTTATTTATGCACTGTGCATGTGTGTGTTCATATGTGTCTAGGTATATATGTGTATGTATGTACCATGGGTTTGCAAATGCGTTTGTGTATTTGTAGAGGCAAAAGAACAATATTGGGTTTGATCCTCAGGAATTCGGTCCAGCTCCTTAGAGACAGAACCTCTCATTGGCCCGTAGCTAACCAATTACATAAGACTGGCTGGTCAGTGAGCTCCAGGGATCCTCCCCAGCACTGAAATTATAAGTGCATGCCACCACATCTGGCATTTTTGTAGGGGTCCTGGGAATTGAACTCAGGTCTTCATGCTTTAAGCCAAGCACTTTATTAATTCACCAGTCTCTCCATCCCCTGAAAGATTTTTTGATTTATATTTTAGTGGTACTGGGAATTGAACTCATGGCTCTGCACATGCTAGGCAGACACTCTATCACTGAGCTACATTCTTGTGTTGGTTAATTTCAATTTCCAGCAAGAATGGATTAAGAAATGCCAGAGGGTATTAGTGCAGCATACCTTTAGGTGTGTCTATGAGTTAAACCTAGAGAGGTTTAACTGAGAAAGAAAGTCATCCTGAATGTGGGTGTTACCATCCCATGGGCAGGAGTCCCAGACTGAACAAGGAAAGTAAAGAGAGAAAGTGAGCTGAGCATTGAGATTTCTTTTCCTTGATTTTTGCTTGGTAAAGCAAGCCTCTCCTACCTCCCTGCCCTCACCACTGTGATGGACTGTCTACCTCTCAACTGTGAGCCAGAATTGCTTTTGTCAAGTATTTGACTACCGAGACGAGAAAAGTAACTAACACAGCCACCAAGCTCCTGAAGTTCATTCAGATCTATTGCTAGACTCACACCAATCAGAACTACAGGTCTGTGGAAAAAGAAAATGAACCTATACTTTCATATGTTAGAATTATCAAATAAGATATTGTCAAGAATGCTAAGTAGCAAATGCTTTTAAAAAAATGCTTCTACCATTCCCTATTATGCACAGAGGTAAACAATCAGAGCACTTATAAATCAGCCCTTTGTCTGGACATGCAATAAAAATCTAATATTCTCAAGGAAATTTCTTCTCCTAGCCAGAGCTATAATCACGCATTTTAAGCATAATATGAAATATTAATGGCTTTTCTTTTCCTTGCTCTCTTTTCATTCTTTTCTGCTCCAATCCTGTCCATCTTTTCTCTTTAAAGGGTAAAACAAAGTCATTCTGCCCTTGCTTCTGAATCAAGTGTCCTTGCCAACACCTGAGGCAGTGAAAAAAAGATGAAGAAGTGACAGTATCTGGTCTCGCTGACTCTCACTACATTGCTGGAGATATTTAGTAACTCAGACACAGTGTTAACTCTTCCTTGTCCCTGGGCAGCCCTGGTGATAGCTATGCTCTGGTTTCTCTCATCAGTGTATATGGTTTGTTTAGAGTTAAAATTATAAGGACCAGTGGAGTAAGGGAAGTAGCCCTCCCTTCTTGGAAACCAGTTAGTGATGGTGAGCTGCATTCATTCATTCATTTGTTCAGAGATATGTTAATATTTGATTCAGGAATCCTGTAATCTTGTTCAGTTGATTCTAACTTAAAAGTAGCTGGAGGTAAGGGTGTAAAAATTCAAAGAAGGCTTAAATTTTCCTCCAATCCTCATTCTCCCAATATTTATTGAATGCCTCCTGCATGCCACATACTATGCTGGCTGTTAGGATGTAAAACAACATTCACCTTAATCTAGTGAAAAGTACAGGCAATAAATAAGTACTGCTTTTTCCCCCTCAGAAGATAATGATACAAACTGAAAAAACAAAGTGGAGGAAAGAAACAGATGTTGCAACAGGATAACACAAGAGACAAGCTTCTCTTTTTTTCCTTTATTTTATAATTTAATTTAATTTTACGTATCAGCCACGGATTCCCTTGTTCTCCCCGACCCCCACCTTCCCCCCAGCCCACCCCCCATTCCCATCTCCTAATCGACTGTCTCACTTATTCAGAGGGCCTGATCCAGTTGGGGGCTCCTCAGCTATTGGTTCATAGTTCATGTGTTTCCATTCATTTGGCTATTTGTCCCTGTGCTTTATCCAACCTTGGAGATAAGCTTCTCTTAAAGGGCTGCTGACTACAGTGGTTTAGAGGGCAGTCTCCAGAGTAAGACAGTCTAGGGTGTAAATTCTGAACTCTATGGCACATGATATATGGTACTTAGTCTATGTGCTAGTGATTTGCCTCTGAGAACATGGTTTAACATCCTTAAACCTCTCCAAATAGAATGTCTAACTCCAGGATCTCGAATTTATTTTGAACTAATTCAAAAGAATCATTATTACTTTTAAATATAGAAGTAACATTTAAAATGAAACCTCGAGTATACCAAGTCTAGTATTCATGGAGAAGCAAGAAAAGAGTTTTCTAGGCAAAAGACAATGTCTTTGAGTAACAAACATACTTGGGTCAAGAACTATTAGGAGGTCTGATTGGCCAAAGAAGTCAAGCATAAGGAAGGGAAGGCTTTCTTAAAATAAGATAAAAGGAAAGAGCTATGGAGAGATCATGCGGTTGACACTAAGGGCACTGGACTATATCTGGATTTCATTCTATAAGCAACTGGAAGTCCCCGGAGACATTCAACCAGAGGAATGATAGTAACTGATTCAATTCATGGTGTTAACAGCTCTCTCCTTTCAGTGTGGTGGTGAATGGTCAGAATAGTCAAATAAAAGGGGTGGGAAAGATGGAGAGACTGCTCAGTAGTTAAGAACACTGACTACTCTTGCAGAAGACCTATATTCAATTGCCAGCTCCTCTATGGTGACTCAAAACTGTGGGTTACTCTAGTTCCAGGACTCTGACACCCTCTGTAGCCTCCATGGTTACCAGAAATGCATATAAGGCATTGACATCATGCAGGCAAAACACTCGTCTACGTTAAAAAAAAAATAACGATTTTAAAACTCAAAAGCAGACGTAGAAAGATCAAGCGCAATCGTTCTCATGAAAGATGGTGTTATTTTGCATGCCTAAGGTGACAAGGAAAACAAATGAACAGATTTCATATATATTTTCAAAGTAAAGTCAAATGATTTTGATCATGAACTAGATAAAGATATGGTTAACTGCCTTCTTCAAAGATGACCATAATACTTCATGTTCCCTAAATAGGATGCTGGAAATCTCCCATCTCTGAGTTCAGTCAGATTCTCCTCCCTCTAACAGTTGGTGTCATTGAGACTGCACCAGCCTTACACAAACTATGCTATGCAAATCTTCAAGGTTCTGGTTATGGGCATCTGACCTTGGACAGACAAGAAAAATGTTCCACAGGAAAAAAAAAAATCCCTAAATCTCACAATGAAACCTTATTTAAAAATAAGCTTTCTGCAGATGTGAATAGTTAATAATAATGCACTGGATTAGGACACATGGTAATTATAATCTGTCTGTCTGATTACAAGAAGAGGAAAGGACATGAAGACACAGATACACCCAGAGGGAGGAAGCTCATGTGATAAGGCTGACATTGAAGGCACGAAGCTGCAAATCAAAGAATTTTGAAGATTACCAGGAAACCAGCGGATGCTAGGAACTTCAAGAAAGGATTCGCCTATGAAGCCTTTAGAAGGATTACAGTTTTGAACTTGACATTGCCATATAGAGGCAAAATATTTAAGAGCCTCACTGGTGTCATTGATATGAAAAATTGAACATAAGCTGGTAGAGATATTTTCAATTGTGTGTTGGGGCAGGGGTGCTAAATGAATGTGCGTACTAGTGTCCATGGATGTCAAAAGGGTCCATCCTATTTGGATGTTAGGAGAGCCAAATTAGTATCTTAGCAAGAGCAGTATATGCTCTTAATAGCTGAGCCATCTCTCTAGACACAAGCTAGTGAAGTTTGTGTAAGTACAGTACTCAAAAGGGCCAACCTGTTTCCTTTAACACTTATACATCACAGAAAGACAGACAGAAAAAACAGAATTGTTCATTTTTTAGTCAAAATGTAAAGGACCATTGAAAATCTTTGATGGATTTGGAAAAACAAAACGAAGAATAAAAGTAAATTCAATGTTCATTACATGTTCTGTGCCCTGAAACAGAAGAGTCTCAAGAGAGATGCAAAATTCTAATGTGAGACTTGTTAGGAAACTGTCTCGATGCCAGGACGAAAACAGGAGGGTAACTGTAAAACCCACCACTAAAGCACCAAAAAGATTTAAGGTGGTACCTCGTAAACCCTTCAGACATACACAGAGCCATCAGGATTTAAGAGTCTGCCTTTTAAATCAATAAGCAACTAAGCTTCTTAAGGGTTGATGCCCACAGCAACACACAGGAAGCCTATGATAGAAAAAAGGACTCACTAAAAATATCTATGGGGTGTCTTTTGTCTAATAGAGTAGACTTATAAATAGATACATATGAAGTCCCAAGCTTTCTAAAGGAATTTCGTGAACTTGGGCAGAAAGGAACAGGTAAATCACACAACGAAGAGAGCAGGGTCTCTGATTACATGAACTACTTTGGACATGAAGCAGAATAAAAAACTTACCCAACTGCAAACCTGAACCACTTGTGGAAAAGGAGCCAGGGAGTACAAAGACTGGGAAAAGCAGAGTCCACTGGTCTGGAAAATCATCCTCTAGGGAGTAGTTCTGAGCATTTAATGAAGAATGGCCAACAACTGGATTTCAAAAGTGTGGTTTGACCATGACTATTGTGTCTTTAATGTCTTCCACTTTTTAATGAGAATGTGGTTACTCTGGACAGCACTCCATTGCATGCTAGGTGAACGGGAGACAGGTAATTAGAATATTTTGGTCACAACTCTTGAAAAATTAAGAAGAATCATGCTGAAGGTCTGGAGACAAGAGTGTAAAAGGAGGAGAGTAGATATCCTAGTTATCTTTGGCCAAATTAACCGTGAAATGTACATAAGAATTTCAAAAGCAATCTCCTCAATTCATTCAGGATCCTAACGTCACACAGCATGTCTTCCACCAATGACATTTTTATGAAGCATGACCCTAGAAGCCACTGTGGCCTTCACAAAAGCAGATTGTTGGTCTTCAAATGACATAACATATAATACCAGCACAATTCAGCATAGGCTAACCAAGTATTTTAATGCTCATATTTGTTACTTTGAAAGAACCCTGACCTCATAAAAGTAAGTTAAAGACAACTTTATTCATTGAAAATGTATGAGTGTTTAAAGTTAAAAAAAAAAAAAGATATATTACCCTTCAGACACATTACCCTTTCAGGAAAAAAAAAAAAAAAAAAACAGAATTTGAATTTGATCTGATCACTTGCCAACAGTGAAATCTTGGTAGAGATTCCAGTTGCAGTCCAATGCAAATGAGGACTATTTCAAAATGGTGTTCCTATGGGAATGCCAAGAGACCTTAAACACCTCAGTGTGCCAGATACAGCCAGGAAAAGAGGTAGTCATTTTGTAAAACTGTTAGTTATGGGAACCAGCACGAACAAGCAGCACTTGGGTGAAAAATGACCGTGCAATAAATTTCTACTACGACTCCCTCTACCTCTGAATTAAAGGCTTGGGGAAGCCAGACAAAGCAGAGGGAAAGATCCAGCTCACCCCTCAGTAACCTGTGCCGATGAAAGCAGTGTGCTGGTTGCAGGAAATCTCTCCTAAAAACAAGCCGTTTCAGCATGCCAGAAAGTGTGACTCTGGGTTAAATG
The DNA here is from genome assembly GCF_004664715.2 of Peromyscus leucopus. Lineage (NCBI taxonomy): Eukaryota > Metazoa > Chordata > Mammalia > Rodentia > Cricetidae > Peromyscus > Peromyscus leucopus. The sequence continues at coordinate 84,511,759 of NC_051068.1, forward strand.
CCATCTCTGTGTCATTGGAATCCTTTCAGTTTGGAATGTTGTGGCTTCAATAGAATACCATTACATATTTAAGAAGCAACTGGGCAGCACCCAGAAAGGAGCAGTCTCTGCCTCCTCTGCCCCATCTCTCCTGAAAAGGATAAAGAAGGGCACCATCAATGCTGCAACCTGCTTCGTTTTGTGAACAAGCCAATGGTTCCAACCGAAAGTGTAATTATGGATCAGAGTCTTCTGTGTAGCTTCTCAAAAACCCAGCCACCTGCTAGAAGACATTTAATAAATCCCTATGGGCCAGGAAATGCTAAGTACTCAGATGTTGATAGGACCATGGGAAATTGAAACTATAAAGCATAAAATAAATCAAGCTTTCAATTATTGTTTCATCCTCAGCACTAGAACTCTAGGGGGCAGTACAGAGTCCCACATACAATAGAACACCAATGATTGTATTTTTATAGGCTACAGGTTATGAGGCTACAGGTTACAAGAAATAACCTTAATCTGCAAAGCAATTAATAAAATAAGATACAGAGCAATCTTTCAACACTTGGATATGGTCATCAGCAAGGGTTTATTACTGGTAGTACCTTCTAAACTGTGGCAAAATTCTGCTGCTAGGAATCTCGCTCAAATGAGATTTAGGGACTCATAAATGCTGTACTTGGGACTATACTTGTTTTTCCCACTTCCTCCCCCTTCCAGTTCCTAATGTTAGATACATATCATAAATGTCTCATTTTGCATTTCAATAAAATATATTTATACATTCAGATCTATCATCAAATGTTAAAGCTTCAAATATCTTAAACACAAAGAAGGAAATGCACATTGGTTTAGGAGTTTAAATGTTTAAAGTTATAGATTTTTTTTTGTTTGCTTGTTTGTATTTAGAGAAACTGCAAATGTACTGGACAAAATCTAAGACAACAGTCATGGCTAAGTCCCTTAATAATTATTACTAACATGAAACACTGGGGAGACGTGGAGAATTCTCTGGCACTTTTTCACCTAAAGAGGAAAACCAGAATGAGATGCAAATCAGTACTCTTATCTAATGAATAATGTAAATGAATGTTCTGCATATAGCAAGTCAGTCTGCAGGAATTCTTTCTGCCTCACCTCACATTTCTTGGGGGTTTAAGCACTGTGTGTCATAAGAAATTAGAGGAAGGGATTGCCAAGTAATGGCAGAATCCTTGAGCCCAAAGTTAGTGTAGACAGTAAAGACATTAGGGTGCACAGAGTGCAAGGCAAGGAGGAAGCTGACATTTAAAACAAAAATATTGCTATTTTTCCTTTGCTTAGTTAATGGAGTTATACAGCACTGTGACCTGTAATTATTTGTGCATCTATTAAAGGGATTAAGCAATACCTTTTTGCAAGGACTAAGACTAACTATGAAAACTCATCTTTCTCCCAACCCCTAATGCATGGAAAAATGTTACTAAAAGTATTTTGCTTTCTCTTTCACATATCCTAACACTTAAGACTTTTTTCAGTTAGCATGACAGAATCCATTTAAAACTGTAGTTTGTGCAGCTTTCTAGCTCTATGAGAGGTACTCAATTCTTCAGACAATAGCTGCAAACAAGTCCTCATTTATGCAACACATAATCAATTGATATTAACCATGGTGTGCTCAGAGTTACCCTTCAGTCATATTTTTTATTTAGAATTCATTGCCATTGTGTCTAGTATTGTTAAAAAAAACAACTTTAAATACTCGATTATTTTTCTTGTGTTTAAAAACTGCACATGCCTTGGTTTTTGTTGTTGTTTTTAGTCATTGTCGATGTTAAATGCTTTTATCTTCTATGCCCAATGGAACGAGTATCCAACTAACCTTACAACAGTGTGGCAGAATCTATTTTTCATCAGATATTTAGCAGATTTGTTACTGCTCTTGATGCCATGAAAAACTACCTAACAAAACCACCTGAAGGAGGAAACTTGGCGCTCATCGTGATGGGGATGGCATGGCAGCCAAAGGCTGAGGTGACGGTCACATTGCCTCTTCAGTCAGAAAGCAGGGAAAAATGAATACTAATACTCTGCTCACTTTCTCCTATTTATCCAGGCCAGGACCCAAAGCCATGGGATTGTAACACCCACATCTAGGGTGGGTTTTCCTGTATCAATGAGCCTAATCTCTAACGTTCCTCACAGAGATGCCCAGTGGTTTGTTACCATAGTGAGGCTTTTGACATAGCTAAGCATCAGCTATCTCCCTGGATTGTTGTCTTGAAGCTATCTACAGCCATCTTTAGAGAGATCTCTGAATACAGGGTGGATGAAATTGAGCTGTAAAGGTTAAATTATTTGATGGAGGGTCTTTGAAATATGTTTGAAATTTAATGCCATAAAAAATGATGATACTGACCACACAATATCCAAATGAGAATAACAGACAACATAGACTTATTACTATACTAAATGATTACTGGATCAGTTATGCAGTTTAACTTTTGTGTTTTTTTTTTCCCTAAGTTTTCATTTTAGAGACAACAAATCTTGCTAAAATTTATGTTAAATACCCATACATAGGCTCTTATTTTTAAAAAGTAATGCTGAAAGTAAAGCTAATGCCTTTAGCATAAGGGGTTGGTGACATTTATTTGAAAACCCAGAGCACATTCTTATTCCCTTCTCAAGACCAGGCTCTGCAGCACCTTTTATACTATAAAATTATCAGTAAATCATAAGATCAGTGGAGTAAGACTTGATCAGAATTTAAAATCTGAAATGGGAATATATAGATATAGTTATACATAAAATCCTTGGGTAAGGTGTTTTGTGAGCTGGGCTCCAGTTAAATACATATTTCTGTTTATACATGCTTATTCAGTCTTCAAAATACCTTTAATTTTCAATTAAAAAGGCTTAGCAATCTGAGCTCTAGGGTCCTTCATCAGCTCTAGGATCCTTATTTAACATTCATAATGACATTGGAAAGGAGCATAGAGAAGCTAGACCAACTTGATTATTATGTTTGCTAAATATAGGGTTGTCTGGGACTTATTTTCCAATAGGAAACAGAAGCTTTGTAAAATTTACAGCCTTACAGAAATGCGAATACATTTTCATTTCCTAATGGGCTCTAGAAAGAGAGGCATAGATTTTATTACAGTTCCTAGGTTATTGCCACAGGTGAGTATCAATCCACAATTGCGTCTTCAAACAGGAAAACATAAAGCACTCTCCATCACATAGCTGGTCCTTGGCAAAGGTAAGACTCTCATGAATACAACAGAGTTTCAAAGTTCAGCCTTTGCATTCTTGCAGGTCAGACAGCCATCACCTGACATGTTACTCTCTGTAGCAAAGCTAGACTGTTCCCTCACAGTATTTTTCCTCAGTAACTCCTGGGGGCTGGAGAGATGCATCACTAGTTGAGAATGTTTATTGCTCTTGTAGAGGAGCAGAGTTTGGATCTCAACTTGGATCTACCCACATGGCAGCTCACAACCAACTTTAACTCCAGTCCTGGGTCATCAGTGCCCCCTTCAGGTTTCCACTAGTTCCTGTATATATGTAGTACCTATAAATACACTCAGGCACACACACACACACACACACATACACATAAAATAAAATAACGACTACTTTAAAAATATTTTATTTTCTTTCACTTACTTTCCCCCTTTTTTGTTCTTTCTGGCTGAGGACTAAACTCAGGGCCTTGTGTATGCTAAGCATGGTCTTTACCAGTGATCTACAGACTGAGTCCAAAAGGCAGGATTTATTTAAAGCAATGCTAAGAATTGAACCCACTAATTGAGCATACACTAAACAAACACAATACTATCATACCACATCCCTATTCTAGTCAGAAACTCTTATGATGAGAACCAAGATAAACAAACAGAAATGTTCATTTTGAGGGAAACAGAGACAACTCAAAAACAGAAAACAACTTTTGAACAATCCAACTCCTCAGGCTGGGAATGTGGCTCAGTGGCTAAGTGGAGGCTTTGAATATATAATCCCTGGGTCCAATCCCCAATATAAAGATTTATCATTCACCTGATGTGTGTAAAGCTCTGAACTCAGTCATAAGCACAGAAGAAAATAAGGCAATTATTCTACTCCGGGAAGTTTGAGATCATAATATCCTTAAAACATAGGCAAAATATTTTGAGTAAAAATAATTTTTTTATTAAAATTTTACAATTCTATTCAAGTGTATATGCCTGGAAAAATATCATACAATGAAACAATTAAGTACATTATTAAAAATAAAGCACTGAGCAGTGGTGGCGCACACCTTTATCCCAGCACTTAGGAGGCAGAGGCAGGTGGATCTCTTTGAGTTCAAAGCCAGCCTGGTCTACAGAGTGAGTTCCAGGCCAGCCTGGTCTACAGAGCAAGTTCCAGGACAGGCTGCACAACTACACAAGAGAAACCTTGTCTTGAAGAAATAAATAAAGCATAGAGCAGACATGTTTTTTCTTTTAGGAAGAATGAAAAACAGGATGAAGTTATTAAAAAGATAATAAGGAAAAATCTTTCCTATGAGAAACATTTGGGAATATACAGAATATTGAATGGATTAAAAAAAAACTGTTAGCATACCATCATAGATGTTCAAAAAGCCAAGAGTAAGGACAAAGTCCTTAAGTCTATATAGAATGTGATGTGCTGCCTTGTTGATTCTAGTTTTCAACATTCCTCCCCACGAGGCTGGTCTCTTGAGGCCCTGCTTGGGTTTTTTTTTGGGGGGGCGGGGCAGGGTGTAGAGGATAGAATCTTAGAACTTGAAAAAGAGGGCAGTAAGGACTATTTCCTACTCCATTTGTGTTAAGCTAGAACATGTGACTGGTATACTCAATGTCCAAGCAGCTTTAGATGCCATTGTACACTAGTCCCCCATATGCCTTTCTCTTTTTAAGACTTAAACATCCCCAGGACAAGCTACCCCTTTAGTCTAGACAAAGACTTCAAAAGACACAACTTGACCAAGTGATGGTCAACCCACAGCTAATAATACATTGCAAGCTGCTAAGATTAAGGGGTTGTATGTCATCACGACCTGACTTAGTAAAACCTAATAAAAAAAGAATAAAAATTATTACCTAGAAAAGAAAAAAAAGGCATAAATTTTCCTCAGCAGTATCAAGTCTAATTATGCCTTTGGAAATGTGAACAGAAACACTTTTCGTAAAACTTAGAATTCTAGGACAAACTGCCAATCACAGTGGGGGTGTAATAGAGAGGGCTTTCATTATACAAGGACCTATGAGAAGTTCATTTCCATTATATTTTGCTAGTTACTTGGACCTATGCCTTAGGAAAATGAAGATAAAACTAAAATTACAAAGATATAGAATCCAGGGAACTGTGGGTCCTATCCAGAACAATGAAGAGAAGTTCTATGTTGGGGGAGAGTTGGAATCTTAGGAAAGAGATTGACAGGATACATGTGAGTCTATAAAGAAGAAACATCGTCAAGTAGGGCAAGACAGGGTGCACAGAAGCTCACAGGAAGCTGCATACTGTGAATCAGTGGAAAGTACCATGTGATGTTTCACAGCCAATGACAAGTGTGGAAGACAGAAGGCTTTCTCTGACACTGACCTTGATGGCACTCCCTCAGCTCCTAATGGCCTTGGACCTGGAAATAGAATTGCAGTTCTCTTCTAGACCTGGCCATGAAAAATGCCTTCATAGTTAGAATAATGAAGATTTAGTGTAACATGTTTTAACTAACAATAGAGCTCATGGAACTTGGTTGTATTTGTCAGGCAGAATGAAAATCTCAATACACTACAAATAAAAAAAAAAAACACGATTGAGAGGAATCAGATATAGAGGAAAGGATAAGAGGGAAAGTTTTCAACTTTCTAGGGAGGAAGACTTAACGATTATCTCCTGAATCTCTAGTAGCACACTCCAGGTGTGTAAAATTGTCATCTGGAAAGTCAATTGATCAGTAATGACTTATTTTTTAAATATTCCCCCAGGGGACTAAAGATCACCTAAACATCAAAAACTGGAGAGGCAGAAAGGCAAATTACACAATTGTGTTACAATATCTCTCAAACAGAACAAGAATCAATACTGTCTAGATGTCACCTAGTGTTGGTAGGTCAGATAAATAAGTATAAACATTCCTGTGTTTTGGTAGATCAAAGAAACATAGTAGATTTATGGAGAAACTGCTAGAGGTAAGTTAAAAGCATTCTGTTAGAGGAGAGTAGAGAAGTGCAGCAGACACCTTGTTTTCAAAGTTCTTCTGCATGGCTTTGTTAGCTTGTGCATGTTAGTACTTGCTGAAAAAAAAAAAAACACAGAAAAGACAAAGTGAAGCCAATAGGGGGCCTGGAATGTTAAGGGGAATAGTCACTGAGCATCTGTGGATATAGCGGTGGCAAAGGGAGTTCACTGAACTGATGTCTTCAAATCATCTACACAGACCCTGTGAAGAAGAGGGGAGGTTGGTGAACAATGCCGAGGAAGCTGACTGAGGCAATTTTTCTGAACAGGAGATATTGGCAGTATCTACAGATATTGTTACTTTGTCAAAACTGGATACCCAGGCGACCGGCTTCTCACTGGGAGAGGCTAAGGCCACTGTTCCACAGCCTGTGATGTACACGACAGCTCCCTACAAGGATTCTTCAACTTGGACCAGCCATTGTGCCAAGGTTCAGAATCCTTGCCTTATACTGTTGATGAGAGATCAAAGGAAACAAACCCGCAGCTGTGGGAAAGGACTGAATGAAAGATTAGAGGGAGTGAATGAAAGATTAGAGGGAGTGAATGAAATAGCAAAAGATGATTGGGAAGAAATTCAAGGAGCAAAAAAGATATGGTTGTAGCTCGAGTTTTTCTGCCTTGCCCACAGTCAGGACAAATCTCTATCACCCGCCAGTCCCACAGCCGCTCAGACCCAACCAAGTAAACACAGAGACTTATATTGCATACAAACTGTATGGCCGTGGCAGGCTTCTTGCTAACTGTTCTTATAGCTTAAATTAATCCATTTCCATAAATCTATACCTTGCCACGTGGCTGGTGGCTTACTGGCGTCTTCACATGCTGCTGGTCATGGCGGCGGCTGGCTGTATCTCTCTCCTCAGCCTTCTGCTTCCCAGAACTCTCCTCTCTCCTTTTCCCACCTACTTCCTGCCTGGCCACTGGCCAACCAGTGTTTTATTTATTGACCAATCAGAGCAATTTGACATACAGACCATCCCACAGCATATGGTAAATAAAACTAAAAAAAAAAAAAAAGCAAACACCTTTGAAACTATGGTTTATGAAGAATTGTATTCTGTTTACCTAGACCAGTGAATTCCCCAATGTGGTACAACAATGCATTTAACTGGTCGGTTTTCAAGGCACTCCATTTCGGAAAAGCAACACAGCATCCTGCAGCCCAATGTGAGTGCATCTGCAATTCATTCTTGCCAGCGCCTGCACTTAACACTGATGTTAATATTTGTGCTTTACTAAACAAATGGGCCTCGGCAATCCTTGAACTCCTTAGCTGGTGATCGATACAGCTGACTCATTTATAAGGGTTAATGCAATGAATTTTGCCTAAGCATCTTGGATTCAGAAAGAGTGGAACTTTTTCTCCATGTCTATAGAAATGGACAGCAATTTTCACTAATTCCAGGGACAAATAATGGACACACATTTTTCCCAAGTTTCTTTTTTCAAATGAGCTACTGAGACTGGAACTAAACGGAAAGGGGAAAAGAATATTCAAAGAATATTGTTAGAACACAACTTTCTCCCCAATATTGTCTAAAATTGTGCTACTCTAGACACTTGTTTTCCTTTTAACAAACCTTTCCTTTTCTAGTCGAAAGCTGCAGGACTTTTACAGAACAGTAAGTTCCTTGAAGGTAGGAACCTTGTCGTGTTCAAGTTCCTTCCATGCTAAATGCCCAGTTCTGAAAATAAGAGCCTCCAACAAGTAAGCAGCTATTAATTTGATTTCAGAGAGCCCCCAGCAAGAATCGGTACTTGTCAACACTAAAAGCTCTTAGATCTCATATAGACATGTACCCAACTGACCAATTAATAAGTTGTTACCATAATAGCCTTAAAAATCACTCCATTTCCTGCTGTGCCTATGCTACATGAAATATGGTCTTAGGTAAATGTTTCTCCTGGACCTTAACATTCCACTGTTAGGAGAGACTGACCTTTTGTTGCAAATTTTGTAACAGTTTTTAATGACACCTATCGTACAATTTGCCTAACTATTTTAGGAAAAAAACACAAAAAAAAAAAACAAACAAAAAACAGAAAGCAAGTGGAAAACAATATCCTGGTGGCACTAATTATACCAAAGTGTCTCCCAGTACTTTGAAAGGAGGACTCTGAGCATCGACTGCCATTAAAAATCTACCTGGATATTTGACAGTCCTGAAAACCCGGCTCACTATTCTTAGGGAGCTAAGAAATCTAGTAATATCTTGGCAGCTACCTAGGGAAAGAATCGATCTCTCCTATGAAGCTGCCCAAGGCCATAGCATGCTGTGCAGATGCCAGGATGTCTTCACAGGGTGTTGCATTCTAGCATGCCTCTTATTTTCTGATACTAAATTTGACCATGATACAATATACCAGGAAGCAAAAGTCCTTCACATCTCAGACAGACACACAAGGAAATCTCATTCTGGTTGTATATGTACATTAATTGTGTTTCTTCTCAATAAATTGTTTTTTCTTGAATTTGGGAACTTCTTAGGAGTCATTATGTGTCATGGCCGTGTCAAGCTCCAGTAGACAAATACAGCTTGGTTGTATGAATCATAAATTAAATTAGTATTAAAACTACTTTTCAATATTTGATGATAATCTGCCACTTATACATTCATTGACTACATACTGATCAGATAAATGAGTAAAATATTTGGTTGCAAATATATATGGCAAATTGGTGTCTTATAGTTTTGGTTGTGAGCCTAGTCTTTAATGGCTGAGCCATCTCTCTAGCATCAAATAATATCACTTTACTTTGATGTTAAAATTGGTATTTTAAAAAATCATTCATTCACTTATCAATTATTTATTATTCACTTATTATATATTATAGATTAATCAAAGTTCTGAAAACATGACTGAATTATCCTTGTCCCTCATGAATTAATGAACAAAATTCTTGGTTTTGAACATTTTGTAATCACTTAGATGATTACAAAAAATTATGACAACTTTGCCCCTGAAGGTAGGTCCCAAATATTGACATTTCCTTAAAATATCCTAGGAGGCTCTTATGTAGATCTAGAAATAAAAGTAACTGGTGAACTGCATAACCAAACCAGAAAACACAAAAGTGTGATCAAATGTCACTGCAAGAATAGATGTAATTTAAATACTTTGGAAGGACATAAAACTCAATCTTTGCAGGACATTGGTTAGGGAAAGTGTTATTAATAAAAACAGCCCTACGGGTTCCATAAAGGAACAAAAGGGCGTCAGGGAAGAAGGATGAAGAAAAGAACATAATATTCACATGAGCAAGAATATGCTGATATTTGAGCACCATGAAGTACTTGGCAAGCATCTACCCAGAATGCTGCATTCCACAGTGGAAAAAAAAGAGGACTGGGTTCAGACATCTGTGCTGTGTCCCTGGGAAGGTGACTGACCTTCCTTGACTTTATCTCCACTTACACATTGGGGATAATTAATACCTCATAGAGTGTTTATAAAGAACAGGAATAAAATGTGATGTGAGCTAGAGTATTCATGGCCATCACTCAGGTTGTTTGATTCTACCCCAGAAATGACTTAAATAAAAGTCTGGAGTAGTGGCTGGATGAGGTTGAGTGCTGAAGTTTAATGCCAACAGTAGTGACATGGTTTTCTGCTGTGGGATGGAGCTTACATTCCTTTGTGTGCCACATTCACCCACTCCCAGTAGTGATATTGACTAGTTTCTCCCAGGAGAGAAAAGACATTCTCACAATGTCTTTTCTACATGAAGTCTTGCGATGCTTAAGTTTTGCTTATCTGTTTTTAAATTATGGCCAAGAAAACAAAAAGCAACATTTTTTTTTTCTCCTCACCTCATTTTACTGTTCCAACTAAGCTCCTAAAAGACCTCACTATTCTCCAGGTTGAGTTCAGTCTTTTGTAAGAACAGAGAGCTGTAAAACTTCTCTTGCAAGATGGCAAGTATGATGGGCCTTGTTGAAGCAAAATGGCTTTAGCATACAGATTGTCAGGCAAATCACAGAGATTCAGTTCGGGCTCATAACTTGTTGTCAGAGGAAATTCAGCTCAACTTTTGTCCCTTCTCTGCTTCGAGTGGGAAGAAATACATGGGGTTGTTCAATTGATCTATCGTTGAAAAAGAGGAATACCAACCCATTTCAATCAGAACTTTAAAATGCTATTTCCAAAGATGTGCCAGTCTTTCTGCATCCTAGGTTAGAGTGCATTTGACCGTGAGTGGGTAAAAATAGAGCACAAAGGGATGAAAGGACTCAAAATGGAAAAGAGCACGAAAACAATGAACTGGGAGAGAACATATTAAGGCGCACTGAGCAAAGTAAAGAGAAAAAAAGGTCAGTACCTTGTCTGTGTGTATCTCAATTAATCCCTGAAATAGTGCTCTTAGACTCATATCACATAACGGCTTGGAAGTGAAGTATAATTTCAATCTCTTCTAGAAAGCCATTATGCTGTTCTCGTGGACTGGTTAATTCATTACTGGGCTCTCCTGCATCAATCTCATACCAATTTGAAACAGAAAAGCCATCTGTCCTGAATGGTGTGATTTCTCTAGAAATGGTAGCTATTCTTAAGAGTTCAAGTTCAGGACTTGATAATCACAGAAGGATACTCCTAAATCCTCTATTCTAGAGTTTACTTGGAAAACTATTTTCTTCTATCGAAAATGTTATCGAGTGTTTTAAAATGCCAGATTGCTTTATTTTTCAGTACAGCTCAATGAATTTATGTTCATTGGAATTCCACTTTGGAGCCCCCACAAAAAGAACCCAGTGACTTCATCAACCAAACATCTGAAAGGGAAACCCTGAATTTTAAGTTGGAAAGCTCTGTCTGTGCCTTCTGCCATTTGATTCCAGAAGAGGTTGCAAGGCTGAGGGGAGGGGCAGACAAACACCCAGAAGCCATGACATCTGGACAAGCAATCTGTAATCAAGGCAAATTCTTAATCAGGTTGATTTCCTAAAATGTTCACTTCCTTTTCAGACAACATTTTAAAGGCAAAGATAGTGTCTGCCACCTTCTAAGAATGCCTTAACCAAACCACACTTACTTGCTTTGTTCTTTGTGACAGTATGAAGACAATTTTAAAATCTTAAGTTTTGAAACTTGACTTCACACATTATGGCATAGAGGTTAAATGTGAAGATTCTGAAACATATTGCCAAGAATTTTGCTAATTGTGTGACTTTGGACAGATTCCATAGCTTTTTTTAGTGTGTGTGTGTGTGTGTGTGTGTGCGCGCGCGCGTGCGCGCGCGTGTGCGCATGTGTGTGTGTTTGATAGTAGAGGTAATAATTGTACCCATATATTGAGGCCATTATGAATAAACTCATGAAGGTTTTACAGTATCTCCTGACACTGTGTGTTCAGCTATCAGTCTGTTACTGTAGAGTTCCCAAGAGTTCCCTCAACACAGTAAGCTTTGGAATTGGACACGGATCCTTCAGCAGCTTTTTATATGCTGTGTGTTTGAACCATTTCATCTCTCTGAGCTTCAGTGTTTTTAAATGCAAAACAAGAACACAAATGCCAACATCTTACAGCTGATGAAAACAAGCAAAGAGCAGAATGCTTGGCATGTGCGTTCTAGTGGACATACCATGTACTCTAACTCAAACAGGAAATCGGATGTTAATATTTCATTCTAAAAGAAGATAGATCTGTCGATTGTCACCCGCCCCTCCCCCCCCCCAAAAAAAAACAACAACAAATAACCGCGAAAACAAAACTACAGACTGTGCTTAGAACTATCTCTATATGTCAGTATAAATGTGAGATTAGAAAATTGGTGATGACAATGACTGGTATATGATTAACAATTGCCACCTCAGTTTCAAGGCATACTGTGAGTTCTTAGTGAGTGGGTGAGCAGTTCTGCCTCCAAGAGGCAGGAAATTGGAGTTTAGAGCAATAAACAGGGCGGGTGCACAGCACCTGCATTGAGAATGGCTTCAGTGGCAGAATCCCTGCAGTTCACTGGGCACAGGGCAGCCAGGAAGCCTGTTAAGCCCCTGCTGGGGCACACAATGGCAGACCATTGCCACCTAGGGGACCAAAAAAGGAACCCAGTGTTTTTAACCTGAATCCCAAGTCTGATGCCTCTCTTTCTCAGTACCTTCTGCCACTGGCTTCCAAAAATGCAGCAAAGGTAGAGAGAAAAACAAAAGCTGTTTGCTGGGAGGTGCAGACTCCAAACTATTATATGTGTATGTATGCATATATGTCTAAAGCAAAAACACACACACACATATATATATATATATATATATATATATATATATATATATATATATAAAGAGAGAAGAAAAGAAAACTATTGTGCATTTGCAAACATCAAGAACTCAGGCATTAGTATATTAAAGCAATAAAGACACACAGTGTTATTTTATATTGTTTCAAAATATAAAAAAAAAAAACATTTAAAATATATATCTCATATTGACTAAATATAATCAGACTAGATGATCCAATTTCAAACTATACTAAGGGCCAGGTTCAATACCGGGACATTTTGTCCTATGAACACAGTTTGAAGCACTAAGTATCTGTGAGCTTTGAGTAAAGGGATGGTCGCCATTTTAAGACACAGAGAATGTGTTGCCATGATCTCCCATTCTTATCGAAGAGTTTCAAAGCAGAAAATTGAAGTTGGAGAATATTCTTTAATATGAAAAATGGCTGACTATATTTAAGTATCAGGCCAGCATTGATAAATATAAATTATAATGTGTTTTCAGAACCTGACCCATAGTAGCTGCTGTTAAAACATTTAAATAAAACCAAATAATTCATTCAATTATTTAATTTCTAGATGTTTTAAACAATCAGCATCAATAATTATGCTCAGTTTGCATCTGCTTATTAATCTTACTAGTAATGGATCTAGCATTTAAATAATAATTTTTATCAGTGTCACCAGTAATAATATCTTCCTTGTTATTAGTTGATTTATGATTTACAAAGACAGTTAATCAATTTTGAACCTTGTTCCTTAAACTTACTAAATCATCATATATAAGATGCTTAAAGAAATTAAATTATTAAATAAATATTGAGTGGATACTGAAGTTTCTCTCTTGCTTGACTAACGAGACAAGGATATAACCCAAGACAAAAAGAAGTGTCTCAGTTATCTTTCTTAAACTTGAATTATTTTTTACCTCACTTCATTTCTTTAAGGTCTAAAAAGTATTTTAAGCAAGAATCCTAAATAGTTAACTGAATGGGAAAAATGGCTCAGTCAGCAAAGTGCTTTCTTTCCAAGCATGGGATCCATTTTTAGAAGTCCAGGACTCATATAAAAATTGGGGGACGATGGCATATGCCTGTAATCTTAACACTAGTGAGGCAGAGACAAGAGGACCTCTGGGGCTTGCTGGCCAGTTAATCTAGCTGCCTTGGTGGAGGTTTGTTAAGAGAACCTGTTGGAGAAATTGAGGAAGATGCCCGATGTTGATTCCTGGCCTATACACACCAAAACACATCCATGAAAACACACACACACACACACACACACACACACACACACACACACACACACACTGAAGAAAAAAGAAGAGTAGTTAATCTATTTTGAAAATAGTTATTTTAGTATTCCTACAAACAAATGTGATGGTCTATTTGATGTATCAGTTCTCCCAGGCTACCACTTATTTATTTAAACACAAATCTAGGGATGTCTGTGATAGCATCTTGTAGAAGGGATTAAAGTCTCTTGTCTGATGACTTTAAGTAACTGACATTATTTCAGGTTATGCAATGTTTGGTTCATTTAAAGACTTAAGAGCAAAACTGAAGCTTCCATGAGTAGGAGGAAATTCCAGCCATGGATAGCAACTTGAACCATCACATCTACCCTTTCTGACAGTCTTTCATCAGATTTGGACCAGTCTATCTGATTACTTGCAAAGAATCTCTCTCTCTCTCTCTCTCTCTCTCTCTCTCTATATATATATATATATAATATATATATATATATATATATATATATATATGTGTGTGTGTGTGTGTGTGTGTGTGTGTGTGTGTGTGTGTGTATAAAAAACTAGTTCTGCTTCTCTGGTTACAGAGAAAATAATCAGTTGAATGCATGAGGGGTTATCAGAGAATATAGAAAGCAAAAATGTATTTCTTGGAGTAAAATATACACCATAGCATTTTAAATTTCATTATTGACTGTTCAGTTACTTTCTTATGAGTACCTATAAAATGGAGATTTTCTAGATAGAGCAAAAGCATTAAATAATCCTGTGGAGACTTTCATTATTAAAGGGTCTCTACTCCTGCATAAAGAATAAGGAGAGTGGAACCCATGAAGAAGAAAGTCTAGGCCAGGCAAAAAGGAGGCACCAAAAAAAGCTTCATTTTTGCTCTTAAATTCTATTAGACTCTCTTCATTTTCTCTAGAACAAATACTAGCCCAGTCAGAAACAATATTTCTCCATCCAAATGTCATTAGAATCCTGCTCATTATAATCTTGCCTTCACTCAAGAGTTCAGACTTGACCAGAATGTGTACCTCATAGGATTTCATTATGAAAAGGACAGCTTACATCACATCTCAAGAGGCTCTACAGTGACCTTCCATCCTTTGTAAAGTCTACAAACTCAAGCAAGCAGAATTTGGATGAAATGACTGGTTTTATTTTTACCATTCCAATAAATGTATATACAAATGTGGCTTATGAAAGAGAAAGGAGGAAAAAGCTAGTCTACATATGAAGTTGATCTCTACATATTTCAGCCCATCAAAAGCAAGCATGGTATATAATTTAATTTGGTCACCAATTCAATCAAATTTTCAGATTCCCAGGAGATCTCCAAATAGAATCAATAATTTCCAGGTGTCTCTCTAGATTCTGTTGCTTTATTGTTTCTATAAGTCAGTCTTCTATGTCTGAGAAACAGATAAATACATTCTGAGCAGAAAAGAAAAACAAGATAAACAGCCATGGGGTCATTGATATCATCCCATATATGAAAACACTATAAAATGATCTTGCCCTCCTGTTCATCCAGGAGGCCCCTCAAGTTATAATTATGTAAGAACTGATTCTGCCTGGAAGATATGCTGAGGCAATGGCGGCACAAAACTGGTGGGAATAATCAACTAATATATGATGCTGAGCATAAAAAAACAACTGATCCACTACCGGGTTTATTTTGTTGTTATTAAATGTCTCCTCAAAGTAGATGCAATCCTATTTTCAAGGAGATGAGTGGAGAGGCTCACAAGCAGAAATAGAAGCATGTCATCAGTCTTAAGATACTGGAAATTTCTACTTAGAGAGAAATACTACTGCCTAGCATATTAAAAAGAAACTGGATTTACCTATCAGAAAAATAATCTTATGGATATAGTACCTTATTATATAGGTTAATAACTATTTAATTATAAACATAAATGTGCAGATTCCTGACGTTATTTTTATTTGAATCTTGGGCTAAAGTCTGTTCTTGCCTGGGTTATTATAAAATGAATTGAGGATGTTGCCAGTGACATCCTATGTGTATAATAAAAAGAGTGGGGATGAAAGGGTGCTTAGTAGAGTCACATTTGAGAACTGCCTTGTTCATTTCAGAGTATGGCTGCTTGAGTCATCTCCTGGTTGCACTGTAAAGTTCCCATTAGTTATACTGTAAAATTACACAGCACTTTACCTCTAGAGATCTCAAAGTTCTTTTCTGGTATCCATTTGTCAGTAGCCCAATGCTTGTGATCCTGTGGTACCCAGAGGAGTCTGTTCTAGCATTATTTTTGTAGAAGCCTTTCATAAGCTTTATGACAACCCAAGGTAAGAAGCATCGATAATGACTGCAATGTTCTTTTGCCAAGTGCTTTCTTAGCTAACAAGCAACATGTACATGAAAAGAACAAAGAATAACTTGGAAGGAAATTGCAAACTCAGGGGTAATATATTTACATCCTTCTGAAATCTACACAAGCTTTCATTCAAAGGCTGAGTTAATCATGCTGGGCGGGCACTTAGTGCCTGTTACAATATACTCAATAAAGGTTAAGTATAAACTAAAGTACATATGGTAACCCAACAACACCTTTTATTAGTTATTGTGACTTAGAACAAATCATTTATCTTCTCAACTCTTGGTTTTTCTATTTTTTTAAAAAAGAGGGTATTTTCCACCTCTATATGGTAGGTTTAATGAGTCAAGATTCATGAAAGCATTTTAAAATTGTGTTTATTCAAATACAATTATTATTTTAAAAAGTATCACCTTTGGCTTTAGAACTTAATAATGCAAAGGATGATAACAATTCATCATATATTTTTCCTAGCTATTTAATAAAATAGGTAAAAGTAATATTGATGTCCTATATGTTATGGTTAGATTCTTCTGGAGTAAAGTTTTAGTGATAGTCCATTATTGAAGGCAGTTTTGAATAGTGTCCTAGGTTCTTTCATCTTGCTATGATGAACATTCACCGAAACTGAGCTGGGAAGTAAAGGGTATATTTTAGCTTACAGGTTACAGTCCATAATCAAGAGAAACAGAGTCAGGAACTCAAGACAGGAACCTGGAGGCAGTGCAGAGGAGACCACAAAGGACAGTAAGTTACTGGCTTACTCAGCTACTTTTCTTATACAGCTCAGGCATGTGTGCCTTGGGATGGCACTATCCACAGTGGGATGTCCCCTCCTGTATCAGTCAGCAATCAAGAAAATGCCTCCAAAGCCACACCCACAGGCTAGCTGGTGAGGCAATGCCTCAACTAAGATCCTCTTTTCCTAGGTATGTCTAGGTTTGTATCCAGCTGACAAAAACAAATCAGTACAAACACAATGGGGCAAATCAAGGGGAAAGGCTTTTACGTAATTTTATTAGAAAACAATAGAGAAACCAACAATCCTGTATCATTTCATTATGTGTCACTATTCTGGGAGAAAGAGAGAGAGGTTGTGGATCTGCCAGAGGTTGTGGATCTAGGTGAGATCAGCTTGTTTATATCTTAATTCTGTTGCTTGCTTTGACTATGTTAACTCTTCCTGTTTCTAAGTACTGGGCACTTACACCCATTGCATTTAATAATAGTACCAGTGACTTTGATATTTGCTCACTTATTTGTGCATTGTTATATAACCATAATTATGTAAATCTCATCTCTGCAGCAAAATTTTTGGTAGACAAAGGCTTGGTCAAACAAAGAATTTGTTATGTATTAAGAATGGCTATTGGCACCAGGGACTGAACCCAATACTATTGCCGGGTGGGTGGGTGGGGGTTCAACAGATCAAGCTACACAACTGTCTTGCTTATGCAGAGGGCCTAGTCCAGTCCCATGGATGCTCCACAGCTGTTGGTCTAAAGTTCATGAATTCCCACTAGTTTGGTTTGGTTGTCTCTGTAGGTTCCCCTGTAGCAGCAATCTTAAAAGTACTTATTAATAAAATCAAACCCGAGGTCAGTTATTGGGGTCCATGCTGGTAGATCAGAGAGACAGAACAAGCCACAGCTATCTCACCTTGCCAGTTCCTCAGCTGGTCTTGTCTCCTCAGACTGGAGGCTGCTGTGTCCTCATCCCCATAGCTCTCAGCTGAACTGCTGCTAGAAAGCCTGAATACTTAACCAGCCCAAAACCTTAACCAGGCCAAAATGCTTCTAGTTTCTTGCCCTCACGCCTTATATATCTTTTTGCTTTCTACCACCACTCCCTGGGATTAAAGGCTGGCCTTCTGGGATTAAAGGCGTGTCACCATGCTTGGCTATTTCCAATGTGGCCTTGAACTCACAGAGATCCAGAGGGATTTCTATCTCAGGAATGCTAGGATTAAAGGTGTGAGTGCCACCATTTTCTAGCCTTTGTATCTAGTGGCTGTCTGTTCTCTGACCCCAGATAAATTTATTAGAATACACAATACCACCACATTCCCCCATCATGATCTTGATGCACCTTGCTCATAGAATCTCTCTTCTCTCTCCTCGACTGGACTCCTGGAGCTCAGCCTGGTGCCCGGCCATGGATCTCTGCATCTACATCTATCAGTCACTGAATGAAGGCTCCATGATGGGGGGACACCTTACACAGCCTTGGTGCAGGGGGAGGGGTTTGGACCTGCCTCTGCTGAATGTACCAGGCTCTGCTGACTCCCCATGAGAGAGGCTTTGCCTTGTTGTAGAAGGGGATGGGGGGTGGGTTGAAAGGGAAAGGCTGGGGTCAGGGGAAGCTGGAGGAGGGAGGAGAGGGGGATCTGTGATTGGTATGTAAATGAATAAAAAATTCCTTAATAAAAAATAAAAATAAATAAATAAAAGAAAAATAAAACCGTCAAATCTTCCTGCTTACAGTTGAAAATGTACTTAAAAGTAGGTCTGCTTTCCTGGAATATATTTTCTACAGTGAAAAGCTTTTCAGAAGGAAATGGCAGATTTGGAGAACCTGCCTATCATCCAGCTCAGGTGTTCTCCTTTGGTGTGTGTTTAGGGATTTGTGCCCTTTCAGTGTTCTGAATGTAACATTATTTTTTTTTCTATCGCAGTGTCAAAGCATGTGGAACATTCCAGTCTAGACATAACTATTATTAACCCAGACCTATTCCTATCTTCATGTCACTAAACACAACACCTGAGGTGCTCCAGACTTTTGTATGTTTTCTGTCTTTCTTAAGCTGTCAAAAGAAAAAAAGCAAAGTGCTACCTCACAGTACATGAAGGACCAAGATTCAGAATATTTAACATTCAAATCTCATCCAAATTAAATAAAAGATAATTTTAAAAAAAAGAATGGCTATTTGGAGGAATTTTGCATTTCAACATTAATTATTCAGTCAATTGTCACAAAACAATCAAGCAAAAGAAGCATAAAATGTATAGTTACTTTTCCCAAAGCTAGAAGCTAGGCTACTGTAACTTTGGACTAGATAGAATCTTTCTATTTTCTGTAATAAACCTGTAGCTTGTGGTTCCTGAATTCAAGAATAAGAATATAACACAGTTAGCTTCAACTGTCAACTCTACAGAATTATCTGAGGAAATCTCAGTTGAGGAAATAAGTCAGACTGGATAGTGGGCATGTCTATGGAATGTTTCCTTGAGTATTAATTGTTGTAGGATGGCCCAGCCTGCTGAAAGCAGTGCCATCCCTAGGCAGGTGGCCCTGGATTGTATAAGAAAGGTTGCAGAACGTGAGCTAGGGAGCAAGCCAGCAAGCAGTATGTTGGGTTTTTTGTTTTGTTTTTTTTTTTTTTTTTGTTGTTGTTGTTGTTGAAGCTTCCTGCCTTAGCTTCCTTTGATAGTGGAAGGTAACCCATAAGATAAAATAAATCCTTTCCCCCACGAGTTGCTTTGGGTCATGATATTTGTTACAGCAACAAAGATCAAATTCAAACATAATCTAAAAGCTCAGTGCCATGTAGAATTTACCTCTTTTCAAGCTGTTGGTCAGTGAGGTACCAAATACCAGTCCCCAAAAATGTTATAGGCTATTGTTATTGTTCTTTGTTACCCCTCTTCCAAAGTTTGATAGTAAGGCCCTATTGCTAAACATGTCACACACCTGAGTCATAGGTCATAAAAGAAAAATACCAAACTTGTACCAACCAAAGATTTCCATCCCTAATGGCTAGAATTCATAGAGCTAGAAGGTTCTATGCAAGTTATGGTGGAGCAGTCATCAACAATCTTACCCAGCTGTGAACTCTTCAGTCTATATAATAATGACTGATCTGATAAGATATGGTTACTGTTATAATAATGGCATGGATGTTATAGAAGTAAGCAACAATTTTGTTACTGCATTTAAAGCTTATACTACACAATGTAAACCATGCCTGGTACCATTAATCAGGCCAAAACTCATGGCTTGCTAGGCAATAGGCCTTAGGATAGAACCTATTATTACTACTCTGTTAAATGGACATAGCAATAAACTGCCGCTAGACTTTTTATCTTTCTCTCCATTGGTTTGTGCATCTTTCAACCCTCATAGGAGAAACTGATTTATGAAGTAGATGGTGATTAATACAGAGACCTACTGTGAGTCAGCATGCAGGAAACAAGAGGCTGTGGGTGCTCAATTGAACTGGGACATTTATATTATAAACCCTTCCCATAGGGCTCAGTAATCATTGCAGGAAAGGGGTCAGAGAGATTGTAAGAGCCAGAAGGGATAGATGTCTGAAGCAAAAAAGATATTTGCAAGATATGATCGCACAGTTACACACATGAACTCACAGTGACTTGCACAAGAGCAAGCTAACCTGAATACTAGCATGAACAGGAGAGAGTTTTATGAAGTCCCACCCCTTTCTATAGGCAATTGATGGCTGCTAGGGAAGGGAGAGTTAGCTTCCTCTAGGGATACAGGCCAGGAGGAGCTAGCTATTCATGCTCCTGTAGGTGACTCCACACCCATACACCTGTAGACAATGCTAAACAGACTTAGAGGGTGAAGGGGATGGTGTTGGATGGGAAAAGTAGGAGGCATGGGGAAATAATTGGACAGGAGAGAATAGGTGGCGTATAAGGAGTAGATTTGATGCAAACACTTATGCACCTGTGGATATTAAGCAGAATATTTTCAAAGGAACATACAAATTACAGTAACCTAACTTTATGTACCATTTCCCCATATTTTATATAGTGCTCTGCAGTTTGGATAGTTGCTTCATTTACATTATTGTGGATAACAATTAATAGATAATAAAGTGGGAGAATATGCCAAGCCTGAGAAATGATGTTACTGCATTTATATACTGGAAAACCTGAGGATGATAGAGCATGATTTGATAAATTGATGGATGGCAAGGTCATAACATTTGTTCTTGTTAAGATAGATGCAGAAAGGGATTTTTTGTTGTTGTTGTTTGTTCTTTGAGACAGGATTTCTCTGTGTAGCTTTGGTGCCTGTCCTGGATCTCACTCTGTAGACCAGGCTGGCTTCGAACTTACAGAAATCTGCCTGGCTCTACCTCTGAGTGCTGGGATTAAAGCCGTGAGTCATCACCACCCGTCAGGAAATAATTTTTAAAATAAAGTAAGAGACAAGTCTTTGCAGCTTCCTTGAACTGAAACATTCTGTGGTGTCTTCCATCTTTGAAAACACTAGCTTTTCCTCAAGGCCCAACTCAAAGATCTTCTTTGTGAATCTGTCATTGTTCCCCTAAAGCTTGCAGCAAACACAGCTTTCTGGGCTCCTGTAGCACTGTGGCCCCTGTCCTCATCATTCTAAATACTTCCTTTACTAAGGTTCTTGAAGGCAGAGCCTGGCCTCTCACCACTATCTCCCATCATGCCCAGCACAGAGCTCCACAGAACAAAAAATTTCATAAGTGCATGCAGAACTGGACTCGCCTGTGGTGGGAACACCATTAAGTAAAAAAAAGAGGCAATTAAGGGGGAAGTGTAAGTACATCCACCAGCATTCTGTTAGCAAAATGATATACCTCAGGGCTTCATAATGAAGAAAATAAGTTTTTGTTTAACCCCATTAATCAAAATCCCACAAGAAAACACTTAATTGCTTTCAAGGGCAAGGCCATAAGGATCTTGAAGACTTCCCTACATTCCCCGCCCCTTGAAAGTCCACACCATCTTCCAGTATTGTCACAATATGGAACAAATGTCCAACATGTGAATGATTGGGAACATCCACACCATGTCTAAACTAGAACATCACACACACACACACACACACACACACACACACACACACACACACGCACACTATTCCTGAGTCCCCTTCTGTAAAAGTCTTCTTGAGTCTTTATATTAAAAATGACAACAAGATAACAGGAAAAAATTCAAATGAAAATAAAAAAATTGAAAATGAAAGAATAAAACTTTTTGTGAAAAGAAGTTTTGTGAAGTAAGCTGGTAGGATTCTTTATTTCATAGTCATATATTAATGCCCACCTATGTCCCAGACACTATATTAATAACACAACAGAGAAAATACTCCAGTGTTATTGTCCTCATGGACATTATAATATGCTGTGGGAGGCAGACTAGAAACAAAAAATTACAAAATGAGGTGGTGGCAGATGCATTACTAAGGAAAACTTCTTACTACATCAGGGAGGTTTCGTCAATAAGAAACTTGCTATTAAATTTCTGGGAAAGTATAGTTCACAAAGGAACAGAAGATAGTGGATATATTTCTACTCCTGAGAGCAAAGCTATTTTATTGTGGAAATTTCAATTATAAAACTGTACATGCTAATAGCTTTAAGAATAAAAAGTGAAAAATCAAAAGCACTTCTGAACAAATTTAGCATTTGACAACATGCAGACCTCCCTGAAGGTGAATAGTCTCTCCTTAGTGAATAGTGTCCCTCGGTGTTACGTTATATACTCCTCTAGGCATTTCTATTTCTCCTCTATCATTGTATCTCTAGCTCAATACATTGGTCATAGCAGGTGTTCAGTGCAGAAAATTATGAACACTTATTATTTGTCACCCAATGTTGTAACAATAAAGTTTCTGTATAGCCTGCCAGAGAATTTTCTCTTTGTGTGATAGTCATTCCAAAAGACAGTGTAAGTCCCGCTAAAGATATAGTCTTTACTGAGAAGTCCTCATAATACACAGGACCATTAAGCATAGTTGGATAGGTTTTGTCCAACCCAAGGCTATCCAGCTGAGCTGCAGGTGGGATCTGAGATCTATACTATTTGTCTTTTGAATGCATACTGCAAGGTACAGTTTTTAAGGAAACAGCACCTCTTCTCAACCACATAGTCATCTTCGTAGTACAACTTAGAGGTGTCTCTAATGGAATGCATTATGTTTAAATAAGAGGAACAATAAAAACAAATAAAATGGGGCTAAGTAGAATTTTCAGAGACAAGGTTTTAATCAACAGTGTTTAATGGAAATGTCTGTAGAGATCTGTGGATGTTTTGGATAAAAGGGAGGTGAATAATATGGTATCCAAAAATAATCAATTTGAGATCAAGCATTTCCATCTACCATCTGGAATTTCTTGGACTTGCTAAGCTTCTGACTTCATCCCAAACTGCCATTAACAAAATGAGCTTTTATTTATTTGCACAGTAGTTTATTTTGATAGCATTCTTGTATTTAGAAGTAGTGGTGTTTGTAGGCATGCTTAGTGCAGTTGCTAACACAAGAAACCATTATAATCTCAGTGCAAATGCCACTGCATCCATGAATGATTATTTTAATACTGTGTTATTTAGAATACATTTCATTTACTTTAAAACCACAGTTCTGAAATTATTCTGATTTTAAAATGCTGGCTTCGAGCCTGAATCTCATAAGCAGTTAGTTATTAAATGCCATTAGCAACATCAGGAGAAGCCAGGCAGTTCATAGAAAGGGGAGCTACAGGAAAACACTCAGAAGTCACCTCCAAAGCAGAATGGAAGTTCCAAATAATCTGAAACTTTGAGCAAAAGTAGTGGTCATTACAATGATAAAAACAATTACGGTGCACTGAACATTTAGAGATTCCCAGAAACACTTACTAAGCATGCAGTCATCTTACTCTTCAGAACAAAAAACAAATAAATAAATGACTTCATTCAGCTTTAATTTAAATCTTCATGGCTATTTTAATCCAAGTAAAATATCCTTGAAGGCATGAATACACATTCTTGTGTTAGCTCCCCTATTTATGAAACCTATTTCTAAGGAATCAAAACTCAACAAGTGTAGAAAGGCAATTGGCTTTTCTTAGGTGAGCACAGAGAAAGATTAAAACAAAAACAAAACAATGCTTCTATCATACTTCCAATACCCCCTCTGCCCTTGCGTCCAAAACAAACCAGAAAATATAAAAAATGCATGCTGGTCTACCTCCCTGTCAGGCTAAACGGAAACTTCCTGGCTGTGGTTTTAATTGAAAATAGAACCTTTCCCTTGCTGTCTAAATTTATTACAGTTACACATCACCCTCAGATTTTCATCTAGGAGGCAAGTCATTCCAGTGATGGATGAGGCAATGTTTGTATATCATCTTGCAAAGTAAGCAATGGGATTTCCAGTTAAAAAGCACTATAAAGCTAATGTTAGACTCCAGTAATGAAGGCAGTGGATATGGAAAAATAATTACCTATGGCTAACTACAAAACATGATTTAAAAACTGTAATTTAAATTTTAAATTTAATTTAATTTAAAATTTAAAAATAAGATATATATATATATATATATATATATATATATATATATATATATGAGAGCAAGCACCTTTCTAGTCAGATGGTCTGATCCAAAGATACACTCTTAAAATTTGTTTTCCTATATGAAGACTTACTTAAAGTTTGCATGTGTTTGTGCTAGATGTTTAGCCCAAATATATACCCTTCTTGCCTGTTGGATTGTCATGATGAATATTTATTAGTGATGCTCATACAACCTCCAAATGATTTCCTGTTAAATAATTTAAACACATAAAGATCAATAGACATGGTCCATATAGTTTTATCAAGAATTCTGAGTCAATTGTATATTCTATGATAGTTCATAAACCCTGGCTATGAGTTCCCTCACAGCTAAGGAAATAAGAGAAACATAATTTCTTAAATATATTGAATGACATAATAAGAAGTAGCATATAAGAAATGAATGTAGAACAAAGCTTAGAATATTTTGTTAAGGAATATACAACATCACATCATACACATGTGATGAAAACACACATAGTCTCCAACCCAACACACTGGGCTCAGGGTACATACTTTAGCAAAGTCAAAGAAAACTAAACTCTTTCTAATATGCACCACAAGACTGGTGAGGGTCTGTTTGTGAATGTGGGGTGGCTTGTAACAGGGGGAAAGTAACTAAGAATTAAAAATGCAAATTTCTTAAACCCCTACTGAGAAGTATATTTGTAAAAAAAATGTTAGAAATTTGTAAAATATATTTATATGTATATGTATACTACTTTTCTACAGTAGTGTTAATGTTAATAATAAATATTACCACATTAATATGTTAATAACAAATGTTAATATGAACAAACTAGATTATATAGATATCATGCATAATTTAGAACATAATGTTGAATGACAAAAAGCAAATTACTAAATCAATTTTTAAAATACAATATTAAAACTATATATTGTTTTTAATATAAACTCTGTACAAAAAGCATAAAATCAGCTGGGCGGTGGTGGCACACACCTTTAATTCCAGCAGTCAGGAAGCAGAGGCAGGTGGATCTCTGTGAGTTTGGGACCAGCCTGGTCTACATAGAGAGTTCTAGACCAGCCAAGACTACACAAAGAAACCCTGCCTCAAAAAAACAAAGTAAACAAACAAAATACAAAAACCAAAACAAAAAGTATAAAATCATGGATTTTTAAAGCAAGACATGGGTTTTCTCTGGATGGAGAGGGGAAGGAATGGATCAAGGTTAGGGGCCAAGACCTTAATTCTAACATTTCTATATTTTTAATAAAATAAAAAACAAACAAACAAAAAAAAACCAGAGAACATGTTATCAATGCTAATTCTAAGTGGTGTTTAGACATACACTGATTATATTGCTTACTTATTTTTAATTTAAAAATAAAATGTTCATGATTTTTTTCTTTTTTAAGAAATTTCTTATTTAATCCCTTCCTCCAAAATGATAAGTACTCCCATGGGGACGGGGGTGGGGGGGGTGCTGCAACAAAGTCTGGTACATTCAGTAGAGGCAGGTCCAAGCCCCTCCCCCTGCATCAAGGCTGTGCAAAGTGTCCCACCACAGGTAATAGGCTCCAAAACACCAGCTCATGCACCAGGGATGAATCCTGATCCTACCGCCAGGGGGCCCCTTAAGCAGGTCAAGCTACATAACTGTGTTGCTTATGCAGAGGGCCTAGTCCAGTCCTGTGGAGGCTCCATAGTTGTTGGTCTAAAGTTCATGAGTTCCCACTAGCTTGGTTTGGTTGTCTCTGTAGGTTTCAAGTACCTTTAAATTTTAACAGCTTGCAGCACAGCCATTTCTGTCCCAGTGAGCAGGTGTGTATGGAATAATAATCTTAGATATGATTAAATTACTAAACCTGTGTTTTAAGTTACTTCATTCCCTCAAGAAATGTTTATTAAAGCCACCATGGACATACATTCCTGTCTGTAGGAATGTATATACTGGAAAGGAAAAATATGTGAACAAGTTGGTCAATACACGACATAGTAAGCAGTAGATTACTATTGCTGGACTAACATCAGTCAGAAGGGAAAAAATAAAGGATAGCCCCTAATGACATGACTCTTCTGATTGACTGTGCTGTCCTGACTAGTAAATGTTTTTAATCATATCCTGCAAGAAATATAATGAAACACACACACACACACACACACACACACTTGGCAACAGGTAAGGATGAGAAGAATGTTACATATGAGCGTCAGACAGACTTCTTCAAGAGGCTTCTTAAAGAAGTGACTTGAATGAATAGTAAGAACCAGCTACAGGAAGCTGCTTAGAATGCAGAACCCCTGAACACACCTTATCTCCAGAGATCATGAAAACCGCGCAGGCACCGACCCAATTGGTTCTAGGATGAAAGAATATCCTCTTTGGAAACCTGATGTTCTTGAACCACTTAGACTGAATAAGATCCCATATAGTCTGAGGTGCAGGGTGTCCCCAGCTCCCACCCCACCAGAGAGCCAGTGATAAATTGTTAGGAGGGACTCGAGAAAGCAACCTAGTGAGGAGGGAACAGCACTGGAGAGGTCCAAGTCCTACGTGGTTATGCAGAGCCTTTCAGGCAGTAGGAAGAGGTTGGGTTTCATTTTGAATGAACAGTGTTACAGGATAAAATTGAATAAGGAAAGGAGGAAAGGAATCAAGTTTTTAAAGTTGCAGTCATCCCTCTACATCCATGGGAACTAGTTCTAGGATTCCTTGTGGGTCCCAGAATCTATGGATGTTTACATCCACTATATGAAATGTTGTAATCTTGCGTGTAGCTATTCACAGTTCTCTGCATATTTAAATCAGCTTTAGACTAACTCCATGTGAATACTTTGTAGTCAGTTGCTCCACACTATTAAATATCTGTACATGCTTAGGACAAAATGACCTTTGAAAAAGGACAACCAACTTGGTTGATTACTTATATATACAACCTTCAGATGTGAATAGCTGAATATATATAAAAGTACACATTTATATATTATATCACATATCACGGTATATTACAAAATGTATGTAATTTTGTTAATAGAACAAGAGTTGAAAAAAGGGAGGCAAATTAAGAGATACTATAGAGTTCAGCTTAGAGAGCTGGTTGAGATCAGTTCCTGGCACCAGGGATGGCGAAATATGGTCAGATTTACAATATGCTGTGAAGCTTTCACTAACAGAACTTGCTAGTATGTGTTATTACAGAGGAATTGAAGGGAATTTCTAGACTGTTTACTCTGAGCAATAGATAGATGAATATAAGCTGCCATTTACAGACATGGAACAAACGAGAGCAAAATCAATTTGGGAAGGAAAATAAACAAGACTGCTATAATAAACCTGTTAGATTTTAAATAGTAGACATCCAAATAGAGAAACTATGTAGGCAGTCTGCTCTAGGACACCAGTTTTTATTGAGACTGTAAAACAAACAGAAGCATCAGGCCAACTACTTTTCTCAACACCTCACCCACTATGATATGTTGTTGCTAACTAGTCAACAATTGCTGACTTATTATTCAGGAGTGGGACAGTGTGAGTACAGTATGTCCTCAGCTCTCCGTGTTTCCTAACAGCCCATTTCCATTTTTATGAACACGTTAATGGGAAAGAAAGAATAGAAACCAACACTGTTGATTGGCTCCCTTACCCCTGAATGAAGACTCCCATCACATTATATGCATTTCCAACATTCTGTGCACTCTGTTTACAGAATCCAATTTTCTGAGTTTATTTCAGATAAAAAGGCTTTCTAAATAACAAAATCATAGCATTGTAACTCACAGTCCACATCACAAATATAATTTTTAAATGGTGTTCACCATGGCTTTCTTGAACATACTACAAATAAAATTAAGAGGGAATAGAACAGTTTAAGAGAAGGACATGGGTGTCAGCATGCCCGCATTTATTGCATTCCCACTCCCTAGATGGAAAAATTACTTAGCCTCATGCTTCAATTACTTTACCTGGTACACAAGGATAATGATAGGATTAAAGATTATAGGAGCAAACCATCTTAAGTGTTTAATACAAAACAGGGCAACAATAAGTTCTTTATCAAATCAGTATCAGCTACAAGTCAAATCTGTGAAGTGTAGTACAAACTCAGTTCAAAAAGCATGCAGTAAGCTCTACTCTACATATTATACTGCATCAGCCATTTAAAAAGCACCAAGCCCTATGATGGCTAAACGCAGCATTATTGTGATCCAGATAATATTCAGATTAATGGAAACACTCCCTAACACCTCATATAAGAGAATCTGCCAAAACTTTAGAATAATAATCCATCTGGCACAGTCTTTGCATACATAAACACCTTGGATTAACATATCGGCCATGAGCTCATTTTCTCTATATTATGTATATATCTTTTTCTGTGACATGTATAGATATCAAATGTTTTCTTTTCTACTCATACAGAGACTTCAAATGGTCCATAATTTATCAAGCAGTTCACAACTTTTGAATTCACTCCAAAAGAATAAGGAACACTACTGTAAACTTCATGTGACCTACAGACCTCAGCTCTCCATGTCTGTCAGACAACTTTTAGTTTTATACATCCCACATTCATGTCATCTGGCACCTATACACACACTAAAATATCTTTCTTTGAAATAAAGAATTGGTTCTCTAGGATGGTCTTCTATCTTCTCAGCTGGCTTCACATCTCTCACACTTGTTCAGTTTTTTTCAACCTACGTATTAATTCCTCCCTCATACAAATCAACACAGAAGAACCACAGCAAAGCTGAAACACAAGATTAATTTCTAGGACATGCTTGGAAGTGTATTTGATTTCTCCATTTTATCATTTCCAAAAAGGAACAAGATCAACAGCAAAGGAACAAGAAGTTACACATGGTGGTGGAAAATCATTGGCTGACATGACCTGATGATAATGTCAGCACCTGGACCTCTCCATGGACATCGACCTTCTGGAACAAAAGTGCTCTTTCTTTGTACTGGAGCAATACCCAGCTCAACTCTTCATTTAATATTTTAGAAGTCAGCTTCAAAGTAGGTCAAAGAGTGAAAACCAATTCTTGTTTCTTTCTCAGCTCACACCTTTAATTTCCATGGAACAGATACTATGTGAATCTATCTCTTCCCAGCATGATGAGAAGAAACTGACCACCTGCCAACCTCAGTAACTTGTTTTCAAACATGATGCTTATAAAACAACTTTCAGCATCTTTTTCCCAAATGTAAGAAAAGGAATTCTGAAAACTTAAAAGGAAAAATGTCACTTTAAACAAAAATCTGTATTCCCATTGGTCTGGCAAATTAAAACCTAAGCAAATTTCACAACAACAGCTTTATACAAAGAACATGTTATTGCTTGCAATTGTTTTCAACAACACAGATTCTAAGAGAAAATAAACTTTCTGCTTAA
Source organism: Peromyscus leucopus (assembly GCF_004664715.2). NCBI lineage: Eukaryota > Metazoa > Chordata > Mammalia > Rodentia > Cricetidae > Peromyscus > Peromyscus leucopus. Next base: position 84,541,461 of record NC_051068.1, read on the forward strand.
GGAAAATATCAACCTTGGGAAGTTTTTACATCATGAACAGAAGAGACACAGATGTGAACTCTCTGAAGGATCTTTGCTAGCTCAGGACTGTGGAAGCCTGCCATCAAAACCCAGGGCAGAAATTCAGGGTGTTTACAGGCTGAAAGGCTTGGGAAAATCCCTGAAGCAAGTTCTTGTCTTTAGGCAAAAAGGATGCTCACTCTTGGAACTGATTAACAAAACAGAAGCTTGTGTGGAAAGGCTCATATTTACATATATATGCACACACACATATATTTCTTTTTAAATTGGTGGCGTCTATAGAAAAAAAAGGTAGAATTACAAGCAACAAAACTACTATAGTTAGAAATAAAGGCATGCAAATGGACAAGAAACTCAGGCATCAGCCTTCACAATAAGGAAATAAATGCACTAGATGCATGATTAATAAAATTAAGTGCCACTTGCACTCCAAAATATGTCCTTATCTCAATGTGAAATTTTAAATATTCCAACCATAGCTGAAAGAGTAGAAGGAATTGGATAATTTGACCCTCATTTTCTTGGCTAATTGTATCTCCTCTTTTATCTGCTAAAGCCTTGTAATAAGAGAATTTAAGAACATTTTCAAATATTTATAGAGACCCGAATATGCTGATGATATTGAATATTGTCCTTAAAGAACTTTCTGGTGGACAATTTAGCAACATTTGTCAAGTGTCTTCAGGTATAAGAACCAAACCACCTAAATGCCTATGTATGGAACTATAAGTGAAAAAAAATCCACAGAATAAAAATACTACACAAAGGTATATGTAAAAATATAATGTTGAGTTAAAATAAGGAATTATGCAATGGTATATACAATATATTTTTTTAAAAGTTTAAACCCTTAAGCAAGTTCTGGAGACCAATGCCACAGATAATATGTGGTTCAGAGTCAGGAAAAGAGATAGCATAGCACATGGAAAGGGTAAATTCTGTAAAACTTCTGTTCTGGCTATGATATGGATAATGTATATTTACTGATATAATATAAAATGTAGTTATCATTGTGGGTCTGTTTAAAGCTTCAGACACACAGTATACATCACATAGTTTGTATTCAGCATTTTGTTTGGAAAGAGGGCTCTCCTGATTTCATTCTTGACCATGTATGCGAGGTCATCACTTCTACTTCTGTGGGATCTTGAAGTCCAACAAAAGAGAGCAAAGCTCAGAGACAAGGACTTGTCTGATTCCCAAGAACCTTCTTTCTCATGACTGATATGTAGATGGGTTCTCCAGTGAGTGACCATTCCATCCTTGAGGACATAAGAAGATGGCCCTTCCACTTGATTTCTACTCAATAACACAAACTTTCTTTCAACCCTGAAGTCTTGGTATGTGGGAGACAAGTCTTTTAAGTTAAATCATACTATTCTGATGAGCATAGAAACAATAATTTTTCTAGGTAGGGAGATACACTATGGCAAGATCTATAGTAGCTATTACAATCACATTCTAGAGACTACTTCCTTTGAGGAACGGCTCCATGTACTGCTTGGTGTAATTCTCACCACTACCACTAGGGTCCCATGCGCTATTTATACTTCCTCACTCTGCACCCAATGATCTGGCATAATACCCCGTGAAGCATTAACATAACAAAGAGCACTTATACACCTAGAAAATACTAACAGAGCAACAGAGCGCTGGCCAGATGGCTCGGTGGCTCAGTGGGTAAAATCACTTGCTAAGTAAGTCTGAAGACCTTTTGTTTAGTCCTAGGGACCCATGGTGGAAGGAAAGACACAACTCTCAAAAGTTGTCCTCAGACCTCCATGTGTGTGCCCAGGTGCCCCCCCCACTATAATATTATTAATAATAAACAAATCCAATTTTTCTGAAAAGGAAATGCAACTACGTAACAATAAATAACATGAGATTATGTTAATTTTGCGACACTGGCCATAATTGTTGCCATCTCCTGATCATGATCTCCTCCATTTCTGTAAACCATTTCCAGCTATACCAAACCAATACAGCTTCAGCTCAACTGCAGAGTTCCTTTCTTATCCGGTTTCTACCCTTAAGCCCGACAGAGATACAGTAAGGACCTAACGAGAGGTACTGATAAACTGTATTTAGCAGTTACGAGGCAGGTAGAGTCCTTTAGACTTGATGCCCTAGATAAAAAGGAGCTGTTGTGAGCTCCTCAACAAGAGGCTCCTTGATGAAGTGATAAATCAGAAAGATTGATCTCCGTGCAACTTAATCATTTCAATGTAAATTAGTCATCTCTGAGAAATAAGCCTAAATAATGAACTAATAATAAAGAAGTGTTAATAATGAAAAAAAAAAAACCAGAAGTTTTCTTAAAAGTCCATTCTGCCCTAATTTAAGAGGTAAATCAGTTCAAATGAAAGATGTCACTGTTATTTAAACTCCATTCACTTATCAAATTATGATTCATGTGAAGAGAGTGCATTTTTTAAGGCTATTCAATTGTTGTATAAGTCAACGTCACTTCCAGTTTTTGGAAAATTGATATTAATCCCTTGTCACTGCAAAAAAATATAATCAAGTTTATCAAATTAATTTCTCAAAGGCCACCTGATAGCCACCAGATGGGAACCCAGGACTCTGTCAGATCAGAGCTATGAGCTAAATGTAGTCCTGAAGACTCTGCATTGCCAACTACCTGCCCCACAGGTTCCTTTGAAATCACAAAATGTAAAAGTTTCCTATTACTTTTATAAATTTCATTTGACTCTAATGAAACATGTCCTATCCACAATGCTTACAATAACTATTTTCTTCTTAATAGAAACCACACAATATGGAATCATCATTAACAGACCTGGTAAGGTCCTTGAGTAAATGCCTATTGAGAGCACAGGCACACATTAGTAAATTTTCTCAAGAAAATCCATTTCTACTTCAAGGTCTGACATTTTATTTAGAAAAATTATGCCCTTTCTTTTAATTATTCCAGTAAACATAATGAGGGTGTCACTAAATACACCTCAGAGGACTTGATTTTCTCCATTTTTTAGTCATATGAGTGTATTTGTAATTAAAGGCACGCTGCATTAATGATGCTGGAAGTCTCCATGGTAAACATTTAATGTCCACCTCATAACATTATGCCAAAATTACATGCACAAAAGACTTTTTAATAATCTTTGTTTTCTCATTTTGTTTTGATTGGCTCTGAAATGCGTGGCAGCACTGGAGGGCTCCTATTTCCACAGCCATCAGCACTTCTGCCCCATAAATTGTACAAATGTACATGGTGCCTTTCGTCTGGAGGCTTCTTTTCCATGCTTCTGTTTAAGTTATACAGAAAATTGGCTGCAAGCTGGAGATAATTGCAGATAATTTTTCCATTTTTAAGCCACTGGGGTGTTGCCTGGGGGCCATGACAGCTCTGTTTATCTAAACACAAAGACCAAGCCACAGCTCTGGGTTGTCACTTGGCTTCCCACACAGGATTAGATCATCCTATCTGCTCCTTATGCAAATGAAACCATTGTCACTAGATGACCTGTGTCTTCTGACAGAGGCATGCTACCTGAAGCTTGTATTATGGCAGAAAGAACAGAATCGACATAAAGAGGTTACTTGCGCTGAAAAAGCAAAAGCAGTCAATTCTGTGCCTTGCACATTTCTCCCCATTAACAAAAACAGTGATTGTTTTTAGGCACTCCCAGTTTGGAAAGGAATGTAATAAATTAAAAAGAAAACAAATAAATCACACACACATACATACTCACACACATATATGCTCTATATTCATTTGTAGCCTCTATTACACTATCATAGACAGACAAATTTTTTCCAATAAACTATTGTTCATAAGTGTTTCTATAATTAATATATTATCATGTCAAATTACTTGACATAGAAGATTTGACATAGATGGGACATCCAGGTTAGCAAGCAGAGATCTATTATTAAATGGAAACCTAAGCAGTTTTTTCCCCTTCAAATTCACTCTGCATTAAAATAAGTGCAATATTCATGGGTGGTCACGGGCATATACTGACAGAGAAAATACAAAAGGCAGTACCATGGATTTTCAGTGAACCTCCACTTTATATTAACGACATTAACCCTGCGAATTACAGACTATTTCTATGACTGAATGTATTCTCAGTGTTCAGAATCCCTGGAGTCATTACTAATAAGAGTGTTACGAGCCGAGGAGGCAAAGCCATTTTACAGTAAACATTTACATATAGGGGCTAAGTAGTGGTTGTGTCTATTTGGCAGCTCCTGTGATGTAATAGGCCATAACGACTCTGGAGGAGCTGGAATGGAAGCGAGTGTCAGGGAGTGGAGGACCCATAAGTCCCAGCATAAGTGACTTTATGGATTCCCATTAGACTGGGCTAAGGAGCTCCTGAGCAGACCTGATATGACAGCATCCCGAGATGCTTTTACAGCCTGTGTCAAGAACTCTTACACTGAGGCACTTTACAGAAAATCTACAACTACGGAAAGGAAGCCGGCTGTATTTGGGCCATTATCATTGTTGTGGCATACGATATGCATACTAACAGTTCCAAAGTCCATTTAAAGGAGATTATTAAATCTGCTATGCCAATCATATGCACATTAAGGAATAAAAATTAATGACTGATAGGTAGCTCAGAAATCTCACACCCTGCCCAGTGACATGCTTAAGTCTATCAGCACTTCCAAGTGCCTGCATTGTATTCCAGTGCAACCTGGGTGGGGTTTCCCGTGAACAGATATGTATAACACAGGTGTACTTAGGGCCAACCTAGGAATATTCTTTTAGTTGTCTTTTCTCATGGTACCTTTACCATAATTTAGCCACTAGCTTAATAGGAATTAACTTACTTAAGTACCTTAGACCATATCCCTGTGAAAAGCTAGTCCAGAAGGTTGTGCAAATGTGTCCTTTCCCGCTTCTACTGGGAGAAGCAGGTGTGCTGAACATGGAAATTCTTTACATGTTGGGCAGGAAAGATGCTGAGCAAGTGTCCTCTGGCCAAAAGTGAGTTTAGGGAAACAATACACACAAATCCTACCTTGAATACAGCACTTGTGTGAGTAGAAACTGGACCTTGGCAAAGGACATTAAGTACTTCCCTTAGATCTGCACATTATTAACAGTTCCAAAAGAGGCACATTGTTCAGAGCGTCTCAGAAAGCAACAGATAGGGCTAGAGTGCTCTTGATGAGAAAATCTGGCCAGAATGTAGGCTCTTGGAGCTTGTATAACCTATAGCCAAACAGTAATTTCATACCACATTTGCAACGAAATTTTAAAGTTGACCTTTCATAAGAAATTACTACTAAAGACTTCATATAAGGCCGACAAATGTCCCTGCTCTTTCACAGATTTATTGGAGGTTTAGTGATACGTTTGAAAAAACTCCACTGGAAGCCTGTGGTTTCCAAAATGCAACTTCTTTCAGAAGCACATACCTGTTATCCAGAGAGACGGGCCCTCTCTTTGAAATATTTAGTCATTTAGGGCACTTTAGTCATAGTGACACCTAATAGCCAAGATCTTTTTCTCACTTTCCACAAAATCAGGTTTAGACTATAATTCAAAGCAGTCCCCAAAGGCACTTCTGAAAAATGGCAAGCCCTTAGCTTTTAGGTGAAAACACTCTTTATTGCTCAAAATTGTTTCCTGCTACAAAACCTTTTCTATAGTGCTCCGCCTGAGACAATCTTATGTTAATTTAACTCACTGGGGACTGTGAGCAGATGCTACTTTGATTAATAGTTTCACTATCCTGAAAATGCCAGGCCAACTTCAAGATAATAAAGTCAGGTAATATACTATTAAAATCTGCCACATGGTTATATCTGTTATGTGGATTAAAATGGGGTCACGGTTCTTATATCAAATAAAGACTGTCTATAATAATAAAAACCAACAACATAAACCAAATGGACATACTGTCTTGATTCCTTACCACTTTAACTGACACCATATTAATACCTATCTCTTTCATAACACTTTACAGGTGTATTTTCTGCTATAATTTTAGTTGGAAATGCAACATGTTCCTCCAATACTACCTTTCTCCTAGTAGATGTTCCACCTGGAACAGGTCTTAAATACACCCCAAGAATAAAGAATGTTACAACTCCTCTTATTGTTGTCTGAACTTACATGCCCCCAGGTCATTGTTTTCAGCAAATGTGTTTTCAGCATTTCAGCATCCACCCCCAAAATTCCCACAGAAATGTCATCCTTGGTAGTAAGGATATGCATGAGTTGGTAAATAGGATCTCTGGAAAAGTCCCTCAAGAAAGCCTACTGTCCTCCCTTCTTCTTTTCTTCTTGCTGGTCCCTTATCTGATGAAACCCTATTACAGATCCTGTCCGGTAAAGGAAACAGGAGATCTCAACTAATCTTGATTTACTAACTGATTTTCACCATTAATGTAACCCAGCTGACCTAATGCTCCAGTTTCTAAAATTTAGCCATCAATTTGGCTTTTTGATTTTTAATATATACACACTCCATCTGTCTCACTGAACCCTTTGGCTTGCCGGCAAGCAGGAAGTTCCTGCACATCAATCACATCATATATATTGTAATCCCAGACAGGACAAGCCTTCACTGAGAATGAAGCCAGCCTCTCACCATGCATCTGCCACCTGCAGATTTGCCTCTGCCAAACTGAGCCTTCACACTCCCCCACACGGGTCTGCCTAGGAGATTCAATGCCATTTATGTGAAATACTCTGCTCAAAAGTAGTGCCTCACCATTGCACAGAACGACTCAGGAGGGTCTCCACAGGTAATATCCGGAGGGTCCAGTTTCACCTTCAGATATTTTGTCATGTCCGTGGATTCCGGCTGGCAGGCCATATAATCCCAAACTTTCCCTTCTTCTGTGTAAATCTGAGTTTTACATACATCGTAATGTCCCCACACCAAAGGGTAGGGCTGCATCACAGAGGACACTGTAACCCACAGGGCATGAATCGACAGGAATCTTGACAAATACATCTCTAAAATCTTGGCAATCTTCGTGTCTTATTCGCAGTCAGTGTCTCCGTTACATACACATGAGTATAGTGTGTGTGTGTGTGTGTGTGTGTGTGTGTGTGTGTGTAGGTAGGACTGTATATTTAAAAAAAAAATATGCTGAAGTCTCAAAGCAGATTCCAAAACCAAATGTGATAGACTGAAATACTGTGTGTGGTCAGGTACGTTGAGGACTTTGGTGGAAGCCTAACGTGCTTCTGTGTTAGGCGTTAACAGCTTGCAGCCTTTTCTCCACGTAGAGCATATCTATTAGACTTTTGTGAAAGATGTCCAGGAGAAGATAGTAATTTAGCAAAGTGATGGCTCTCCTGTTGTACATCCGATAATCCTGAGTGATCCTCAGCATTCAAGGGTCACTGGGGCTGCTCAGATGTGAAGATGGATCAGTATCTGAAGCGCAAGGATGAGTGTCTATGGTCCTGTGTCTGTTTCTCAGCAATCATTTTCTTTTTTCTTCTGGTACCAATACCTTTTTGGAAACAATAAGAGTAAGAGTTATTGCTCTGGAATCAATGCATTAGGAAATGTATGGTACGTTGACATTTCAGAGGCTCCGTGTGATATAAAGCAAATTGGTGTAATATGGATAAGTTTTAGATGACTTGCTAGAATGATCAGGGTACCTATCCATATTGGGGAGGATTTTGATATGGAAGATCTGACTCTTCCATAAGAAAGGTAGATGAATATGTTCTGGGAGAGTTAACAGATTTTTGCTTCAAAAATTTTATTTCCATCTTAACTACTGAGAGCAAGCTTCTGGATTTAAACAGCTCTCAAAGCTAGCTAAAAAATCTTCCAAGAGAACAATGGGGATAAAGAGAGCCTTTATAATAATGACAACTACTTATGCCTTTTTTCTTTTGGCAAAGAGACCCTAAAATTCTCTAAATTCCTTGTACATTTCTTAGCTTTTGTTAGGGGCAGGTGAGTGAAAACTGGTCTTGTTGGCACAAGCCTGTCTCTGAATTTGCTCATTATACTGGAAGAATTTAACATCTTTTATTTAGTTGCATTTACTGAAAAAGATAATTAGGCTCTCTGAAAATACTCAGAAAATAGAACCAAAGGGGCAAATAGTCCTTTCATAAGAATCTTCTATTTTCTTACATCTTTTTATAGCTGTCACATCTGGATTTGTGGTTACTTCCTGTAACAGAAGAGAATTTGTCCCAAAGGTGGATATTATATGCTGCCTTTAAAAATGAAAGCTCCATAGTAAAATATACAGTTTAAAATGCACATATAAAAATAGCTGAGGGTGAGCCAACAGGCCATGAAGCAGTATAATAGGGCACTAATTCTAAGAGAAAATAAAAATTTCCATTTCAATGTACTTTGGGTAAACTGATAATACAGCCTATATAACTTAGAGATGCAAGTCACTGATAAGTTCCACTAGCAACTTTTCAACTATTCAAATATTAACAAATGTTAACATTTGAAACCCAGATGTGAAAAATATACTTTTTTAGTAATTTATTTTACATTTCTAGTTCAAATTATTAAATACTTTTCAGTTTTAAAAGAACAACAACAAAAAAGAACCTATAGCCTTGGAAAATTCCATTATAGACTCTTCGATTCATATTAAACAGTCTAAATAAGGAAGTTCTCTATCTTCAAGTAATCTTATAAAGGGAATGCACTATATTTAAATAATGCACCATCTTAAAATGAACGAAGCCACAAGAGACTATGAAATGCCAACAGATGGTTGAATTGTGTTTCCATAGCAAAGTAATTTATAATAATTGCTTTATGGATGCAAGTGCAATTTTCATTATATTCAATTCATAAAATGTTATCATACAGCTGCAATTTGTGATATTTTCTATTAGGAAAAGTGTTGAATATTTGAGTTCCCATGAAGCAATAATTAGCAATGTGTCTAAACATGTGTAAACTACAGATTTAAATTTGCTTCTTTGTGACTTTGACACTGTTCAGTGGCATGCATTTGGAAATTTTAAACTAAAAAGAATAGAAAAATAAAACATTACAGGAGCATGTGTTGTGGCTACTCGAGCTTGTCAGATTTTTTTGTTTGTTTGTTTTTAGATTCATTAAGTTGGTATTTTCAGAAACACCCAACACATTGCTGATTAATAATCTGAAAAGGCATTGAGATGAAAGAAATGTACATTTTCCAGACTAAATTTTCCACTATGTTTACTACATCCTTAAAAGGAAGCAGATACTTTGGAAAGTGAAGAAAAAGAGCATTAGAGGTGAGGTAGTATAAAATCAACCAGTTCCAAAATTATTAACATCACTTTTTTAGTTTCAAAGCCCATCAATTTGTAATTCAGGAACAATATAATCTTAAAGACTTGGAACCAATGGCTTTGAGTTTGAATTGAGTGAATATTTGGTTAATTTGTAATATTATTTTTAAAAGACCTTTTCAAGCATATAGACTTAAATGACCCTCAAGATTAGTCTTCATTCTTTTTAACCAGTCCTGTTCCCTCAACCATCTATTCTTTATTACTCTGTCTTTGTGCCTAGTTTACCTCAATGACCTCATCTGGTATATTTCTACATGAAAATGTGGGCTCGAAGGAAATACATGTAACTGTCATCACGTCCTGATGACAGCACTTCCAATGCAGCAGCTTCTCATTAAAGTCTACCAGACTGTAATGATGGCCATTACACAGAATTATGGACTACATCATTGATCGAAGTTAGAGAACTGACAGGGAAAAATGCAGAGGGGTGCAAGATATTTGAATACGAGGCTGTTGCAGGACTGTGCGACAGACATTCTTGACAAGAGGCAGCCAATTATAGCTTAAATTTCTGGCACCTAACCAGTTGTGATTAATAGTTTTCCATTACATTACAGACATATTATTAATGTATTAAAAATGTCAAGCTTTGGCAAGCACTAATATGGTGTGGCTCAGTTGGTCTGCAGAATTTACATTTAATGAGCTCCCATTGACACGGAAAAAGGTATTGACCACAGTGTAATGCAAATCAGAGTACAGTCATAAACTATTCTTTAACATAATTATATTTCCCCTTCTAACTTTTAAGTCTGTAGCACCCTCTCTTTTAGATCCTTCATATCAAAGTCTCCTTCCTTCCCACTATCATACAGGCTATCAAATAAATCCTTCTACTTCATATTAGAAGAAATTAAATCTATGAAATTTAGTGACAAAGAGGCCTTATAAGAATCAGAAATTGGTTGTAAAAGTATAATTATGGGATTTTCAAAGAAAATAAATTTATACAAAGAGAATATTATTTACACCACCGCCTCCAACACTTAATGCTGCTGGTTTCCAGCTGGCTCTCCTCTGAACCAGGTTAAAAATATCAATATCTTCTTAAAAGCTAGGCCATGGCTGCAAATGGCTAGACAAACTGATTAGAGGATGGGCAGCCAATGACATATTTGGGGACTTAGTATCCTAAATGCATGCATCCCTTCCTTCCGGCACATAACTGAACTAAAAGCCAACTATTGTGAATTTGTCTCAAGGTCTGGATCATCTAGGTAAGGGCAACTTCAGAAGAGCTCTGGGCAGTTCCAGGTCTGAATCTGCGCTTTCTCCACCTGGGAACTCAGAACAATCAAAGACTGCCATCATCTCTACCTATGAGCTGAAGTAGTAAGTTATCACTACTAATGCTTTGTTTAAAAATTTTCCCCATTAATATGCTACAAGCCCACAGATCTCTGGCATATGAATTTGCAGAGCCAATGGAAAAAATACAAAACTACACGGATTTCAGGTTGATAGGTATTATTGATCAGGGCTAAAATAGACGGCAAAATGGCTTTGCATCCATGGAACACACATTTTTTTCCAGGATTCAATAACTAATTCCCTTCCACCTTGAATTAACTTTGCAGAAGGAATTTCAAAAACCCTTCTTGTCATCAGAAAAAGAGAAAAAAATGGCTCCGAAGATATTATGCAAAACTAATAATGATTAAAAGGATAAGCCATTATAGTTCCAAAGAATTACCAGGGTCATCAACTGAGAAGAAAATATTGTCAGTAAATCTACCAACTCTCACTAGATTTTAGCATTCTCTTCATTATATAATCCCACTAGGAAGTGGGGGTGTGGTAATAGGCTAAATATTCCATAAATATGCAGCTCATCGGGACACCTGAAATAGACAGCTATTGACTCATTCTATGCAGACATTTAGATTTTTATAAAGCTACATGTTTCTGAATGGATATGAACAGAAGGAAATTTGAAGATAATCATATTTCATTGACTGAAGCAAATAAAGGGGAAACAATATACAAACTCTATAACCTGTCAAGACTAGCAGCTGTGAACACAGTCACAATGAGATCACACGTTAGCATACATTTAATGCTCTTTGCACATGTCCATTTGTTGTGAAAAGAGAATCTTCTGATTTCTTCATGAGGGACAGAGGCTCAGGCCTTTTGGCTAACTACCTCAAAAACATAAGGAATCTAACATGTAATGCAACAATTTTGACATGTCTTACTCATATTTGGCTGAGTTTTATAAAGAACAATCATGGAAGTCTTAATAAAAAAACAATTATCATACATTGGTATTTCAAAGGTTTCTATTTTTATCAAAAGATAAAAATGATGGAAACAGGTACATATTTTCCAGGATGTCTGTGGAGGGGTAATACATAAAATTACTTCAGAATCAACTATGCCTAAAAGAAACCTGGCATTCAGATGTCATATGAAGGATAGAGCCTTCTTTCTAATATAGGGAAGTTCAGAAATACAACCTTCCACATACACAGCTGAAAAATTCTACACCCACTTGAAGTTGGAAACAGAACTCTAGATTCTAAAATTAAAATTACTTTCTGGAAGTATGTTGAATTGCTTACTTCCCATAACACAACATAATTCACACATACACAGGTGTACACGTTTAAATACTAACATATACTTGTTGTCCTAAGTCATATGAAATTTTATTCCCTTGCCAATGACTTGGTACTTTTGTTACTCACAAATTGTCTTCTTCAAACCCTTATTTACAATATCTCCCAGCTAAATGCACAATGGTTTAATCTTTAAAGGCATTGTCTGATGCTTTGCAGACAAAAGACAGAAGCAAAGACAGGTATTTGCTCCCCCTGGTAAACACATGAAGAAAACTTCCACATGTGTTAGCTGCCTCCTAAAAACAACAAAACAAAACAAAGCTAGCCTGAACCATTTGAACCCACATGCCCAACTGACAAAACTCTCAATGGGAACACAGTTGTATGTCCAAAAAATAGTTCCCTTTAAAATAAGTATGGAGATTCCTCTTAAATAAAACTATAGGAAATGCCAGCAAATTAAAAGCCAAATACATGAAACATTGAATGCCTCCAAGTTGGTACTTAGCGATGAAAGATTTCTCATGTCATGGTATCTAGAAGAAAAAAAAAAAAACATCCCCCTTATAATATGTAAGTGGGACAGCGTGGCATGTGAAATGTCTGATACATTTCTTCTTTGCACCCTGGTTCCCCTCACAAGGATCCAGGTTTTAATGAAAGATTGAAAGTTTCTTATGTTTAAAAATATTCTTGGGCAATTATTGCGCTGATTTCCCTCTGCCAAGAGAAGAGCTTGTGGGTAAGGCATTCAGAAAGACAAAGTACAAAATACTTGCAGACCTACTGGCAGTTTAGAGGTACTTTCTCCTCCAAGAGCCACACAAATCAGGAGATCCTTGCCCTCATCAGATGTCGATGCAAAACTTTCTAGCAAGCTTAATCACTATGCATGTTTAAACAAATGATTTTGAGGGAAACGTCTTTGCTTTCTTTTTTTTTCTTCTGTTAAGATAGGAAAACTTTTAGTGTTTTCAGTCATAAACCGAGGCCTGATTTCCAGAGCAAAGCTGCTGCCAGATTCACCATATGTTTAGTGGAGTTCTGAGTCTTGCTCAGAATTTTCCACTCGGAAGAGTGACAAAGTGTTGTGCTGGGAAGTTAGTTGCTTGCTTACTCCTTTGTGAGGAAACGGGCACTAAAGAGGGGACAGTTAGAGGACCTGTAGTCTACACACCTACACCTGGTGCAACTGTAAGAACTCTGCCTGCCACTGTTGCAAACAGAGTCGCTTTAAAATCCCCCTCCCTTCTCCCCAAGGCTTTTTCCTACCAGGCCCTGTAAAATGACAGTTACTCTTAGAGAGATTGGGGGGGGGGGGGGGGGGGTTAGAGGAGAAGAATCCCTGGATGAGGTTACCAAAATAAACAGCAGAGGGCGCAGTTTCTGTTTTTAAATCCAAGTTTTCTCTCCTATGAATCACTTAATTGGTTATTTTGGGCCCAATAATATTCGGTATTATTTGTATTATATATAGATATTCACAGATCCATAGCCGAGAGAAACTCCATGTCCCTAGCCGAATCCATCAACTGATAATGCGAAACCAGTAGGGGAGGAAAGGCTCCCCCACCAGCTTACCAATGCTGTCTTTCCCTCCTTCCACGTTTTTCTCTCCCCAGCTGCACAATGTGTGGTAGTAACGCTTTAATCTCGCACCAATAAAGGAGATTAAAAGAGGGGACTTCAAAAGCTCTCCACAGGGCGAGCAACAAGGCAAGTTTTTATTTATTTTTTTTCCCTGATGAAAAAAACTGAAAAAAGGAAAATTAAATTATTAAAAAAAAAAAAAAAAAGCCTGTGCGATGCGTGTGGTCAGGTGTGTGTGTGGGAGACTGAGAGCGCGGCGCGTTGCGGGTGGGTGGATGGAGGCTCCGGATGCAACAGCCAGCGACCCGGTGCAGGGCGCACGCCAGGGATGTAGTGTGGGTGTGAGCGGTACGGGCTCCGGAGTGCGCACAGGCTCCGCGCTGCCTCCTTAAGGCGCTTTCCAAAGTTCCTCGCCCACCCGGATCTCCCCTCCCGCCCTCGGCGGGCACCCGGGGTTGACAGAGAGAGGGATGGCAGGAGGGAAGAAACTGATGCAGAGGGGCCACCCAGAGAGGCGCGGGTCGCTGGAGGAGAGGGGAGTCAGCTAGCACTTACCCGAGCCCCCCTCTGGCCCTGTGCCGGGCGGGAGCTGAGCCGTCGGCGCGGGGCGGCGGCCCTACCCAGCTTGGTCCCGCGTGGGGCGGCGACCGCAGCTGCGGGGACCCGCTGGCGGCGCACGGGGAGCGGGTGGAATGGGAACGCGGCGGGTGTGGACCCGAGTCGCCACCACCGCAGCCCCGGGGTCCGTATCCCACCCTGCAAGCGCCCTGCGGGCGGAGGGGAGGAGGAGTCCACGGCCCCAGACCCCACGGCGCCCGGCGCCTCCCGTCCTGGTTACCTTGGCCTCGCGCCCCTGGGGCAGCCTCGTCGCGCGTCGCCCCCTCTCGGAGCCGGGACCCGGACAGGGGGAATTCCTTCCCGTTGACGTCCTCTTCCAAAATGCAAAAGATCAGTGACTTTGACAGGTAGATGAGGGGGAGGGAGAGGGGTGGGCGGAGAGGAAGGGAGGATGAGAAAGGTGCCTCTCCCTCCAAAAATACAGTGGGATTAGGAACCAAATCGCCGCCTTCCAAGGTCTCGCCAGCCGTCTCCGCTCGCAGCCTCCCCGCGCCGCCGCCACCGCCACTTCTCGCCTTAAACTTTTACTGTGGGTTTTCTCTCCCTCTTCTCTATTTCTATTCCTTTCTTCTTTCTTTTCTTTTAAGCCGCAGAACGATTTTTTCCCCCGATCCCGGGGGATCAGAACCAGCGGCCGGGCGGTTCTATCCCGCTTGGCACCGCTTTCATTTTATTTCAGATGAAGATGTTGGGTCTTTTTTTTTTCTTTTTTGTCAGAAGCGACATAAATCAGGACAATTAGCCTTGGCGCCAAGAAGAGCCTCTCGAAGCAATTTTGCCCCGGTTTCCTTCGCGCATTCCTCCACTCAAGTCAGAAATGTCACTGCACATAGCGTTGATGGCTGCGAGACGCGACGCACCCAAAGTCCGTTTGATGAAATATACATGGCCCCAAGATGCTTCTGGATTGCGGTTCGCGGCTTCCCAGCCCCCGCCCGCGGCGCCCGGCCGGGACCCTGCTCCCAGCCCTCAGCCAGCACTCGGCAAACTTAGGGGCGCGGACGAATTAGAGAGTGAGCGCCAGGGGCCGGCAAAGCGACTAGCGACGAAACAGCCCCGGGAAGCCGCAGCCCTCGGAGGGGTGGCGTGTTCTTCTCACTTAAAAAGCAGATCTTCTGCAACTGCCAGCGAGTGGAAGGATTGCAAAAACCTTATACTACCTCGAGACCTGGGCGCTCCGAGCGGTCCTAACTCCGTCCCGCTCGCTGATTGTACGGTTGCTGCTCTGGCCACCGCCGCCACGGCTGCTGCCGCCATATAGACACCTCGGGGTACTGGGGCAACAAGACCACCCACATCCTTATCTCCCACCTTTGTTGATCCACAGCAGCGCAGTTTCTACTGGCTCCCTCTCTTCTTCCCCTACTTCTGCCCCCTCCCCTTGCTCCTGGCTTACCTCCCTACAGGGTTCCCAAGCACACCCCCTTCTAGCTAACTGGGAGCACGGTATTTTTTAACTTGCAATTAGTTTGCCTAGCCAGAGCCCCCAAGCTCCTTGGTGTGAAAGTCTTCCCACTTTAGAAAGTTGAAGTTCAAGTAGGAGCTCTGCATCACAGGCGTCCTTGGTTTTCCCTGATGACATACAAAAGCCACCTGGCCCCAAGGCTTTCTTTGCTACTAATGTGTCTCAGACTCTCCTAGGAGACCCCTTAGCTTCTTGCTAATGTTACATGCAAAGCAATCCGACATACAGGAAGAGGTAGGGAGAGATTTTAATTAGAAAAAAAAAAAAGACATTGCGATAGGGAAAACATCGATCTCACAAACGCACAATCATCTCAATGACAGCCCCCCAAACCGGACCTTTCCTATACTGTAAAGGAAACAAGCCACGTAAGAAAGCGGGCATGCAAGGGCGGGTAAGCTGGTGTTTTGACTAACGTGATTTGATTTGACAAGTAACCTGTCTCTGTGGTTCAAGGCTTTGAGGGAGACACTGACAAGAAGGTGCTTGCTCAGCCTGGTGGGGGTAGGAGGTGCTGCTTCTTAGGGAGACTGGAGTAGGGATGTTCACTCATTGTAAAACAACAGGTCAGAAATGGGTACCTGTGAGCATCAGGTCACTAGCAACATGCTCCGTAATGAAGGCAGGGCACTAAGATTGGCAGGGATGTTTTTCAGCCATGGCTGAGAATGGTGTTGGCAGAGAGGGTATGTGGTGAGAAGGCTACTGAATTGAGGCCTGGACAGGAAGGAGGCTAGGATTCCACACACCAGGACCTGTTTAGCACATTGGCCTCCCCTAACACTGGAAAAGACAGGGAATACCCCCTCTGTTCCACTCAGAGCTAGAGTCTGGAATTTCTCTTCTCCGTGGCTTTTTCTTTGTTCTTTGACCCTGAAATTTCAAGAAGGGAGTCTCACCCTTGGGGGATGTTCCTGCTGGCAAGCCCTCAGCCATTGTTAGTTAGCTCTGCCTCCAGCCTGTCTCCTCCAGGTTCAAAGCACATTGATGTTGTAGAAAGACCGCCTACCCTTCCAGTCACCAATCAACTCTCCCTCTCTGGCCCCAGAGCCCAGTCTTTTCTTGAGGTGCCTCTGTTGGGCAGGACTGATAACAACATCCACAGTGGCCTTCTCACTGGCAACTGGCCTGGACCCTGGACCACTGATAGCTATCAATCAGCCTCTCTTCTCCTCACTGCCCTTTGCAATCAGGCCAAAGGAGCCCTTGTGAGTTCTCAGTCTCAGCACCAACTGATGCTTCCACGTGTTTCTCCAGTAAAAAGCAGATTTAGACAATAAGAGAATTTCCACCAGAGATATATTGGGGTCCACAGCTAACCCTTCCCACCGTTCGGATACCTGTCCTCGTGCCTAGGATTCTGGGTTCTGTTGAGTCTTCTGTGAGTTATTAGACATGACATCTTACTACTTCTTGAAGCCAGCAACAGCCCCCACGTAGATCTGCTGGGGAGATGAGACCATTTCATGTCTCCCATGGAAACAGTCGATCTTCCAGAGCTGAGTTTTCTCTCACCTGTGTGCCTGACCTCTGCAGAGACTTAGAATACCAGGAACTGCACACTCGGGTCTGAACTCTGGGGGGCACATCGGGCTCCTCGGGGACTGACTTTTCAGCACCTAATTCAGTTCTGGGCAGTCTGGTTTCCTTCTGTCCTTCAATGGGAGCAGAGAGGGGAGAGGCTTGGCTGTCAGCTGTGGTATTTTGTTGTGTTTCTCCCAAGCAGAACTTTGAGTGGATGTGGCAAACCCAAACTGAGCATCCATGAACTAATACATGTATGTATTAAACTTGATTTCCTGAATATATCTTTTCATATTTGATTGTAGTAAGAGTCAATCAGAAACTTACTTCAGGTATCTCATTGACATTTTGGAAAATAGTATAGGACATACTTTACTTTTCGTCTTTAGTAAGTACACACACACACACACACACACACACACACACACACACACCTATATATTTAGCTTTCTTTGGACAGAATGGTTTTCTGTCTTGATTTAACCTTTCAGCTTTACTTTTCTCTCTTCTTTTAGAGGTGAACAGTTTGATCTTTTATCTGTCTATAGCTTCAGGTCTCTGGCTAGTTTCCATGCACTTCTCATTCTTCTTCTATTTAGATATCCATTTATTTGTAATCCTGTTAGATCTCTAACTGTTGCTCATTTTTCTAGGTTGGTAGCTTCTAAAAATCACTTTAGAGAGTTGGCAGGGTTGTCTGAATACTTGTAACTCTGGTGTGCCAAACTACTAATGATGGCAGATTTGCAACTAACCTGGTCCATGAAGACATGAGTCTTTTAATAACTACTATATAGCACCAGATATAAAGTGGGTATGAGATAAATGTTTGTTGCTGGTGTGAATAAATTTTGACCATTCTCAGATTCTAATGAAGTCTATCAGGTAATGGGAACTAACCCCACCTATTAAATTAAGACTTAGACTTAGAAACATTCAAATCAGGTATGTCAGGGATTTGTGGTGGCTGTAAAAGAAATTCCACAAAGTTAATGGCTTATAATAGTAATAATAATAATAATAAAATAACAATAATAATAAATACATGTTTTGCACTGGTCTGGAGGACAAGAAATTGGAGTGCCAAAACAGTTGGGTTCTAATTAGAGGCCTCATGTGTGTTTAGATACCTAAGTCTGAATTCTCATATGGCGAGAGGCGGGCTGGTGTGCTCTGGAGTCCCTTTAATAAATGAACTAATCTTATTACTAAGGGCTCCACTCTTGTGACCTAGTTACCTCCTCGATTCTCCACCTCCAAAGAGCATCAAACCACCAGGGTGGGGATTAGAATTTAACCATATCGTGTGAGAGTGGACAGAACCACAGAGTGGGTGGCCAGGGGCAATGCAAGCGCTACTTGAGTCATTATGGACTGTGCTGTAAGTGTTGTCTCCAGGTACTGCCTGTATCCAATAACAATATCCAGCCGGCTGCTATCGAGTCTATTGCACTCGCCCACCTCCTCCCATGTGCTAAGGGCATGTTTGTTACAGAGCCGTCACCAGTCTCATTTTGACAGATTTTGAGGTTCCTTTACCTGGAGCTTTACATGCTTAAATCTTTTGGCATTTAAACCTCAAACAAGCTCTAAACATTTGATCGGGGCTCTATCATCAGGGTATGGTGGCATTTCCCTTCTACAGTATTGTAGATGTACCCAGAAAGCTCTGTTTTAATGCTGTAAGTTTAGAAGACCGTCACACTTAGCTTCTCTCAGGGCCGATGGCAGGCCAAAGGAAGAATTACATGATGTAAGATAAACTTCACACACTTACAGGGTACTGATACTGGAACACAAAGACGAAACTAATGGTGTAAGCCATTTGGTGTTAATGATTGATGCAAGGAACATGACCCCCAGGAAGCATGGGCTTTTTAATATATGGCGCTGCAAATAAAAGTTGGGAAATAATAAACTTTGTAATTTCACAAAATACAGCTTTGGGTTTCTTTTAAGAGAAAGTACACTAACTAAAAAAGATGGGTGTTAGTCAAATATTTTACCAGTCATTTCTAGTCTAACCTGAGGATACCAAAAGTGTTTTTATAGTGTTCTTATTTTTGTTTACCCTTTCTCATCCATAAAAAGCCAGTAGTAATCATCTGTTAATTAATATGTGACCTTAGACATTTTAATTCAACCAGTTAATTCATTGAAACCAGGACACACTGAGACTCTACTGCCCAGTTTTTATACTTTGTTTTTTTGTTTTTGTTTTTGTTTTTTTTTTTTTGCTCCCTCCCAAAATTCTTTCTTTCTTGTACTCATTTTTTTCGACAGTTTATTGTTCTTCTACGTATCTAAGATAAGCATGCCATCATTAGATTTGGGTTATGCTATGATCTATACAAACTAAGTAAGATTGTGGGAACTGTTTCATTATGTTTAATTTGCCTGCCTAAGGCCATTAACCTATTTCTTAAAAAAGATGAGATCACATCATTCATTTGGTACAATGGCTGAAAACATTCACTATCAAAAGTCAGCAGCTGTGACCATTTTCTCAAATGAAAGTCTCATGTTTTCAGTTACTCTACAATAACAAACAACAGAAAAACAGCTTTATAAAATTGAGAAGGACAGTGCACGGGTGATGGCTGAGTAGCTTCCATCATCTACTTAGGAGATCCTTCTATCAACCCCATCCTAATAGTCATTCTATTCAGTGAACCTTGGAGGAACTCACAGTCATTTCTGGGACATTCCTAGGTACTGAAGTAAATACCAAACTCAAGCACAGTACTCACAAATTACCTTGAAAGGGGAGCTGGCCAACTACCAGTGATGTGCAGTGTTAGTGTGGTTAGACTTAACTTAAAGGAAGAAACATTGCAACAGTGAAACCTAGAGACTCATTTCCTATCCAAAGTGGGATAAAAGTACACAAACCATTCTGCCTGATCAGCCATCCAGAAAAGAATGAAATGTGGCATCATGCCTTTGTGAGATGTCATGGAAATATAGAACAGAATGCAATTATGGACTAGCTCCACTTCAGCAAACCACCGCAGCGAGAGTATTCATGATACGAACTAACCCAACCGGGAATAAAGCAGGTGCAGAGGGACAGCTGGGATCACAGGGCACCATTTGATTTGAGGTGTACTTTATCCAGATCTGTGTCCCTTCTTTTCTTGAGTTTAGTTTGAGGTTTACCATTCTCCAGCCAGGACTCTCACTGCCGTTGGTGCATCTCTACTGCTCCGTCCTTCAACCTGAATGCAGGCAGTGGGTGGGAGCTGGCTGCTGGCTTCTGGTGAGTAAGGCCGATTCATGCCAAGTGGCCTTTACTTCCTAGTGGGCTGCCTTCTTTTGCAATAAGGTTCCCACTGCTGAGAAAATGACTAAGTCTCTCAAATCCTGTCTCCATTTGTAGGGCAAAGGAAGGAAAGCAGAGGCATTATGAAGCCTTCTTACTTCAATAAGCCAGCATGACACCCAATTGTCAGTTTTCTGAACTCTGAAATCCCACAGAAAATAACATAATGGTCAGATTCCTATGATCTTGCAGAATTTATTTCCTGCTCTCTCCCCCATTCGTATTCTTCTTCCTCAGACATGAATTTCATGCCTACTCTGTATTAGAGACTGTGGCAGAAATAAGATTACTATGATAGCCTCTTGTGTGGCTTATAATATGTTTAGGAAAACAAACTTGTGAACAGACCATGGCATACCACCACAGGAACTGAATAAGAAGCCCACGAGAAACGAAGGAGCTCCAAAGGGAAAGATATGTGATCCCTCTTGGGGATCCTAGACAAAGCTGGGTCGACTGGGTGATTCATGCAGCATACCTCAAAGGATAAATAGTTACCTACTAAACACACAGAGGAATGCAAGGCTTCATTCTGACCAAGAACTAAGGAAAGTCATGAATGTAATCTGACGGGAAATATTCTAGGATATCCAAACAGTTTGTAATGACTGAAGCTTACAATACATAATGATAGCCTTTGTGATGAACACTTGTAACCATTTTACCAACAAAAACCTGTAACAAGAACTGAAAGGAAGAGAGGCAAATAGCAAGGAAACAAGTTATGTTAGGCTATTTACATCAAAGCCTATGATATGAATATGGATATCATTTTCCATTAATGACCTAAAATTGACAAATTCTTATGTCTCAACCTAATATGATTAAATACTTCCCACTCAGTTCTTAGTAATTTATAGTGAAAAACAGAATGACTTAAAGCCATAAATAACCTTATTTATCTTATATTTGCTTTTGGAATAGATCACTTTTTTTTTTTAAGCAGGCAATATGACTTCCTAATGAAGTTTTGCACTTAGATTGTTATTAAAAGTAGTTGGATTTTCCTGAAAGATCACCAGCAGCACAACAATGTGGCCGAAGAGCAGACTAGGGACTAGAAAACTCAGGTCCTGACATAAGTACAGTAGATAACGGAGAGTTGGATAAGTCATAGTCCCAGTCACAGTGAAGCCACAGGCAAAATGACCAGGCCCTGCTCACTCTCTCAGCCTGTGCATATGTGCCATCTTTAGTCAATGTGCTTCATTTCAAGTCCATCTTTAAAAACTCCATTAGCTGGGCATGGTGGTGCACACTTCAAATCCCAGCACTCAGAAGGCAGAGTCATGTAGATCTCTGAGATTTTGAGTCCAGCCTGACCTACATAGAGAACCCCAGACTATCCAGGAATGCATAGTGAGACCCTGTGTCAAAAAAAAATCAAGAAACGATAATTCTTAAATTTTAAAAACCTGTTTGTTGAAAAAAAAGAAGAAAGTAATATAATATAGGAAATGGTTCTGAAAACAAAATAAAATTAGAAATCATTTGTAGTGGAAAGAAGTAGTAATTGATTGATAATAACACTAACCAATGTTTCTTTAAATCAAAACAGAATTCAAAGTTCTTTTTGTCTTTTGTGGCAGCAAGTTAATTAGGCTCTTGCACAGTTTCTGACCAAAAGGTTGAGAACTGTACATACTGGCAATGTGGATGAAAACTGAATCATCTTTTATATTTTTTTCCTGCCCTGCTTCCACACTCCCACTGCCTTCTGCATTTACAAACTTCAGTTTTTTTTGATAGCTGTGGAAAACGAGACTTTGGAATCACCCATTTCATTAGCCTGAAATTATATCTACCCGTATTACCATGAAGGCTGAGTCTGCAATACAGAAAGAACGCTAGGTAGTCAGTTATGGCACAGCACCACACACACACACACACACACACACCTGTATTGCTGCTAGTGTCTCACAATAAGCCTTTGGTTAAGAACCGATAGGCAAAGAAAGCTAGATGTTCAAGGCTCCTTAAAATATTTCAAAGTAAGCTGTGTGGTAGAAGCACACACCTCTGATCCCAGCACTCCAGACAAAGAGGCAGGCAGATCTTTGTGAGTTTGAGGACATCCTTGTCTACAGAATGAGTTCTAGGACAGCTAGAGTTACACAGAGAAACCTTGTCTTGAAAAACAAAAACTAAAATAAAATATTTATAAGTATAACCTTTTACTTTCAAGAGAAAAATAACAGTTTGACATAAGAACACATTTAGCTTAAAATCTATAAGACAGACAGACAGAGGAAGAGATAGATACATTTCAAAGATTTTTTTTTCCAGAAATTACATGATACAAGAAACATAGAACTGAACAAGGGACTTTGAGCCCCAGTCTGTTATAAAACTTTCTCCCTGTGTGAATTTACATGTCATTTCACTTCTTCACTTTCTCAATGACAAAATTAGGAGTTGAATTTGATGAATCAAAGGCAGTCCATAGGCTTCCTGCATCAGGAGGACCTTGGTAGTCTATTACAATACAGGTTGCTGGGCCCTTTGCACACCAACTGAGTCAGCATCCATCTGAATGACTCCTATTTAATCACAATAAAATTTGTACATCACAAGCCTTAACTATGCTTCACATTTTTATATTTTTAGTCTAGCTTTGAGGTTGAGATTAATTTAAATGATAGCTAAGATAAAAAGAAATCTAGCCTCCACATTCTTGGATAATGGATGGAATCTCTGATTGTTAAAAAGTTGTATATAAATTTCTATATATTAGAATTAGGTTGGATATAAGTTTGATTCCCTGAAAGATTAGATGGAATAAAGGCCAAGGACTTTGAGATCATATTTTTTAACGCAGAGAGAAATCAGGCATTTGCCACATAATACAGTTA
Source organism: Peromyscus leucopus (assembly GCF_004664715.2). Taxonomy (NCBI): domain Eukaryota; kingdom Metazoa; phylum Chordata; class Mammalia; order Rodentia; family Cricetidae; genus Peromyscus; species Peromyscus leucopus. The sequence goes on from NC_051068.1 coordinate 84,564,697, forward strand.
ATTTGTAACCCTGCTCGCTGAGGCCCAGTTTCTAGAATATATGTATTAGCTATAAGCTGCCATAATCTCTCCTAGAAATTTATTCCTAGACTAGTAAATACCAGCTCCCTGAAAGCTACCCTGAGTTCCAGTCAGGAGATGCTGAAAGCTTTTTGAACATTTCATTCTGGTGGAGTTTTTCAAAACCAGTCTGTGATTACAGACCTCCTTTACTAGCATTAAATAAAACTTGTATGTAAAATGCCCTTGAAAATTACCGCTGCCAGGCTTCCAGCCTCAGGTCTGAGCCTCAGAAACACTGCAGAATCAAAGGTCAGGAAACTATGGACGTGTATATTTAATATATTATGTGTACATTTGTGAATAAACTATGGACGTGTATATTTAATATATTATGCGTACACTTATGAATATAATACACAGGCAAGTGTCCAAGGCCAGAGGTCAAGCATGGGCATGAGACTTTGCCAAGGCACAGCTGGCTTAACCTTTGTCAGCCTCGTTTTCTCAGCTGCAAACCAGAAATCATGGGAATAAAGTGGAGCAGCCTGTGGGACTGTTGTGAGGATTAAATGTGATATTTGGTATTAAAAAAAAAAAGATGCTTCACAATTATTTGCTATGGTTTATTTGACACATTATGCTACCAAACTTTCCATTAATGCTGACATTAATCTTGACATTTATTAATTTTCTTAACAAACATTTTGGGTCATCTACTATGCAAACACTGTATCAATTACTCTGAAAAATAGATTCAGTGCTATCAGAAACAAGTTTTGTACTAAAGAACTCACATTTTACTCGAGGACTCTATAAGGGTATCACATAGTGTAAAGGTGAAATTCACCAAGCATAAATACCATTCCTGTTCTAAGACAGGGATTCCTTTCCTGAAGCAGGTGGGACAAGGGGTTAGCTGTTCTAGGGTTGAAAGAAAAATCATGGAGGGAGGTTAGCAGGAAACAGGGCAGATTCAGAGGAGCTGGTGATGGGAAGTCATTCTCAGGAGACTGTAGGCGAACTTCAGAGCGGCTGTAATTAAAAACTATGTTAGAGCATGCATGGCACATGTTTGAAAACAGTACACAAACAGATAGATTCATGCTCCTTGAATTTCCCAGTGAAGAGTTTGAAATGTACCCAGGAGACAATACAGGTCAAACAAAGTTCCAAGTGAGATTCCCATTATTCTAGTTAGAGCTGAAGACAGGGGCCTGAGAAAGGCTGAGCCGGTGAAGCACAGGTATACCTCTGTAAAACCTTGGGCCAAGAACTTGAATTCTGGTCCTTGACACCTTCTGGTACATTGGATCACATTTCACAATAATTTTGAATTAAGCACATGGAAATATATTTATAAGTGTGCAATAAAAATTATCACAAGTCACATGATACATTTTATAAATTTATTTGGAATTAATATTCATAAAGAAACAAAGTAAAGAAATATTAGATGCAAGGACACTAAGATGATGCTGAGATTTCTCACAAAATTTGTTACAGAAAAAAATATTTTTAAGCTAAATATTCTTTTTGAATTAGATGACAATAAAAATAGTCTCACAGAAGCCCTTATATTTTCACTTTCATTGAACTGTTCGAGACGCACAAAATTGTCATCAACTTAATGAAATGTGAATTGAATGCATCATATGTGAGCTATTTTAGGACCTTAAAGCTTACTGATGCATTCAGCTAAGGCAGCTCATACTCCAGTTGGGAAGCAAAGGGTGGAAACAACAAACATAATAAGTAAGTAATCTATTACATTTCCAAAAGAAATAAATATGCAAGTGAGAAAAAGCAGGATCGGATATGAGCGATTTGGAGTGATATATTTAGGGTGGGTTGTAAGATGAAATGAGGCTTCAGTGTAGACATCTCAAGAGGGAGGCACTGGGCAAAGCTTTAAGGCAGAAAAGGAGCTGGGGCCATGGAGGGAGAAAGGGTGAATGCTCTGGACTGAGGAAAGAAAACACAAACGCCCACCTAGGACTCACTGGCAGCATGGCAGAAGAAACCAGTATGGACAGAGATTAAGGAATGTGCATTGAAATTTGTTGAAAATTTATAGAAAATCACTTTTCAGATTCATGTTTTTATAATTCTTAAGGCATAATCAAATTTTGGCCTTGGGACATGTTATACAGCCATCCAGAGGGCAGGTTTTAGGCTTTAGGGAAAAAGTATATATTTCCAAAAGACTCAAAAACATGTTACACACACACACACACACACACACACACACACACACACACACGAGCAGATGTAAGTCCAAAGCATGGAGAATACTGTGTTCAGTGTTTTACTCATAATGTTGGCTTATATTACTGAGTTTATTAGGATCATTAATTTTGGGGGGCTGGTGAGATGGATCTTTCTGAGCACCTAGATTCGACTCCCAGCACCCACATGGCAATGGTCTGTAACTCCAGTTCTAGATGATCTGATGCTTTCAAACAAACACACATGAATGTAAAACAGCAAGGCACATAAATATAAATAAATAAATAAATCATTAAACATATAAAATTTAAAAAATCACTATTTTTATCTGGAGATCTCATTTTCTTATTTTTCTGTTTTTAAAATCTCTTTTTAGTTTTTTAACTTGTCCCACCATCATTAGCTATAATGGATTTTTTTAGTCACTTATAAAATATATATAAACTATGACTCCTCCCAAAAAAGGAGGAGGGATGAGGTTGAATTGGGAATAAAGGTTAAAATATGCAGCATCGTGTTCATGTACCACCAACTTTCCCCAGTGGATTAAAAAAAAAAAAGAGTGATCATGTGAGATAATTGATAACCTCTATTAGACAGAAAAAATCCTAGGTCTTTGAAAATAATACAGCTAAGCACAGAGGCTCATTCTTGAAGTCTCGGTGCTGAGGTGAGAAGATTGAGAGTTGGAGGCTGACCTGGGCTTATAGTGAGGTCCTGTCTAAAGCAACCAAGTTTAATTCTCACTTTGATACGACTGTAAGCAAACTTTTCCTGGACTCCCTTCAAAAGTAAATATGGCAAGGTGAAGCAACATTGTTTTAAAACATTCCTGCAATAGACACGAATATAAGAAAGAATGTTTGGTGGGGGTGACAGTTCAATGTATGACTTACCTTGAGTGCCTTGAGTACCTCTGGGAAAGGCATGGTGTGCACATGAAGTGTCTGATTGAGCAAAAAGAATCACATTTTCTTATTTACAGTATCATAGAAGCATACATTTACAAGTTCAATAAATTACAACTCTGCTCCTTGTTCCATAATTAGGGGAAAGTCCAAACCAAGGGAACTTGGGTATGATGTCTCATTTTATTATTTGTCTTTACAAGGATACCTGAGAAGAAGTCTACGGTTTGGAGGCCAGAAACATCTGAGCTTCTGAGCTTCTGCTCAGTGTGTTCTAGGGAATAATCAACAATAACTGAACTTTCAGTTTTGAGTGAGTGAGTTAATTAACTATATAGCAAGCAAAGTAAAAGACTAGGTAGAATAGCAGGCAGCTACCAAAACATCATCAGATCAGCTGCTGATACACTCACTTGCCTCTGCCTCCTGAGTGATGGAGTTAAAGGCATATGCCACCATGCCTGGCCTTTTTTTTTTTTAATTTTCAACAAGGTGTCATGTAGCACAGGCTAGTCTAGAACTTGCTCTGTACCCAAGGATGACCTTGGACCACTGATCCTCCCTCTTTTATATCTCAAGTGCTGGAATTATGGATGTATGCCATCATAATCAGGTTTAGGCTGTGTCAGGAATGGAACCCAGGACCTCATGCATGCTAGGAAAGCTTGACATTGGATTTGGGTTTCTTCCTGGATTGCTCTCTGTCTTATATATTGGGGCAAGGGCTCTTATTTGAACCCAAAGCTCACCGATTTAGCTAAGCTTGCCTTCAGTCTCTACTTCCCACATGCAGGGATTGTAGGTGGGTCACCATCTCCACTTGGCCTTTATGGAACTGCTAAGAACCCAAACTCTTGTCCCCATGCTTAGATGTTAATCAATTTGATCACTGTGCCATCTCCCCAGCCCCATGATTGATTTCCATATATATAAAAATAATCGCTACTAACTAATTATCTCAATAATGCTGAAAGGATAGTTTTAAAAAATACTATCTGTGGGCTGGAGAGATGGCTCAATGGTTTAGAGCATTTACTGAGACACAGGTTTACTTTCCTGTACCCAAATTGGGTGGCTCACACCTGTAGCTCCAGTGCTGGAAGAATCCAAAACCTAATGCCTCTACCTCTATAGGCACCTGCAAATAAGAAAATCAAAACAGTTTTCATCCTTTGCCAGAGTTTCTGATAAAATTAATTTGTCATCAAAGCATACTTAAAGGTGTGGGAAAAAAGATGTTGCTTGCAAATGATTAAAATAGTTAAGAGATGTCCTCATCTATCATGGTATCTTTCTCCCTGTCCTCCCACTCTGTCCCTGTTCCAGCTTGACCCTCCCATTTCCCTATGTTCTCTTCCCTCACTCCTTGCCCTCTGCCACCCCCCCCCCCAGTTCACTCATGTAGATCTCATCTACTTCTCCTTCACAGGATCATCCATGTGTCCCTCCTAGATGAGGACATCATGGGAATAGGAAGAGGCAGGGTGCTGGGGAGGCTCTCAGGAGTCCACAAGGTTGACTCCACCTTGGTCTGCTGGCAGTGGTCCAGAGGGTGCCTGGACTGGTCTACTCTGGTGACCAGCCTAGCAAATAACCTAGCTGTCATCATAGAGCCTTTGTCCAGTGACAGGTGGAGGCAGATACAGAGATCCACAGCCAGGCACCAGACTGAGCTCCGGGAATCCAATTGATGAGAGAGAGGAAAGATACTGCAGGCAAGGGACATCAAGATCATGATGGGAGGATGGGCAGAGACGACCAGCCACACTAGTGGAAGCCCATGAACTGTGGACTGGTAGCTGTGGAGCCCCCACGGGACTGGACTAGGCCCTCTGGATACGGAACACGGTTGTTTGGCTCAAACTGTTTGGGGGCACCAAGGCAGGGGGATCAGGATCTGTCCCTGGTCTATGGGCAGGCTTCTGGAATCCAGTGCCTGTGGTGTGACACCTTGCACAGTCTTGGTGCAGTGGGAAGGGGCTTGGATCTGCCTAGGCTCAGTGTGCTGGGCTCTGCTGACTCCCCATGGGACACCTCCATTTGGGGGATGTGGGGTGACTTGGGAAAGAGGGCTGGGGCATGGGAGGAGGGAGGTGGGGGGTTGTGGATAGTATGTGGAGTGAGTAAAAAATTTCTTAATAAAGAAAAATGAAAAAAAATAGTTAAGAGAGGGAAAGAGCATGGGTGTGACAGCTTCACACTTGGAATCACATCTTACATTCTCTTCCTTTCACAGGCCACATGCATGTTGTAAGGATTATAATGGCCTTAAAATATGGTAGAGCTGCTGCTGAGAAAGGGGTCTAACTGTTGAGACTTCTTATAGGTAACATAAGTCTCCAGAGGCATAATGCCTTACTATGACTTCCAAGTTTCTTAAGATCCATAATAACTGGCTTCAGTCTCCCAAAAGCTGAGTAGATTATTCACAATTTTGATAGTGTAAAACTCACACATTTACTAGAAGGGTTAATTAAATGTAATGCCTAGGTGGCAGAGACAGTTCTCCTCAACAGGGTCTCTGGTAACTCTCTGGCTTTTATCCCAGGCAAGAGAATGGCTTAGAACATTTGGAGGATCTACACTCCACTTGATATCTTCCTGAGTAAACTCTGTCTTATTCCATTCGGTCCAGGAATAGGTTATGGAAATATCTATAGGGTTCCCTCTGTTTGACACCTGAGGTGCTCATTAAATAGTGTGTGGGTCTCTGGCCAGAAAACAAAAGAATAGAGAGATGAAGAAAACACAACCAGTAGCATAACAGTAAGCAGGTAAGTGGTCGTCCAGTAAACCTTGCCCACATTGCTTCAGAGAAATCCCAGAGAAGCCCCCAAAAAGTGTTATCAGACACCGTAACACAGCCATTAAAAGCTTGAGGATTCCTCTTTCTCCTTAGCCATCTCCACTCAAGTGAAGCTAGATCCTTGAATATGCTACTGAAATGATTTCAGGATAAGACAGAGGGAAGTAAAATCAGTGAGTTTATTAAGTATTTAGATAGAATTATATAGAAAAAGACAGTACACGATTCCAAGACATGAGTGTAAGCTTCTTGAGAATCATTCTTGAGTGTCTTTACTCAGTGCACGAGTGTGTACATGAGTGTACATACACACACACACACACACACACACACACACACACACACACAGAGAGAGAGAGAGATTTCCAAGTTACATTCTCAGAAGAAGGTTCAAAGATTGAGGAAAGTTTAATTTTTTAATTTAATTTTTAAATGGCAAGTGCCTGTAGAAACGTTATTTCATATGAACATACAAGGCAAAGAAATAATAGTCTCCTTACTTATGTGATATTGTTAAAAAAATGTGGTGCATATATGACCCTATAAATGCATTAAATATCTAGTCACACAAGCACTACATTTAATTATAATACTAGAATTAAAATTTGCCATATACTATTTTTCTATTTTTAAAAGGAGGATCACTGAATTTTCTTTTAAATTGGCAATCTTGGAACTGAAGAAATGTCTCAACAGTTAAGAGCACCAATATTCTTCCAGTGTACCAGAGTTCAGTTCCCAACATCCATGTGTTGGCTAAGAACATATTGCAACTCCTGTTCCAGAGGAGCCAACACCTTTTTCTGGCCTCCATGAGCACTGCATGCACATAGTGCTCAGACGTACATGCAGACAGAACACTCATACACTTAAATAAAACATAAATACATATCTTTTAAAATGGCAATCTTATTTGAGGTGATTGATCTTTATAGGCTTTCAGTTGTAACATCTTCCTGAAAGCGGAGCCTGATGCCTCAACTCTTTTGCAAAGATGCATGAGGGTCATCTAGCTGCGCTGGTCTTGCCTTGCTTTATAACAATTTTCACTTGGGGTGGATGCCAGGAATATGTCCTGCTCAGTAGCACATGGTAAAGTTTTTACAATTTGAAATAGCTCCTGACAGAGTGATTTTCAACTTGTGCCGTTAGGATCCAGACCCCAATGGGCATTCTGCCTCTGTCATAGGTGTCCCCCTCACCCTTTTCTGTCCCACCAACAGAGTTTTCACTGAGAATGTTCACTGGCCTTAAAATAATGTATATAAACTTTCCAGAAAATATCCTTAAGGGAAGGAATCTGCTTTCCTCATCCCTATCCTCCTTCCCTTTAAATGCAGGCATGAAACAGGAGCTAGAGCAACCATCTTGAATTATCTTAGAAGCCAGATGTGAAAGCTACAAAGCAGAAAATAAACAACCCTGTCTTCCTGGTGTAAAAGGCCACTATAGAAGCCCTGGACTGTTGTGCTCAGGCAGTTACATGAGGTTATTTGAGGACTTGTTGTAGTTGGACAAATGTAGCTTAAAATATACAAAGTTCTCTGACTTCGTTCCCAAATTTGAATAAATCACAGTCAACCAGATCAATCATCTCCCACCTTAATTATGCCATATCATGTCTCCAATACTGATAGTAAAAAATGATGATAATTTGGGAGCTGAGAGGTGATTGAGAGGTGAATGTGTAAACTTCAGTGCTGGAGTTTGGATCTTTTTACATATATGTTGGGAGAGACTTTCCTGGAACTGCTCAGAAGACAGAAACGGGATCCCTAGAGCAAATTGACTGGCTAGACCAGCTGAAATAGTGAGGCCTGATTTCAACAGAGAGGTGCTGCCTCAATTTAGTCTAGAGCAAGTTGACTCCAAAGTCAACCTTTAGCCTTCACTCACATGCACACACAAATAGAAGCACAGCTACACACAAATGTGTGCCCACCCATGTGAGCATGTATGCACACATACCACATACACAAGAAGAAAATAATAGAAATAATAATTACACTCAAAATTACGGTTTGATTTTGGTGTTTGGATTTTCTAATACACATTGCAGTACAATGTATTCTTTTTACTCTCCAAACTCTCTTAAATTAATTTCTGTCTAGCTCTTACTCTTTAATAAAGTTATATGATAATGAAAGGAAAAACTAATAATAGCTTTTTGTAGGGATTTAATTCTAGATTTTGAGTTATGAATTTACAAAGCTGATTAAAGGGGTAGTTTAGTCAGTAAAGTGCTTGTGATGCAAGCATGAGGCCGCAAGTTCAATGGACTCCCCAGAACTCAAAAAGCCAGACATGATGACATACACTTTTTAATCTAGTGACAGGAGATTTCCTGGGGCTGGCTCTCCAGCCAGCCTAGACTCCTTTTCAAGCTCCAGGACAAAATAAAGAATTAAGATGGGTCATGACTAAGTTACAATATTCAAGGTTGACCTCTGACTTCCATATGCATCGTGCATGATCACCTGCATACACATGTACTGGTACACAGATAAATATGCAAACATGCATTAACACATGTACATGCACATCAAAAACACTAATCAGTGTTGCTGCAGCGTTTCTCTCCAGGTCCCATCAAGCCCTGCAGTCCCACAACCCACGTATAAAATAATCACTCAGACGCCTATATTACTTATAAACTGTATGGCCATTGCAGGCTTCTTGCTAACTGTTCTTATATCTTAAATTAACCCATTTCTATAAATCTATACCTTGCCACATGGCTCGTGGCTTATCAGCATCTTTACATGCTGCTTGTCCTGGTGGTGGCTGGCAGTGTCTCTCTCTCCTTTCTGTTCCCCCAATTCTCCTCTCTCCTTGTCCCACCTATACTTCCTGCCTGGTCACTGGCCAATCAGTGTTTTATTTATATAGAGCGATATCCACAGCAAATCAGAAAAGCATTCACCTATGAAACATAATAATGAGCTACTTCTGGAGCCTTGTTCATTGTTCATTTCATGCTTTCCTACAGACATCTTCTCATTGAAGTTGTACCTATGTGGTAGATTGTGGAGTAGAGTTGTACAGAATGTCATTAACCACAGTGGCCACTGTCAATGACCAGATTTCTCTTAATCTACTTTCTCATAGTAAGGGCTTCACTGGAGCAGATTTATCCAGCCTATGTTGAAGAGAAATTCTGGGAGGCTGTGAGTGCAGAGAAGTCAGCTAAAGCAGAAGCTCCAAAGACAGCTATGTCCATCTTTAAATTCTGCCAATGACAGGTCCCTCATTCTTCTGGGTTATGTCTTTGGTTCTCTTCAGCCCATATCTGTGAATTAGGGTAACAACATCTTGTTCACAAGACACAGCTCTTGTGCTTCATTTCTAGTAGGCACTAGATAAATGTTGACTACTAGTTGCTCCTAGAATGTTTTGATGTAAGATCACAAGTCCATGAAACTTTTGCCTCCTGATAGTGAATAGTTAGCTGTTGTCAAAACTGGGGCTGTTGCTGGCCTTCTTAACAGAAATTAAAGCAGTCACACTTTTGAGTTCTGCTTAGTTGGCCCTTCATGGAGCCAACAATTATATAGCAAGAAATATTTAGAAAAAAATGTATTTGCATTGAGTATGTGGGTTGTTTTGATATTATTATCAGCCGAACAACACAACAAAATAATGCCAATTATTTACATACTATTTACATTGTATTAACAATTATCAGGCTTTGAGAGATGATATAAAGTATATGGAAGCATGTTTTCAGGGCCTTAAGTAAGTACTAAACTATTTTATATAAGGAACTTCAGCATCTGAGATTTTTTGTGTCTGTATGGGCATCTACAACCTGATTATACAGATACCCAGAGTCAACTGAACAATGCGATTTCTGGGGAACAAGGCAATGGCCTTCAGCACTCAGAGGCTGCAGTACCAGCAGCGGGCTGTCTTCTGTTCTCTGTCCCTTCTCTACACTGAGTCATCTAGAAGTCCTTTGGCTGCTTGTGCTCCTTTGACAAGAATGACTTTGAGTTAGCTAGGTGTAGTGGCACAAGCTGGCAATCCTGACCCATGGAAGGCAGAGGCAGGAGGATTGCTGCAAGTTCCTCACTAGCTTGGTCTACATGTGAGTTCCAGATTAGCTAGGGATACATAGTAAGACCTTATCAAAAACAACAACAACAAAACAAAAAATACAGAGAAAAGCCACAGCTCAGCCCTTTTAGACACTAAGTAAGGATCAAAAGCCTTGATGATCCTTTCCATTTCTGATTAGAGGTATAGACAAGGAAAAGAGGCCAAATGGTCTACACTGAAGGCTCCCTATATACGTTTTCAACATCAGACAGTGGTGGCATTATGCAATACCATACTTGCACCTTCATATTTGACACAAAAAGGCTCTCCCGTACTAAGTCACCTTCCCTTGTCCCACCCTGCCCTGCCCTCCTGTGCAGTGAATAATGAAGTCACACCTCACTTAATCTGGCCCTGACCATCTGCAAATCTCTGGTTCTATGGTTCAATGAATGCTACCATTTTTACCCTCAGTCTTCCTTCTGCAAAACACTCTGGGATGGTTGTGCTCTAAGATTCCTCATAATTGCAAATCCTATAATTCCACCCTCTTTAAGTGTCTGGATATAAAACTTACTAAGCTTTTTAAATGCATAATAAGTCATTCTCCAAAAAAAAAAAAATGTTCACACTGTGTTTGACTCATCATTGTAGGTTCTTTCAAAAGTGGAAGATACACAAAGAGTAAATACGTATATAATTTGGGCTAAGAAGTGAGGAATTAGGTACTTACCATTTTCTGTATGTAGTGTTATTTTTTTTCCACTAAATGACTGCTTAAAATCTAAATACTCGTTGGTTTATTATTTTTTTAAAATTCTGATTATGCAACAGAACACAAATGAAACAATTCAGAATGCATGCTGTGTTGAAAGAAGAGAGAGATTCAACAAGCACAATTGAGCCCCACAGGAGACATAGTTAGAGACATGCCAGCAGTGAAGGAACCTTGAGTACAAAACATCATTAAGTTAACTCCATTTTAGTCTTCACGGGCTGGCCGGGCAATCAACACAGCAATATCTAACACTTATCGTCCTTCATTTGTAACACACATTTTAAGTTCAAAGACTCAAGTCTCACACTGATTTGGAGGAAGAGAGAGAAGGTCAGGAGAGAGAGAGGGGTGGGAGAGAGAGAGATTTCCTTGCTATCTTTGGTACCATAGTTTTCCACTTTCTTACTCTCTTGAGAGATGTCAGTTCAGGCAGACTTTATGTGATCATGCTGAGGCTCAAACAGAGTAAATTTCAAGTGCCAAACTGCATTCCAGTTAGCACACACCATTGCCTTAGTCAGAATCTGAAGACCTCCTTCTGGGTCACCGAGAAATGTTGCGTTTGGTTGGGACTTATTATGTTTTTATTTTTGCTCTTTGTGTATGTATTTGAACAATGGAATAAAGGGAGTAGTGACCTCAGGGCAAGATCCCACCTAGCTAAGTTTCCAGCTTGTGGAAAGGAATTAAAGAAAAGCTTAGAGCCAGGTGTGGTGATGTACACTTTTAATCTCAGCACTCCAGAAGCAAAGGAAGGCAGAACTCTGAGTTTGAGGCCAGCATGGTCTACTGGTCTACTCAGTTTCAGGACAGCCAAGCTTAAGCAGTGAATGAAACTGTCAAAAAATAAATAAATAAAATAAACCAGAAATCTGGTGAAGATGTAATTGAATGAGGGGGTCAATTTCCAGTCCCAGCAAGCAGCAGAACTTGGCAGCTTCAGCAACATGGTTCTGGCTTTAAAGTTAAGGATAGAAGAAAGCAGTTATGGAATTAGCCTTCATGACTAAGGAAAGATGCTGAGGCTAGGCATGTATCAGGGGTGTGAAGTTGAAGCCTGGTTTTTCTTGGCCACCCCAAGATGTTAGAGATGCCAGAGTCATGGGATACCGGCTGAGGGAAGCTGCTAACAGGGAATGGAACCAGCCCAAGAGAAAGAAGTATGCTACAGTCAATAAAGCTGAAAGGAGTTGGAGATGTGGAGAGTGCTTTGACATCAAACATGGAGATGCAGAGATTGGAGTTCGTTCAGCTGGCTTTTGGTCTTGCTTTGGTTCAATATTTCCTCACTATGGTCCCTTCCCTATGTTTCAGAATGGTAATATATATCTTGTGCCATTTTATGTTGGAAGTATGTGATCTGCTTTTTGATTTTGATTTTACAGGGGATTACAGTTAAAAGATAGCATGAATCTCAGAAGAGACTTTGAACTTCAGACTTTTAAATAAGTTTGAGATTGTTATAGACTACGGGGACATTTTGCATTATGATATGACTACTAACCTTTGATAGCCAGGGATTGGAATGTGGTAGTTTGAAAGAAAATAGCCCCCAAAGGGAGTGGCACTATTAGCAGATGTGATGGTTGGAGGAAGTGTGGCCTCAGAGGAACTGTGCCACTGTGGGGGTAATCTTTGAGGCCTTCTCTGCTCAATCTACATCCAGTATGACAGTTCACTTCCTGTAGCCCAGGATCAAGATGTAGCTCTCTCAGCTTCTTCTCCAGCACTATGTCTGCCTACTGCCATAGCCTTCCCTGAGGATAATAGACTAAACCTCTGAAACCATAAGCTACACCCAGTTAAGAGTTTTCCTTTATAAGAGTTGCTGTGGTCATGGTGTCTCCTCACAGCAATAGACACCCTAACTAAGGCAATGGTTTTCATGCATGTGAGGCTTCCAGTTAGCTTCTCATGTGTTATGAATTTCAGGCAAGAACAGATGACCAAACGATCCATATAAATAGAATTGTGGGGCCTTACCTCCCTTCCATGTTTCGCAACAAATCAGTTCCACAAGTGTGCTTTGGGTGTATTCTTTGTGCAAGGGCACAAACACTATAGAATGGTTTCTGAGGTCACTTGATTTATTAGCAACTAATTTCAATTCTTCCTAGCTTTCTCTCGAGTTTTGTTTTAATTACAAGTGTTTGAACACCTGGTGTGTTTATGGGTGGGGAGGATGACTTGAAGATGTAAATGCAAATGGAAAGGTAAAAATGACAGTCACATTACCTTCTGCTAATCTTCCTGCTCGAGCTATGGAAGGTTCCTACACACCACTCACTCAACAGTTCCATATGGAGGCAGGAGTTCACACTGGTGCTAGCATTCTAGAGTTATTAGTTTCATTTTTAATGATGAAGTCAAAGAAATACAGAATTCTGCTTTAAGCTTATCTTAACAACCACCATCACCAGCAACACTGAGTGAGCACTATGCTAGTATAATTCTAAGCCTTTTTATTAATATCCTCATGCTTAATTCTCCTGGAAGCCCACACAGGGAAAGGCTGAGTATGAGACAGCTTGAGTGTGGTCTTACTGTCCTGCTGTGTACAAGGGTCCACTGACCTAATAGCTACTACAAGTGGCAATTGTCATTTGTCCCTCTTACAACTGTGGAAATGGAGTCAGAGATGCTACAATGGAAGTCTAGATTTTAGTTGTCTTCTGAAAGAAAATCTCATGATTTCCCTCCAGCTCCCCATTTCTGCCACCGCAACCACATTAGTTATATCTTTCACCAAATCACTGAAATAGCCATCACTGTTCTCCCTCACATGATCTTTTGTCCAAGCTCCTCCCATTCTGACAGGCAGGGTGATCTTATGAGCACATCTAACTGTAGATGAGGTTTTACTTAACAACTCTTGGGGCTCCATCTTGCTCTGTATGTAAAAACAGAATCTTTAACATTTTCTAGTCAGGAAGGGAATACCCTAGTACCTGCCTTCCCAGTCAAGCTGACCTCTTAACACTTGGCCTCTTGGTTTATCTAATAAGTAAAGAAAGGAAAGAAATGGGGCGTCACTTTCCAAAGAGAAGCCAAATATAGATAATAGCAGATATAATTGACTCTTTGGTTCTGATCACACACTGTCTGATTCAGACTATCCTTTTTAAATGTGTGCGTTTACCCCAACTGCTATAAATTGATGTCTTGAGACAGGAAATGTGGTTTTCCAGAGCCTTTGTATTATAAAAGTCAGTTAAGTTCCAAGTCCACAAAACCCTATTTTGGCTACAAATTAGCAAAGAAATTATGTAGAAGCACCATACCTACTCATTTGAGAAAATAAAAGTATGTGGCTTAACAGTATTTGATAAAATAATAATGATGGATATTTACACTTACTTACTTCTTAAGCATCAGGTATATAGTCAACATTTGCTGTATCCTATTTACTGATAGATTCATTAAGTAATTACTTTTAAAACCCCATTGTATAAATTAAAATATAAGTCACATGTTGATTCCAGTGAGGAAAAATAATTCCAGTTATGGTAAGTAATAATCCTAGCTTCTGTAAGGAAAACCATGTTCTCATGCCTTGTACATTTTCTTTAACAAAAGTAGACTACTCACTCAAGTTTCAATAACCTCTAGGACTTTGGGCCTTTTCTTTCTCCCTATTTCATACTTTGAAAAAAACAAGCAAAAAAGAATCACTTTCTAATTAAAGATCTGATGTTTGTTGTCAGCCTTTGAAAACTGTCCCATGATAATATAACAGTCCCAGCTTTTAACTGAGTTACAGTTTGCAGTGTGGAGTCAAATCTCTGGGAGCCACTGCTCTGATCTACTTGTTCAACACTTTCTGTTAATGTTTGAATAGTTGATTTTAAAAGAAAAGCATCTACATGGTCAAAAAATCCACAAGTCCTGGAGTTCTTGTGACTGTGATCACCTAGGACATAGTTTCTTGGAGTTCACACAAGTGACAGTTGTGCATCCTATGACATCCTTGTTTTTTCTCCTGCCTTACAGTGTGTGGCTAAGTCTCTGCTTAGCTTCTTTTGTTGTTAGAGGTTTAAGTAGATTCTACACATTTAGAAAGATCAGAACTTGGGTGATTAATATTTGAGCAACTGCAAAAAATTAAGCTAAAATTTCAGACATCATCGTTGATTCATTTTCATCTATTGCCTTTGTTGTTTCACACTTTGGGGAATATCTGGCTGGGATCTGTTTGAGGTGGAAGAATTATTAAAAGTGTTTTTATTGTCTACAATGGTTTTCAATATTAGGTCAGCAAATGGAGGGATTTAAATACATGTTTCATTGAAAGTATAAAGTATTTTAGATTCAATGGGATCCTTGAATATAAATGGAAACCTGTTAAAAAGATGCAGAACTTTTGGACTATGAATTAATATAAGCAAGGTGTATAATTGCGTATTGTTTATACACTAGGTATTCTCAGTGTGGATTTTAACCAGGGAAACATACCGTCTCAGCTCTTCATTCCACCTGTTGTCCTATTTCTCTCTTCACACCATTACTGCCATGCTGTCCTTCAAATAAATAGTATAAAACATGTAAATTATTGCACTGCAAAGAAATGTTTGCTGTGTGCACTTAAAAATAGAGCTAATTTGTATCAGTATGTGTAATTTGCCATAGTCAATAATTAAGTATAAGTTTGCTTTTTATGTTTGTTTTATTTTATACTGTTTGTTTATTTGTTTATTTACATTATTCTTGAGGCACATTCACTATGCAAATCTGGCTGGTCTGGAACTCACTATGTAGATCAGGCTGGCCTGAAACTCACAGAGATCTGCCTGCCTCTACTCCTGAATGATGGGATTAAAGGCATGGACCACCCATATGGCCTAATCTTCACAGTTTTTTCATTGAATTTAATAGATTAAGATTTTTCAAAATGTTAAACAACTAGTACAGCCTAACTTGACCCACCAAAACCCGCTTGGTGGGCTCCTATTTGATGCTGTGCCTTTAATTGGGACAATGGGACATAAGCAATTGGATGTGCAGATGCTCATTAATCAGGTATGTCCAGTCTTTAGATAGTAAAACATGACCTCATTATCTACAAGTTTCACACTCAAGAACCATGCAATTGAATTACAAAACAACAAACAAACAAAAAACTGAACCAAAAACTTACAAAAAATATAATATCTTAATTAAGTTTGCAGTTTTGTGTTGAGCTGTATTTGGTGCATTTGGCAGGCCACAGATTGGATACACTTGACGGCATCTATGTAAATATTCTGACAATTTAATCAACCAAATGTCTTTATAATGTATAATGGCAATGATTGGAATGAAAGCAGCTGTCAATATTCAGCCTAGGAACCCAAGCACTTCACCTTTGCCATCTTAATTTCTGTCTTTGTATTGCTAGGAAGTCAGCTTTCTGTGACATTACTCTCAGCCCTGACTTGGAGGGAACACATCCAGTGAGCTACACACGATGGCAACGGCCTTCTCACCAGATCTGTCCTTGCTGCCTGGGTAAATGGAATGTTTCAGATGGTGGGCAGACTTTCAGGCTTTAGGCAATGCATTGCCTCCTGTTTGCTCCCTTATTGAGTACTTCGATTCCTTCTATTTTCTGCCATAACTGCTCTGATCTTGTTCTGATGTATGTAGTATGGGCCACTCCTAAACCTCTTCACTTCTCCCAATGGGCTAAGCCAAGACACAGACTTATACCTTTAGGCCATATCTCATGACACACATCAGAGCATACCTCTAGGCAGTATTTTCTGGCACAGAGAGTTAAGAGGCTGTCTGTTGCCAGGTAGTGGTGGTGCACGCCTTTAATCCCAGCACTTGTGAGGCAGAGGCAGGCGGATCTCTGTGAGTTAGAGGCCAGTCTGGTCTACAAAGCAAGTTGCAGAAAGGCTCTAAAGCTACACAGAGAAATGTTGTCTAGAAAAAAACCGAAGGAAAAAAAAGAAGAAGCTGTCTGTCCTGTGACCCTGACTATGATCCTAGCCTGCACCAATTCCTCTATGTTCTTTGTCACATACTCTCTGTTGAGTATTATGCACATTATGTAATATGAAGCTTCCCACCACCCCTAAAAGGTTATAAGAAGTCAGGCCTTTCCTTTGTTCTAGAGATTGGCCTGAAGCTCATCGGAGGGACTGTTGAGCTCACTCTGAATGAGCTCCTCTAGTTCCCGGTCATCCCTCTCATGAAAGCTCTCTCCCTTCCTCCATACCTCTCTCTCAATAAAGCTCCTCTCTAGGGTTTAAAGGCTTCTCCTTCCCTTTAAGGCTCCATCACATTTAGATCTCCACATATCCTATTATTTCTTTCAAACGCTCTCCACTCCTCCTGGAGGCTCAATCACTGCCTCAAGGGCCTTTCATTATAGCAAGCTTCATTGAAGAAAATGGTGTCTGCTTCTGCACCTGGCTGACTGTTGTCTCTCTTGTTTCGTTATGAAAGAATTTACATTACACATCCAACAAAAATCAACATATACTTCCTTATGTAGCCCTGTCTTTTGTCCCTCTTGACCCACTACACTCGTCGGCATCACAGTCTCATTACTTCTAATGTTAAAAATGTCCTATATTTCACTTTCCTCTATTTTTGGGCTTCACACTTTCCTAGCCAGGGTCATGATGTGATTTTAGCTCCAATGGTTACTCTGGATGCTGATGCCTGAACATATTTATAGATAGCATGATGGCTCATGATGCTTAGGCTTCTGTGTCACCTTACACTAAAGGAGAAGTGCTAGCTTTGGATAGAGAGGAGAGAACAATTTATGCAGATTCAGAAGGTTACATGAATACCTGTGGTTCCATATTTTCTCTTTTTGTTTAATTATATTTTATATGGAGAGAGAGAGGGAGGGAGGGAGACTGTGTGCACTAATGAAACAGAATGTGTGGAGGTCAGAGAACAATTTATGGTTGTCAGTTGATGAAACTCTCCTGTAGAGGATTCTAGACACTGCTTCCTCCTCAGCTGCATGTGATCTTGGGATACTCTTGAGTATATAAGTAATAAAATGTTGGTAAAAAGCAGGACTCCATGTTACAGTTTCCATGAGGTGGTCATCCATGATGGGGCAGGACTTTGAGAGCTGGACTTTGTTGAAATCATACTCTGATCTGTCACTGATGCCCATCTAGGGTGGCTGAATGTTCATTTGTGTCCCACAAGAAAAAGTGAGCACAATGTTGTGCCTTGGCTGCTGATGCCATCAGGATGGTGTCATCTAGGATTGTAGGCACAGCTTCTTCTTGGACAATGCAAAGACCAAAAATCAAGATCTCAACACTCAGCAAGAATTTGGTGAAAGTGAAAAGACACACACACACACACACACACACACACACACACACACACACACCACATACACATACATACAGAGAGACAGAGACAGAGACAGAGAGACAGAGAGACAGGGAGACACAGACAGAAAGGGACTTCTAGTCAGAAGGAAACCCAGTGCTGGTGTCAAGGAAGCTTAGAGGAACAGATTTTTGTACATGCTTTGGGATTGGGATGAGTTCCCTTTCATCTTCAGATTTGTCTGCCTTGGGCTATTGTAGGAGATTAGTTAACCAAGACAAAAATGGAAAGCTGGTTGGATCCTGCTGTAGGAGGCCTCCATTGGGAAATTTGAAAGCCCCCTAAAAAAGTTGCTTGAAGAGCCTACCAAGACTTTATCTTAGGGAGGAAGAAGAACCAGAAAGTCACCCATTTTACATGTTTAAGTGAGAAGCACATTAATCTGCCTAGAGCCTCTTTTTCCTTGTCCATCTGCCTACCAGGAATCTGCCTAACTCCTGGTCCATCAATCTTGCCAGCCCCACCAGAGCAGATTTTATTGGGTAAAGAATTCAACCTTGGAGATTGGATCTATGCCTTAGTGTTTAAGAGTGCTATTCTTCCAGAGTTGAATTCTTAACACTGACATCAGGGACAGACTAACACAGCAGACCAAGGACAGTATGTAACACCCTTTCCTGGGTCCCACAAAGCTTGAACACCTAAAAATACGCCACACCAACCTACTCTCTGAAAACTGATGTGTATGTCAAAGACTGAGGAGGACTTAACTTGTCTTGATCCTCCGCTGTTGACCACATGTTTATCTGCCTGTTTGTGCATCTGTACGTGGACCTGACCCTCTTTTAACTGCTCCAGACCTAGTTGAGTTTACCTCACAGCTGGGCTCACGATCTTCTCTCTCAAACCTGACATCAGCAGTTCCAGCAACAGCCCCTTCCTAGCACTGGTCTGGGTAATCCTATTGAGGCAAACTCTTTCTCAGCCCACTTCTGAAACCTCTTGAACTCTGCTACAGCTGTTCTAATTAGCATTCATTTTGTAACCCATATATATATATATATATATATATATATATATATATATATATATACACACACACACACACACACACACACACACACACACACACACACACACGCATATAGAGATATTTACTGTTTGCAGTGTGACGTACAATATGACAGTGTATATTAGCCATTAAGATGGGACTAAAAGACCTTGTATTCACCTCAACCAAAGTAGGCGGGTTTCATATATAAAAAATTTTGCTGTTATTGAATGTGCTCAATCTAGTTAATGCATTGTTATTTAAAAATTCTAAAATTGTGGAAAAATACAAACATATTCATCTTCTGGCATAGTATGCTCATCAAATGCATACATACACTCAGATACACAAATAAAAATAAATCTTAAAAAGAATTCAACCTTCTTTGAAGTTCTAGCACTTAAAAAATGTTAAATTTGGTGTTTTGCTTTTAGCATTTTTTCTTGACATCAGGTTCTGAGGTATATGAATCTGTTTATATTGCCAAAGCGGACATAATGCTTTGATATTTACAATAAAGTTGCTGATGAACTACTCTTAGCCTTTTATTGCTCTTCCAAAAGTATCAGCTTTCACCATCAATTACCAAATAATTCCATTTTCCTTTAAGTCACCCCATATTTTTCAGACAGCTACCTGTAGTATATCTCTCTTCGTGGTTACATCAATCCCACTTACTACCAGTGAATGGAACAGCTTCACTTCTGCCTTTATCAGGAGTCCATGCATCTCCAATGAGGGGTTGTCACTGCCAGAAGACTGACAGTTGATCAGCCTCCAATGCCCCCCATCGCTCCGCGTTCTCTATCCACTTCCTTCCTGATCTGGGCCTCGTTCAGCCTTTTACCTCACAACAGCTTTGCAGCTTCACTTTCACCCGGACTCCTGCAGCTCTAGCAAGAAACCCAGCACTAGTCTGGTTTGTTATCTTACCAATATAAATGTCACCCGTGGCAAAAAATCTGAGACAGAGATTAGTTCTCAGGGCAAATATCTATGAAAAGGGAAGCAGGCACAACTGAGAAGTTAGTCTATCATCCAGTCTTCAAAAACGCCTTGGTTGGCCCATAAGCAGTGCTCAAACTGAGTCCTTTCAGGACATTAAAGGTCTGGGTGAAAAGATGAAGAAGTAAGCCTTTGGTCAAGGCAGTTGTTATTAGTTGAGGCCACAGATTCTCAGACTGAGCATATGTCACAACTGGCTTTCAAGAGCACTTCATAAAACCTAGATCCCCTTGCCAGCATTTCCAATTGAGCTATGAGATGGCCAGTGAACCTGTCTTTTCAATAATTTCTCAAATGATGCTCATACCAGTATCCAGGGATTTCCCTCTCAGAATCACTTCTACAGGTCATTTCAAGAAGGGCTTTCCAGCTGATATCACTTTTAGCAGCTGAGAAAATAGGTTCCTCTATCTTAATGGGTGTCTGGAAAGCATCTCATGGCATCTGCTGCCAGCAGAAGGTTTGGGTGAGTTGCCGATACAATCCCATAGATTTGATCCCACTTATTAGATTTGTTTGCCTCATAACGCTGTTTTACTTTTCTGATCTCATTTCTGAAATGGTCATAATGAAACCTAATTTGGGGGCTATTATGTGAAAAAGTTACTTGGTGACTTTTTTTAAGGAACACCTCATTTGTTCCCTAACTTGGTAATTGACAGTATTATCTGATCAGTTGCCTAAGAGAATGTGGGAAGTCATTGTTCTGACATCTTGTTACTACACCAAAGCTTGGCAAATCTACCATCTTACAATCTCTGGATCTGTCTATTCCCTGTTAAGGTCATTATATATGTCTTGTGAATGCCCTAATCGTTTCCTACCTATGAACACGCCCTTCTGTCTCCATTGTTTCCTTTCATGTTATGTTGTGTAGGTATCTCCCGTGATTTTTTTAAAAATGTTAGCTTGATCAGGCCCCCTTACACTCAGCAGCCTTCAAGCCTCCCTGTTGTTTTAGGATACAGGGCACTCATGCACGGCTCTGCCTAAATGTCCTTGCTTTACTTTCTCTCCCCAAGCATCGATCTGCACTGTGTTTGCTTGTCTACTTAGAGCTTCTTTCAAAATTGTTTTTATTTTTCCTCTTCTAGAATGCCTTTCTCTTCATCACACCCAACTCAAACCTACCATTCAGATCTTCCTTCAACTGTAAACATCTCCTCGAACCCACTGTGCTTGAATGCACATCAATGATTCTGGGGCTACCTCTTCCTCTTGACTCCACATCAATGCTTCTGGAGCTACCTCTTCCTCTTGATGTTGCTGTTTTCCTCACATCTTTGTGTTTCTCCTCGTTACTCTACCTGTCCACGGGTTTGGGTGGTCTATGAAACCAATCTTTGCTGTGGTACCAGAGAAAGAGTTACTCATACAACTCCTCAGTTCCAATTACTAGCAAGGCAATGTGCTTAACACATGAAAATTACTCAGTAGAAAGCGGTTATTTCTCTTGGAGTTGGAGAAAGATAATTTTGAGTGAATGTGAGAAGAAAAAAAATGGGACATGCAAGTAGCTACTTGTAAGTGAAAAATTAATAACTGAGACAGTATCAATCAAGCTTACCTACCAAATATAAAAATGGTTTAAAAAATTAACCTTTTCTAGTACTCTCTTTAACATTAATGTTGTTTGTAAAGATATTAGTAGCATAAACTTAATTTCTTATAATTTATAATGGAAATGAAAATAATAAATAATATTAAAGAACAACAATAACTTCCTTCCTTATTTCCTCTTTCTCTTTCTCTCTGTCTCTCTCATTGTAGTTCTGAGGATTGAACCCAAGGCCTTGTATGTGCCACAGAAAAGCTATACCACCAAGTTCTATAAGCAGACTATATTTCATGATTAATTTATCTATTAAGTATTGACATTATCTTTTACAAAATTCTATATTTAGCAAGCTCTCAGAAATGATATGTACTTAATCCTATTACTGTTTTTAAATGAAGAAGTATTTATTTAAGGATACCTCATAAGAACGAAGGAGGCAGATATCAAAGTCTGACATTTTAATCACAGGATTCACATAACTCACCTACAACTGCCTTCCTTGAGGAAAAATCTTTAAAAGAATCTGTGAGAAATAAACATGTAGTATCATTTAGTTGAGATATCAATAGAGGGAATTAGAAGTCAATGTAGTACAATATGATAAAGTGAATTAATTTGTGTTTTAGTTCACAGAGCCCTTTATTCAGCCTGTGTTCGCTCGTAAAGATATTTGCTATTTGCTTCTCAATTCTTTTAGCCTCAGAGAACTTCCTCCCCATTGTCAAAAGTCTTTTGAACAGTTACTCAGAGGCTAGGCCAGTTACAAAGATGGCAAGTTAAGGGCCAGTCTGGGAAACATAGCCAGACACCCTCAGAAAATTCTTACCATAATATTCAGGCACATGAGGCTTTGAAAAATGATAAAGTGTCCAAAAAATCAGCTGAATTCAGTTTCCCTAAGGTTTTTCTCCTTTGTTTTTGATTGCTAGTCAACCAAAAAAAAGGATGGTTGCTTCTCTGAGAACTGGAAGATGGCAATGAAAATCGCAGTCATGCTGAAGTACATGCCCATCACTCATCTGCTAATACGCAGTGCTGACATGAGAAAGAGGTAGGGCTCCTGGATCATCCTGGTGCTTCTCTGAATCCTGGGGTGGGTTGAGGCCAAATTTCTTGAAGATGGTTTTGACTTCTACAGGGTGCTCATCAGTCAATCAGAAGCAATGAGAAATTCAGGCAGATCTGATACCTGTGAACTCTGGCTCACTTTTGTGGATTCCAATTTGTTTTGTGGGTTCTAACTTCTTATACTTCTACATTTCAAATCTGTATTTCTCCATGATACTGTCTGCCCTGTAGACCTAACGACCAATCATCAAATGTGGACAATAAAGCCTCATAGAGTCTGCTTAAACAACTTCAACTCTCACAATTGGAGGGATCAAATCTTTATAATCTATCCATTCATCTGTGAGCTATCTATCCATTTATCTATATATAAGTTATTTGTTAATGGTCCACTATGTTCAAACTTGATTGACTCTGACCTAATTAACAGTGCTATCCATGGATGGGTTCAGAATTTAAATGTGCTATTGGGAAGCAGAGACACTGTGGAAGGGAAGCAGATTGTTTAGAAGACTTTGGTCATTGTGTCGTCCATGGGAATACTATCCTAGCCAGTCCGTGTGTTCTTCTCTTTGGTTCATGGCTGCCATGAGGTACATGTTCCCACCCCGTGCCTTGTTGTCAGGTTAAAGCAATGAATCCAGTCAACCTTGGATGGAAACCTTTTAAACTGTTAGCCAAAACAGATCTTTTCTCTTTTAAATTGTTGATCAAGTATTGATATCATCAACTAACATAGTATCTACATATCTACTGATGGTTTTATTTCTCCTATTAATCCTGAGGAACAACCATTTCTTAGCAATGAAATGGAGTAAGTTTTGAGCAACAAAATTCCAAGAATGAGTTATTTATATTGGCTCAGGGATGTTGAAATTGGTTTTCTGCTATGGTCAAGTTTAAAGGCATTGATGATAATGTATTCCATTTCCAAAAGGACACTGGTAATCTATGGCATTCATGAAAAATGTTGTTGTTCAATCTATGACCTGTGAAATCAAGTGTGTTTAGAAGGCAAGGCAGGACTAGGTATCCAAAGCCTCAAAATAGGTTAGTGAAAATATATAGTATAATAGTGTTTGCTGGCTGCGTCTAACTATGCTAGAAAATATGAATCAAGCAAACAAGCTTAGTGACTTAAGTTCGCACCTTAAGGTCTATATAAAGGATATGAAAACTTCATGAATGTTCTGAGAGAAATTCATTTACCTGTCATGGTTGTAACATGATTTCCTAAAGAACAAATGCTAAAGATAAGTGAACTATTCTATAAATGAAATTTCTCAACACTATGGAATTTCTCTCTTATGGTTCCAAATTGACATGAGATATATGATTAATTATGATGAGTTGATATAAAAAAAAACTTCCTTTCTTTGTCAATTAAAGTAATCTCTTCTCTCCCATTTGGTTATGCCACTTTTTCTTTTTCCAAAGAAACAGAGATGACTTCCCCTGGTGTATAGTTACCTTTCAGAGCATTGCTGTGCAGTCTCAGACTCCAGCTTGCTCTTGCTATCCTCCAGTCTGTAATCCAGACTGAAAACTCAGAAAGCACAAAAGGAAAGCTATAAATTGTAATGCGCAATAGGCAGATTATTCACGAAGACACATGATTGACCTATTTATTTTGAAGAAACTTGGAGTTCATGAAAAGCATCTTAAGGATGTGAGAACAGAGTGGAAGGAATAGTTATGTTAGAACTCATATACTGCCAGAGACCAACTAATTAAAGACTGCAGATTTAATATATTTATAATGACAAAATATCCCAAAGCAAAAAAAATTAAAATGCTAGAAGTTGGTAGAATACTATAAAGAAAGGCATCCAAATAGTTAGATTGATTGGCAGTTTTCTCATTTAATGTACTATGTAACAGATTATATGCTCACAACTGTAAGAATAATGAAAAAAAAAAAAAAAAAAAAAAAAAAAAAAAAAACAAAAAATAAGATGAAGCACTCCATCTCCAAAGTAAAAATGGTGGTGGCAAGATCACTGAAAGAGATTTTTGGAAGAGTTGTATTGATCAAACTGGAGACCTTTGCTGTGGTACACTTTTCTTCAGTACCCCTCAAACTAAATAAAGGGATACTCAACCAAAATAGTTGATCATTACAACCAGACAAATTCTAGGTGTAGTCAGCAGGATCCCTCAAGTAGATCACAAACCTTCTCCCAGTGTCCAGTCTCAAACAAGTTTATATACCAAGTACCTCACCCACTTCAAGTGAAAGAAAATCTAGTCCCCCTTAAGAAGACACCTTGCTACCTTATGAATATTTATTTAGCATAGTCATTGGAAAATAGCAACTAACTAAATAGGTTTGTAAGACACTTGCATGTCGGAGACCAGGGAACAAGCTCCACATAAATACATGGGAGCTTGGTGTGGTTCCTTGAGACAGAGCTAGCAGTCCATAAAATGTGAAGGAATCATAATTGTGTAAGGCCAGTAAGAAAGCTGCACATCACTTAGTGAAATGCTTTCAATCAGGAAGAATATATACTTGATTTGAATATGTCTCTCTGACTCTTGAATGATCAAAAAAAACCTACCAATTTTGAGTCTTTTTCAAACAGGAGAGTACTCTGTGATAGGTCCAGCATGCTGTGGCAGCTCTCTGTTGCTTAGATTACACACCTTAAAAGATACAGCAGTAACAGGGATGTTATTCAAACCATTTTTCAAACCCTCCCACAGTATTTATCCTTAGGATGTTGAGATACACCCATGTCATACTGTATCGGCAACTTTTTATGGCAATCTCATATTTTCATTTTTAATTTATCAATATTATTTCAAATTTATTGATAATGTAACGAATGTATGCCATGAAATATAATCATATTCATCCCATTTCCATTCTCCAAATCTTGCATCCTTCCAACACATCTTTGTTCTTATTTTTTCATAATCTGTTAGTTTAATCAATGCTGCCTGCCCATTTCTACATGGATGTGGCACATCCATGGAACATGCGCAAACCACCAGGAACCACATCACTCTAAAAGATTTTCCCTCTTCTGGAAGCTACCAACTTCTAAAACATCCTCAGTTAGGGATGGATTCTCATGAACCTCTCGCTTCCATGCTGGACATTTGAGTAGATTGATCTTGTGTAGGTTTTGGGCATGTAACCATAGCTGATGTGAGTTCATGAGTGCAACATTGTAACTTCTCTTTAAAGATGAAAACAAAAAAACCAAAAGAACCAAAAAAAAAACCTTTCTGGCTCACCCAGGTGTATAATCTATGATAATGCTTGATTAATGATCATCAGATTATCATATAAACAGAACTCTGAAAAATCAGGTACTGAAAACAAAGTAAACTATATAAGGAAATAGCCAAACACAATTTCCATCCTCCCATCCTATTACTTTCTTCCTTTTTCTTTAAACTTATTTATTCTTTGAGATTATAATATAATTACAACATTTCCTTTTTCCCTTTCCTCTCTCCAAACTTTATCCCCTTGTGCTCCTTCAAATTCATGGTCTACCCCTCCCCAAATACATAAATATAATACTTCTCAGTCTATGTAATGTTACTTAGATGTATATTTTCAAGGCTGACCATTTGATATTGGGTAACCAGCTGGTGTGCTCTTCCCTAGGGAAGACATTTCTTTTTCCTTCTTTCAGCATTCCTTATTTTTCATAAGTCATGCATCTGCACCCTCAGAGGGAGTTCTGATAAACTTCTGATGGAGAAAAAAAAATCTTGCACTTGTCTTACATATGGTTCCTCAATTGCATTATTACCATCTCACTTAGAGGATCCTGAAAGACTGTAGGTGACAGGGAGTCTTCCCAGGAGTTGGAACTATAGCATTACCAATGGCTGTTCATTTTTCCTGCATGCAGAGTTAACATATGGGGCCCATAGCAATTTATAAACTGGGGCTTCTAGTTTGGCTAGATGGTTAGTGATGTCAGATGAACATATTTGGAAATTCATGTGTTGGCAGATTTGGGGATTATGTAAATGGCTGACTTTTATAAACAAGCAGAGGTTGAAACTTTGTGTTCTTTGTGAATACTCAACAAAGGATGACCTCAGTAGGGAATGGTTTTCATAATCATAGCAGAGAAGAAGTTATCCTGCTGGCAGAAATTAACTAAATGCTTTGGCCATTTTTGTTACCCAGAACACTCATGAGCAAGTGATCAGGGTGGTAGAAATATAGGTATGATGTGAACTTGGCTTTGTGGACTTCTTTTCAAGGCTAATCTGGCTACACTTGCTGTGTGTTATCAAGTGGAGCAACGAACAGATGCCAGACCAACAAAGAGCTATCGAATTCTTGATACAGCTCTATTCCCACAGGGTACTGTGCCATAGTATTTACATTCACCTATTCCCATCACAATAGGGGTAGATACAGAGTTGTCTTAACCAATTTAAGGAAGAAAATTATTGCTATTACATGATATTCCATTAACAGATACAGGAACAAAAGCTTTAGGGAGACTTCATGACTAATTTAAGTAGGCATATTATGTAAGGCCACATCTCTATCTATCATCTATCATCTATCTATCTACCTGTCTGTCTGTCTATCTGTCTATCTATCTATCTATCTATCTATCTATCTATCTATCTATCCATCTATCATCTATCTGTCTGTCTGTCTATCATCTATCTATCTATCATCACTCTGACATTATCTATCCATGTATATAGTTACCTAGTTGTATCTATCATCTGTTTTCATAAAATCTATGTGGGTATCTCTTATTGAATCTTAACTGATGGAGTTTATAAACATAAATGAGTTTAAATAAGTTAACTTTCTTATAGGGATTGAATCCTTAAGCAAAGTAAGAAATGTTTTGGAAGGAAACTTTGGGTTAAATTACTGCTAAGGTCAGATTATCAAAAAGAACATCTGTTTCCCCAGGAGCAGCCAGCTCCAGTGAAACACTGTACATTAACTTAACAGCCCCGCAACTTTTTTTCTTAAACAGATACTGCATGCCACAAAGTCAGTAACTCTTATTAGTCTGATAGTACTAACTCTTAGGAAAATGTGTTCTGAGTCTTAAAACACGTCTACTTTAGGACCTCTAATATGTTTAATTTCACACCGAGGATTGTTTATCTTGAAGTAATTTATGTTAAGAGCCAGGTGACTGTTCAATAGAATGGATAAAATAAAAATGAATTTTTGAGGAAAAATTAACCTGCATGTTACTATACTTTGCACCAAGTGAGGCTGTTCATGTATATTAGATTTTTAAGTATGTAAATGATAAGGATGTGGTCAATTAGAATTACTTGGTAAGACAGACCTCAAAATCCTACTTATGTAAACACCTTTATAACCTTCCCCATGTGCGAGTGCAGGTCCATACCCACATGAGAAGGCTGGAAGACAAACTCATGTGTCATTCTCAGGAATACTGTCCATCTCCTTTAAGATACAGTCTTTTCATTGGCTTTGAGATCACCAACCAAGGTAGACTGCCTGGCCAGAAAGCCTCTTCTGTCTCTATCTTCCCAGCTCTGAAATTACAAATATATACCATCAAACCCTGCATGTTTATATGGGTTCTGAGGATCGACCTCAGGTCTTTATGCTAAGGGAAGAACTTACTGACAGACCAACCCCCATATCCCTTTGTAAGGAGTTTTATTCTACATTTTATAGTGTCAATGAGCTCTGCGATGCATGCATGCAGTTATTCTAGCAAAAGTCATGTGACCATTCAAACAGTACATAAGGGATGTTCAATAGCCTCAGAGCCCTCAATTCAGGATGGTCTTGATTATAATAAGTAAACAAGGACATCTAATTTCATCTCAGCTTCACAGTCACTTTACAGATCTAATTATTTTAACTGAAAATTCACAAAAGCTACTTATTTTTGTCATTTAACACATTAATGTTCAATTTTCAGACACCTAGTTTTATGGGTTTCTAGGGCATGTCTGATCAAAAACAGGAGCAAAGTTGTATATGTTATATTCAGCCTTTCTCTTTGGCAAGAGGACCTTCCAATCAACCAGCCAAGTCTGTAATTTGTGTCATGTGGTGAATTACAAATGTGTGTAAGAGCTAAGAAGCAGGAACCTTCAGAAACATCAACACTTCTGATCACAAAATAAACTAAATATATTTCGCCCTCTTCTTTTCACAGGCTCTGTGGATCAATGAAACTGCCGAAGCTCAATAGCACCCAGAAGATGCAGTCAACAGGTATTCATTGTCAAAAGATGCCTGAATGGCCTCCAACCTGAAGGAATTTCAACCCCAGAACTCTATTTCCAATAAGAGTTACAGCATTATTATTTTTTTTCAAACCTCCTTACCATCTGCCTTTGAATACTGTATCCCCAGGTATTTTGCTTTCCACTTCAATTCTGAGGAACAAATATATTTTTTTTTTATTTGGTTGGTTGGTTTTTACTCTAAGTTATTTTCACAGCAGTGAGCTGCTTTGGTTGTTGACAAAAGTAGTTGCTGCTCTGAGAGAGTCATGAAAGCCCTATTTGCTGAAGGAGAAAGCAAGAGTGTGTATAGACTTAGCAACAACGCTTGAGTGATTTGATATGAAGGAAATTTAGCTGTAAATTGCAGGAGCTGTATTTCCTGAGGCAGCCATAATCTGTTTCTCTAACATCTGCCTCCTACTGACCATCTTCTCTCCCTTTTCCTGACTCGGGAATAAAAATCCACTTATGAGGCCAGAGAAATTAAGCTCTGCATACACACAAATGCAGACAGAGTCTGAAGATCTGAAGCCTTTCTCAGTTTGAAGATTTATGAACCCACTTCAGGTGAACTCCAAGCTTGGCTCACATCTGCATTTTTTAATTACTTACTTACTTTTTAAAATGTGTATTAGTGTTTTGTCTACATGTATGTCTGTGTACCATGTGTGCAATACCCATGGTAAGGCAGGAGTTATAGATAGTTTGTGAGATGTAATATGGATGCTGGATATTAAACACAGGTTCTCTGAAAGAGAAACTAGTACTCTTAAGAGTGGAGTCATCTCTCCATCTCCTTCTCTGCATTTTTAAGAACTCGGGGGGTAGCTTTCTCAGCCTGAAGAATCTAAAACACATTTTGAAATAAAATCATTGAAATTATTGTTTTCTAATATATTTCATAGCTTATCTATGCTGAGCAATTAAAAAAAAAGATTAGAATGGAGGAATGGAGAGAAAATACAACAAAATGATATCCCCCCCCGCCCCCGACTATATTGGTAATTAGAATATCATGAGGCTAGTGAATGACTTGAAGGGGAGTTTCCAGTTTTACTGTGGCCTGGCACATTACTGAGCAGTGAGGTACTATTGTGTTTATTTAAGTTACTAATTAGAACTGCAAATACTGCCAGAAAAAAATGCACATCACATGACAGCTTAATGACCAAAGTCATTCTATGGGGGAATCTGAGAGGGAATTTTAAAGACATACTTTTGAGTTGTCTTTTCTCACCACTGGAATATGAATGTAATATAGCATGAAAAATGAGTAAAGACAAGATGATTTTGCTGTGAAGGGAACAAAAAGATATTTCTGCCTCATTGGAACCCATTTGTCTGTTTGGAATCACAGTGATCTTCCGGGAATTCACCAAATCAAAGACATTTCTGAGTGGCAAACATCCTCTTTTCTGTTCTATATTGCAATTTAAAAGATTGCTTGCCTCTGAATTTTCCCAGTTCAAGTATTTCATAAATGAATTGTGAAACTGTGCTAAAAGTCTTCTTTTTGTGGCCAAGAGTAATTAATGGTGTTTGGTGTTTTTCTTCAGAACACAGGCCTTGATGAAAACTCAACTATCAGCCTTTACTGTGCTACTTGTCAGTTAGACAATCCTGGGCAAATGTTTTGGCCCCTTTGTTCTTATCTTCTTTGTCTGAATTATTAAACTAACGCAACGAGGCCTATTCATAAAGTTGCACAAAAGTTAAGTGATGTAATACATAAAATGCTTAGCACAATGTCTGGCACATAATAAAAGCTCAATAAATATTTGCTATTTTTAAAGTTGCAAGCTTTTACAACCTTGCAATATTTGTAGTGAGCTTCTCAGATTTAAATCTCTAATAGGTTGGTTTTTATCTAGAGCAAAGATCCACAAATGTACACCATGACTATGTGAAGGAATTTCAGACAGGGTCAAGTGAGATAGAAGGGGACTTCCAGAACTACGCAGAAAGGTAGATCTGCTGACAGTCTGAAGCTATGTGGAGACAGTGGATATGTAGCTAAGCAGGAATTCCGTTTAAGGACAAGCAAGAAGTTTGAGAGACTGAAATTGAGAATGCCCAGAATCTACAAGGGCATTATAAAGAAGAATGCTATGCTGAGCTACATGAATATTAAATCAGGGTCTGTAAGAATTCTGATGGCTAATCTCAATTGTCAAGTTGATAGGAATTAGAATCACCTAAGAGACAGCCCTTTGAGCATGTCTGTGATGATATTTCCAGGGAGGCCTGCCTGAAGTTAAAGACCCACCCTGGGTATGGGAGCACCACTCCTTGGGCTGGGGTGCAGGACTGAATTAGATGATAGAACAAGTGAAGCACCAGCATTCACCTCTTTTTGCCCTGTGGTTGGGCATGCGATGCAAACAGCTCCCACATCCTCTTGCCACCATATTGTTCATGCCATGATGGACTGTTTCTTCCAATGGTGAGCCAAAATAAACCTGTCCTGTCTGAAATTACTTCATATGAGGTATTTTGTCATGGTAATTGTGGTGATATATTGCTTGTAATCTAATAAATAAAAGCTTGCCTGCAGATCAGAGGACAAAGCTAGCCACAGAGTTAGCCATACAGGTCAGGCACATACTAGCACTTGAGAGGCAGAGGCAGAGGCAGAGGCAGAGGCAGAGGCAGAGCCAGAGGCAGAGCCAGAGGCAGAGCCAGAGGCAGAGGCAGAGGGATCTGTCTGTATCTATATGAGTTCAAGGCCACACTGGGCTACAGAAGATTAATCCTGTCTAAAAGAGAAACAGCCAGACAGTGGTGGTGCACTTAACTCCAGCACTTGGGATCATACACCTTTAATCCCAGCACTGGGAAGGTTGAGATATGTAGTGATATGGCTAGGCAGAGAAAGGAATATAAGGTGGGAAGAGAAAGAAACTCAGGTCTCTTCAGGCTCTTGCAGACTGAGGAGCTGGTGAGTTATGAAGTGGCTTGCTTTGCTTCTCTGATTTTTCAACTTTCACCCTGATGACTGTATAACACATATCAGATCCCATACAGGTCTGCCAGGACCTCTAGCACGAGATAATGATGAGATTGATCACTTACTAATAAGTAATATGCTAGAAGCCTCAGAATTTCATAAGAAATACCATGTAAATAGCAAAGGCTTGAAGAAGGATTTCTCCATCACTTGGCAACAGGCTAAGGATATTGTGGAAAAATGTCCTACTTGTTCCATCTATAACCAAACTCCATTACCTGCAGGGAGTAATCCAAAAGGTATACAAAGGAATGAAATTTGGCAGATGGATGTGTTTCATTTTGCAGAATTTGGAAGATTAAAGTATGTACATCATACCATTGACACCTATTCAGGATTTCAATGGGCAACTCTATGAATTCTGAAAAGGCTGATTCTGTGATTACACACCTATTAGAAGTTATGGCCATCATGGGAATACCTGTACAAATTAAGACAGACAGTGCCCCAGCATATGTCTTCAATAAAATGAGACAGTTCTTTGCTTATTACAATATACAGCATGTTACAGGTATACCACACAATCCCACAGGCCAAGCAGTCATAGAGAGATCCAATTGAACTTTAAAGAATATGCTAAATAAATAGCAATGGATAACAATGACTCCTAGAAATAGATTGCATAGTGCTTTATTAACCTTGAATTTTCTTAATGCTGATGAGAAAAGAACAACAGCTGTGGAGAGACATTGGATGACAGACAAAACTCCTGAGCTAAACCAACTGGTTTATTTCAAGGATGTGCTGACCTCAGAATGGAAGCCTGGATATGTTCTACATTGGGGAAGGGGTTCTGCTTTTGTGTCTGCAGGAGAAGAAAAGTTATGGATACCAACAAAATTAATAAAAAATTTGATTTGAACAGGAAAAACCCCTTGATGGGGAGAAGTAAAAGATCATCCACCAATGTGACATCTCTACAAGTTATAAGAAAAATTTAACAATCAAAGGTTGGGGTAGGGTTCTGTTTTTGTCTTTCCAGGATAATGGAAATACCCATCTTCCAGAAATCATAAGACCTTGGATATCCAGATGTTTACAACATAAAGAAAGAAGCTATTGGTACCAATCTACACAGGGTAAAATCTCACTGTCTAACATCTATATCTCTATCAATCTAGAAAAGTTGTGGTTCCAATTCAATTATAAACCAAGCTGGCTTTGAATCAGCTCACTCCTCTAAACCCAAGCATATTGCTAAAAAAAAAAAAAAAAAAAAAAAAAAAAAAGGTTCAGAGATTTTTCAGTCCCATATCAGAAGAGCCCTCTGGTGTGGGACAGAAGGAAATCAATAAAAAGGGACCATTGTCTTCAATATTCTAATTCTCTCCATGCTCACTCACTCCTGATTTCTCGGAATCCTTTCATACATGTTATGTCCTCTTTAAATCCAAACTTTCCATTTTGATAAAAAAAAAAAAAGTTTTCCCAATAGCAATCTCTAAAGTCTCCAAAAGGAAGATGGGGCCCCAACAACAACTCTGCCCAATTCAGAATAATACCATGGTAATCATCATCATACTATACTTCTTGCTAGAATTTCAGACAATTTTACCCATTACTCTAAGACTTGCTGCAGAATCTATAGTTAGTCTAACTGAGATTTAACTATCTGAGCTTTCTCACAATACCCAACAGAGATACCATCACCCCCAAATCAGCAAGAAGCAATTCTAAGAAAACGACACCCCTTCTCCATAAGGTTTCATATTTCTCAGGGTTATGGATGATGGTTATAGGGTTGGGGGTAGAAGAAAATATTAAACTCAGTATTCTAAAAAAAGAAAGGAAAAGAAAAAATAAAATGGATAGGTATAAGATATTATGGTAGATTATTGTATATACTAGTAAACAAATTTAGTAAAATATCAGCCTTAGATATTTTGTACTGTAATTTGCAGTTATGAATCCTTATATGCTGATACAAATGTAAACTATTTTTATATTCCTGTTTAAGATAATTTGTATATTGATACAAATGCAGAACTATATTTGTTATAATGTACATACATTTCTACTCTTATTTAAAATATTTGTATATTGATACAAATGTAAATTTGTATCTGTCATACAGTATGTATGTTCTACTTCTGTTTAGAATATTCTGTATATTGATATATATTTAAGATTATTGTCATATTGCATATTGTACTATACATCCCTACCTCAGTTATAAATATCTTGTGTATTGTCACAACTTTGAAGTCATCGTCCTTTACCATATATTTGCTTATAGACTGTTTACCTTGTTTACATGAAGCCTTGGTCCTTATGTTATTTTGGTAGATATGACTTATAGATTTATAGTCATCTATGCTTGTCATCTCTATAGTTATGTTACTTAGGTTATCCAGATTTACAGATACATAGGTCAGATGGACAGGTAATTTTCAAACACTTCATAGACCTAGAGAATATGGCATTTAAATAACTTAGAATTCTGTTGATGTGAGACACAATTGCTCCTGGCAGCACCAATTTGATCCCGAGAGAATGTTGGGCTTCTAAGACATTTCCAGTTGGAAGTTTGTCTTCTTGGCACAAAATGGCCTATTGGGCAAAGAACTGTCCTTGTGTCAACGCTGACAATATGAGTGCTATCCTTCTAGACAAGCGGAACACAAGGAAAAGTGGCTTCTGAACTCTGCCAAGACAGGGTAAGATGGTCTTTCAGAATTCCTGCTTCTGAAAATGGTCTGTTAGATACTCTAGACCTGTAGCCAATTTGAATGCACCAACAATGCTGAGGAACATTAGGTGACTGTCCAGCTGTCTCTGTCTACTCTTGCAAGATTCCCGAAAGTTGTTTACATCCATCTTCCATTTCTCAGGTACCATTATATTCCTTCTCAGGTCTTTGATGGGATTGAAGACTAGCAGTTATAGTTATATCTTAGTATATATATATACAGTATATATAATATATATATATATATAGCAGTTATAGTTATAACTTACTATATATATATACT
This sequence comes from Peromyscus leucopus, assembly GCF_004664715.2. Classification (NCBI taxonomy): domain Eukaryota; kingdom Metazoa; phylum Chordata; class Mammalia; order Rodentia; family Cricetidae; genus Peromyscus; species Peromyscus leucopus. The sequence goes on from NC_051068.1 coordinate 84,599,626, forward strand.
AAAATAATATATATATTAGAACATTGTTAAGTATTAGATTCAGGTTCTTTAGGATAGGACACCTTTTGGAATGATCTTTGTAACATGCCATTTACCTATGCTCTAGACTTCTCTGGATTTTAGTATGTGTTTCTTGCTTGATATTGTTCGCATTGGTTGTAGTTCCATCTTATCTAGGTCATTAATCCTCTTTACCCCTGGACAATATTTGATAACCTTTCCTTATATATAGTCTTATATTAGGTTAGAACCTTCTTATTTAGACAAAAGGGGGAGATATAGTGGGTAGCCATTCCAACCTTGATCTGGAAGTTCCAACCCCCCACTGAGGCTTCGGTAACTGGTCTGCCTACAAGGCGGGGCCAAGAGAAGACCTTGAAGAACTAAGATCTGGATGTGCCACTTCTTTTGGTTCCTGGACCCTGGACACTGGAGGCAGACTGAGCAGAGTTCTCCAGAGAACACTGCCGGACTGTGCTGCGTCTTTCCCAGATCCTGCAACCTACCTCTCCCTTCATTTGTAAGTTACGCCACTAAATAAATCTTCCTTTTAACTATGTGGAGTGGCCTTAATAATTTCACCAATATAACTGGCTATGGGTTGTAGCTAGAGTTTTCCTGCCTGGCCCACAGTCAGGACAAATCTTTGTCACCCACCAGTCCTACAGATGCTCAGACCCAACCAAGTAAACACAGAGACTTATATTGCTTACAAACTGTATAGCCATGGCAGGCTTCTTGCTAACTGTTCTTACAGCTTAAAGTAATCCATTTCCACAAATCTATAGCTTGCCATGTGGCTCGTGGCTTACCAGCATCTTCACATGCTGCTTGTCCTGGAGACTGCTGGCAGTGACTCCTTCTGCCTTCCTTTTCTTTCTTTTCTCCTCTCTGTTAGTCCCGCCTATACTTCTTGCCTGGCCACTGGCCAATCAGTGTTTTATTTATTGACCAATCAGGGCAATTCAACACACAGACCATCCCATGGCACTGGGTTTTTATTATAAGATCATTAGGATTCGTGCAACAGGCAATGATTAAAGTAACAAAAAGAAGTCATCAGATACTTTTTGAAGAATGCAAATAAATGGAAGTAGATCAAAAGTTAGATGAGCCATACCAAGAACTAAGGGGCACATGGAAGGTAAACTTTACCAGCTCACATGCTGTGTGCCAGAAAATGAGTCATGAGGATTAAATAGTTTGTTCACAAACTAGGGAGTAGGCAGAGAGAATGAACTAGAACTCAGAAGTGTTCTCCTTTCTGATTATCCATTCATTGCTCAAAAATGTTTACCACTTATATTGTGCAAAGCTATACTCTAAGCAAAGCTCTCTACTGCCACAGGGCTTACGTTCTATGATATTAAGATAGTCAAAGAGACCAACAGTCCACAACCACGCCAGACAGTAATCATGGGTATGGGGCCAGAATCCTGAGTGATAGTGTCAGCTAGGCTAGTATTTTGCTAGCCATTTAGCCTTATATACCCTGCCTGGTCCACAGAAAAGCTCTGAAAATCCTCTTCTAACTCTGAGTCTAACCACTTGACCAGACTACTTTAGGAAAAATAAGTACAAAAATGAACCTAAATCAACAAATACCTTTATCTAAGAAAATCTGCACTCCATAAAAGTCATCCCATGTCAAATTATGTAAATTGTGCCTGAGTGTTATTATTTGATTATTAAATGCCTCTTATTAGTCTTTGATATTTCCCATATAGTGATGCTATTTTGGGAGGCTGTGGAACCTTTGAGCCTGTGGCCTAACTAGCAGAAGTAGGTCACTGAGGGTGAGTCTGGATGACACCTGTGTCTGGTTCTGGGTTGGTTTCTCATCTTCCTGGTTCTCCAAGGTGTAAAGAGTATCTAACTCATGATCTTCCTGCCATTGCCTGACCAGCTCCCATTGCTTCGCCTTTCACACCAAGATGGACATAGGTCCTTTGACTACACAAGTCCAAGATAATATTCCCTCTCTTAGTTGTCTGTCAGACTTTTGTTAACAATGATGAGAAATGTAGCAAATACAAATTCCATAATTAGTAATGTATTAAAATAAAATAGGTTTTTAATTTATTCTCTTCCATCCTTCCCATATACCTACATCAGTGAGGATCAGCCCAGTGGAAGACTTCTGAATTTTACCTGATTAAACCAGTATCTACTGCATTGACATGACCAAAGAAAAAAATATAGCGATGTGTTTCTTTAACTGCCACATTATAAAATAGATATAAATGGGTGGTTGTTCACATTTTTGTGAGTTTGTTTTAATTGTCTTTGTTTTTCTTTCCCATTAGCACTTTTTAATTTGACTACGTTTTTCTGTTCTTGCTCCAAAATGATTTTGAAAATGAGATATTCTAACAGCAGGTGCAAATAACAAATATTACTTTGTCCATCCATTACTTTCTTCTATTCTTCTGAGAAACATAACCTCCCTGATTTCTGGTGATGCTATTCCAATAGAAGCTTCTATAGAGGTGATTAACATAATTCTAAAATACTATTGAGAAAGTTAATATTTTCAACCTGACTATGTGTGGAGTCACCTACAAGACAAACTTCTGGGTATTTCTGCTTTGGGATGTCTTTCTGTATGCTGTGAATATGTGTGGTTTCCATTGGATAATAAATAAAGCTTTTTGGCCTATGGCAAGAAAGCTTACAGCCAGGCTGGAAATCCAAGCAGAAATACAGAGAGAAGAAGGGCAGAGTGGGGAGAGAAGCCAGCCAAAGGAGCAATAAGATCCCAGCAGACCGGTAATGACACGGCCACGTGGCAACATATAGATGAATAGGAATGGGTTAATTTAAGATGAAAGAGATAGCTAGCAAGAAGCTGAAGCCATAGGCCACACAATTTGTTTTTAATATATGCCTTTGAATGATTATTTTATAAATGGCTGCAGGACTGCGGGCCTGGGCAGGACCGAGAAACTTCCGGATATATGTTTATGTAAGGGAATTTCTAAGTTGGATTAACCAAGGTGAGAAGACGCAGCACAAATGTAGGTGTTCCCACTCCTTGGGCTGGAGTTCTGAATGAATCAAAGGGAGACAGTGACCTGAGCACCAGCATGAATCTCTCTGCCTCCTGATTGCAGATGCAATGTGACCAACTGCCTCTTGTTCCTGCTGCTGTGACGTGTTTGCCATGACGAACTGTGCACTCAAGCCACAAGCCAAAATATTCCTTTCCTTCCTCAAATCACTTCTCACATATTTGGTCACAGTAACAAAAATGTAATTGATAATTTTTTTGAATATTTAATTGAGAATTTAAATATGTAATCTGACTCTGCACTGATCATATTATGTCCAATAATCCAGTAGTAACAAAATCCCTGCAAATTGGGAACTAGAAGTCTTTCTTACAGGTAGGGCAAGGGAGACATAGTTTCTAGACATAAGTTCTTGTACCATGTTCTCTCCTAGTCTATAGTGGTCATGAGAAAAACAGGTATAGTGATATTTCCTTTCTTCCAGCTCTCAGTTAACTGTTCTAATGGAGAACAAATGGTTGAAGCCACCAACTTGTCATTTTTTAAAATGGAGCTGGAAGTAAGATTCTGAAGTACAATAGGAGGAAGAAGGATAGAAGTTGTTAACTGAGAATTTTAGATATAGCTGAGGTTACCATCACATACAAAGACTTAGATCAAGAGAGTGGAGCCATGACGAACAATTTAGAGAATCTAGTCAGATTCTATCCTTCTGTCTTGGGTTTCTTCCTGTCCATGAGCTTAATAGCATCCCTAATTTATACTATACAGTCCAAGTTGGCTTTATGTCCTGTCTTAGTTTGTTTTTGGTTATTTTGACAAAAACACTCTGCTCAAGAGCAACTTGGGCAAGAAAAGGGTTTACTTCAGTTTACACTTCCAGGCATCAGTTCATCACTAAAGAAAGTAAAGGCAGCAACTCAGGATAGAAACCTAGAACAGAAGCCATGGAGGAAGCCTGCTTACTGCTTTTGTATTTGACTCATGCTTAGCTAGCTTTCTTTAGCTTTCTTGAAAAGTCCAGTGTAACGTGAATTGCTAAATGTTCTCATTAAATAAAAAAAAAAAAATACCGGAATCAGGTATTGGAGTAAATTCTGAAAGATCAGAGACACAGAATAAGCCACAGCCAACCTCACCTTGCCAGCTCCTCAGCTGATCCTGTTTCCACAAATCCCCAGACTGAAAGCCTCTAGTTTTCACTGGAATGGATCTCAGCTGAACTGCTGCTAAAAGCCTAAAAGCTTAAAAGCCTCAAGTTCCTGGTCCTCACGTCTTATATACCTTTCAGCTTCCTGCCATCACTTCCTAGAATTAAAGGTGTGTGTCTTTCCCAAGCAAGATGTGAGATCTCAAGTCCTGGGATTAAAGGTGTGTGCCACCACTGCCTGGCTCTGTTTCCAGTGTGGCCTTGAACTCACCGAGATCCAGATGGATCTCTGCCTCCAGAGTGATAGGATTAAAGGTGTGTGTGCCACCATTTTCTGGCCTCTATGTTTAATCTAGTGGCTGTTCTGTTCTCTGACCCCGGATAAGTTTTATTAGGGTACACAATATATTGGGTGGGACACAGTCCAGACCTACTTGCCTAGGAATAATGCCATCCACAATGGGCTAGGCCCTCTAACACAGATGATCAATGAAGACAGGCTCTTACAGACATGGCTACATGCCAATCTAATTGAGATAATTACTCAACTGAGATTCCCTCTTTCCAGATGATGCTAGGTTCAGTCCAGCTGACAAGAAAAAAAGAACCAGCACACACTCCTTGCCATTCAAAGTCCTCATGAAATACCAAGCAATAGTGGAGAGAGTACCTGAATTGGTCTTCCCCTGTAATCAGATTGATGACTACCCTAATTGTCATCATAGAATATTCATCCAGTAACTGATGGAAGCAGATTCAGAGATCCATAGTTAAGCACTGGGTGGAGGTCCTGTAGCCCAGTCAAAGAGAGGGAGGAAGGATTATATGAGCAAAGAGGTTAAGATCATGATGGGGAAACCCACAGAGACAGCTGACCTGAGCTAGTTGGAACTCACTGTCTCTGGACTGACATCTGGTGAACCTGTATGGGGCCAAACTAGGCCCTCTCAATGTGGGTGACAGTTGTGTGCTGTGGATATCGCTCTATATAAATAAAACACTGATGGCCAGTGACCAGACAGGAAGTATAGGTGGGACAAGGAGAGAGGAGAATTGGGGAAACAGGAAGGAGGGAGAGACACTGCAGCCACCGCCAGGACAAACAGCATGTAAAGACACCGGTAAGCCACCAGCCACATGGCAAGGTATAGATTTATAGAAATGGGTTAATTTAAGATATAAGAACAGTTAGCAAGAAGCCTGTCATGGCCATACAGTTTATAAGTAATGTAAGTGTCTGAGTGATTATTTTATATGTGGATTGTGGGACTGCAGGGCTTGGTGGAACCTGGAGAGAAGCCCTCCAGCAACAGTTGTATGGCTTGGGCAGTAAGTGGGGCCATTGACAGTGGGACCAGGATTTATCCCTAGTACATGAACTGGCTTTTTGGAGCCCATTCCCTATGGAGGGATACCTAGCTTAGCCTTGACATAGGCAGGAGAGGCTTGGTCCTGCCTCAACTTGATATGCCAGACTTTGTTGACTCCCCTTGGGAGAGGTCTTACCCTCTCTGAGGAGTGGATGGGGGTGGGGTTGGAGGGAGGGAGAGGGATGAGCGAGAGGAGGGGAGGGGGAATTGTGGTTGGTATGTAAAATGGGAAAAAAAAACTCACTTTTAAATAAAAATAAAAAGAGCTAAGATGTTAAATGGCCTCTTCTGTGACTGTAACAACTGACAAAGGTGAGCCAAGGACTTCAGGATTTCAGATTTTGGGCTTTTAACACTAAGGTATGTTTCAAGATTTTCACTATTTCTAGTAGTAGCAGTGTTTCTTCAGTTAGTACTTAGTGGTCAAGATTTATGTTACTATTTTATGAAATCATAGAATTTGAAGTGACAGAAAAAACATTTTTCTCTACCTCAATCCACAGAAAATAACCCACCTTTCAAGGTATAACACAAAAATGCTTTCAATGAAATAATTTTATCTATGCTCTACAATTAATTACTTCTCTTTCTCATCTTAACACTTTTTTTGTATTGTTAATATAGTACTTACTAGATGGGCATTTGGATAGATGTATAAAATATACTTTGTAGTTGTCTTTTCTTTTCAACATTTAGTATATAGTTAACATTCTTTATACACTTAAAATGCATTTATCAACCTAATTAGATAACAATTACATTTAATTTAGGAAAGGAAACAGATAAAAATGGAAAGGACAAAGAGCCTTCAACATCATCCAATATGAATTTCTTAGATTACAAAATTTTAAACTGAGTCTCTTGGGCATTGAAGAATCACCCCTTCCTCTCCCAAAGTCTCATACCTAATTAGTAGCAAAGTTGGACTTAAATCTTAGATATATAATTAAGTTTAGAGGGTAGTAAATGCTAAGGCGTTTCCTCAAGTTAAATTGTGCGTGTGCGTGTGCACACACAGGTGTTTGGAGGTCCAGTGTTGTTATTCAGTCTTGTTCCACCATGTTATAAAACAGGGTCTCTCATTCATGTGGAGCTAATGAATTAAACTAGGCTAGCTGGACAGTGAGACTCAGGAATCTGGCCGCCTTATATAATGCTTATAACTGGAGAGTTATATCTCCATTCTATCTCCATTATAAGCATTCAGATTTTTTGTCTTGCTTTGTTTTTGTTTTGTTGGTTTTGTCTTTAAACATGAGTTCTGGGGATTGAGTTCAGGTACTTGTCTGGCTTTTTGTGTGGTTTCTGGTGACTGGACTGAGGTCCTCATGCTTGTGTGACATGCCTTTTATCCACTGAGCCATCTCCCAGGCCCTTTCAATTCAATTCCTCGTTTTGAAAAAAAAATCATTTATTATTGGGAATTTCATACATGTATACAATGAAATATTATCTACCTTCTACTCTCCCCCAAACGCTCCCATAATATCTCCAACATATACCCTCCTAACCCCATGTCTTTTTTTTTTTTAAAAAAAAGACACCCTCTTCTGAAAGAGGAGAGTTCTCATGAACCAGAGAATGTTCCCATCCATCCTCTATAGAGTGTCACCAATGAAAGAGTCATGTTCTCTTCTCATCCTATGTGGGAAAACTGCTTTGGTCTTTTAACCTTGGTAGGTGAACTTCATTCTCTGTATCTATCATCAAATAATGTTCTTTTTTTATATATCCAGCTATTTATATTAACGAACGTACATGAAATTCTTATATATTGGAGTTGCTTAAAGCCTATGTATTTAAATGGCAATTTTGGATTAGTTTTAGATATTTCAAATATACTCTAGTTTTGATCAGCTTTCCTGGTGAGAGTTAGCTTTTCCTTTTATTTCAGAGCACTGAGTATTTACAGTTAAGGATAGTGGCAGCATGGATCCTGCTTTGTGTGCTATATTGGATCCCTGAGATCTTAGTATCCTCATATGTAAAATGATCCTGTATCCTTAGGAGACTTTTGGTGCTAAATAAGCATTCTGATAATGAGGTCCATGGTGCGGGACCCCAGTGGAGATGGGCAAGTATTCACTGCTTGCTACTCTATATTTGAAGGTACCCAGGGCCTTTAGGAGGAATTAAGTGTATTTCTAATGTTCAACACCTCTAAATTGTTAAAGTCTCTCAAGAACAGATCGAATTGTTATGAAATGTGGGTTTGAGTGCAGTGTAGATGAGAAGTCTAATATGAGTGTGAATTAGGAATAAGGTGGCAATGTGTGGAAAGCCTTTGCCTGCATGAACTTTCATGTAAACTTTCTCTTTTGAACTAGAGTTGAGGCAAGCATCATAATTACCACAGAGCTGCATCTAGGGTATCTAAATTTGGATAGGGGACTTTTGGAAATTTCATGGAGTCTACATTTGCTGCAGGAAATGATGCAGGTTGTGGTACAAATCATGTGCTACAGTCAATTTAACTACTAGACACCCTGTGGATACTGACAGACACACTTGTCCCTCTGCGTTGTCTGTGACCTCTAAGGCATTCAGAAGAAAGCTAAATTCTCAAATTTATACCACAACTACTCAAGCCCAAGATTTATTATAGAATTTCCTTTGTCTCCTTTTTGAATGTTTTGCTATGTTATTTCAATGTATTAAAATATTTCTGCTCATGTATCAGCAATATATTCCTAGTATAGCTCTTATTAAATATTTATAAAATCCCAAGCACTCTATTTTTCTATACATAGTTATTAGATATCTCCTTGATATAAATAAATATATATATACAATTAAATGATAAGCATTTTTTAAGTTATGAGAGTATAGACCTAAACTTATGCTAATGTTCCTGAAGGAGAGAGATTAAAACTCATATTCTAACTATGTTTGAGAAGACTGACATATTTTATGTTTCTTAATTATCTTTAAAGTTCCCAATTGCATTACTGTTGAAAAGACTCAATTTACTATGTGCTGATGAAAGAATAAAAGAACCTCCCCGACAACTGCTATTTCAGATGAGAAAGTATTTCACTCCTTTGTGCTGTCAGAATATAAAACTTTCATGTGAAGGGCGCTTTTGACCTTCTTTTGTTCTGTTCAAAGTCATAGTATCATCAGGTCAAGATTGACATTCAATACAAGTATAAAATATTAATTTAGTAAAAAAAATCAGTGTAAAGATTGTCTGTATTTATTAATTGGCAATGTCTTTATGTCTCTGTCTCTTAAAAATATTTTACAATATATGAATGAAGTCTCAAAATGAGCTCAACAAAACTGATCCATCTCTTGAGGTTTTTATTAGGCCCCTGAGATTTTTATTTTAACCTTTCTCCCAAATTTCCTGTTCTTTCTCCAAAGGGTGACTTTATTCAAAATCTTATTTTGTACCCTTTATGACCTTTTTGACTGTGTGACTTTTGGAACTACCGTGGAGAGGCTGGTCAATCGATAGTAGCCTGGAGGAAAGATTGTTGCATGCTTTGTTCACTTGAACAGGATCAGGAGCAGACAGCCTGCTCCACCTTACATTACATGTGCATGGTATTCAGTCTTCCACAATCATAGTTTTCATAACCTATTTACTTATCACATGTAATTTTTGTGTGTGTCTGTATATGTGTGTGTGCATGTGTCAGAGCATGCAGGTGTATTTGTGGAAGAATGTAAGTGTGTGTGTGGGAGAACATAGGTGCAGGTATAAGGTCACATGGGTGCACATGTTTATGGAAGCCAGAGGTGAAGCTCAAGTCTTGCTCCCTCAGATGGTGTCTAGTTTGTTTTTTGAGATAAGGTGAAATATCACTATATAATTTTTATTAATTGCTTATCATTTTCTTAATGTCATTTAAATGGTAGTACCTGGATCTGTGTCAATCACAGGTTTAATTGATGATACATTATCATACACCAGTCCTCACTACTTCATTTAACCATCCCTTTATCAGCAGCCACTTGGACATACTTTGCTTCCCCTCTTGTCTCACCAGGATATTCTAAGTATTGAAATGCATCCATTTGTATATCCTAAGCTTATAAAATATTATTTTTGTTGTTCTTTAAAATTTGCATGCAAATCTTTTATTATGTATAAGACTACTTTTGTTTCTTTGTATATTTAAAAATTTCAAATTCATTCTTTAAGAATTTCATTCATGTAAATAATGTGATTTGGTCATATCACCCCCCCCACACACACACACTCCTCTCCAACTCCTCAGACCATCCCTATCATGTTCCCTTATCAACATCATGCTCTTTTTTTTTTTTTTATAACCTACTGAGTTCAGTAAGTGTTGTTCATAAATGTATGGGCATAGAACCATCCACACATTTTTAAACTTAAGGAATATATCAACCTCCATCTATGTTATGCCATGGTGGTTTGAATGAGAATGGCTCCTGTAGGCTCATATATTCAAATACTTAGTCCCTAGTTGGGGGTGTATTTGGTTAAGGATTAAGAGTTATGGCCTTTTTAGGGGAGATGTGTCATTGTGGAATGGCTTTGAGGTTTCAAAAGTCCACATAAGGCCAAGTCTCTCTGTTTCTCTGGTTCCAACTTGTAAGTTGGCAACAAACATAACCTCTGAGTCACTGCTTCATTGCAATGCCTGCCAGCCCACTGCCATGCTCCCCACCATGATAGTTATGAACTAACCCCATGAAAGTGTTAGCAAGCCTCCAATTAAATGCTTTCTTTTAAAGTGCCTTGATCATGGTGTCCTTCACTGCAATATAAAAGTAACTTAGACAAACACATATCTAATTTACTCCCCTAATTGTTTCACAGAATGCCCACCATTATTCCGTGATATACTGGGTGGATTCGGTATATCCATTCTCTCATCCATGTAGTCTTATGTGTGTGCTAAAACTTCTCAGTTTTTTTTTTTCAGAAGTAAGAGAAAGCCGTGTATAAGAATATTTTAGGTGCTAACCTGCCTGTCTGCATGTATTGTTGTGTTCTTTCTAGCTTATGCGTTTCAATGTTTCTGTTTCAGCTCTACTATCCTGTCCCCTTTTCATAGTATATATAAATATAAAAAAAAGAAAACAGGGAGGGGAGAAACCAGGATCTCTCCAGTGGTACCTTCTAATCATTAATTTTCCAGTAAGAAATTTTTATTTCACTCCTATGGCATATTAAGCATTGGATTTCAAAAAAGACATGTAGCAACCTGTGTTAAGTTTATTTTCAAGAGCTGAGAATCTAGAGCTATTTTTAGAGATACACTCTTGTTTCTGTGGGAAGATGATGTTGGACATCTGGGAAATGCAAGCATGAGATCACACTTTCACTGGGCACATTTAACATACGTAATGCTGAACTGCTATCTATGCTAAATAAATATTTGGGCTATTAACCACATTAAGAGCCACAAACCTCACAGGAAAGAATTAATGGCTCTACAAATGACCAAAGATTTATTTGAAATTCTGAGGAAAAATTTACTCTGTGGGAAAGATTTGTCCATATTATTTCACCAATATGTTTTCTGGTCATGTTCTCACCTTCCAAGCCAAGTTTGATCTTTGTGATTTCTTTTTTTTCCCTTTGATCTCATTCCTTAAAATACCTCCTTCTGCTTGATGTAGAGAGAGGGATTTGACATAGAAGCTCATCTTTCTCTGCCTGGTGAACCCTCCCAAACCAATGAAACATGACTCAGAACCTTCCACTGCACAAGAATAAAAACATACAAACAAAACCAATACAGAATAAACAACTTTCCTTGACCCTCTACCTCACCTCAGTTAATATCTTACATCTTCTCAACAAGATTTTTGCAAAGAAGTTTTACCTTTCCAGTACAACCCACCCACCCTTAACATTGCATTGGAGGTAATGCTGTCCCGGGGGCTAAATTCAATCTTATTTTTTTGTTCTACTTTTCCTCCTGTCAGCAAATGACATGTAAACAACACCTTCCATCACTTCTTAGCCTTTTGGCTGAGATCAAGTGTAAACAACCTGTTCCACCTCAAAATCTTCTGTATGGCTGTCTTGCTCTATTTTAATTTCTCTCTAAGAAACACTTTTGTTCCTTTGCTCATAACATGCCAACTCTGAAGTGTCCTTTAACTCTATTAAAAATGTGCTCTCTCTCTCTCTCTCTCTCTCTCTCTCTCTCTCTCTCTCTCTCTCTCTCTCTCTCTCTCATTCTCTTGCACTTCTTTGCTAGGTACTTGCATTGCTTCATTTACCTCATCAATGTATCAGAAACTATATAATATCTTTATTACAGATGTCTTTCCTAACTCCATCATAATCCCCACCTTGAACACCTTAGGAAGTCTGTGGATACCTGAAATTAAATGTGTTCCAGCTGCACTTATGATTCCCCAATCTTAGTCTCACTTGGACCATGCCCCTACTTCCATTTCATTTGGTTTGGTTTCTTTTTATTTATTTATCTTACAGATTGACAATTTCATGCATGTATGTGTAGGTGGAATTTTCCTGTTCTGGCAGACACTCCCAAATAATCACTAAAAAACTTAATGTTAACTGTAAATGCTCAGCCAATAGCTCAGGCTTGTTACTAGCTACCTGTTACAATTAAATTAACCCATATTTCTTATCTATGCTTTGCCACATGGCTTGCTACCTTTTCTCAGCATGGCATGCCCATCTTGCTTCTGTGTCTGGTGGTGACTCCCCATCTCTGCCTTTCTTTCTCCAGCATTCTCAGTTAGCTCTCCTGCCTAACCTTATTTTGTTCAGCTATTGGCCAGTCAGCTTCTTTATTAAATGAATCCAAGTGACAAATCTTCACAGTGTACAAAAGGGTTATTCCACAGCATTTATGTAATCGATTTTGGCCATTTTCACCTCTGCCATTTTCCTTCTTCCACTCTTCCATTTCCCCCTGAAACCCTTCTTCAAAACACGTCTCTCTTTTACTTTCATGGGTTTTTGTTTGTTTGTTTTGCTTTGTGCATGCGCACGTTTGTGTGTTGAAGGGACCGACTGAATTTAATAAACTTGCTGTATGAGCATGGACAGGACATTAATTATTGGAGTGTGAATAACTAATCAGTGGCTATATTGCTGAAGAAAACAACACCCTTTCCTTAGTAACCATTAACTGAAAGTAGTTCGATTAGGACTTGGGTTTTATGAGCCCCTTTCCTATCCTTGGTGGAATGTTGATAGGCCAAGTTTTAAGCTGGTCTTGTACAGGTGGCCACATCTGCAGTGCATTCATGAGTGTCGTGGTCACACCATGTCCAGAAGACAATGTTTTGTTGCACTTCTTATCTACCAGTTGTCACATTTTTTTTTCCTGCCTCCTCTTCTACCATGTTCTCTGGGCTTTAGAGGGCATGATGTAGATGTCAGATTTAGGGTGGAGTACTCAGCAGGAACTGAGACTCCTTACTTTGACCAATTACTACTCTTGAATTTATCATGGTCCTTCAAAAAAGAAGAAGAAGAAGAAGAAGAAGAAGAAGAAGAAGAAGAAGAAGAAGAAGAAGAAGAAGAAGAAGAAGCAGCAGCTCTAAAATACCTGAGAACTGCCCTAATCAATGGGGATAAACATGCATGTTTAGAAGGCATTTTAACAGAAAACCCATTTAGCATCTCAACAATTGTAGAATAACCTCTAGGTCCCAAGACCTCTTCAGTCATGAGCACCTATGAAGCAGGCCTCAAATCTGCTCAGAAGACAATTGGCTACCCCAGTAACATCTGTGCCCCCATTGTCCCAATGGGTACATCCAGCCTAGAGGTTCAGTGTCGTAATAAGCAGGGTCCACTTCCAGGTCAATCTGCTGTTTACCTTCCTCCCCAAGCAGCCTGCATAGCACCTTCTACCACTGTGAAAGCTGGTCAACATGGAGGGAAACTGCTAGGTCAGGATAGAGTGTTCTGCAACCCAAGTGGATGGTGTATTTAGCAGGTAGATCTGGTGAGAAACCAAGAGCAATAGCTACATGTAGCACGAATATTAAAAGGTCTTATTAATACAAACAAACCCAGGGCCAGACATTGGGGTGAATACTGAAAGATCAGAAAGACAGAACAGGCCACAGCTAACCTCACCTCGATAACTTCTCAGCTGATCCTGTTTCCTCAGACTGGAAGCCTCTGAGTCCTCATCAAAATGGATCTCAGCTGAACTGCTGCTCAAAGCCTAAAAGCGTAACCAGCTCTAGTTCCTGGTTTTCATGCCTTATTTACCTTTCTGCTTCCTGCCATCACTTCCTGGGATTAAAGGCATGTGCCACCATGCCTGGCTGTTTCCAGTGTGGCTTTGGACTCACAGAGATCCAGATGGATCTCGGCCTCCAGAATGCTAGGATTAAAGGCGTGAGTGCCACCATTTTCTAACCTCTATGTCTATCTAGTGACTGTTCTGTTCTCTGACATCAGACAAGTTTATTAGGGTGCACGATATATTGGGGAACACATTATCACCACAGCCACATTATTTAGAAGGCCTCTAGGACCTCCCTGACCAAAAATTCCTAGTTTGATTTGATATAACCATTTACTCATTCACTCAATCTAGGAAGAGATAAACTGACTTCAGTTTGCTCTTTACTTTCTCAATACTAATATGTAATTAATTATCAAATCTTAATAATCATATCTCAAAAATATATTTAAAACTCTATTATCCCACTGTTAAACCTCTTCTAATCTGGCCCAGCAGCCACAGTGAACTTTTAAAATCCCAAATGAGACTTTGAAAGTCTTCAACTGATTCCATGAGCCTAGGCAATGCCATTAACCTTCTCATTGGTTATTCCTGTCCACCACATGGGTAATTCTGCTTCTTACCCCTTGTTTTTGTTAGACTCAGTGAGTTTCAGTTTTCGTGCCCATCCATCTCTCTGCCAGTATCTTACTCTGTGGTTAGACTGTGTTTCTTATACCACATTCCCTCACAACTATAAATTTTAGCCATTAGTGCATCGTTTAAACTTTACCTTCCTAGACATATTCCTTTTGGAAGACATAATATAGAACCATGAAATTTTCTTTCCCCACTGTTTTTTAATCTTGTAATTATTGTTATTATTAATTCTACATGATACAAGATATGTTTCAAACAGATCAAAACACAACATCCTTTCTTTTGACACTGTGCTTTATATCTTGGGAATTAAAAAAAATGGGTGAATGAATGAATGCTTCAAGGAAGAAATTCACCCTTTGAGACTCATTCATATATTATCTCAAGAAATAGCTTCTCATCTTAAGATAAGAAATAGCTCATTATCTCAGGATAAATAGCTTCACCAAGCTTTCTATTTTGACCTAGCATTCCTTCTCTTCATACTCCAGACATTCTCCCATTTTTCAATGTTAACCTTATAGAATGAGTTAAAAATGTCCTCAGGATCTAGCACTGCTGAAGTCTGCCAGAACTCACAGCATTGACTCCAACTGGCCTGGGAGAGCTGGAATTCCAGATCTGCCACCAAATAACTACATAATTTTTCATGGTCTCTGTTTCAAATCCCCATTATATAAAAAGAGAACAGGAGTGATTTTCACAATGTAGTTTGTTATGAAGATTCAATGACAAGAACATACAGTAGGCTTAATAAATGTTACCACTATTCCTAACTGTGTAGACTATTTTGTATATTCTAAAATACACCGTTTGGCAATGAATGATAAGGCAAATTACCTAAGGCAGTAGAGGAGGAGAATGAGAAATGAAATTACAATTTAAATTAATCCATTTATTCTTTCATATAAAATATGTATTTATGTACCTATTTCTAGGTTCATTCCAATTCATCTTCCACACTGGAAGTAAAATTGTATTGTAAAAATGCAAGCTTTCTTTCTATTTCCCTAGTGAAAATTTCTCCAGTGATTCCTCATCATCTATAGAAAAAAAATGTCATAAAAGCTTTAGCATTGGATGAGATGTTCCATGCAAGCCTTCCTGAGTTTCCTTCTTAGACTCTTTTCCCCATCCTATTACTTCCATGCTCCAGCCATGCTTTTCACAATCAAAAATAATGTCCATAAGTAATGAACCAACATCTGAAGCCTAACAAGACATAGAAAATTATTTTGTTAATTGACTGTTGTGGCCCATACTCATTGAAAACATGATCATTCCGTTATTGGCATACACTGGTTACTGACATCTTCTTTAGATTCTGGAATGCCTCTCTGAGCAATGGAGAAGCCACAACTCTAAATTCAAAATTTTCCTTTCTCCACTAAAGTGGAGATTCACATTTATTAAAGTCCAACAGTGCTTATGGGATGGACAGAGAGGAACAATATACATTGAATTTTAGTGTGATGACTAGATTCTATGATGTGTCCAAAACTAGGAGAAGCACAGGGAATGATACTCTGTAGTGTCCATTCAAGCAGATGCAGGGTAAAGAAAGACAATTTTGTTGTACAAACTTCAATGTTATGATTTGTTTAGTTGTTTGTTTACAGTGTAATTGGTTTTTTTTTATCACTTAAACTTAATATTGCTGGAAGCACACATGTTCAATTTTCTTATTGATTGTATCTGGTTATTTAAATATAAATGAGCACAAATAATCCCTATATAAAATGTATGAAAACATTATAAATAGAAATATTACCTGGATGAGAGGTAATTTAACATTCCTGAGGTCTTGCCTGTATGGAGGTAGTTATAGCACTTCAGTAAGGATTCTGAAGCAATTCAAGAGGATATTTGCTTAGTAGATGTATTAGCTATGTGCTAAGTATAGGAGAAAGTCATATTTCTATTTATATGTCATTTAATTTTCTCCCAGAATCAGCTGATACATGTGTGCAATCCCTAGTCTCCCATGCAATCAGTCAAATACAAGATAGCTCATCTGTTACACATTTTATCATCTCTGAAGACCAGTTGGTACTTGTTTGATCTCAAAACAAATTTAAAATAAAGAGATAAAGAAAGCTCTCCAAACTTCTGTGGTTTTGTTGTTCTTTTGTAAGTTCTTCAGAAGTCTTGAATTTACCTGAAACTTACAAAGGCTCATTGATTAATGCACTAATTCTCATTTAGCAGTGAATTCAGAAACAGAATGTACTGTGTGCCTGGGACGTTTGTAATTACAATCATAACTCCAAGTGTGAAATTAACAGACCATAGACATGATCCCTGAAAGTATAGTCTTCTGAGTGAGTATTTAAAACAAACCCCATTATATTTAGCTTACACTGGAGAGATAACAGTGATAGACAAATTGTATCATGTTGAGTATAATCAGCGTACAACACAAACAGAAGTACATGTGTAATGCCATGGAAACCTAGGAGGAACAGACACCCACTTTTCTCTTGAAGATTTTTTAATATCTTAGTGACAGAATTTGAGCTAGGAGGTTTTAGGGAAAGAAGAATCAGAATATATTTTGACTTTAGTATTTATAACTTTGTCTTTATTCTACATCATATATTTGTATATATACATATACACAAATGGAAATGTTCTCCAGGTATCTATTATTATTATTATTATTATTATTATTTGAAGAACTAATATTAGGGAGGCTAAATTGATAATTCAGTTAAAATGACATGAGTTTGCTTTCCAGCACCTTTGTTAGGCAGCTCCAACCCCAGGAGCTGATGACCTCTTCTAATGACAGTAGGCATTCCAATACATGCATGCATACCCCTCACGCTATACACGCACACATATAGTTGTGATATATATATCATATATATGATATATAAACAGTCTATATATAAATGAGTCTATATAAACATGATATATATGTTATAATATATATATATATATATATATATATATATATATATGCCCAAAGTTAACATTAAGGCTAGTGGAGTGATTAAGTGAGTAAAAACACTTGCCAGTGTCCTCTGTTTGATTCCTTGGACTCAAATGGTAAAAGAAAAGATCTGACTCCTGAGTTATTTTTTGACCTCTAGGCACATACCATGGCACATGCACTTACCTCCTAAATAAATAAATGAATGTAATAAAAAAAATTTCAGAATTTAACATTAGAGTACAAACTCTTTGCCACTCAAATGCAATCATCTGTTTATAGTTCTTCTTCTGAATTGTTATCAAAATACCCTTGAAAAACAACCTTTAGCTTCCGTCATGTTTGAAGGTGCTACATAGCCTGCTGGGAAGGAAGACACTAATGATCTTATCAACTGGTGATCCTTCATGCTAGTATACTGAGCTGCCTGGCAAGAAGTACCCACTGGTGCAGTAGTGATGGGATAGTTATGGCATAACCAACCACTTTCTGATTTACTGTGATGCCTGCTCCACAGGAAGGATTTCATGCCTGGCACTGTAAACCTGGTCAAAAGTTCATAACTGGGGAGATCATAGCCCTAATAGGGAACCTACTGTTTTATTTGTGTTAACCAGTCATGCTATCAAACTGCCTTCTTAATATTTATGTTTGTTACCATAGATTTCAGTTGCTTTCAACTTTGGTCAGAGAAGATTATTTTCCACACTGGTTTAACAGTTAACTCAGAGTCTCATAACACTTAAAAGAGTTCAACTGTGGGTGAATCATCTATTTTAACTGTTTTCCATCCAAGATTCGGGGGGCATCACAAAAGAGTGGGTAGAAAGAACAGTAGAGACAGGAGATGAGGAGGGTAGTTATGAAAGTTTGAACGTGGCAGCTGCTGTACATCAACTCACAGAAACTTTAGCTATCTGCACAAGACCTGCACAATATCAAGCCAGTTACAATTCGAATGCAAATTAGAAAGGGGCCCCAGAAGCTTCACCTTTGTTGGAGGAGTTATTGACAGTGGATAGTGACTGAGATGAGAGTGACTAATAGTTAACCCATGCCTCAGTGGATGCCCTGACACCCATGTGTATACATGCAGGACTAACTGGACTCAAGGATTAACAAATAACACACACCACACACACACACACACACACACACACACACACATACACATACACACACACACACACACACACACACAAATAGAGGACATGAAGTTATAAGGCAGTTGGGTCGGGGGACACTAGGGAGAGTTAAAATGAGGTAATGATGGATGAATATGATCAAAATACATTGTATAAGCATAAAAATTTAAGAATAAATAAAAATATTATTAAAAAAGAAAGCCTTGTTCACATAAACCTTCTAGGATCATTCTTTAAATGATTGTTTTGAGCATTATTATTGAGCACCTTGGTATATTAGGCATCATCTTTGGCTGTCATCTTTCTCTGAGATGCAGTCTCCCCTTGTGATCAAGTGGGTGGCATTTGTTCTAAATTGATTCCAAATGTGGGACAGAATTATATCTATAGTTGCTATCTGAAAGGGTATCTAATGGACATGTTATCCTCTAAGAAACATCAGTGCCCCGGCCAGCGGGGGGTCTTCAATGGGGACCTGAAGGGAGGGCCTGCGAATGAGAGGGACAAGAGACACAAAGAAGAGAGCAAGACAGGATGATGCCTAACTGCCTAACCACAGTGTAGTCACCTGATTTCTGAGAATAGGTTCTGGTATTTCTGAGAAGAGGTTCTGGTGCTATGGAGACTTAAGCAAGGCCTAGATCTAGAAAAAGAGGAGAGAAGCCCAAATATGGCGGCATGTATGTCAAGGGTCATTAGGCTTATGGCTCCTGTCACATCAGAAGAGCATTATTGACTGTAGACAAACAAGCAGAGCCAGTGTAGGAAATAGTTCAGCTGTAAAGTACTTGCCTTGCAACTAGGAGGGCCTGAGCTGGGTTCCCAGCACATATGTAAAAAGCTGGACATGGTGGTACATACTTGTAATCCCAGAACTGGAAAGGATGCACAGGCAGATCTCTGGGGCTCACTGACCACCCTGCTTAGCCTATTTGGTAAGTTCCAGACTTGATGAGAGAGTCTGTATTATAAAGTAAAATAGACGATGCCTAAGGAGCGACACCTAGGATGATACTCTGGCCTCTACATGGATGTACACACATTAAAAAAAAAAAAAAAAACAAAAACAAAAAAAAAACCCACTATATACATCCACAATTAAAAAAAAAAGTTAAAAGCATTGTAGTAAAAGCAGCAAGGACTTTTCAAATTCACTTCTAGTTCTTGATCCTGACAGTATTCTAATTATCTGTTAGTCTTTTGTGATTAGCAGTAAAAGTACTAAAAGAAAAACTGAGTAAGAGAAAGCACTCTTAAGATCAAGTCGCTTCAAAGCTTGTCTTAAGGAAAGCAGAGGTTCTTAGATTTCAGTTCTAGAAAAGAGAAGACAACGTCTGTGCTCTCCAGAACTAGGTGAGACCCAGAGGCTATGAACCTACCCCTATCTCTTCATTGTTGAATTAAGCACCCAGATGAATGACGTCATTGTGAACTTCCTTTGAAACCTCTACTCTTCTTCACTGATTCAAATATGAAGCAAGTTCACAGCAAGGTTCCAATGAATTGAGTTGTGTAGATTTTTCTGATCATGTCTTTGGAGGCCAGAATTGTTGGCTATTTTGCCTCCCATCAACTTCTTAATATAAAACTATAACAGGTTATCAAATTGTTATTAATTGTTACACTTTCAAAATGTTTGAGCAAATAGAAAGAAATAAAATGTGGAAACCTTTATGTTGTTAATACACCTCAGGGCTAAGACTATCTTGACAATAGAAGATTAACATTTTCTGGTGCATTATGTGCTTATTGTGTTTAGAACATTTTAAAGACATAAAATTGACATTGACATTGTATCACCTCTTTACAAAAAACTACATATAGGCAATTACCACAAATTAAATGGCTAAAACTAACACACATTCATCTCCTATGGCTGCCTAGTTCTAAAGTGTAGGATGAGTCTCAATAGATCAAAATTATGATACCATCAGGATTGTGTTCTTTTTAGCTAACTGGGGGACTTTCTGTTTGCCTGGGTTTTTTTTTCTGTTTATCAGAGGATACCCAAGCTCATTAGTTTGTACCCCTAACTTTACCTATATAGCTTGTAATAGCCACTTTACTCCACCCTAAGTAAAACCACCATGAGACTCACTTTCATGCCTCACTTTGCCATGGTAAGCACCCTTATGAATATATTGAGTCTGTTCACATAATCCAGAATGTTCTCATTGCAAGGTCAGTTGATCAGCAGTCTTACTAACATTGGCATCTAATTTCCTTTTTCTATGTAACCAAATATATCACAGATTCATGGAAGTGGGGTTCAGGCTTCTTTGTGGGATCCTTACACTTTCTAACAGAAACAACACAATTAAAAGTATTCTTCTATAGTCCTGTCAGTAACTTATTGCCATTCATTATCATGTCTACTTCATGTGAAATATTTAGAGTTGGAATCATATGGAAATGAGCTTCAGAACCAGACTTGAATCTCTTAGTTTTCTAGCTTTGGCCAAGATAGCTAGTCTTTCTCATGTGCATCTTCAAAACAACTTGCATTTTAAGACTTCAATAAGAACAGAGAACATACAGTTAAAGGCCTACTTAAATTATTAATTTATACTCACTGTCTTTAAATGATGGAAAAAAACAGAAGAGGAGGTTGGTTGTGTTTGGTCTTACTTCTTTTGTGCCAATGAGGATGATTAATAATATTTCTAAAGGTCTATTTGAGATTATCTTAAAACTTTTGTTAGGAAGGGAGATGAGAACATGCAGGGAAAGGAGAAAATAAAACAAACCATCTGAGATGATGGATGTGGCCTAGCTTTCTTTGATCTTAGAAATATGTAAGTATTGCTATGCCAACAGAAGAATTATGTTTTCCATTTGTACTAGCATGCTAAGACCAAATGTGGACTCAAGTAGTGATAGCTGTTTGTGTATATACTTTGGAAGCTAATATTCTGCACGAAGATCCCTAATCTCAGCAGTAAAACTTGTGAATTATCTGATAATCCCACAAGATCCAGATGTGGAAAGCAGCAGAGAACTTCATATGCTTTTGGGTTCCTGTATGAGATGAATGGAATTATGGATGTAGAGATGGATGGAAAATTTTTTATTTTCCAAAGTAAGAGTGTTTGGCATTTTCCCCCCACTTTAAGGTCTAAAATATAAGGAGCCGAAAATTATAATAGTTGTTATTCAACTTTCAATGTGTGTAATGTTAATTGATTATAAACACAATATATGCTGAATACAAGGTAACAAATCTACTTATTAATTTGCATAGTTTGTTTTAATGTCCTAAGTAAATAAAGATGCATGAGAACCAAATGGCTATAGGTTTCAGATTTTTTGCTCCTTGTGGATGTAGTAAAGTAACATTCTCTATTCATTGAAGAATGTTTCCACAGTTCCAGGCTCTGGGTATTTCCAAAGTACTATTTTTCTGCTTGCAATAAAATGCAAAAACAACTTTTCTAAAAGGCTCACTTGATATAATGAGAAATGTATTTGAATGACCCAAAATATACTTATTCCATTTAACCAAAGTGCATATGCATTCGATATTATTTGTTTTAATTTTTCAATGTGTCTCATAGAGCCAACCAATTTGAACTATTCTAGGATGCATTCACTTATGAATGCTTTTACAATTCCAAATGGCTCATAATAGCATATTTGGAACTATGAGAGTTGATACTCTAAATGGATGTTAAGACTCATAATACAAATGAAAAGCTGTTATTGCACAAAACTCAAGTCATTTCCTAGAGCATAATACCTCCGCAATTTAAAAGACTTAAAATACGAAGAGAAATTAGACAATATGGTGACAATTCCTGTGTAAACTTAGATTGCTGAAATCATTTTGGAATTAACCTTCTTGAAAAGATCAGCCAACTAAACACACAAACATTTTTTTGTGTGACAATAAATAAACTTTTGAATATGAAATAAAAATACCAATTACCAATAATCAGAGAAAAGAGCCTTCCAATAACAAAATGAACCTCCTCACATATATTTTTACGAATTTATTTTGATTTTATTAAGGAGGGGATAAAAATATTTTCTATGGACTTAAGGAAGTCAGTCAGCGTTAATATGGATTATATGGTTAATAACAGTTAATATGGAACATGCTGGTGTAGACCATGACATAGTTTTTGGAGCATCATATATTTTGTTGGCTTTGTTCTAGACAGAAAATACCTCATTTGTCAATATGAATATTGTGTAAAGAAGTTTACTTAATTTTCTTTACTGTGTGCTATTTTTTTTCCTGGAATTTATAAAGTAATTTATGAGTAGTTAAAATTTTTTTGTGCACCTCCTTCATCCTAAATACTGGATGCACTCCTTCTCTCAAACTGGGTACATTCCATTTTTCCTACCCACTCCCTGACATTTGGCAGTGTCTGGAGACACTGTTGATTATAAACCTGAATTAATAAGCTGCAATTGGGATTAAGTGTGTAGAAATGAGAAGCTTTGCTGAGTAGCCTGTGAGACACATAGACTGTCCTCTGCAGTAAGGAAATATCTAGACTAAGCCAAGTATGGGAGCACACACTTATCATCCCAATACTCAGGAGGCAGAGGCAGGTGAATCTCTGTGAGTCTGAGGTCAGCCTGGTCTATATAATGAGACTCCATTTTTGTTTTTTGTTTAGAAAAAAATAATACCCAGAAAAACGCATACCAATAGTGCCAATGCTGAGAAGGTTTATCCTAAATTAAACAATAATATTAAAACCCACACATATTATTGTTTTTTTCTAGTAAAAATATTTGTTTGGTTAGTAAATACTTATAGAATATCTCTTGGTTAGAAGACATTTTGAAATGTAAGTTTCCTCTTCCCTTGAATATTGTAGAGTTTCAACAAGATTGGTGACTTAAAATTTGGTCAATAAATATAAGTCACACACACACACACACACACACACAGAGAGAGAGAGAGAGAGAGAGAGAGAGAGAGAGAGAGAGAGAGAGAGAGAGAGAGAGAGAGAGAATCCAAACATCTCTCCACATCAGTGAACATTTATCTAGTAAAGTTTATTCAACATCCATTCCATTCTTAGCAGGATCAAAGTAAATATGAACTCATGAAATTGAGGAATTTGTATTTTAGTAAAAGAAAACTGAATGGTTTTTTGTTGTTGTTTCTTTGTTTGGGACAGGGTTTCTCTTTGTAGCTTTGCACCTTTCCTGGAATTCACTCTGTAGCCCAGGTTGGCCTCAAATTTACAGAGATCTGCCTAGCTCTGCCTCCCAAGTGCTGGGATTAAAGGCATGTGCCGCCACTGCCCAGCAGAAAAGTGAACATTTAACACACACATAAAATTTGAAGAGTGACAAGACTGGAAAAGGAATAAGGGCTGAGCCAGGATGTGAATTTCCCTGTGAGATGCAGAAGCTGGGGCTTTATTTTGGAGACAATCACACTAGAACTATTAAGGTAAGGGTGTAGCATGCTGGGTACACTTAAGGTTTAACAGTGAGGAGGAAGTGTTTGTCTCTCAAGTTAAGAGGAGTGTGATTAGAGAGGAGAGTGAGCAGATAGTACACTACCAATAAGATCTAATGGACTCGGTGATAGCCAGAAGTGGGGTTAGAACATAAAAGAGAAAGAACAAATATCTAGGATGTCATGGCTTGCATATGTTCCTTTATAATTCACATGTTGAAATAGTGGCCAATGTGATGGGATTCAGAGATAAGGCCTTCAGAAAGTGATACGATCTTAATGGCTTCTCCCTTGTGGATGGGATCAGGGCTTTTGTAGAAGAGGTTTCACACAAAATTTGGCTGTTTTCTCATCTACCTTCTTTCATGGGAGGACACAGGTTTTTCTACCCTCTAGAGAGATTGTAACAACATGGCACCGCCTTGGCTTGTTGTGGAAATCTTCTGTTGGAATTGTTCTTGAGTAATATGACACCATTAAAAGCAGAAGAGAAGAGAGGTACCTGAGGACCAAAGCCAGAACAGTTCCTGAAAGGCTTTGATATTGAGACCAGTTTCCATTCTCATTTTATACTTGAAAATTACTAGGTGGGGTGGGCAAGCAAGCAAGATTTCATATAAGCAGGTGGCAGTCAGCAGGTTGTTAAGGGCAACGACCAATTGTTTCAGCTGTATCTCCAAGACATTCTGTTCCAGGTAGCAAGTGAAGCCACGCTGGATAAATCTAAATAAATCAATAAATCAGTATCTAATAATTGGTCTTTTCTACCTTATTCTACTTCAGCATCAGAGAGCAGAACTCACCAGATGCTGAAACTGTAAGTCCTTGACTTAGCTTTGTTCAGTGGTCACAGTCACTTATCTCTGTGATAGGCAGCTGACACACATTTTCTGAGCAGCTTGATCAAGAACTGTGAGACCTGAGGTTGAGGAAATGGACCTGGCTACCAAATACTGGGCATCTATGCCCTAATATCTAACTGCTGCTCTTAAAGCAGAAACAAACCTAAAACATTCAGAACTCGGAGGAAACTAAATAGACAACGAGAAGAAACAAAAGAGCATCTATAAATGCTCAAAGATGAGTAAAAAAAAAAAAAATACTATGTACCAGAACTACAGACACAGCAGAAATATTCACAAATGGAAATACATTAAAAACAAGAAAGTTATCAAATGAAAAACTTCAAAAAATTAATTGATACAAAGTAACAACAAAAGATAAGGCTTTTAACTAGGTAGCCTAAGAAAAGAGAGAGAATACTCAAATTACTGAAGTTGGTAGTAAAAGCTTAAAACATCACTTCTATAGGGGAAAAAAAATTAACTGTACGAGAGGAAAAAGAAAAGTTGCATAATTATGCCCCAAAATATTTTACAACTATTTTATATAAATGGACAACTGTCTAGAAGCAGCCTACTGAGACCAAATGACAAAGAAAAAAATTGAATGGACCTAGAGTATGTAACCACTTGTCAAGATAACTTTTATTGAAAAAAACAAAATAAAAGTATCTTTTAGCAAGGGAGAGTCGCATACTTTGATAACTACAATGGTAAATTCTACCAACATTTGTAGAAGCAATACAAACTATTCTCAAACTTCCCTTCAAAATTAAAAAGGAATGGACCTCTTTTAGTTAATTCTGCAAAACCAACATTTCCCTGAAACCATGTGGAAGACATAATGCTGTGGGTTGTCTTTCTGGATGCTGTGAATATGTGTGGCTCCCATTGGATAATAAATAAAGCTGTTTTGACCTATGGCAAGAAAGCTTACAGCCTGGCGGGAAGTTCAAGCAGAGATACAGAGAGAAGAAGGGCGGAGTCGCACAAGCCCACTGCCAAAGGACCAACAAGATGCCAGCAGACCAGTAACACCACGGCGACGAGACAACATACAGATTAGATATGGGTTATTTAAGATGAAAGAGCGAGCTAGCAAGAAGCTGAAGCCACAGGCCATACATCTGTAATTAATATTAAGCCTCTGAGTGATTAATTTCATAAGTGGCCGCAGGACCGAGGGTGGGAAAGATTCGTCCAGACTGTGGGGCTAGGCGGGACCTAGAAACTTCCCCCCACAACATAGTAAGAAGTCCATGTGTCTGTGATCAAGGAGTGTTTGGCATGTTTCCTTTTTCTGGTGCAACAAATTAAAAGTGAAAAAGTGATGTCATGGCTTTAAAAACATGTCTGTTCCCTCACTGTTGCGTTGAACTTCTGTCTTGGAATTGCCTGATGCATTCTTTGCTCTACATCTCACAAAACTCAAGTAAAGGTGCTGGAGGAGTTGTCTTCCCTCTGGAAAGCTATTGGGAAGAATTGGTATCCAAACCTTAGTATGGTGCTTCCCGTTCTGAATTTCTGTTGCTTGAGTATTTAGTATCTTGCTGGCCCCAGGGCTAACCAATTCCTAGAGACAGTAAATGAGGTTCCTTGAGTGCATCAGGTCAACAGATCCAGAGCCAACACATCAGCAATTCCTTCATCAGATTCTTGCATTCTTGGCCACAGTTACTGGCCCTTATCACAGGAAGACCAGTTATCAAGCAATCAAGGACAATCCTTATCCTCAGAATCCCTGAAAGTATTCAAACTAGTCAAATTTAAATTTACTTACCTTGTCTCACCTGTATTTCATTTTGGACACCACAACAAAGTGTCATATCTCCTAAACAAAAAAAACAAACAAACAAAAAACAAAAAAGGAAGAAAGAAAGAAATGAAAAGAAATTCAAGTATCAATATTCCTTATTGATAAGGATGTTGAGAATTCACAACAAAATACAAGTAAAATTAATTCAACAGTGTACTTAATTCACATTAAAAGAATCACACATCAAACTAACATGCCATCTGTGGTGGTCAGTCTTGACTTGATTACATCTGGAATCAACTGAAAAATCCAAGCAGCTGGGCACACCTGTGAGGGTTTTCTTGACTCAGTCATTTGAGGTGCCCTAAAGCTGGGCCACATCTTCTGGTGGCAGCCCATG
This sequence comes from Peromyscus leucopus, assembly GCF_004664715.2. Lineage (NCBI taxonomy): Eukaryota > Metazoa > Chordata > Mammalia > Rodentia > Cricetidae > Peromyscus > Peromyscus leucopus. The sequence continues at coordinate 84,626,473 of NC_051068.1, forward strand.
CCAAAGGACGTGCAAGAAGGAAGCTTGTTTTTTGCCTGCCTTCCCTCGCTCTCACTGGCAAGTTCATTTATTCGTTTATTGTTATTCTGCTGCTGAGACTTTCCTTTACTGCTCTTGGAACAACTTCTTCAGGATTCAAACACAGACTGAAGACCAGTTCTTTAGGAATCTTTTGGGACCTTAGCATCAATTTGGAACAGCTGAGTCATTCAGTTCAGTGGACTGAACAACTACCAGATTGTTGATCTTTCTGTTAGGAGACAGCCATTGTTGGACCACTCATTCCCCAGAATCTGTAAGCCATTCTAATAAATCCCCTGTAATGATTGTGTGTGTGTGTGTGTGTGTGTGTGTGTGTGTGTGTGTGTGTGTGTTTATTATATCAATTCTGTTCCTTTAGAATGCCCAGACTAATATGCCACCCATGCACCTTTATAAATGTTTATTCTATTTTCATTTCTGTTGCTGTGACAAATACACTGATCAAAAGCAACTTTGGGGAAAAGGGTTTATTTGACTTAGAGTTAGAAGTTATGATACATCACTGAGGGAAAACAAGGCAGGAACTTGGTGGCAGGCTTGTTTTCTATTCTACAAGCATTATCCCTGACTATGAAACTCACTTCATAGCCAAAGGAATGTAGCAGGATCCATGGAGGACACTGATGATTGGCGGGCAGTCAGGCTTATGTTTAGCTAGCTGTCTTATACAGTTCAGAACCATCTGCCTAATGAATGTTTCTGTCCACATTGGCATGGGTCCTCCTACATCAATTAACAGTCTAGACACACACATACGCACACATGTAGCCATGCCCAGAGGCCAATCTGATCTAGCAATTTCTAAATTGAGATTGTCTTCCCAAATAATCCTTAGGTTATCAGATAAACAGTTAAAGCTAAGCAAGACAGTTGAAAAAAAAAAGATCTTATTATCTAAGTTGAAAAAAAAAAAGATCTTATTATCTAACAAAAGTCATTCAACCTGTTTGAAAATAATTATGAGAATTATCAAAATATTCAAAATGAATGCAAATTTTATGTTTCACTTTGCTTTTATTTTTGAAACAGAGTCTCAATTGGTAACCCTGGCTGGCCTAGAAATCACTGTATAGAGTAGACTCGTCTCAAAAATCACAGAGCATGCTCTGTTTCTGTCTCTTGGAGTGCCAGAATTAAAGGCATGCATTACTATGCCTGGGTAACACACTTCTAAAAGAGCCTGATTTGCTGATTTGTAAGTTAAGGGGGAAGAAAAGGGAAAACATACCTAAGTTTAGTAATAGTGAACACCAGCCAAGCGTTCATATAACTAGTACATCTATAAGTTGTGTTTTGTATTTTTATTAATTCTTTAAGAATTTTATACATTTTATTTTTTATTGTAATGTATCCCTCCCAAATTCCTCCCAGATACACTTCCCATTCTTATACCCACCCTATTTAATGTCTTCTTTTCTTTCTAACCCATTGGGTCTAATTTGTGCTGCCTGTAAACTCTAAAGTGTATGGTCAGCCTATCAGTGGTCACACCATTAAAGAAAATTAACTCCCTCTTCTGGTAGCTATCAATCACCAATTTTCCTCACCTAGGATGAGACTTTCTGCCTATCTCCCCCTTCTGTACTAGGATTTTGTCTGGCTTGAGCTAATTCCCTTACTTAGTTCATTTCTTTGAACTAAATTCCCTTATTTAGTCAACATATTATGCATGTATTTTATCCTTGAAATGAACCTATCTTGACGTTAAAAAATATCCCTGTTATCATAATGTTATATTAAGATATTTAATGAACCATGTAGAGTGTATAATATGCATAGCAATCATTAAGTGATGGTGTTTCCAGGAATGATGCAGGAATAAATGTGGCTTTATAATTCATTCATCACTAAAATCTCCCAATGTAGGGAAGACATTTGAAACTAGGGGATAGTTTCACATCTCTACCAGAAACTTCATACAGCATCTTTAGGAACCGTACAAACTGAACAAAATTGAAATTAAACACTACAGTTTTCATTGAATAGTTTTTGTAAGGGTAGTCAATCAGTAGTTTATTACTGAGTCAGTTTGCAGAATCTTCACTAATGTTTCCCATTTTAGAATGGTGTCAAGGAACAAGTTAAAGAAGGGTTAACACAGCCTTTTCATTAAGACTTGCAACTTGTGGGATTTAGTGTTTAATATTTATGTTCTAGAAAGAAAGTACCTCCATTCAGGCAAAGTAACTTTTTCTTTGCAACAGAAGATAGGAAAAAAAAGCAATTTCTAATGCCAGTTAACTGTTGGGAATGTGATCTATACCTTATAAAGGAGGTCTGGCCTACAGATGGAGATGCCTGCTGTTTATTTCCACCAGACTGCTGTCAAGAGGAAATCTAGGCCAGTTCTGCCAGGTCAGCCATGTTTTAAGATAAATTAAAATGCCACATTTTCAGTGAAATCTTTTGATTCTTAACTATTTGAATTTAAATCTATCTAAATTGTAAAAGAAAATATTTGAAGAATGGCATATGGTAGACTCAAATAAAGCATGCGGGTGATCATCTGAATACTGTAGCAGAATGAGAAGGAACGGAAGACCCCAATTTAGTCTCAGTGAATGCTGTCAGGTTTCTCACAACATACCAGGATAAGCTAAATTATACTGACAATTGACAAAATAAATGCCAACACTATGAAAATAGGATAATGATACTTGATCTACTTGAATTATGAAATTCACAATAAAACACTGTAAATATTCTTCCTCCCATAAATTAATAAAAATATCAATATTTATTACTCTTATGGGAGATATATGAAAAGAAGGAAATTTATATTTCCTATGAGGAATGTAAGTTGAGTTTCCATTCAGAATAAAAACTTGGGATTCTATCAACAGTCATTAAAACTATGCACACTTAATAGTTTTTTGTAACAAATTAGTTTAAGAAGTTAGACAAATAAATGAAATTAAATAAGGCTTTTATTTATAAAGTTGAATACAATAATCCCAAATAACAAAATAGTTCCCTTTTATATTTATTCATGTATTCACTCAATACATATTTAGTTAGGCAATGTTATTTGTAATTATTATTAGTAAACCAGATGCCTCTGTTGTCCTGATGGTCGTGTTGTGATGTGGGAGAAAACAATAAAAGTATGACTACTATATCCAATATTATATCAGGCAAAGTACCTTGAACACTCAGTGGAAACATAATTTCCATTAAAAGCACTGAATGACCCTACCGAACTTTATATTAAAATTGTGTGTGTACAAATATGTACTTAGCAAATGAAAACAAAGATTCACCAAGCCTCAAAGTCATTATCTCAGTTTTACATAAACTTAGTATTCTTAGGCAGCCCAGACATTCAAAATATGTAATTGATGCTATATCACTTTCTCCTTGTCTTGGGTTCTGGACTCAATCTTAGATCTTGCCTGAACTCAATGTATGGCATCCCTGGAATGATCTGGAGAACATCTCTCTGGACCGTCCTTAGATTGTCATCTTTTGTCTTCAGTGTCGCTATCTAACTGGCTATTCGGTCAATGATTTTGATTATTTTGGACTTCTGAGAAGCATTTCTTTTGGGTAGTAAAGCTTGCATTATAGATCAACTCAAATGAACAGCCTGCTCTGATATTGCAAGGCTGCTAAAAGCAGCCAGTTGGTTTCTTTCTTCTTTTTTCTTGAATTATCTTGCCCTTAAAATCACTTCCAATCTGCAGTTGCTCTTTTATGTGTGTCTGTATGTGTATATGTGTGCATGTATGTGTGGGTGCTAGTGCACATGTGAGCCCATGCATGTAGAGGCCAGAGGCCAGTGTGGGTTGGGTGTCTTCCTGTATTGCTGTCAACTTTAATTTTTGAGACTAGGTCTTTTGCTGATATCTGTGTCTCACTGATTTGTCTACTGCTCCTTACCAGCTACACACATTGCCACACCTAGAAATTTTGTGAATGCCAAGAATCAGAGTCGAGTTCTCAAGCTTGTCAGGCAGGCATTTGCCCACATAGCTACCTCTCCGCTTCTCTGTTGGCTCATTAAATGGTTTGATTGCCCACTTAATCATCCAAATTCTTGCCTCTTATATAATTCTTATGTAATTTAGAAATGTTAGAATTAAATAACTTCTTTTTTTTTCTTTGTAGACCAGGCTGGCCTTGAACTCACAAAGATCTGCTTGCCTCTGCCTCCCAAGTGCTGGGATTAAAGGCATGTGCCATCACCACCTGGCTAATAACTTCTAATTCATTGGTATTTATTGAGCACTTAGTACATCTAAGAAGTTGTCATAATTAGGCAATACAGAAATGAAAGAATAATCATTAATCTGTAATTTCACACTATTAATTGAACATGTGTCAATAAAAAAATACAGCTTCTATCAGAAAAGGAGTAAGAGAATCTCTGGAAACTGGAAACTCAGATTTAGGGTCATCCCAAATTTGATGTTCTAACATGGAAGCAGTTTCATGAAGTTTTTATAGTTTTTCAGAACAAAGAGAGTAATAAATCAAGACAAGTTTAAAATACACTGCTAGGTACACCAGAGAGGCAAGTAGAGAGAGATGGGGGAAGCTTTTCTATAGACTCAAGATACTATCTGAGCATTTGGTTTGGTGGAAGTAAGTGGGCTGCTAAGTTAATAGATTCCAAACTTTTTTTTTTTTTTTTTTTTTAAATCTATTAGGCACAGGATGTTCTGACACAGAGGTGGGCAAGGAATGGCTGTTCCAGGTGACTGCACCTAGCCCAACATAAGCTAACCAGCCTTTGGATCTGCAACATTCCAATCCACAGTGTTGAAATTCTAATTAGCCAATCAGTCTTTGCAGACACAGATTCTTTCCAGGAGGTTTTTTTGTTTGTTTGTTTGTTTTTTTTTTTTAATTTATTTTTCGAGACAAAGTTTCTCTGTGTAGCTTTGTGCCTTTCCTGGAACTAACTCTGTAGCCCATGCAGGCCTCAAACTCACAGAGATCCGCCTGCCTCTGCCTCCTGAGTGCTGGGATTAAAGGCATGCACCACCACCACCTAGCTCCATTCCAGGAGTTTTTGTTCACACATGCAAATAGGACTAGTCATCAAGTGGTCCAGGAAAGATGCTATCCACAGGAATGATGGGTAATGATTGCCCTTTTCATGATGAAATGTAAAGCATGCCATTTAAATTGCTTGCATTTTTATATTGTTGCGTTTGCTTGAATTGGACAGGAAATTTGACTAATTCCACCTGTTGCAAGGAAAATTAGTAAACTATAAATCCGTCTTATTGTATTCACAAAAGTACAGTAGGAGCAGCAACAAAAACTGTTAAGATTAATAGCATCAAGAAAAGCAGGCCCTGTCATTTTCGATTCTGGAAAAAAATGACTCATTGAATGAAAATAATATTTTGGACTATTGGATTAAAAGCCATTGGGTGAATTTTTTTCTCATCCTAACAAAATTCTAGATACTTTATACATAGTACATAGCATATTTTTAGGCTGTAATGGTTGTGCTCAATTCAATCTATGGGAGGTAAATTAAGAGACAAAGCAGGTAGAAATAGAATTTCATTTCTGTGACCTTCAAAATACTCCACTTGTTTGATAGTTTCATATTTATAATACAAATTTGATAGCATTAAAAACTGATTTTTAAAAATATAGCCTAATCAATTAACTGATAGATGTAAGCATATTATTATTATCACTATCAATATTGTGTCAAAATACCTTTAATGATGGCAGGAAAGACACTAATATCTCCTCTTACCGTTTCACTGTATTGTAAAGCTCTGTAAAAAGCTGAGATCAAAGACTGGGGCATTTGAAGAAGAAAGGTTGAGAGGGAGTTTTAAGTACTAGGGGCCAGGGAATGGAGGTGGGAGTCATCTAAACTGGAAACACACCAGTGCTAGGAAAGCCTCTGTGATCCCTGGTGCTCTGCTCCACAGCCAAGGGCATCAGCGACACCTAATAGCCTACCCAGTACCTTCCCTAAACTGTTATATTTAGGCAACAGCCTCAAGGTAGGCAGGGATAATAGAACCGGCTTCCTAAAGCCCAACATTATATCCTATCTAGTACTGCCTCCAAGCCTTTAAACTCAGAGACTCCTCCCCTCTGAGCTCTGATATCCCTATCTTTAAAGTCTATAAAATTTGAGGAATTTCCTTTGTTCTGGTTACCCAAAACCCATCCCAGATACCTTTCTACTAAACCTGGAAGCAATTTTCATTATCTAATAGCTCAGTAAAGAGCAGTACTGCACCCACATAGGGAGACTCCAGCTCCAGGGCATCTCATTGCTCTCTTCTGGCCTCCACAGTGGTATCCCCCAACACACACAGGGTGACACACACACACACACACACACACACACACACACACACACACACAGTGGAATGTACAATATAAATTAAAAAGAAAAACTGAAACACCATGCTCCTATCAGTTCAAAGGCACGTTCATGATTCATAGTTAGAAGAACTGAGTACCACTCCCTTACAGCGTGTCATCCAGGTCCCAGCAATCCCTGTGCTTTAGAGACACTCCAGCTCTTCATCAGTACTTCATTAACTGCTGTGACCAACAGTATTCTTCAAAAATGGGAACTTTGTATTTCCAAAATAACCCCTAGGGCAGGCTAGTGGGATGGCTCAGCAGTTAGAAGCGCTTATTACTCCTGCAGAGGATCAGGGTTCAGGTCCCAGCACTCACACCAGGTGCCTAATAACTGCTTGTTAATCTAGTTCCAGGGACCTTTTTCTTGAACAGGGTCCCGTTGTGCAGCCCTGGCTGACCTGGAGCTTGCTAGCCTGGCCTCAAAAAAGGCAAAGAGATCCTCCAATTTCTGCTTCCCAAATGCTGGGGTTAAAAGTATGCACAACCATCCCAACTCCTATAGTATTTCTTAATTCCTGTGCATTAGCTTATTTTTCATTGAAATTATTAAATTTATTTCTTTTAACAAACATGTTATAAGAATAATTTCTTAAAAAGAGGTTGCATTGTTCAGAAGTGGAACATTAAATGTTATTACTTGTGATACACAGACGATCACAATAGAGAATATCAAGAATGAAGAGATACAATCAGGTGTTATCCAATTAAAACAAAATTAGTAAAAAACCAACCTGCAGTTGATGATATTAATTACTTCTTGATATAATCCTCAGTATGCATTAGAGGGTACTTTATTAACCTTCTTGGATCAAGTTATTTCCTGGATTAAGATCACAGCCCAAATTATGTCTTGGAATGTAACCAAAAATGTTCCTTAAAAAACCTGCGACCTGTTTACATTTTACTAGACAATTGCACTGTGCTTTCCCAGTGAACTGTTTTTAAAAAAAAATAAAATAAAATAACTATCCATATCTCTTACTTCCAAATAAAAACACTGGATATGCACATCCCTTCTAGGAGGAAATGTAATTCTGGCCTGTACTTTAAGAAATAATACCTGAGGTTTATATTCCTGACTCTTAGTTGTAGGCACTTATAATACCAACTTCCTGATTCCCAGGATGGCAGTGAAGAATCTGAGCTCAGACCAAAACAACTTTCTTTTTTGCTGATGCTCAGGGAGGCAGAGAAGGGTATACACACATGCAGGAGTCCTGTGCTTTTAGAGCCTAGGATTCAGCTTCAGAAAGAATGGGCAAAAATGCTATCCAGTGTGGGAATCAAGAATGTGATGATAAATGCTGTTTTCATGAGGGCCAGCTATCTTACAAGGCAGGGAAACTAATGTTTAGCGTGAAAGCCCAGTGCAAGAGTACAACACTTCGGTTGTTTGTATGTACTTCTAAGCCTACTTAACAGTTCATTTACAGATGAGTATTTATGTGATACAGAGGCAAAAGCATCATTAGTTCAAGGGTAGTCTCAATTACATAATGAGACTGTGTCTCAATAAACAAAAAAAATGTTTAAATTGGACTGCACAGTGAATTTCAGCCAAGGGAACATTTGCTTTCCCAGCTCACCGATGCACCATCATTTAGCCATTGCTTGAAAACATGTTCCAGATATCTCCAGATGGAATTAATCTCTCAGACACATCTAGTCACAAGTGAAGTGTGGGTCTCCTTTTCCTCAGGGTCATTGGCCACCTGCCCATGAGAGCAAAGGGAGAAGAAGCAGCTAGCAGGGTTCAGAGGACTGTGAGCATGATGGAAAGAACTTCCGCGAGTCAGCTTCAGAGAGACAGTTCATTTTATTGTTCCAAGGGTAAGGTATATAAGGGTTCTTAGGGTTGTGGGCAGGAAGGGCTGATTGGTCATAACACAGAACATAATTATCATATGGGTGGGAGAAAAGAGTGGGACTTACGTACTGAGTAATACAGCATTTGCAGGGAGCTCTGTGCAAGGTCATCCTCCAAATAAGGTCAGGCATCTGAGTTTAGAGGCACTCTCTAAATAAGATTAGACAGGGAAGAGGAAGCCCCTCTGAGAAAGGGAGTCCTCCATTTTGCATGGAGCTCAGATAGCTCTCCAACCATGGTGGACTACAACCTTAATAGCAGGGTTCTTAAAACAGTGAAGGCTTCCCTTTTCCCTGAAGCCATGCCCCACGTTCTGTTTTTGGAGACAGGCCCTCACTATGTATCCCTGGCTGGCCTGGTACTCTCAATGTAGAGCAGGCTACTCTCAGATTTATAGAGAGATTTATAGTCAGACCTGTCAGAGAGAGTCCATTACTAAAGGCACTCACCTATCACACCAGAGAGTAAAAATTAAAGGATTTAGACCAGAAGCAGATACAATGGTAATTGACACACAGCAAATACTCAGCAAATATTGCCATTATTAATCATTGTTTCATGCAATCATCCTTGTAATAATAAGTGTTTATCAAGCATCTTGTTAGACAAAAAGAAATACATTGTGAAGAAAATAAACATGGTTTCTGTAGGCATTGCCCCTGGGATGGAAAGGGATCCTGGCAGTTGGCAGACAAGAAATAGCACAAAGTCACTGTAAGCATAGCAGTTTACAGCTCTGCTCCAGGAAAAGGCATCCCCAATGTAACAACTCTGCTCCATCAGGGGAGGGTTTCCCCAGCCAAGTTCTTAGAGTTCTGCTCAGGTCCCTGGGAATGTAACAAGTCTGCTCTGCTACTGTGTAGGTTTCCTCAGCTAAAGTGTTCTAGTTCTGCTTGGCTGGGCTCCGCTCTGCTCCAGCTCCTGCCAAAAATTGTTAACTACTCTGCTCCACTCCACTCTGGTGAAAGAAGGTCTCACCCAAACCTCATTCAAGAGATTTATTGGGAGGGAAGAATCCAGAAGGGTTGCTCCTCCTGCCATGGTGGAAAAATGCAGCGAAGCCTGAACAGGCACAGAGCTTATATAGGGCTTCTTAGGGGGAGTTTTACCAGGGTGGAGATTTTCGGGGTGGGAATTGGTTGGGCTTCAGTCCCTGACCTTGGACAAGCTCAGAGATTGGCTGGATTTCATGCTCAGGGATTGGTTGGTTTTCCTGCTCAGGGATTGGTTGGTTTTTGTACTGAGTTGGTCAGGGGCAGAGTGTGTTTTTTGGCTCTGGTTTCTGGGCCAAAGCATGTTTCTTTCACTGGCCCTTTTAAGCCATTTGGCTTTGACTTCAGGACCAGGGTGTATTTCTTTCACTGGCTCTGGTTTCAGGACCAAAGTGTGTTTCTTTGGCTCTGGTTTCAGGGTCAAAGTATGTTTCTTTCACGCCCTTGTTTCAGGGTCAGAGTGTGTTTCTTTGGCTGAAACAAGTGAACCGTTTGTGCTCGGGGATATCTTTCTGTAAGCTATGAATGTATGTTGTTCCCATTGGTTCATAAATAAGCTTCTTTGGCCTATGGGAAGGTAGCTTAGAGGCAGGTGGGAAATCCAAAGAGAGAGACAGGAAAGAAAAAGGCAGAGTCTGAGGAGATGCCAGCCTGACGCCCAAGGAGCAACATTCCAGCAGACCAGTAAAGCCACGAAACATGTAGCTAAACATAGATTAGAAATGGGTTAATTTAAGGTATAAAAGCTAGCTAGCTAGAGGCCTACCATAGACTATACAGTTTGTAAATAATATTAAGCCTCTGAGTGATTATTTTATACGTGGCTGCTGGACCGAGGGTCCAGGCAGGGCCGGAGAAACTTCTAGCTACATGTTTGTTATTAAATAATAAGAATTAAATGAATAGGGTCCTTAGAGTGCAAGGGCACGGAGGAAGTGTGTACACTTGGGTGGATAGAGCAGTCTCTCAAAACTAACATTGAAAACTTAGATCTAATGAAGGAAATCAGAGTGTTTTAAGTGAAAATAGGGGCGCCCAAAGAGAGTGCTGTATTCTATGCACCTCTGGAAGACCATCAAGGCTTCTGTGTTCTGTGAAGTGCTGAGTTGATGAGGACTGATGGGAGAGGACCTGGGGATACAGATAGAGTAAGATATCACATATCATGAAATGAAAAAAGCAGACTTTTGCTTCAATCGAGGACGCTATTGTGATGGACTTGACCAGAGGTCGTGGTGTTGTAGACACCATGAAGAAGCATGGTGATTTCAAAAAAATATCAGATAAAGTCAAGATGACTGATTATTCTATCCTATGAGATTGCATTGTACAGAAAATGGGGGAATGAAAGACCCCGCTCCATTATGAGGACATGGGGCGTTGGGCCGATGAAATGTCCCCCCCAATAACTTAGCCTAAGAAACGCCATTCTGAAGGAATCAGAAAAACAGGAGTTGACAGCCGTAGCCAGCCACCCGGCCTTGAGAGAGATAACTATGGCCAGCCTCGGCCTTGAAGAGATAATTGTGGTCAGCGCCTTGAGAGAAAGACAGTTGAGTTAAATTAGGATATTTTATGGCGGGCCCTGCCTTGAGGAATAAGCAGCTGGCCTGGGCAAGGCCAGATCAGCCACACACATACGACCCCAAGTTCACCCTGGCCTTCTTTGAAACAACCAATAGGGACCCTGTAACTATGCTTCTTGCTTCTGTAACCGCGCCTCTGCCCTGGAATCCCATAAAAAGTCCCCTTTGCCCTAGGAAGGGGCGCAAGTCCTCCTAGAGACTTCGCCCCGGGTACCCGTGTATCTAATAAACCCTCTTGCTTTTGCATCTGATCGGTGGTTTCGGTGTGTTCCTTGGGTTTGGGGTCTCTCCTGAAGGAAGATCTCCTCTGGGGGTTCTTTCAAGAGTAAGATATCACATATCATGAAATGAAAAAAGCAGAATTTTGCTTCAATCCAGGACGCTATTGTGATGGACTTGACCAGAGGTCGTGGTGCTGTAGACACCATGAAGAAGCATGGTGATTTCAAAATACGTTTTGGCAGAAAAGCTCTTAGTATTTACAGTGGATCCTCTGTGAAGGAAGAAATAATGCTGGGAATTAAGACTGACATTTGGTTTGCTGACTTGAACAAAGAGGCACACCAGGGACCTGTTTAGACAGGAAAGCGCTGTGGGAAAAAAAATTGAGAGAGAGAGAGAGAGAGAGCATAGGACAACTGGGACCGCAGCAAGAGAAGGAGAAGGAAGGGAAGGAGGGAGGGATAGACGAAAAGTGGGTAGGAAGGAGGGGAAGAAGAAAGGAGAGCCTTCATGCATGTTCTCCGCTGCAATGTTTGAGAGAGGAAAAGAGTTTGCAACCCACAAAATGGATTTTCTAGAAACTTAGAAACGCAGGGAGATGTTTCAGCATGTCTCCATCAGTATTATATCTGAAATAGCACACGTAGCCTCATAGTCGAGCTGCTACAGTGACTGCAGAGGCGCCAGCGTGTTATTACAACAGCATATTCATTTTTTTCAAAGTTAAAGGTCTGTCAGTATTCCCATTATAAACTCCAATTTTCAGGGGGTTATAACGTGGCTATTTTAAAATTACGTCACACTGAAACTTGCAGGCAATAAAACATTTTTTAAAAAAATAGATTTAATGCATTTTTGTCAAGATCTAGTTAAAATGTTGCCTAATTTTTTCTGAGATAAAGTGCCCTTTAGGTAATATATTGTGAGACAAATGTTTAATTAAAAATACTTTAAAGTTTCTGAAAAAAATTACTCTGATAACAATGTCCCACTTCATGTGCAGATTAGACATGAGGAGTCACAATGCTGTGCTACAATGTTAAGATTTCATAAAACTTGAAATATGCATCGTTGTTTTGGATTAATTTCTTTCCCATAAAACCTTCTGTAAATTGGTTATGATATTTCTGAGAAACAATAACATGTTCACTTTCCCTTTACACATAGATATTTTATTACTTTACCAGACAGGATTCAACTTCAACATTATTGTTCAATTAACAAGAAACCACCTTTAGCTAGGGATACAATACTTTGAGACAAGGTCTTACGGAGCCCAGGCTTGCTTTTAACTCCCTATGTATCTGAACACGACCCTGGTCTTCTAATCTTCCTGCCCTGTACCTGCCAAGTCCTGAGACGACAGGCATGCAACACCATGTTTCCTTTTGAAAATAAAATTAATTGGTCAATATGTGAATGCCAAATTCACCCAAGGCTTTCAATAAAATCAATTTACATAGTCCTATAATTTGACCCTTAGATTTGCCCCAAAGGTCTGTATGATAAAGTCCTGTTCCCCTGAATGGTGTTGTTGGGAGACTGTAGAAATTTTATTTCTTTTAAATTTATTTTATGTGTATGGGCCTTTTGCCTGCACGTAAATCTGTGCACCATGTACCCATGCTGAGGCCAGAAGAGGGTGTCAGATCTCCTGAGAGTGGAGTTACAGACAGCTGTGAGCTGCCCTGTAGGTTGTGGGAATAGAACCAGGGTTCTCTGTCAGAGTACCAAATGCTCTTAATTGCTGAACCATTTCTACAGCCCCACTGTAGAACTTTTAAGAGATGAGACTACAGAGAGGTGTTTGGCCACTGAGAACATGCTCTTGAGTGGGGAGGTGAAACATCAGACCCTTCCTTTGTCTTTTTCTTCACATCCCAGCCACAAGGTGAGCAGATTGGCTTGCCGTAAGCTGTGGCCATGATACAGCAATGCACCCAAAGTAAGAGGGTCGGATGGCCACAGACCAAATTTTCAACCTTGAGTCAAAATAAATTCTTCCTTTTGGTAAGTTGATTATCTCAGTTACTTCTCCTGTGAACAGAAGGTGACTAACTCAGCCAGGAAATCTGACTAAAGTTACAAAAACACTCTCTTCCCTTGTGAGGAACACGAAGAAACATGGAAAATGCTACAGAATAAAAACAATCGAGTAGTTCATGCCAGCGAAAATGGGGGATGCACTGATGAATAAGAAATGTGCTCTTCCCTTTATCTAGTAACGGATGAAAACAGATGCAGAGATTCACAGCCAAGCACTGGGCTGAGCTCTGGGAGTCCTGCAGAAGAGAGGAAGGAGGGATTGTATGAGCCAGGGTGGTCAAGATCATGACAGGGGAAGTCACAGAGAGGGAGCTGACCTGAGCTCATGGGAGCTCACCGACTCTGAACTGTCAGCTAGGGAGCCAGCATGGGACCGACCTAGGTCCTGTGTGTGTGTGTGTAACAGTTGTGTAGCTTTATCTGTGTGGCTCCTAGCAGAGGGATCAGGACCTATCGGGGCACTTGAGCTGGATTTTGGGAATCCAATCCCTAAACTAGGTTTCGTTGCCCAACCTTGAAGCAGAGGAAGGAGGTTGGTCCTGCCTTAACTTGATGTGCCATGCTGTGTGGACTCCCATGGAAGGCCTGCCCTTTCTGAAAGGAGACAGAAGAGGAGGAGTGGATTGGGGGAGTGGGTAGAAAGGAGGTGGGGGGAGGGAGAGGGAGGAGACGAGGGAGGGGAAACTGTGGTCTGTATGTAAAGTAAATGGAAAACATTATTTAAAAAGATTTAAAAAAGCAACAACAACAAACTGTGCTCTTCCTTGAATAGATGATAAATCCAAAGGAGGTAGAAACACACAAGGCCAAGGATTAGAGGTATATCCCTTCTAATAGGGGAGTTTGAGACTGTGAAGGACTTCCATAAAAGGTGAGGAGAAGCTTAGCATGCAAGGTAACATTAAGTGAGCTCTTCAGTGGTTGGACACGGAGGGGAAGAAGAGCAGGTGGGTGATGGAGCAAGGCCAGAGGAGGCAGCACATGCACACAAAGGAAACAGGGAGTTGCCTGACATTCATCAGGATGGCATCAGCGTCATTTTTAGGAACTGAGTCACAGTTGCTCTACAGATGACGAAGTCGTCTGGGCCTTTCTCAAGTGTTTCTTAGAAGGGTGCATGCTGTGTATGTGTGCACTTTTTATACGTGTGCGTATTTGACCAATAAGGTTAAATTCGTTGGTTGTAAAGCTAACTCTCCTGAATTGGCTCCCCATTAAGTGAACTAAGTTCTAGGACGCCGTTTCCTAGTGGGAGGATTTGATTGCAGGTGCTTCTCGGTAGTGATACAAACATTTCAGTCTAATGTCATAAACAAAAGAGCTGGTAATGGAAATGTGATTTTAAAAACAAGGACAGCACGGGGAATATCAGCTAAGTGTCTTTTTATGTCAATTGCCTCTCTCCTTTTATTTGGATACTTCACTCTTGATTATAATCAGATTAAAGGAAAATTCCATATACATCTATGGCCAGAAATAGTCTCTAAGACCATGTCCAGCTTTACATGGATTCCAGGGAATCCAGGTGCTCCTCCTTATGCTGGAGCAGTGAGTACTTCGTCCACTGAGGTATTCCCCCAGTCCCACATACATATTTCCTTTGAAAAATTCTTGTTAAAACTTATTGCTATAATTATTATTGTAGTGTGTGTGTGTATGTATGGTATATGAATATGGTGTATGTGAGTGTGGTGCATGTGTATTGATATCTGTGTGTATGGTGTGTGTGTTGTATGTGTGTGTGGTGTGTCGGGGGAGACTGGGGTAAGGGGGTGAATGCCAATGTGTATGTGGAGGTCTGAGGACAGCTTTTGGGAGTTGTTTTCTCCTTCTTCTGTGTCTTGCAAAGCACATGCTTTTCCCCGCTGAACCATCTCGTTCCCCTCTCCCTGACTTTTCTCATATGCAACACTCTGCTTTCTCCTATCTTATCTGTTATTAAAGTTTATGTTTCTGCTGACATATTTTGTAGAACACTATCCAACTTATGCCAAAAGGGGAAACCTGATGGTGGCTAACAAAAACATTTTATAGTTTCATATTGAAAACAAAAGGATCTTTACTTCAAAGTGTTATTTTTCAGATATGTTTACTATTTGAATCCCAAACTATGGAATGGAAGATAATTTGAGAATATTGTTCCTACAATTGACAAAGACAAGTTTTATTTTAAAATTATTTTTATTAATTCTTCAAGAATTTATTACAATGTATTTTAATCATAATCACTCTCCACTCCTCTCCCAGATCCTCGTGGTTCCACCTCCTCATTTCACCTCTTTCCAGACTCATGTTCCTTCTTCTATAGCCCTTTTTTTCATTTTTAATTAAAATATAACTTACCAGTCTAATTTATAACTATATTTTAAATATTTATCCTTATACTCACAAATAACTCCCATCCCAAAACAAAGCCTTTTAGGCAGCAGATGGAGACCATTGCAGAAAGCCACAACTGGTCAATGCGCCGAGAACAACTGCGGAGAACAACAGTGGGTACCCATCCCTCACTGATTCATACACAATTCAGCTCTTACACTCACCCACACTCTCCTTTTCGTAACCAAGTGGGTCAAGTTTGTGTTTCCCTCATACCCCTGATTGCTGGGTCAACTACTGGAGCATGGTTGACTTGCCAGATATCCCTGACTGTCCCTCACCAGAAGCCATCAACTCTCAATAGCTCCTTAGTTAGGGGTAAGGGTTTGTGGGAAAATAGTTTCCTAATCATAAAACAAATTTAAAAAAAATAATAGACAGATAATGCCTTATGAGTAATAAAAATACATTATTTCTGAATGGCCAAAAATAATGTAGTAAAATATTAAAATGAAATGAAGTTCATATAGCACAGATGATGAACAACTAGAAAAACAAAGGGCCCCTTCTAGGTAAAAATGCAATGGGAATATATCTGTTGAAAAGGAACATACATAAATGGTCAGTGAATAGAAGGAAAGATGCTCACCATCCTAGGATGCAGAGTAGTAACAAAAAAGAAGCTAGCAGCTTTTACCCACAACGTTCACAAAAAGCTGCTTGATAAAATCCAGGTAAATGACCGTCTTAGCTACTTTTCTAGTGCTGTGATAAAACAACATGTTCACGGCAGCTTCCAGAAGAAGCCTGTAATTGGGACTTACACTTCCAGAAGATTAAGAGTCTTAATATTATAGTGAGAGTATGGCAGGAGGCCGACAGGCATGGTGCTGGAGTAGTAGCTCAGAGCTTATATCCTGATCGACAGAACACACACTGGAAATGGCCTGAGTCTTCTGAAACCTCAAAGCCCACCCCCAATGACACACCTCCTCAAACAAGTTCACAACTCCTAATCCTTCCCAAACAGCTGGGGAAGAGGTATTCAAACATATGAGCCTATGGGGGGCTCATTCTCATTCAAACCACAGCAGTGATATCCGGAAACAAACTCTCTTGTATATCATTAAAGGGAATATGAATTCTTGGAGCTTTTCAGAAAGCAAACTGCCAAGATTCATGAAAGCTGAAGGTGAGCAAATACTTAGGAAAAGCTAGCTTAATGATAGGGAAACACAGCAGTGCATGAGGTATAGAGGTTTGAATAAGAATGGTTCCCATAGTCTCACATATTTAAATGTTTGGTTCCCAGATGGACTGATGGCAAGGGTTAGGAGGTGTGGTCTTGTTGGAGAAGGTGTGTCCCTATTGGAGGAGGTGCATCACTGAGGGTGGGATTTGAGGTTTCAAAAGGCCATACCAGGCCCAGTGTCTCCCCCCATCTCTCTCTGCCTCCTGCTCCACTGTCTGTCTACCTCTGCCTGCCTGCCCGCTGCCCTGCTCCCTGCTATAATGCTGATGGACTAATCTTCTTAAATTGTAAGCAAGGCCCCAATTAAATATTTTTGTGTGTGTGAGTTGATTTGGTCATGGTGTTTCTTCACAGCAATAGAACTCTAACTAACAAATGAGTTAACAGCAGCATGTGTTCACTAACTATTTTCTTGAATGCATAAGAGGACTGTGTTCTCTATATTTGAAGAAAGTCAATGGCAAAATAAATAAATTATCTAATTTCAGGAGATAATAGTTGTTGCTACTTGGAAAAGAGAAGTGGTGAGATGGTAAGTAAATTTAGAGTTGGAGAACATGGTAGCACATGGTTTTATAAAATTCAGAAATAAACAGTCTAAAGATACTATGTATATGGTAACATTTTATATATAATTACATATCCAGATTTATATTGGTATGGTATATACCATTATACTTCAATACATAGTTTCTGTATGTCAAGGTTGAAATCCCTATTATATTCAAATGGTGATGACAATTGACACCTTACTATCACAGTAGGAATGTCAAGATAATATTATAAATTTGGGAGTCACTAGCACTTAAATGGTACACTAATAAAATTATAAAACAAAGCTGGATGTGCTGATGCACACCTTCAATCTCAGCACTTGTGGAGGCAGAGCAGATGGAGCTCTATGGGTTCAGTACTAGCCGGGTCTACATATTTCCAGGCTACTAGAGTTACATAGTGAGACCTAGTCTCAAAACAAAAAACAAAAAATAAAGTTATAAGGCTCCATAAGATTCTCTAGGAGAAGACTGAGAGAGGAGGGTAAGTACGATTGGTGGCAAGGATCACAAATACTACCAACAGAAACTGGGTTGAATATACATATTATCAATTGCCATATTGCTTTCTGTAAGAATAAGCTATTTTTATATGTATTGATGTCTTGTGATATTTAGTATAAGTACCTTTACCTGAAACATATATACATATATATAGTAAAAATTACACACACACACACACACACACACACACACAGTAGAAGATAAACTCTGAATTGTATAGAACAGAGGATTATTAATGTTTGTCTTTTAATTTTTTTATAGTTTTTACTTTGTTACTGCAGCTTTAAAAAATCATATGAGGTTCTAGGGAGATGGTTGAGTGGATTAAATTGTGTAGTGGATAAGGTTGTACAAGTATGAGGACCTGAGTTTGTATCCCCAGATCTCATGTGAAAGCTGGGAAGGTATAGCAACTATCTATAAGGGAGATGAGGGATCCTTGGAACAAGCGGGCTAGCTAGACTAGCCTGAATTGCTAGTTCAGGGTTCTGTGAGATACTTCTGCCTAAATAAAATAAGCTGGAGAGTTATTGAAGATGATGCTTGACATCAATTTTGGGTCCTCCACGAACGCATGCGTAGAAATGTGAACATGCATATATGAACACATGCACACCACACATACAAATACATTCAAAAATTAGATTAAAAAATTAAATATATAAGATTTAACGAAGCCTAGATTTGGTATAAAATAATGAAAATGAACCAAAACTTAAAAAAGTGATGTCCCGTTAATAATGATGGCACATATATTATCTCTGAATAATGCCACTTTAATATCTTGAAAGCATTTTTTACAGGGATGGGGCCAATTTTACTTTGTTTAGCAGAATTCAGCCACTTTATCTGCATAAAGATTTACCCTTTGGCAGCTGTATCATGTTTTTCTTGGACCCAGTACCATGGGATGAATTTTTATATGACCCTAACTTATCAGAATGACCGGACTGCAAAATCACCTTGGCTGAAGATCCAAGGAGAGAGAGCTGATGATTTAATTCTATTACAAACAGCAGGTATCCTGGTGGTTTCTAATTCATCTTGTATTCAAATCCCTCTGTTGTAATTGCTGTCATTCTCTCCCTGTTTTCCTCTAATTATTCTGACTAGAGAAAATTCTCAATTAATCATGGACTGTGTATTTAATCTTAGGATTTCCCAAATCCTTGTTTTAAAATTCTATCTTTTACTAAAAGATAGACTTTATGGTAGACTAAAAAGTTCTCATTAAAATAGGCAGCTTGGCATTTTTATAAAATTCTTGATGAAAAATCTAAGGTTAATTAATGCATTATATAGAATGAAGATTTTTTTAACCATTTGTAGATCTTAAACTTTTCTCCATCAACATTTTAACTCGAAGTAAAAAATACCTATAGCTTGTTCTTATAACTTTATAATTACTATGCTAATATTATGTATAATTACAATGTGTGTAATCTATGACAAGTCTTGTGTTTTAAATTAAAGCTTAGTCATTACATCACTCTGTATCCCCCATTATTAATTTGCACATAGGGCTTGAAAGATTTCATTGGCAAGAGAAGATAAGTATTTCTGATATACAGGAGTCCTCAAATAGTCCTAGAAAGTAAGCTAAAAAAGAGGGCTTACAACTTCTAGGCCAGCTTGGACTACATAGTATAATGAGATCTTATCTCAAAATAAAAAAAAGATAAAGAGTAAGTAATAGGCCACAAATCTAAGTACAGCTATTTTATAAATTCATATTTTCAGAAAAAACCATGAGGTAACGGTGATTGAGGGGAGGATGTGTAATGGGGGTACTTACTGATCTTAACTTTAAGTTTCTCTGCCCCAAGATGTTTTTATGTCACTGGAAAATACTTATTGTCACTGACCTCAACTACCTCCTCAATTCAGGCATCTATACTCAACTTTGGTTTCCTATGCTACATCCCTCAGAACTTGTTCTCCTCCTTTCTTGTTCACTTTTCTGGAAAATAATGGAGTTTATGAATTCATTCCGAAGTATATGAACTTATAGACACCTATAGCTGGCTTTCCACTCTACTTCTCTTCAAAAAGCTCATATTGAAAAGCTCCAGAAACCCAATAAAATTTCAAGCTGCTTTAATTTCTGAAAATTGACAAAATCCACAATATTTGGGTATAATGTATGTTTATGTAAAAATAAATAAACTAAAATTCATTGGTCATTAGAAACATCAGCAGATAATGTGGGAGCTTTTTGACTCAGTTGTGATTATCCCTGTCTTGAGCTTCTGTTGCTGCGAAGAGACACCTTGACCACCACGACAGCTCTTATAAAGGAAAACATTTCACTGAGGTGGTGGCTTACAGTTCCAGAGGTTTAGTTCATTATCATCACAGCTGGAAGCATGGAGGCTGGGAGTGGGGCAGCCTGTAGTGAGACACGCTGTTGGAGAATATTAGATCTTGATTGAAAGGCCACAGGAAGTGAACTGTCTGACTGGGCATGGCTTAATTATATATGAAACTTCAAAGCCGGCCTCCACAGTGACACACTTCCTCCAACAAGACTACACCTACTCCAAGTGCATACCTCCTAATAGTGCCATTCTCTTTGGGGGCCATTTTCTTTCAAACCGCCACAATTTCCACCTTTAATAATTCAGTGCTAAGAGGTGACAGCCACTAAACACAAAGCACCTTAGCAGGTGAATGCATCAAGCCTTAGAGGCACATGCTAGATTCACAGATTCTTTCCACTGGGTCTCTTTGGCCACATGCTCATCTTAGAACTTCCCCCATCTTTGTGTATTTTGTTCTTAAAATCTTCCTTAGTCCTTCCTATGAAGCTCTGTTTGCTTATGTTGACTTCAGTGTCTTAAGCCCAGATCGCAGGGATCTCCAAAAGACCACCACGGAGACTGATTCCCACATGTAAAAGCAAAGAGCCTTTATTACCTTCAAGCTCCAGGGCTTTGTCTGTCTGTCCCACACAGCAGTGAGAGCAGAGGGCCCTGAGCCCAGGTGGGGTAGAGTTTTATCATAGCAGTGGTTGGGGTGAAGGGATTTCCAGGGTTCAGGACCCTCACTGGCTGACAATTGTCTAGGGGTATCTGAAAAACAGAAACAGGTGTGTGCTAGACTCAGGGACATCTGGCCACCTTATCTAATGGCTGGAATGTTTGGGATGTCAGCTATTTCCCCTTAGATGTAGGCCCTCCCTGGGTGGGGTCAGCTTATGGCTTTTCCTGGGTCTGGGTGTTGCCTGCCAGTAGGCCTGTCAAGAAGCTGTGTCTGGGTCTCTGAGCCTGTCATGGCAGCTGTATGGTCAAGCTGTTTTGGGTCTCCTCCATACAGTGTTTATTAGGAATTTCTCTCTTAAACTATTTTTTATTTGGATTTGTGGTTTTGTTAATAAACTCAGGGACCAAGTTCAGGAGGTTTTAATATCTCACTCATCTTGTTTCTTATTATATTGTTGCAGATCTCCTGGAACTGGAGTTAACATTGTTGTGAACCGAAATGTGGGCACTAGGAATTGATTCTGGGTCACCTGCAAGAGCAGATTCTAGATCCTCTACAGTTTTTATGATGAATTTAATTATAAAAGTTTCCAATTGGCCGGGTGGTGGCGGCGGGCGGCGGCGGCGGCGGCGCGCGGCGGCGGCGGCGGCGGCGGCGCACGCCTTTAATCCCAGCACTCGGGAGGCAGGGCCAGGCGGATCGCTGTGAGTTCGAGGCCAGCCTGGGCTACCAAGTGAGCTCCAGGAAAGGCACAAAACTACGCAGAGAAACCCTGTCTCGAAAAACCAAAAAAAAAAAAAAAAAAAAAAAAAAAGTTTCCAATTATGTTACTGGTCATGTGCTAATATTAAAAATCATTTTTAAGCCGGGCGGTGGTGGCGCACGCCTTTAATCCCAGCACTCGGAGGCAGAGCCAGGCGAATCGCTGTGAGTTCGAGGCCAGCCTGGGCTACCAAGTGAGCTCCAGGAAAGGCACAAAAGCTACGCAGAGAAACCCTGTCTCGAAAAACCAAAAAAAAAAAAAAAATCATTTTTATTGAATTAAATTCAATTCCCCCCAAAATCCTTAGATGTGGTTTAATTATACCATGTCCTTTCTTCTCATCAAACTATTTTGATGCATTTTGGAAAATGTTTAGAAATCTGTACCTCTCTTTACTATGATGTGTAAGATTCATCAGGTCTGGTCTAGGCTTAGGAAAAACAGTTGAACATTTTTCACATCTTTAGAAATTTTGATTCTTTAAAATGTCAGCATTGAAAAACTGGCTAGAAGGATGGTATCAAACCAGCTCCCCATCCAAATGGGAAACCTCAGACAATCACATTTTATTGGAAACAAAGGTGTCATGCTTAAGAGTCTTCTGGTCCTTTATCAGAAACCTTTTCATCTTCAGAATTTCTTCTGAAGTTACTCCAGAAAGCCTGCTGTTTTCTGCAGTGCTGGGTTCAAATTCAGGGGCTTGCCTAGGCTCGTCAAATATCCAACCAGTCACTCCAGTCCCCCAAGAGGATTTTAGAGCCCCAAAGAATAGACCAGGCTACATAAATTCCAAAAAATATGTGATATTTATTACAAGTGAAAGGATAAATCACAAACTGGAGCATGGAAATGAAATCATGTAGGAAGCTGGGGAAGGCACACTTACACAGAAACACACACACACACACACACACTCACACACCACACACACACACACACACACACCACACCACACACCAATACACAGAGCTGGGTATAGACTTGGTTTAGATTTTTTTGTTTTAGTAGCTTAGAAGGATCACCTATTTAATGTATTTTGTCTATTATGGAGCAGACCAATATTTTGGAGAATATGGTCTAATTTGAGAACATCAGATGTGAAAGTTTTGCAGGCATTCACAAATTACCTGATGATAGGAAGAGGATTTTTCAATCCTTGGAGAGGCTTAAAGGATGAGAGCTGCCTTTCCAACTTTGCTCGGCAGAGCTGAGAGCTAGAAAGGCTTTCCAGGCTTATGGATGCAAGCAAACAACTGATGCCATCTTATTGTCCCCATGCTATCCTACATCTGTGAGCAGAGATGTACTAATTTATCATAGTGCTTAAATACTGTGCAGTTGTTGACAATAAAATTAACGGAGAAACATACATAGATGAGCATGTGTGGGGCGTGGGGCCTGTGTCTGTAAATGCTCCCGATCTTAGGTACTGGTTAGTGTAAACTGTGGGGTAACAGCAGGATTGGCAGCTGTTTGCAGCAGGCACCTTTCATATCTACTTTCCTGAACTCCTTATGCTACTTTCTATATCTTCTTTAGATCTATCAGATGGCCCTCTGCCAAAGGGGGCCCATGACCAAAATGACAAGGAGTTCACTTGCCTTTGCTGCTGTCATGCATTCAGTTTTCTGGGGACCCCAGAGTGTCACCTTTTATTCACTGTTAGGGAAATAAAAATAGGGGTTGTCCCAATGAGTGCCTACTGTGTCAAAATGAAGGAGTTATACACTGAAGATGGTTCTTCCAGGGAGGTCTGGGGTCACCTGTGAGGTGCCCTAGTAGTAAACACTTTTCCTTTAGCATCAAATAATTAAGCCTTTGTTACCATTAAGGTGGTCTGTAGTGTTCCGTTCTCAACTGAAGTATGCAGTATTAATATAATGAAAGTGAAATTTTGGTTAGGTTTAGGAAGTCAAAGAGTTGTGCCTAAGATCTAACTGCCAAGCATTAGGTATGTGCCGGGCACAGTGGCACAGAGCTGTTAACTCCAGCATCTGGAAGGTAGACTTAGAAACATCAAGAGTCCAAGGTCATTCTCAGCTATGCTGTGAGTTTCAGGACAGTGACGCACTACATGTGACCCCATTTCACAAAACAAACAACAAATGACAATTACATCTATGGAACTTAGAGAAACTTTTTACTTAATGTGTAAAATAAACAATTTATCCTTCCTGATACTAAAACCACCCCACCCTATCATGGCTTTTGGTTTCTGTAGTGGTAGTGATGGATTAGAGGGCAGAGTTCACACTCTTGTAGTGTGTAATCCCACATACCCGTCACAATGAGTTTTAGATTGTATTTTTAGCAACTACATTCATCGGCTCAATAAACTAATGGAAACAAATGGAAGATTCTACAGGGGCAAATAAATATAAGCTGTGCAGGAGGTAGTTGAACTTTACCACGGTGCTGTCTTGGGTCTGGTAATCCAGACCTGGAGCCTAAGGGCTCCACATTACCAGTCCTAGTCTACATATTGCATCAACAGTGCCTGGGTGTCCACACACCTCAGGCTTTCATCCCTCCCAAGTGTGTTCATCCCAAAGGCCGTGGCGCTCCTCTGGATTCTTTGGTACTCAGTGGCATATATTGCTCCTTTTGTACAGCCATGCTGATACTGTGAACAGTACCTGTAAAAGAAAAAGAAAAAAACAACAAGGTGAGTATTTATTCTGCAGCACATTTTGTACGCAGCCTCAGACTGCTCTAGGTTTGCCTTTTACACAAATTCAGCCCCATGGTGCTGAGCTTCCTTCTAGGTTTCCTGTATTAATTATTCTTATCCCCAGTTGTCTGTTACCTCCAGTTTGCATGAGCGCTTTGAAAGGAAAAAAGAACAAGTGTGTGTGGGGAGAGTGGTGGTGGTGGAGGTGGTGGTGGTGGTGGTGGTAGTGGGGTGCCTGAAGACTCAGAGGAGTGTGTTTGGGTTTTCTGGCTCCAGGGACTTGGTTCTTAAGTACTCCACCATGACTCCTATCTTTCGTGTTGGCTTCAGCTCCCTATCTAATTTCTTTTTCTTTTGAATTAAAATGTAACTAGAATTTTGAAACTTACTTTGCCCAATCAGGGAAATCTTGCCTTTTCTCACACCCTCCCAAGTTTTAACTGAATTTTCCTTTTTGTCCTTTTTTTTTTTTTTTGAATATAGCACTTGTATTTACAAAATATACAGAAAAGTGGACACTTCTAAATACGAAGGAAAATTGTTATAGAAAGGTCAAACAAAATCACCAGCAATCACTCTAAGTGAAAGCTTCATTAAAAACATAGATGATCCCAAAGGAACTACTTTTCAAATCTCTAAACTAAGCATTTATGTTAAGTATTTTGACATCACAATTTTGAGATTTTACTGGAGTGCTTGACTGTTTTGTAAAAGTGGTTTTATATTTGCATTTCAAATTAGAGCTCAGAAAATTAGCTTTAATAGTTTAGCAATTTAATATACAATAAAAAAAGCGAAAAACAGAAACAAGGTTACAAAATCTAAAAATTCAAGAGTGCTCAAGATCGCCCGCTTTTAGACCTGTTTTTTGGTTAAACCTTCCAAAGCTAGTAGAATTCAAAACCATGCTAATCATAACTTGAAATGTCCTCAAGCTGCGTTCTGCAGGCGCTGCAATACTTCAGAGCTGACACTATCAGAAAGGTAACAGCATTATAATAAACTCATAGATGGTACACAAAACGTCTTAAGACCTCAGCTATAAAAAGTGAGAATGCCATTTTATTTGCCACAGAAATGAGGGAAGAAACGTCAGTGAAATAAATTTGATAACATGACTCACACTTCATTATAGGCGATTTCCCCAAATTTACACCATTCACATTTGGCTGAACTAAAAAGAACTGAAGAAAGGAACTTGTAAGTAGGACACTTATGTTCCTTCAAATGAGTTTCAAGAAGCACACTAGATAAAATACACCCTTGGCTTAGGCTCAGCAATCTTCTTGGTCAGTCTGCTTTACAAGAATCATAAAATACTTCTTATAAAACATCTATAAAATTTTTTTGGCTCAGCCTTAAATGTAAAAATTAGGATATTCAAACCCATACTATTTCCTGTTCAGACTTTTCCTCCTGTTACATTTAGAATTGCCTAGACAATTAGTCTAGGCTGTACAAGTAGTCATTTTACTAGGATTATTGTGTTCATCAAATTTAGCACCCCGTGGATTAAGAGTAATGAGAATAGGGCTAATTAAAGTATTTCACGTGTGCTCCAGTTCCTCACTAACGGGATGAATTTTATTTAGAACATAAGGAAGCACATGTACCACCACATCCTACAGGCACCTAGGACTTGAGTGAATTCAGAGACTTAAAAAAAAAAAAAAGCTCTAAAAATCATACTTGAAATTTCTAAAATCTAATTGAACCATTTTGCCTTTCTTCCCAGTTTCATATGGAGATAAGGGATGAGGTGTCAGATTAGCGCGTGGACCAATTATAAACTTACATATTTATCCCCCCACCCGCCCCCGCAGTGAAATACAAGTTCGACACTACATGCTTTCCAGGCTTAAAAGCACACCGCACCAGTCCTTGGTCAGGGAGGCTCACTTTTTAAATAAACACTGCCAGAAGAATGTCCTCAAATGAAGACTGAAGTCACTCTCCCTTTCCCAGAAACGGTGAGGAAGAGGAGACAAATATGTCTCCGACTTGCACAGATCTCCTTTTCTTTTCCGAAGAAGGTGGATGGGCGAAAAGGCAATGCTCAGTCCTCCATGGCAAAGTCTTTGGTCTTTTCCTCCTGGTCCCCCACTTTGTAGCGCAGAAGCACGCGCAGGCGTCGGGGGTTGTCCCGGGAGGGCAGCAGAGTGATCTCCCCTGAAATGTCCGTATCTTGTTCCACCGGCACCGGCTCATTCAGGTAGAGGAGCGCCTGCTTCCAGTGAGTGGCCGGGTGAAAGGGCGAGGTGGACAGCACCAGGGGTTTCTCCGAGTCCCCTCCAGGGAAGGTCACCTGAAACCAGATGGCAAAACCATGCAGAGGCGCGGAGCCATAGCAGCTGCAGCGGAAGCGCCCGCCTACACCGGCCTCCAGCTCTTGCTCCAGGCCGGCGCGGGCCAGCTCGAGCTGGGCAAAACGCTGCGGCCGGGCCAGCACGTCCTCGCCGGACAGACCCTGCACCACGATCTCCGAGTGGCCCATGAGGCAGCGCGTGGCGAAGCTTTCCAGGCAGCTCATGTCCACGCCGTAGTGCTGTTTCACCTGGCTCCAGAAACCCAGGCGCCATTCCAGCATCTGGTCGCTAATCGGGGCCACGAAAAGCTCCGCGGAAGCTGGCAGGAGGAGACCGCCCTCCTTCAGCCATTTGGTCCGCGCGTGCAGCACGGAGCTCAGCATGGACTCGTGCAGAAGTCCGTAGCCCATCCATTCGCTCACGATGGCGTCCACCTGCTCCGGCAGCTCCACCGTCTCCACCGGGCCCGGCAGGACGTGCACGCGGTCCTCCAACCCGTTGAGCCGCACGACCTCCCGGGCCTGTTGCCAGATGGCGCTGGCCTCCACCGCGTACACGCGCCGGGCACCGGCCTGGGCGCAGAAGATGCTCAGAATGCCGGTACCCGCGCCCACGTCCAGCACGGTCTTGCCTCGCAGCGCGGCCCAGTTCCGCAGGATGCCCAGGCGGTAGGCGTCGGTGCGGACGCGGTCGGCGATCATCTCCTCGTGGACCGATACGTCGGAGTAGCACTCGTAGTACAGCTGGTCTCGCTCGCGCTTAGTCCTCCGGGGTCGTGGCGGGGCTGCCTCCTGCTCCCCGCCATCTTCCTCCCCGGCTCCCTCCCCTCCTGCGCCGCCACCCCCCGACTCCAGCTTTCTTTTCTTGATCAGCGACATCTTGGCCGCGGCAACCCGCCCCCAGCAGGCTTTGCGCGGTGTGGCGAGCGGGCTCCGAGTCCCGGGGCCTGCCGGATTTGTAGTCCCCGCTGGTCGTCCCGCCTCCTTCGGCGGAGGCGTGCAAAGAGTTTCTTTTGCCTACAGGACACTTTTGTTCCGCCTCTCCAAACCCTTTACTTACTGTTTCCCTATGACCACACTATTATCCCGGGATTCTTTCCGTTCTCGCTCTTTCCTTCCGTCCCTCAGCCTCTTTCGGTTTCACCCATTCTTGAAGCAGACACACCCACTTACAGCTATGTGTTTCTGCTCCCCTTGTCGGATCCCCGCCTCTGCTACTGAATTTTGGTGGCACGGTTCCTGTCCCTTCCCCGACGCTTGTAACTCATCAAGCTCTCTATTCTAACTGGAGTTAGGAAACAAAGAATGTGTAAGTGGGGCAAAGTGAAAACCTTAACACAAGATCTTGGTTCTGAGTCCAAAGTGATCCCCCAATGGACTGAAAGATCCAGGGCAAAAAGTAGAGTTGCTGTGGCCATCAGATGACCTTACACCCTCCATTGTGTTTCCAGAGAATTGTTCACTTTGACTTGAGTCCTGTTCTGAGAATTCTATGGTTCAAACTAAAGAACAATTATCATCAGTCATATGATACTCTAAAACCCATTACCAGGAAGTGTATCTGTTGATGTAATCAACCGTCTTATTAAATAAGAAACACAGAAACAATGTAAAAGAGAAAGCCAAGAGGTCAGAGCTCAGAGATAAAATCTCACCCTTCCGCCTGCGGTGTTCCAGCTTCCCGAAAGGTGCCCAATTTTCTGTCTGTTCGTCTATTTATAGTATTTTGTTCTGCCTTCTCATTGGTTGTAAACCCAAACACGTGACTGCCTCGTCACTGTCTGAATGTACAGCCCCCTAGGTCTTAAAGGCATATGTCTCCAATGCTGGCTGTATCCCTGAACACACAGAGATCTATGGGATTAAAGGCGTGTGCCACCACCGCCACACTCTTGCTATGGCTCTAATAGCTCTGACCCCCGGGCAACTTTATTTATTAATATACAATCAAAATCACATTTCAGTACAATTAGATTACCACCACATGTATCTGCTAACTAGTTTATATATGAACATATACAAACACACATAAATCTATGTATCCATACATAAATATTTTCTCAAGGAAATGATGGAATTCTTATCTTTTGACTACTTTTCCAATGCAGCTCACTTTTCAAACCCCGGTCTGTCTCCTTGTAAAGGCAGACTTGATACCCACATCCTCAGTTATTTTATTTTTTTCTGTCATTCAAGCAGGAGCTATTAATCTGTTTTCATTGTCCATAACAGAAATACAATAATTTAAAAAATATGTGCTGCCTGGAGCTGGAGAGATGGCTCAGTAATTTAGAGCACTGGCTGCTCTTCCTGAAGACCCGAGTTAGACAGCCAACACCCACATGAAGGCTCACAACTGGCTTTAACCCCAATCCCAGGGAATCTGTTGCCCTCCTCTGGCCCCCAGGAGCTCCAAGTAGGAGTGTGATGCACAGAGAAACATTCAGACAAAATACACATAAGTATGCAATTCATAATTTTGTTTGTTTTTGTTTTTCGAGACAGGGTTTCTCTGTGTAGCTTTGCGCCTTTCCTGGAACTCGCTTTGGAGACCAGACTGGCCTCAAACTCACAAAGATCCACCTGGCTCTGTCTCCCGAGTGCTGGGATTAAAGGCGTGCACCACCACCGCCCGGCCATAAATTTTTAAGGTGTGTGCCACTACCGCCCGGCTCATAAAATTTTTTTTGTTTTGTTTTGTTTTGTTTTTCGAGACAGGGTTTCTCTGTGCAGCTTTGCGCATTTCCTGGAGCTCACTTGGTAGCCCAGGCTGGCCTCGAACTCACAGAGATCCGCCTGGCTCTGCCTCCCGAGTGCTGGGATTAAAGGCGTGCACCACCACCGCCCGGCTTAAGTGTCTGGTTTTTTAAAGTTATTTAATTAATTAAATAAGTGAGTTGTTATGCATGGGTGCATACACATAAATGCCATGGCATGCTTATGGAGGTCAAAGGACAACTGAGGAAGTTGGCACTTTCCTTGTCGTGTACTTGGGATCCAACTCCAGTCTCCAGGCTTGGCTATGAGTATTCTCCTACTGAGCCATCTCCTGGACTTAGAACGTGTTCATTATTAACCCAATTTTCAGTTCACTTCTTTGTGGTTTCTTGTAAAACTATGCTAAACAAAATTTTGCTGGTTCATCTGCTTTTCTTCATTTTTTATTAGCAAAACCCAGTTCTACTGAAGATGAAAGTATCTTTCTATCCTGGCAATCAGTCTCCAAAGAATCTCATTGCAGCTAGCCACACCCCTAACTAATCCATTCTTCTTCTGGCTTACAAGTAGGGGCTTTACAAAAATCTATAAGATAACATCACTTGAGGGATTTCCCATTCTCTGATTAGGAGAATCAAGTAACTTCAGGTCATTTCCATTTCATCTCATGCAGCATTCCAAACTCCTCAGTGGGATTAAGACATACTGTCCTTCTGACACCAATAGTTCTTTCTTGGATGACATATTCGCTTATGTGTGTAGTGGGTAGCTGTTCTAGTTTTGACCTGGAAGTATGTCGATGTAATTCTGAATGGTGTTATTAAATAAGAAACACAGAGCCAAATGCAGAGTTAAAAGCCCAGAGATCGAGCAGCAGCCAAGAGCTAAGACCAAGACCTCCTTCTTACCCCTTGCTGTCATTGTTGTCCTTCCCCTCAGAAAGACATCTACTTGCTGTGTGTCTGTCTTTTTATTGACTTTCAATTCTGCCTTCTCATTGGTTGTAAACCCAACCACATGACCTTCTTGTCTCTATGGTTGGTATTGAGATTAAAGCGTGTGTCTCTCTGGGCGGTGGTGGTGCACGCCTTTAATACCAGCACTTAGGAGGCAGAGGCAGGTGGATCTCTGTGAGTTCAAGGCCAACATGGACTACAGAGTGAGTTCTAGGACAGGCTCCAAAGCCACACATAGACACCCTGTCTCGAAAAACCAAAAAAAAAAAAAAAAAAAAAAAAAAAAAGCGTGTGTCTCCCTGCTGGCTGTGTCCTTGAACACACAGAGATCTGCCTGTCATGTGATTGGGATTAAGAGCATGTACTACCACTGCCAGACTTCTGCTAAAGGGCTTGCTATTAGCTCTGACCCCTGGGCAACTTTATTTATTAACATACAAATAAAATCATATTTCAGCACAAATAAAATATCACCACAGAAGTACTACCCAAGTGAGGCTTCTGGTAACTATCATGACTACCTATGACCTGCCCTGAGGCGGAGCAGAGATGGGAGCCCTTAAGACCCAAGATCTGGATGTGCTGGCTTTCTTTGTTCCTGGTGATTCTAGATGCTGAATGGTAGACCAAGCGGAGTTCTCCAGAGAACCCAGCTGGACTGCACCTCACCTCTCCCAGATCCTGTAACCAATCCCTTTACTAGCTGTAAGTTACCCCCCAAAATAAACCTCCTTTTTAACTACATGGAGTTGCCTTAATAAATCCTCCAACATACGTGTGGCCAAAGTGTGGAAAAGAACTCCCTCTTTATCATTCCACATCAATGGCCTGACTGAGAATGGCCTTCCTTGTCTAATATTTTCCAGTCTAAGATGCTGGTGTTTTCCTTCATAGATTTTGTTATTAACTGTTTCTATTTAATTTATTTGTTTTCTAAGGAAGCCCATGAGACTTGGACTTCTGGTGTTGTCTCTAGCAGGAGAACAAGGCACCTGGAATGACTCAGTGAGCAATCTTGACTGAACTGTTGTGGACAAACAATCATGTTTTCATCTAGACAAAGAACCCAAGTTTTGTTAAGTATGATGATATCACACTGGAAAACTCAGAAACATTCAAGTATGGACTGAATTCAAGATCTCAGAAATGAGAATAGTTTCATTTTACCTTCTCTTGCAGGTAGAATAAAGATAAGGCCACAAGTGCAAATTGTAGAGAAGAAAAAGCCTGTGACACTTCCCTTTACTATAGCTTGGCTTGCCATAGAGAGGAATTTATTGCTTATTCTACCACATGGAGTAGTTTTTAGTGGGAAAGGGATCTAGATCAAAGCTGTCTCAGCACTGAAGATCACTAGGAACTCTTACACTACTCCCTCCTCAGGCAGGAGAGTTGTGGCTGTGCTGGATGAATATTCTCTCTGTTTCCTTTGTAGTGGGATACCTTCACATCCATCGGTGGTGAAACCCAATGCTTTTCAAACGAATGGACCTTGAAGCAATACATTTTGGCTAGCAATTAAATAAAGATGAAATAGATTAGAAAATATTAAAACTATGAGATGATAAAGGCTAGCTATTGTTTAAATAGACCTTTTTTGAGTTGAGTACACTATATATATATATATATATATTTCTTGCTTTATGTTAAAGAGTTTAACATTCACAGCTTACTGTTGTCCCTAACCTTTGAATTTTAATATGTCCACATCTCTTTGGGGTTGTGTGATGGCTAGTCTTGGTTGTCAACTTGACTATATCTGGAATTAACTAAAACCCAAGCAACTGAACACACCTGTGAGGAATATTTCTAAATTGGATCATTGAGAAGATCTACCCTATTCTGGATTGTTTAAGGTTGGAAGACCCACCCTAAAATCCAGGCAATACCTGGTGGCATCCCACATAAAGGACATGGAAAATAGAATGTTTTGCTCTCTGCCTGTTGTTCTCAATCTGGATACCAAGTTCATCTATCCCATTGTTAGTGTTCCTTCACTGACACTAGAATCTACTTTCTTAGGACTTCTACATAGATCAAAGACAAGTTGAGACATCCAGGCTCATGGCATAAAAAACTACTGGATTCTAGGCAATTCAGGAAGACAGCCATTATTGGACTACCCAGACCATAGCCTCTGGGCTACTTTAATAAATTTTGTATGTGTGCATGCATGTGTGAATTCTGTCAGTTATGTTCCTCTAGAGAACCCTGAGCAATACAGGTTGCTATTCAATTATCTCCATCTTTGTAGTTTTAGATGATACTCAAACAGTATGTGTTTGTAGGCTATTCAGTTGGTCTGTAGTTCTACAGTGCTTTTCCATATCACATCAGAGCGTTTTACATATGTTTTTCCCATGTCATATTGTAGCCATCTGAATATCAAGATTTTGTATCTTCGTTTTTTTATGTTGAGAACTTGGTACATTGTTTGGGAATCCCAACCAATTCCATACTGCAGATTGTTGATTCTGGAATCACAGGATCATTGCTGTGTTCATTTTATATGACTGGGAAAGTCTCGATCGATCTTTGGCATCACACAATTAATGGGCTTGTTCAGTCATCCGTTTATTCAACAAGTATCCTGGGTGTCTATTCTGCATTAAATATTATTCTAAAATCAGGTGACATCCCCATAAACAGAAAGAGCGGAAACCCTCCGCTGGAGGAGCTTGTATTCTACTGCGAGTCTTCATATGCAAATTAGCATGCCGCTTGCATGTCAGCCTTCTCCCCTGTACTAGTGTGTATTTCTTACTTCTCCCCGATGAAGAGACTATAGTTTAAAATGTATGTTAAAACCTACTGTAGAGACTGGAGAGACTTCCTCTGGTGTCTCAAGAATTCATTGTAATTCTCAGAGTGTGTGCTGAAGAAGGGTTAAAGAGCAGTGACATGAAAAATGTTATCAACACCGATTTGATATGAATATTCATTAAGTGGTGTAGTTCTTGCCACCCTGCAGTTACTACAAAACTGCCAGCGTCAAAAGAGGCACTTCTGTCAAGAGAAGGAAAATCCTTTGCAGAAATAACAATAAAAGGTGGTGAGTTTTGTGTTTGAATAAGAATGTCAAACATAAAAACCTAAGCATATTTTGTATTCTTGGTGTATGCAGTGTCTTTTAGAGCCATGTTGTGTTGACCCAGCTATTAAACTCAATACTACACAGATGAATGACAACATCCCATGATGCTATTATGAGTGGATGTGTTTCATTTCCTAAAAAAATATTAATGAATTTTATTTAGGTAGCAGCAACAGGGATATTATGAACTTACCCCACATTTTCAATTAAGTTCAGATTTATTGACCTCTTAGAGAATAGAATATAGCATCTTAACAATTTCAAGTATCCATATTGGATAGGATAGTCTTACTGTTTCTATTGTGAATCAGAGCACCCAAATGGATACAGTAGGAACATGGGGATTCACTTTACAACATGGGAGGAAGCAATGTGCCTGTGCCTGCATGAAATGAGCAGTGTGCTCAAGAGCTCTAGGCATAGTAAGGATGAGGCAGCTTAATGAAAATCAGGTATTAGGACTAATAAGTATCACTTAATGAGATCTTTCCCTCTCTTGTGAAAATCTTTACTATGAAAGAAAGTAATCATTAGCTTCTATCAGATGTATATGCTCTCACTGTATTTTAATTTGTTTCTGAGGGCATTTAAAGAGCCTAGGAGTAATGTTTCAGATGGGATACAGTAGTAGGGTGCTTGCTTATAAAAAACAAGACGGTTCTATCCACAACCCTGGAGAGAAAAGAAATGGAAAGTGTAACAATGATGAAACAGTGGTTCTCAGTGTGTAGTCTATGGTCTCTAGATCAATGGCAGCATTGTCACACATTTGCTTATGAATTAGAGTCTCAGGGGTGGGATTGTTAGTTAACAGACAATCTCAGGTGGCATAATACAAACTCAACTTCAAGAACCACTACCTAGACAATTTGAAAAGGACCAGAAATGATGCTGTGGGGCAGGTTACTACAAATTTAGCAGCCACCACCATCAGCAATGACAATACAATACATAGAAGTCAAGAGCTGAGACACAGAAGATTTTCACTCCACTGGAAGACTGCAATCAATTGATTTCTATAGCAGATAATTTTCTCCTAATTCTCATGAGATTGTTGGAAGAATTCAGTTCTTTGAAGTTGGGTATCTGAGGTTCCCCTTTCATTTTTACTGTAGGATGGGGACATCTTTCATAACCAGTGTTCTGCTGTGACTTTCTCATCATGTGATACTCTGCCAGGCTTTCTCAGAATGACTAACTTATTTCTTCAAGGTCCCCCTAGAGAGACTTTCTGATATCAGGAAAGTTCTAGTTCAAGTTGGCCTCCCCCTAACTAAGGATAATCTCACTTTTGATGAACTCAAAAGCACCTGGGTTAGATACTCGATTGTATCTGTAAAATAAATGTTCATCTGGAGAAAATGGCTCAGGTTGAAAGGACTGAAGGTTTGTTTCCACTGAAGGTGACAAACACAAAATGTCTGCACAGCGTTCATTTGCAGCAGCTCATGGCATGTGGGAAAGTCTAGATCAAATACATGAAAATCAAACTCAGATTTGAACAACCTGTGCAGTACCTTGGACCAGAAAATTGTTGTACAGCTAACTGCTTAGTTCCCTCTGCCATTTTTGAATTTCTGAACCCTGCTAATGTTGAAAACATGTCCCCAATAGTGATTATTTTTCTAGCTTGAGTCCCAGAAGAGAGGATTCCTGGAATGAAGAAAGACTGAGCTGAGGCCAAGTTAACCCAGGAGAACATAACAGGCCAAACCTCTCATGTAATAGAAGTGAGAAACAGAAAAATGGTCATTATTTGAGCACTGAGATGTTGAGGTGGTTATCATAGCAAAAATAAAGCTAATTAATGCCAGGCTGCATGCCCCATGAATTGCCATGCCTGGGTCCAGACAAAATATATCTTGCATCAGTATCTTTGTTCTTCCAACCTGAAACTCGTAATCTTTTTTGGAGGTAAGCACCTGAAGAATAGCATAAAACAATCAGTGACCTGGTTTATGAACTTTACATACATAGAGACATATAGTGTGTTCCCCTGGGTCTCATTTCTTTTTCTCACCATTATAGTTGTGTGGTTTATTCATGTGATTATGTAGAGTAATAACTTCCACTTATAGTGCTTTGTTGTATTCTACATTGTGAAAATGTCAGCTTAATTAGGCATGTTTCTACTTCACAGATCCTCTTAGATGGAAGCGATTGTTCCTGCCAGGAATTTCTTTTCCTTTTGGTATTTTTTTTTCTGCATAGTTCTTTAACTTTTAACATTTGATAATATAGTTATAAAAAACTTAATTCTGTCAACATACTATATGCTGTCTATTCTCTGTGTGAAGCGTTGCATGAATTTTTTTTTTTCACGTACAAAACTCACAAATATTTGCTGAGTATCTGATACTACATAGCTTTCCAAAGAATAAGAGTAGAGACAATAGATAAAAATCCTTGCTTCTTTGGAGATGATATTTTTTGAGAATCCTGTCAGTTACTTTTTTGTTGCTCTGATGAAATGTCATGAGCAAGGCAACTTCTAGAAGAGTTTGTTTTGGGTTACAGTTCTAGGGAGAGAGTTTACACTTGTGGGGGAAGGCATAGTAACAGGTAATAAGAGCAGGATCCTGAGTGAGGTAATCCAGACTCAGAAAGACAAACATGGTATGTACTCACTCATAGGAGGATACTAGATGCAAAACAAAGACGACTAGACTGCTACTCACAACTAAAGGGAGGCTACCTAGAAAACAGGAGCCTAAGAAAGACATGGGGATCACCCAATGACAGAGAAATGGATGAGATCTACATGAACAACCTGGATGTGAGTGGGGGTAATGAAGGGCAAGGTTTGAGGGAAAGAGAGCTTAGGGGAGTGGGAGATCCCAGCTGGATCAAGAACAGAGAGGGAGAACAAGGAATAGGAGACCATGGTAAATGAAGACCACATGAGAATAGGAAGAAGCAAAGTGCTAGAGAGGTCCCCAGAAATCCACAAAGATACCTCCACAATAGACTACTGGCAATGGTCGAGAGAAAGCCCGAACTGACCTACTCTGGTGATAGGATGGCCAAACACCCTAACTGTCGTGCTAGAAATTTCATCCAATGACTGAGGGAAGCGGATGCAAAGACCCACGACCAGGCCCCAGGTGGAGCTCCAGGAGTCTGATTGGCAAGAAAGAGGAGGGTTTGTTTGAGCAAGAATTGTTGAGACCAAGACTGGAAAAAGCACAGGGACAAATAGCCAAACTAGTAGAAACACATGAACTATGAACAAATAGCTGAGGAGCCCCCAACTGGATCAGGCCCTCTGGATAAGTGAGACAGTTGATTAGCTTGAACTGTTTGGGAGGCACCCAGGCAGTGGGACTGGGGCCTGTCCTTAGTGCATGAACTGGCTGTTTGGAACCTGGGGCTTATGCAGGACACTTGCCTCAGCCTGGGAGGAGGGACTGGACCTGCCTGGACTGAATCTACCAGGTTGAGCTGAATCCCCAGGGAAGTCTTTGCCCTGGAGGAGATGGGAATGGGGGGTGGGCTAGGGGGAAGGCGGAGGAGGGGGTGCAAGAGGATGGAGGACAGGGGAATCCATGGCTATGTAAAATTAAATTAAATTATAAAATAAAATAAAAAAAGAGCAGGAAGCTAGTTCATCCCATCTATCCACATACAGGAGGCAGAGAATGCGAGAAGGATGTGGCCTGAGACTATAAACTCCTAAAGCCCGGCCCCAGTGATACGCTTCCTTCAGCAAGGCTGCACGACCTAAAGATTCCATAACCTCAGACAGCACAACTGCGAATCAAATGTTAAAATACATGAGCCTGTGGGGACATTTTTCATTTAAACTGCTACAGGAATAATCTTGATCTATTCAGAGTTGTTTTTAAATCTAGAGCTAGTAGTGTTGCATGAATCTTAAAAGTTCTTATTAATAAAATCAAACCTGAGGCAAGTTATTGGGGTCCATGCTGGTAGATCAGAGAGACAGAACAAACCACAGCTATCTCACCTCGCCTGATCCTCAACTGGTCTTGTCTCCTCAGACTGGAGGCCTCTGAGTCCTCATCCTCATCCGGAATGGGTCTCAGCTGAATTACTGCTCAAAAGCCTGAAGCTTAACCAGGCAAAATCTTCTAGTTTCTGGTCCTCACGCCTTATATATCTTTCTGCTTTCTACCACCACTCCCTGGGATTAAAGGCTGGCTTTCTGGGATTAAAGGCGTGTGTCACCATGCTTGGCTATTTCCAATGTGGCCTTGAACTCACAGAGATCCAGAGGGATTTCTATCTCTGGAATGCTAGGATTAAAGGTGTGAGTGCCACCATTTTCTAGCCTTTGTATCTAGTGGCTGTCTGTTCTCTGACCCCAGATAAATTTATTAGAGTACACAACATTTTGGGGAACACAATACCACCACATTTCCTCTCTTTTTGTCTAAAATTAAAAAAGCTTATAACTAATACAAGAAAAACTATCTTCAATAAGTATATGCAATATACAGTCAAGATTACATTAACAATGTCTAGTCCATTAACATTTGACAGATCCAGACAAAAAACTCCATTATATATTAACAATGTCCAGTCCAGTAACATCTGATAAACTCAGACCAAAAAATTTTCATTACTTATCTTATTTAAAACAAGTAGTTCCGTTTTAAAAGTAGATTCCATAATCCCCCTTTTTATCTTATCATATCTGTATTTTCTCTTTTTTCTTTTCATAATAGATTCATTAGTCTACCTTTTGCCATTTTTATATCTTCCCCTTTTTCTTCAGTGTAGATTCAGTGATCTACCTATTTATCCTATTATTTCTTTATCTTTTTTCTCAGAGTAGATTCGATGATCTATCTCATATCTATATTCTCTTTTTCTTTTCGCTTTCTAGGGGTGAAGATATCTTTAGGGAATCTTGAAAAGAAAATTTTTGGGTTAATCATCAAGTCCTGTATCATTTGTCCAGTCTCTGGATAATAGGAAAGTTCAGGGCTTGTTTCAAGTCCTTGTTTGAGTAGTCTGTCAGGCTGGATCATCTCAACTAGTCCTCTCGAAATTGTTCTGACCAGTTTGTAGTCCAAAGTCGATTTTTCCATGGTGTTAATCAGCTTAATGGCTTTACCATAGTCCATGTGGAATCATCGTTGTAGCCTGTCATCTTTTTGAAGATTTCAAAGTCACTGTTAGGCATGGTCATGGTTTCCTGCAGACTTTTTTTTTTTTTTTTTTTTTTTTGCCTCCTTTGTGGTTTGGAGCAATCACAGTCTGATAAATGTCTGTCTCTCGGAACCATGAACATTCTTCCCTAGTACAGAAAATCTTCACAGCAATTTCTCCCCACCATTTGTCTTGCCAAACTTTTCCAAACTGACCTTTGCCAATGCTTTCTTGTAACACGATGGTCCTGGCAATTCTTCTCTGAACCAGCAGCGGTAAACCCTTCGTCCCAGGTAGCAGCATCACCGCAGTCACCAACATGATGAGAAGGAGCTGGCAACGTGGAGCAGTAGCCACTGCTTCCATGGTCCCACCACTGTTTGTGGTTCAGTCCGGGCTAAAGCTTCTCCCAAGCCTCCTAGGCTGGCTCAAACTCGGGATCCTACTGTCTCTGTCTCCTTCAGCAAATCCTACCGGTGTGGGCCACCACAACCGCCTGAGTGTAGCTTGGGCCTGAGCTGGGACTCACAATTCCACAGGCAAACAGCTTTTTCATGAATTCGTAACACGAACTTTGGGCACCAGATGTAGCAGGAATTTTAAAAGTTCTTATTAATAAAATCAAACCTGAGGCAAGTTATTGGGGTCCATGCTGGTAGATCAGAGAGACAGAACAAACCACAGCTATCTCACCTCGCCTGATCCTCAACTGGTCTTGTCTCCTCAGACTGGAGGCCTCTGAGTCCTCATCCGGAATGGGTCTCAGCTGAATTACTGCTCAAAAGCCTGAATGCTTAACCAGCCAAAATCCTCTAGTTTCTGGTCCTCACACCTTATATATCTTTCTGCTTTCTACCACCACTCCCTGGGATTAAAGGCTGGCTTTCTGGGATTAAAGGCGTGTGTCACCATGCTTGGCTATTTCCAATGTGGCCTTGAACTCACAGAGATCCAGAGGGATTTCTATCTCTGGAATGCTAGGATTAAAGGTGTGAGTGCCACCATTTTCTAGCCTTTGTATCTAGTGGCTGTCTGTTCTCTGACCCCGGATAAATTTATTAGAGTACACAACATTTTGGGGAACACAATACCACCACACTAGTAGGGTATAAACATGAGTCCAACATGCTATCGTGTGATTAATGCTTTTCAGCTTCATGGTGATCATGTAATAACTCTTTGTAGAAACTCTACTAAGAATTTGGATGTTGGTATTTTTCTCTCCTATAATGTACAGTGTGATGCCCTCCTGACATGCTGGGTCATGACAGCCATCTCTAGCTCTTAGTGGGCCACATGATCATGAAAGTATACAGCAATTGTCGGCTGTACAATGTTCCTAAGCTGTGCTAGTCAGTACGTTAAGTGTATTAAATGCTTGTTTGAATTATGATGCTTTCAGCTAGCTTGCGTATTTTTCCAGGACATAACCCTATTTTAAGTCAAAAGAGAATCTGGATGGATAGATAAGTGCAAGGGAATTTACTAGGGCATTTGACTCACATGATTATGGAAGCTGAGAAGTTCTATCACAAGCTAATACCAAGAATCCAGAAACCATCAGTTCATGAGCCTTAAGACCAGGAAAGTTGACAGTTTTATTTTCAGTTTGAAACAAAAGGCTGAGAACTGAGGGGATTGATAACGTAAGACCTGGAGTCCCAAGGTCAGAGAATTTAGGATCTGTTGTCCAAAGGCAAGAGGAATAATGGGTCCCAGCTCCAAGAGAGAGAAGACAAGTCATTTCTCTCTTTTATTCTATCTGTGTCCCCAAATGATTGGATGACAACTGCCCATGCTGTGGGTGATCTATCTCACCAAGTCACCTAACTCACAAGCCAATCCTCCTGGGAGACATTCTCAGGGACACAACCATAAACAATGCATTTCTAGCTCTCTAGGTGCAGCTGAGTTGACACCTAAACCCCATCACAAAGCTTCTCTGGGTACCCGTTTGGTACTCCACTTGCCTTCACAAGCACCTCAGTTATTTCGGCATTTTATTTAGTGCGATGACCCCATAGTATTGTTCCTGCAGGGTGTGAGCCATTCATAATCCTGTCTGACTTGAATTGTTATAGTTTCACTGACTACAATCACAGAGCATGCTAAACCTGAGAGATGCCTTAATAAATCTGCAATTCTTTGTGGAGTAGTAGTCCATTTTTTGCCATGGTGATTTGTTATGGTCATGCAATGCACCGCTGCCATGCTCTTTTCCCCTGGTGACTCAGAGGCCGTGTGGTGAGATGGCAGTTCTTAACTTCTGGTTCAGTGGAATCATTATTGTTTTTCCTGATAGCAACATTCCTGCCCCTGGAAGAGAATTTCATTGAAGGACTGTCTACATTGATTTGGCCTGTGGGTATACCAGTGAGGGGTTGTTTTAATTAAATTAATTGCTGTGGGAAGACCCTATCTAGTGTGGGCAATGCCATTCCCTAGGTAGGAAATCATGAACTGTATACTAGTAGAGAAATGAGGCTGAGCAAACAAGCAAGTAGTGAGTGCCTTCCTTCCAAACTGAGGATAATTCTTATACTATAAAAATACCATTCCTACTCAGTCTTGCAGATATAAAATTTATATCAACTTTTACACTGCTTTGAAGAAATCTCTGTTAGTTTTCCAGTGAACACTTTTATGTTTTCTGTTTAGTTTTCTAAATGATAGGCCTTAGGGTATTATTGGATAGTGTAATGACTATAATTAAGAATTCAATTAATTTTCAATTTCATGTATATAAAGCCATTGTAAAGTGCTGTGAAATGAGGGTACAATTATTATTGTTATTTGGGGCTTCTGTTTTGTCAGTGTAGGCAACACAGGGGGATACCTGGATGACTGAATCCCCTGCACTGTTCTTCTCTCTCATGTTCACAGAGTTGAGAGCTTTCTCCAGGAATGGGAAGCAGGTTCGGCACCTGCCTCTTTATATTCTAAACTATGGTTTACAACCCCCAGTGTTGGTGTTTTTAACTGACAGCATTATCTTTTTATCTTCTTTTTACAGGATAAGATTGATGTATTTTTTTTAAAGGGAATACACCATTGGCTTTATATCTCTATTGTAGGCTTTGGAATTGGATTAAAGCTTTTGTGGTGCATTATTTACTATTCAACTACATTTAAAAGATACAACAGACACCCCGAAATTCATAACTCTGGAAGACTGCAGATTGATAGTCTTCATACCCAGTTAGTGACATGGTCCATTATATTAACATAGAAGAGATACTATTTAAGTGCTATATACTGAACAAAGGTAACATGGCAGGCTAACAGAATTTTAGCCTTTAAGTCAAGAGAAAAGGCGATAAATGGCTAGAAGGCATGGTTAATAGCACAAAGCATATCCTATAAGCCCTTATTTCAGTGTCAACTCTTAGCAAAGGCAGATGAACTTGAATATCTATTTGATTAACTAGCTTTAAGATGTAAAATTAGCTTTTATAGGCTTTGGAAAGAATTTCTGGTGAGAGGGATAAGAGGGTAGTTTTTAATGGAGGTAATCCCTTAAGAAATTACTCCTTAGCAGTTAAAAATGTAGAAAAGCAAGATAAACTTGAAGTAAGCCTGATAAATCCTGTTTTATTCATTGTCTTCAATTGAATACATACCTCAGATCTGGATAAAAGCATGTTCAGCAG